>NC_139231.1:81642987-82262535 GCF_977018435.1 Lepisma saccharinum | reverse complement strand
GCCAACAACCGTAAAGTCCAACACCACGATCACTTTAACGGTACGTACGTTGGTCCTTGGTGCAACGGATGCAACCTTATGGCCCGGGACCCGCGATTTATTCCGATCTTCTTCCACAACGGCTCGGGGTACGACTTTCACCACCTGATCAAGCATCTTGGATACGACAACGAGGGAATCAACGTTCTCGCCCAGAACGAGGAGCGTTACATCAGTGTGTGCAAACGAGTGTCGATCCCGGGATCACGCTCTACCGTCGAGCTTCGCTTCCTCGACTCCCTGAGGTTCCTCCCGGCAAGCCTCGATGCTCTCGCGGGGAAGCTTAGCGACGAGCAAATACTTATCACCTCTGCAAACTTTCCGAACTTGGACGCCGGTCTCTTCAGGCGTAAGGGGGTCTACCCCTATGAATACGTCACAGACCCTGCCAAGTTTGCGGAGACGTCGCTACCTCCCCAGGCGAAGTTCTACAGTCAGCTACGAGGCTCGAACATCACCGACGAAGAATATCACCATGCCCAGTCCATGTGGCGCGAGCTGGGTTGTCGAACTCTCGGATACTACCACGACGCCTACCTCAAACTTGATGTGACGCTCCTCGCCGACGTGTTCCAGACGTTCCGTGCGACTGCAATGAAGATCTACCAGCTGGACCCCGCATACTTCTATAGTCTCCCCGGACTGGCGTGGTCAGCCATGTTTCTGGTGACGAAAATCGAGCTGGAGCTTCTTTCCGATTATGACATGGTGCTGTTTGTGGAACGCGCCATCCGGGGTGGCATGGTCCAGGTGTCGCAACGGCACGCGCGCGCCAACAACCATCACATGGCTACTGGCTACGACTCCACCCAACCGTCGAGATACATCATGCACACGGACGTGAATAACTTGTACGGGCACTCCATGATGCAGCCACTCCCCTTTAGAGGGTTCGAGTGGGCTGACCCTTCCAACTTCAACATTGAAAGCTTCGACGATGTGGAATGTGGATTTTTTGCCGAGGTGGATCTTGAGTTCTCCGAGAAGCTGCAGGATTTGTTCTGCGATCTTCCCCCTGCACCTGAGTTCAAGTGTCCACCCGATTCGAACCAGACGAAGCTCGTCATGGATTTCGAACCCAAGAAGAATTACGTCCTGCACTACCAGAATCTCCGGTGGTTAATGCAGCGAGGGGTCACGGTCCACGCAGTTCACCGCATCCTCAAGTTTGAGCATTCTCCGTGGTTGCGTCCATATATTGAAGTCAACACCAAACACCGCACCGCAGCCACGTCCGAGCTTGATAAGGATTTCTTCAAGCTCATGAATAATGCGGTGTTTGGCAAGACTATGGAGAATGTGCGGAATCGCGTGGACATAAAATTGGTGACGAGGAAAGAGCGATGTCGTCAGCTTGTCGCGAGTCCATTGTTCAAGTCTCGAACAATATACAACGAGCAGCTGGCTCTGATTCACATGAAGCAAGGTGAGGTGAGGCTCACCAAGCCAATCTACGTTGGAGCCGCGGTTCTGGATCTGAGCAAGCTACACATGTTCGAGACGTACTACGACATATTACGTCCACACTACGGCCACAACATCTCGCTTCTCTACACGGACACGGACAGCTTGGTGTACCACGTTCGCACAGCCGACGCATATGGGGATATAGCCACAGTTCCATCTTTGGTTAACCTCTTCGACACCTCGGGCTATCCCCAGCAAAACAAGTACGGCATCCCGGCTCGCAACAAGAAGGTGCCTGGAAAACTCAAAGACGAGAAGGACGGTGATGTAATTCTCGAGTTTGCCGGTCTTCGCCCCAAAGCCTATGCTATTCGGGCAGAAGGATCCATCACGAAAAAGGCTAAGGGTGTGGGCAGGCAGGTCGTCCAAGAGTACCTCAAGTTCGAGGATTACGTCAAAACCCTTCAAACTAGGACGTCAATTCCAGGAGTGGAGCAACGCATCCAGAGCGTCGACCATGTGTTGACAACCAACCAGGTGAGAAAGGTTGCCCTGGACGCACGCGACGACAAGAGGTGCGTTCTCCAATGTGGAATCCACACGCTCCCATGGGGACACCATCGTCTAGAAACTAGTATGATATGCTTCAAATGTAGTAAATAGTATGTATGTATTTATGTATGAAAAAAAAAACAAAAAAACAGGTGGAGGTTTGGGATTTTTAGCGGGACTAACTCCCTGCCGCGCCCTACGGGGTGAATATGGGGCACACGCAGGGCCAAAGGGGAAGTTCCTTTGTGCGTTCAAGTGTGATTTATTTCTAAAAATGCATTAAAATTAATTTTTTTATTATTTTTTTATTCCAGATTATTCTCACAAATGTAAGAAGGTGTTCCTCGCAGTACATCCTAAACATTGCGTTGCAGGTTAATCTAATGTTTGAACCTACGGTCAGTATAATTTTTTGAGAATTATGTGATTTTTTTTTCTTGTACTTAAAACTGTTCGGTCACTCTTTCATTCTTGACATCATACACAAAAAACTTCTCTGCAATCAGGATGACGCTGCACAGAGTATCGGCAGGCAGCGCGTCGTGGAACTCGCACACGATCTTGATGTTGGTGCGATCGTTGACCACCACTTGCTTTCTTTTCGTGGTGTTGATGACAAACATCGGCCTGCGTGTTTTGAATTCGCTAGGCGCGTAGTACACGTCCACGCTTCCCTCGGTCACGCGTTTGTAAGCCGTGTAAGCTTCGTAAAGTTTGAGGTAATCGTCTTTGGTCATGTCGAGGTTGTAATTCTCGCGCGGGAACACTTCGTTCCTACCGTTCTTCAGATAAACGTTCTTGATCTTGCAGTCGTCGAACTTGCTGGAATCTTTTTCCTGATCGTTATTGCGTCCGGTCTGAAAGAGCACAACGACGAAATCTGGCATGTCGAACTGTATGTTGTTGAACTGCGTCGTCACGTCGAATTCCATGTGACTTCCCGACGCCATCTTCTGCACGCACTGGTAACCGTGAAAGTGAATCGGCACCTGCGGACTTTTCAAGATCTCCGCTTTGTACTTGAGGGCGTAGTTCGTTTCGTATTCCACCACCGGCATTCTCAATTCCATGCTCCGGATGACGCATTTCGCTGCTTCGGGTAAAGTGTTGGCTATCGGCGTGGTGCCGTCCGGACCCAAAGTAGCGTATCGCATCAGTGCGTCGTTGTCGTTGGCCGCTCTTCGAAAGGTGACGCGCAATCCTCCCTTCCACATGATCTCCTTGTAGTCCGAGAAGAAGCCAGGCAGCAGACGCATGGGAAAGAGCACCGTGTGACTTTTCGTCGATATTTTGGTCCCGGCTTCGAATCCCCCGGCCTGGTAGTACGCTGCGTCCGTTTTGGATAATTTCAACGTTCCCACTGCCGTCGACGTGATGCCTGGATAATCTATTCTGTCGATGACGGTGTTGTGTTTCCTCACCTCCACCTGCGAGAACAGGTGAGGCACGAAGTTGTCCACGAGTATCAAGTTTGCTGCTGCGGGAAACGCGTCTCCGCTTTCCTTCTTCACCACGTCGAATTGAAGGTAGAGGTCCGCTCTGTGAGGATGAACAAACCCGTCGCCTACGTCCACGTCGTATTCGATCTCCCTGTTCGCTTCGTTGAGATTGGCGAACGTGCGACGGTTGGGAGGGAAAGATTGCAATTCGTAACTTTCGATTTGCTCCATTTTACATGTATGGTTATTTATTATACGTTGATCTCCACGATGGCCGTCGTAGTGGCACCTGCGAAATCCACCACCTCTCCTTTCTCGTTCGTCACCACCAACTCTATGTCGTCTATGCGGTTGCGACATACTGGAAAATAGATCGGCGAAGAGGGCGTGTAGATGATCGGTTCCATGAACTCGGAACTTGGTTTGAAAGTGGCTATGATTCCCGTCTGCTTGTGACTTCCTAATAATCCGTCCGAAGATTTCGTGATCATGCCTTCCGCCACGTTGCAGTGAACGTTCAAAGTCTCTATGGCCAAGAATTTAGGAATGTTTGCTGCCGTGTGCTTGATGCCAGCTTCGAGTTTTGTGTCGTTCTCGAAACCTAAAAGTTCTCCTATGGTGCCCAGGTCCACGGTCTCCGTCGCCGATACGATTTCCACTCTGTGCGTGACCGAATTTTGAGAAAAGTACGTGCCTTTGGGTAATTGAGCTTGCAAAGTGGAAAGATTGTATTGGCCTGGCGTGACGACGATGTGTTCGCTTCCGACGCTAATTTTGTTGTTGTGCTGCGTGACGTTAGGTATGAGATACATGCTGTAGAATGCACGCAGAGCCACGGATTTAGGATAGACGATGTCGTCGTGCAGCGTGAGTTTCAAGATTGAAGATTCGCTCGTGAGATGGAACACGCCCATCCTAGTGATGCTGTTTGAGGTTCCACAATGCTTTCTGGAAATCCTCGATCGTAGGGTTATTTATTTTAGAGAGAAACGCGAGCACGGAGAGGCAGAGATGACCGCAGTTCACGTCTCCGAAATTTTGAATGCGTTCGTCGTTGTAGTATATAGAGGTTTTGTTCGTTTTCAGATAATGAATTAAATTTGTAGGTGGAACACCTCCGAAGGAATCGAAAACGAATGCTTTATCATTATTTTTGTGGTAACATATCCAATGCGTGCCTGGATTTTCTTGACCGTCCAAGTTGACTACTCCGCATTCTCTTCTTTTAACGCTTGAAGGTAACGAGTCGGACATGAAAACTCCTCTGAAGTGTTTGATTTGTAACGGCTCGATCAGAGATTCAATGTCTCGGTTGGTGAGTGCTGTTGTTTCTTTTTTTTAAACTTTTTCATCACGCCCTTGCCCCCTTTCTTCTCCATGGCCAGGTTGTGACGTTTCTGTTCTTCCAATTCCGCCTTGTTCTTCTTCGAGTCGATGACGGTTTTCGCGATGGCGGCACTTCCGCCAGCCAAACTTCCAACGGCCCCCAATACTGCCAGGATGGCCGGGATGCTGAATATGAAACCTCCGATCTTTTGCTGTTTCCGCGAACGCTGCAAGCGTCTCAATTGAGGTGTGCTGAGAAGTAATTTCATTCCGTGTCCTTTGCTCAAGCAAGAACGTTTCTTCTCGCGTTGTTTCTTGGTGAGTAACCCATCGAGGGCACCTAGATTTTTAAGATTCGAATATGGTATCTGGTACACGACACCCTTGGGCTTCATGTTGATGCTCTATGTGTTATTTTTACGGTATGTTATTTATATATATATTCTGAGATTTTTTCTCGTGTAGTTTTTTTACGGTATGTTATTTATATATAAATATTCTGAGATTTTTTTTCACGGCCTCGCAGTCGTTACACAAATTCTATTACGTGCTTCGTTTTCTTGCCAAGAAGTTCCTTTGTCCCCTTGTACACGATTCGAGTTTTGTTCTCGATTAAAATAGATAGCTTCTCGTCGGATAACATGTTAGCGTATCGATCTGGTAAAAATAGACTGTATTGTGCGTTGAGCAACAGGCGTACCTTGGGACCATACTGGGTAGAAACGATTGAACCGGAAGTTATCGTGTAAGGTTTGTCGACTTCCAATTCCTGAATTTTTACATACTCGACTGACAAATTTAGCATTTGTTTTAATGCTTGGAGATCACTCATTTTTTCAGTTGTCATATCAAAGAAAAATTTCAGAGTGTTAGAGAGAAATTTAATTGTTTTTTTCACGATGTGTGTTATTTATATATACCGAAGATTATTTTTTTTTATGATGTGTGTTATTTATATATCAAGTTTTTTTTTGACACGTATATATATTATTATTTTTTTAACAGAGGAAGAAAATCCGTGCTTCGGAAAACGCGATGATGTGCGTAATGATATCTTCCGTCTCCTGCTTAGACTTGCGCCAATCTACTGTGTACCGTCTTCTTCCCTGCCTTGCCTCGTGCAATTCATCTAGCCTATCGTTTAATTTTTCCCCTGCAGCCGAAAGCATAATGTTGAGATCACCGCGCCTCAGGCCGCTGATCTCCCGAAGATGGTCCTTGAGAACCATTTCACAAGGGATGCGAAATTCCGGCGTCGTTCTTGCTATGATTACAAGTTTCCCTACATCCTCACAATCGCCGTTTACTGCATGTTTAAATATTTTACATAGTAGCTCTGGCGGCAAATCAGTTATACGAGACATGTTGTTATTATTATTATTTTTTACTCTATGTTATTTATATACCCCACCCCAATTTTTGTTTCGTGTTCATGGCGATGGTGGTACCCAGTGCGGCGACCCGTTCACCCAGCGATGCGTCTCTGCTCACGAACCTTTCGAAAGCTGCGTGCTCTAACTTTCTGTCTGCTTCGTGACGTGCATCCAGATCCGTCTGCGTGGTGTTGTAGGCGATGTCGTGATCTTTGCATGCGGCGTCCAACGGATTCACACCCTTGTCTCCTCTCTCCAATCTTTTCTCGAGTTTGGTACCCGGTCCGCAGTACTGGTAGCCAGGTAAATGCATCTCGAAAGGTAACTTGTTGATGATGTCGTTCACGAGTCCCTTTCCTTCGGCCACGTTCCAGAATCTCGGAGGCAGCGTGTTGATGATTTTGATCAGGTAACCTATACCCTTGTCGTCGTTCACGATGAAGTTGGAAAGTTTGGTGCTGATCATGTCCACGATGCCAACCTTCTCGTTGTAGAAATTACGGTTGCCTGCATTCTCTTCGCCGGCTATCACCAACAATCGGTCCACGAGCTTCCTAACGTCGTCCACCCAAACGAATTCTTTGGGTAACGTGTTGTAGCGTTTGACGCCGCTGCCTGTTTTGACCTGGTTCCAAATCGGTTTGATGAGATTCCTGTACTTCTCGCCGCTGCTCGATTTCACCCTATTCTGCGAGGCATCGTTGTTCTGGTACAAGGCATCCGTCATGATCAGAATTTCCTTGTAACTCTGGTAATCTTCGTCGGTGTAATCTTTCGGCTGCTTTTTGGCAACGAGTTCCCACAGTCCCACCGTACCCGGATACCTGGTCCAACTATCCTTCTCGCCTAAATTAACTTTAATGTCGTTGCCTTCGAAGGTCACCTTCGATTTCCCAATCTTCCACACCACACAACCGCCTTTGTTGGTTTCCATGCTGGGATACAATCCGAACACTTCATCCTTGTCGAATTTCCCCGTACTCAGGTAGTCTCGTGCCAAAGGTCCCAACTCGATTTTATCCGAAGACGACGTGCTACCAATGGCTCGACGTCGTGCCGGTGCATCCTTCAGTTCGAACGGTGTCGAAGGAATGCTCGAAATGGGCGTGGGTACAGCGTAACTTTTAGCTGCGAGCGGTACGAGTTCGTTGATCAAATTTTTATTTTGTTCCGTGACACTTTTAATTTCTTTACCTAGACCGCTGATGGCATCGATCACAGGTTGATCTTGACGTTTCTTCTCTTCGTAGAATCCGCGATTCTCGGATTTCCAACCTTTGAAGCGTTTCGCGAGGTAATCGCGAAGCTTGAGATTTTCGTCTTCGATTTTTCATTTCGTCATAACGTTTATTTATATACGTCGTTTCTCACAACGTTGCAACGTTTAGAAAATCGTTGATTTTGTTTCTGTATTTTCCGTCGTTGGGTTTCCTCGTCATGTCGATCGTCGCGAATCCGAAATCGTCACCGTTCCAGCAAGTAGAGCAGCAGCGTTCCGAAAATTGATTGTAGTTCATGTCTCCGCCTACGTAGTCATCGTACGCATGCTTGAGGTTGGTGTGATCTTGACGAAACAAACATATGAAATTAGCGTTGTCGCGTACTAACTGTTTTGGAATTTTGGAAAACGTTTGAGCTAGGTAGAAGCAATCCATTCCTTTGTGACGACCTTGCGTGAAAAAGTTGCGAATTTCATTTTGATTTTCCAGGATGACGTCGTCGAACACAACGACTGAATTTTCACGACAATCGTCGAGTGGTTTTATTTCCGAGGCGAACGTTGCAATGTCCAGACCATCGTACAGTTTCATCAGTTGCTGGTATTTGGATTGCTCCAAACTTTTCGAGAACACGTACAGGTGCCTGTTCTTCCAATCTAACCAATTCGGTGCGAGGAGAAAATTGTCCACGAGCAGTGTCGTTTTCCCACACCCCGAAGGACCTACGATCAGACAGCGGATGCTGTCGGGAAGCAACTCACCGTTCTTTTTTTTTCTCGTTTGACTTTCCGGATCCGGTAGACGCTTCACCACGTTCCACGTACTCACAAGATCACTTCGTTCGCGTCGATCGAACTCTTTTCCGGAAGTCCCAGCCATTTGACAAACAGTTTGTCACCTTTCCTACGCAATACTTTCTCGATGAGGTACGTGTCGGGGTGTTTCGTTTTAGAGAGTTCCTCTTCGTAAAATCTTCCTTTCAAAATCTCGCCGCTACTATCTTTTATTATATACGTGTGTCGGTTTCCGGGTAAAACTCGAACCACCGTAAAGAGTTCCGTGCTCCAATTTTTTGTGAATCCCTTCTCGAAGGTGCGTTTGAATTTGCTGATCCTCACCTGGTCTCCAATTTTGTATTTAGATTTTTTGTCGTGGGCGTGTACTTTGGACAGTAAACGGTAGAAATTAAACGCTGCTCGTCAGACTTGGTAACGTCAACTGGCTTCATGCCTATCGTTCTGTGTACCGTATCATTATAGGTGTCGACGAGTTCCGGCAGGATGTCGACCCATTTGTAATTTCCCCGAAGCGTGAATCGTTTCCACATGTGTGTTTTCAAGGTTCGATTAAATCTTTCCACGATGCTGGCTTTGATGTGACTGAAGGTCGAATAATGTCGAATGTCATGTTTTTGAATAAACTTTTGGAATACGGCGTTGTAAAATTCTTTACCGTTGTCCGTTTGCAGAAACCGAGGTCGTCTGCCGCCGCTTTCGCGAAAAATTAATTTGAATGCTTCCGTGACGCACGATCCCGTTTTCGCCTTCAAAGGTAGAGCCCATGCGAATTTCGAAAATGTGTCTATGACGGTGAGGAGGTACTTGTTGCCCTTGTTCCATTTATGTACGTTTTTCAAATTGCCGCTGCTCATCTCCACGAGATCGCTTTGCCAGAGGTCGTCGATGCCCTTGGTTACCACAGCCAAACGTTCGTAGTTGCGGCGTGCAGGTTTATGCAATTCTTCGACGATGGCTTGCCTAGACATTTTTTTTAGAGATTACGTTTGAAGAGAAGCACCAGCGTGATGGGATTCAAAGAGGGTGGCACCTCGCTCGTGTTTTGAATGATCAGCTTATCGCCGGCACTCACGTCGAAAACGGTAAGATCTTCGTCTTCGTGTATTTCATATATGTTGCGCGTTTCGTTCCAACGTGCCAGAGGAATGTTTCCTGCTTTCTGGACACCACGATTCGATATTAAGGTCATGGTGGGAACGCTAGCTTTTCTGCCGTGAGACCAGTACGAAAATTCGTTTATCTGAATTGTGCCATCGAGGAGAAACTTGTAGTACGGATGATAAGGATGCAACATGTACAGTTTGTTACCTTCGACGAACGTGGAGATTCTCTGTTGATTGGGAACGCTGTTGATTTCGATGGCTTGCAAGGTGAACAATTTGGCGAATTTAGTGTCGAAGGTGACGAGATTACTGTGAACTTGTCCGAGTTTATTTTCGATGGGCTGCAAATGCTCGATTATGGTATCCGTTACGGTAGAAAACGACGGTTTGATTTTCACTTCCACGTTCAACTGCTTGTAGTTTTCGTTGAGTTCTTGCAACTTGGCACCGAAAGAGGCCAGCGTCGATTCCTGCGTGGATTCCAGCACTCCAACTTGATCTCTGATGTTGACGACAATGTTCTGAAGGATCTCGACTTGATTCAATTTCGAGCTCTTCTCGGTAAGATCGTTCACGATGATTCGCATCTCTGTAAACTGCGTGTGAAGGTCGGCGACACTCTGCGAAGTGGGCAGCGTCGACACCAGCGAACTAATTTCGTCTCGAATCTGTTCCACGTTCGCCGTTTCCGTTTCTAGTCGTTTCAGCATTCGAGATATGTTTCTTTTCAAAGCGTGCAATTCTTTGGAGGTGGGGAGATTGGCCACCCTACTCTCGAGATCGCTCAATGAACTTTTGATGTCGCTCGAATCGGATAGTGCCGTCACCGCCGTTTTCAATTTTTCCAAATCTTCGCTCGAAGGCACGCTCGTCCGTAACGATTCCAAGTCACCCTGTATGTTGTCGAGTACGTGATGAAAATGAGCGAGATTCGTTTCGACGTTCAAATTTTCTAAATATTCGATCTTCTGCTGAACCGTGCTCAACGTGTCTTGAATGCTCGTTAACGCTCTTGCTTCAGCGTGAATATTTTTAATTTCCTCGTTGATCAATTCCAGAGACGCCTGAAGCGTAGCGATGGTGGTTTGAATGTGTTCGAAATCTCGATACGCCTCCAATTGAATTTTTATGTTCGCGACGCTTTTACCGATGACCTGCAGTTCGTCCGACGATAGTAGGTTCGTCATTGTATCTTCCAAAGTCTGCAACTTGGATTTAATTTCTTCCAACGTGCTGGTGAATTCTTCTTGTAATTTGGAAACGACGACATGCAAGCGTTCTGCGTCTATATCGTTCACGATGGTTTGAAGTTCAGAGAAATTCTTTTCTATTGCGGAAGTTCGTTCTTCGATTTCGAGTTTCAATTTTTCCAAATCTTCATTTTTCGATTGAAATTGCTGTAATTTGGCCAAATCATTTTGAAGCGAATCCACGCTCAACTGTATATTTTGAACGCTGTCGTAAGAAGGTACGTCGACATAATTTTTTATCAGCGTCTTCAGTTCGGAATCGATTTTCAGAATGGGGTCGAGACATTGCGTTTGGAGCGTAGCGATTTCCGACTCTAAACTTTTGTTTAAGGTCTCCTGCAAAGCAATCAAATCGCTCCTCAACTTTTTAACTCGAATGTCCAACATGAGAATATCTTCTGCGTGGTCTACACGCTTGGTGTTGCCGAAAATGTCGTTAGGCATTTTTGGTTAACGGTTATTTATAATAGGATAGACGATTCGTAATTCTACGAAGAGAGGAATGAGTTTGTCGTAATCTCCGAGGAGTTCCATGTAAAGATAATCTCCTGCAGAAACATCGTACGTAATGTTAGAAAGCATCTTGTCGTGCTTGATTCGAAAAATATTCTTGCCGGTAGAAATTTTGATTTCGCCTGCGTTTTCCGGATTCACGGTGATTTGAAGTTTCCCGTCGATCGGAATTTCGTATAAATGTAAATTGTTATTAAAAACATAAAACATCTTGCCCACATCGTCATTCAGTTTCGTCCAAATGCTGTTGAGATGAACAATCAGTAAACCATTGAGTTTAGATAACACGGAAGATAAGAGGTTATTGAAATTTGGCGGTGCAGTCTCCATGCTGATCTGTTTGCGGAAGCCAAAAAGATTCATTGTCCTTGTTAGTTATTTAAGAATACGGTCAAAGTTTTTTTTTGTAATGACAGGCAAAGTTGTTTTTTTTCCACATGTATGTAATGCGTCACAATACAAGCGCGCGCGTGTGTGTGTGTGTGCGGCACATCGTTCCCGAAAGAGGTTTACAAAGGTCACGATATACAAACATTTGGTCCCGGAGTTGGAAAATTACAATAAGGTGCATTCATCCTTCAAGAATAAGAGAGTGCATTATTTACTCATCACGCTGTGTCAGCGCAACGAATAAATGCGCGGAACGTAGAGAGAAAGTGAGGTTTTGAGGTTTTGGTGAACCTCAATCAATAAAAGCGCGCGCGCGCGTGTGTGTGTGCGGCACATCGTTCCCGAAAGAGGTTTACAAAGGTCACGATATACAAACATTTGGTCCCGGAGTTGGAAAATTACGATAAGATGCATTCATCCTTCAAGGATGAGAGAGAGTGCATTTTTTACTCATCACGTTGTGTCAGCGCAACGAATAAATGCGCGGAACGTGGAGAGAAAATGAGTTTTTGAGGTATTTTTAAACCCCAAATGATGTTCCAGAACCCCAAATGAGTAAAATGAGTTTTTTTTTGTTTTGGTGCTCTTTTCTTCGCTGCAAAACATCGTCAACGCAATACATGAGGCAGAAGTGGCGACTGTACGATGTTTGATGTTGAGCTCGATGTATGGCCTCAGTGAGCCTCATTTATTAATTGTTAGGTTAAGTTGTATCACGTAAGATCGTGAGTCTCGCCATAGTAAATCGAACGGCTCATACTTTTCTGATTATTTACTCATCACGCTGTGTCAGCACAACGACTAAAAGCGCGGAACGTGGAGAGAAAATGAGGTTTTTTGAGGTTTTGGTAAACCTCAATTAATAAAAGTGAGTTTTTGAGATTTTGGTGATCCTCAAATGAGTAAAGTGAGTTTTTGATGTTTTGGTGCTCTTTTCTTCGCTGCAAACATCATAATCGCAATAAATGAGGCGTAGAACGTCGTGAGAAAGTGAGTTTTTAAGGTTTTTTTGATCCTCACTTGAGGGCGCAGAACCCGTGCACCTACACTACTTATTTACACCAGTATGCGGAATAATTTACAAGTTTAGAGGCTCTTTCGATGTTAAGTATCGTCGCGGTCAGTACTCTAGGTTTTTTCAAGTCGTTGAAGCCACATCTTTTTCTTTTCTTGAGAACAGTTCCATTTTTGGTGTTATGTACGTACTGGTGGATAATCTTCTCTCCTCGTTTACTTCTGCATGGTCTAATAGGATATTCTTAAAACATATTCCGACGTCACTGCAACTTTCATTCAAATAATATACCAGTTTATCATTTTTTTCTTATACACGTAATTTAGGGCATTCTTGGCTCTCGGCGAAAATAACAAAACAATTTTCCTCCTCTGAAAATTTGTATTTATAATTCGTAAATTCTGCCACTTCTTGGGCTCCCTCGTTCCTTAAGCACACTTCCTCCTTACGTATATCTAAGGAAGCTCCATACTGTGCTAGAAAATCCATACCTAGGATAAGATCGACGTTCAGATTCTTTAATACGTGGACGTCGATGAGGGTATCAATTTTCCCTAATTTTCCCCAATAATAACATGTCTTACTGGTTTTTCACTGACTTTTCCAGAAAAGTCGACTAAACGAATATCTTTGCAGCGTCGCAATTGTGGGCCAGTGATATCCTTTGAAATTAATTTCAAACCTCTGTAGCACACAGATTCAGTTCGCATCCTGTGTCTAATATGGCATTAATACGAGTAGTGTATACTTAGCGTTTCAACGCAACACTTTGTAGGTATGCATTTGTAGCCTCTGTTTTTACCAATCGAATATCAGTTTTTGACATATTTTGACAATTTTTTGTCGATGTTTTAGCGTTTAGCGATGTTTTAGTCAAATTTCCCTTTTTTCCCACTCACACTTGGTAGTTATATCACGATCTTACGTGATATAACTTAACCTATCTATTTTATTCGTGCTAAACTACACGAGAGCCTCTACGTGCTTTGACCTACTTAGCGAGTAGGTGAGATGCTTCGTTCTGGCTGCGTCCTTTGACCTACTTTTTATTTTACGACGTTTTACGCACTAAACTAACCTACAATGAGAGAAAAATGGACAGAAAAAGCTCTGGCATCACTTTTTAAGCTATTTTTTACCTCCTGCAAATTTTGCTCTTATGCTAACTCGTCCTTTGACCTACTTTTGAAATGACTTACGACATTTTCCTATAAGGCTGCCTCCTCATACTGTAAGGTCCCTTAGTGTAATCTACTACGACCTGCTAATATAGGCTTCTGCTCTCAGTGTAATCCGTTTTACGGACTAAACTAACCTACAATGAGAGAAAAGTGGACAGAAGAGAAGCCCTGGCATCATTTTTTTAGCTATTTTTTTACCTGCTGAAAATTTTGCTCTTATGCTAACTCGTTCTTTGACCTACATTTTTGAAATGACTTAAGACATTTTCCTATAAGGCTGCTGTCTCCTCTTACTGTAAGGTTCCTCAGTGTAATCTACCACGACCTTTGCTCTCAGCGTAATCTGCCCACGATGTGTTTTTTTTTTCTTAAAAAAACTCTCATGTGTGATCTTCTACAATGTGTGCCCTCCCCCTGCTACGACCTAAACCGGGACACCTCTCTCCTACGATGTTTTTGCCCCCTGCTACGATATTTTCCTCCTCATGATGCAAAAAAAAAAAAACAAATGGTATTGTAGCGGTATTTGAAATCGACTGTGCCGCGTGAAGGGCACATGTTCAGTGAACAATAGGAGAGAGCTTGGGAGAGTACAAGCAAGCGCTGCCCCCTCAATTTTTTTTTCTTTCAAGAAATTCGATTTGATCCTAAAAAACTCTGCAACCCTATTGGAGTGCTTTGGGTGTTTTTTTTTGTTTTTTTTTAGATTAAAAATTTTGTAATTGTAGGGGTTGTAGAAAAAACTATTATTGCTTGTTGGCGATATATTTAAAACTGTTCCGTCACCCTCTCGTTCTTCACGTCGTGGACGAAGGACTTCTCTGCGACCAGGATGACGCTGCACAGAGTATCGGCAGACAGCGCGTCGTGGAACTCGCAAACGATCTTGATGTTGGTTCGATCGTTGACCACCACCTGCTTCCTTTTCGTGGTATTGATGACGAACATCGGCCTGCGTGTTTTGAATTCGCTGGGCGTGTAGTACATGTCCACGCTTCCCTCGGTCACGCGTTTGTAAGACGTGTAAGCTTCGTAAAGTTTTAGGTAATCGTCTTTGGTCATGTCGAGGTTGTAATTCTCGCGCGGGAACACTTCGTTCCTACCGTTCTTGAGATAAACGTTCTTGATCTTGGAGTCGTCGAACTTGCTGGAATCTTTTTCCTGATTCTTGTCCCTCCCGGTCTGAAAGAGCACCACGACGAAATCTGGCATGTCGAACTGTATGTTGTTGAACTGCGTCGTCACGTCGAATTCCATGTGACTTCCCGACGCTATCTTTTGCACGCACTGGTAACCGTGAAAGTGAATCGGCACCTGCGGACTCTTCAAGATCTCCGCTTTGTACTTGAGGGCGTAGTTCGTTTCGTATTCCACCACCGGCATTCTCAATTCCATGCTCCGGATGACGCACTTGGCCGCTTCGGGTAATGTGTTGGCTATCGGCGTGCCGTCGGCGTTCAAGTTGGTGTATCGCATCAGTGCGTCGTTGTCGTTGGCCGCTCTTCGAAAGGTGACGCGCAATCCTCCCTTCCACATGATCTCCTTGTAGTCGGAGAAGAATCCCGGCAGCAGACGCATGGGAAAGAGCACCGTGTGACTTGTCGTCGATATTTTGGTTCCCGCTTCGAATCCTCCCGCCTGATAGTACGCCGCGTCCGTTTTGGATAATTTCAATGTTCCCACTGCCGTCGACGTGATGCCTGGATAATCGATTCTGTCGATGACGGTGTTGTGTTTCCTCACCTCCACCTGCGAGAACAGGTGAGGCACGAAGTTGTCCACGAGTATCAAATTTGCTGCTGCGGGGAACGCGTCTCCGCTTTCCTTCTTCACCACGTCGAATTGAAGGTAGAGGTCCGCTCTGTGAGGATGAACGAACCCGTCGCCTACGTCCACGTCGTATTCGATCTCCCGGTTCGCTTCGTTCAAATTGGCGAACGTGCGACGGTTCGGAGGAAAGGATTGCAATTCGTAACTTTCGATTTGCTCCATGATGTGTATGGTTATTTATTATACGTTGATCTCCACGATGGCAGTGGTCGTTGCACCTGCGAAATCCACCACCTCTCCTTTCTCGTTCGTCACCACCAACTCTATGTCGTCTATGCGGTTGCGACATACTGGAAAATAGATCGGCGAAGAGGGCGTGTAGATGATCGGTTCCATGAACTCGGAACTTGGTTTGAAAGTGGCTATGATTCCCGTCTGCTTGTGACTTCCCAGCAACCCCCCGTCCGAGGATTTCGTGACCATGCCTTCCGCCACGTTGCAGTGTACGTTCAGAGTCTCTATGGCCAAGAATTTAGGAATGTTTGCTGCCGTGTGCTTGATGCCAGCTTCGAGTTTTGTGTCGTTCTCGAAACCTAAAAGTTCTCCCATGGTGCCCAGGTCCACGGTCTCCGTCGCCGACACGATTTCCACTCTGTGCGTGACCGAATTTTGAGAAAGGTACGTGCCTTTGGGTAACTGAGCTTGCAAAGTAGAAAGATTGTATTGACCTGGCGTGACGACGATGTGTTCGCTTCCGACGCTAATTTTGTTGTTGTGCTGCGTGACGTTAGGTATGAGGTACATGCTGTAGAATGCACGCAGAGCCACGGATTTAGGATAGACGATGTCGTCGTGCAGCGTGAGTTTCAAGATCGAAGATTCGCTCGTGAGATGGAACACGCCCATCGTCGTGATGCTGTTTGAGGTTCCACAATGCTTTCTGGAAATCTTCCACCTGTGGCTTATTTATTTTAGAGAGAAACGCGAGCACGGAGAGGCAGAGATGACCGCAGTTCACGTCTCCGAAATCTTGAATGCGTTCGTCGTTGTAGTATATAGAGGTTTTGTTCGTTTTCAGGTATTGGACTAAATTTGTAGGTGGAACACCTCCGAAAGAATCGAAAACGAATGCTTTGTTATCGTCGTTTTTGTGGTAACATATCCAATGCGTGCCTGGATTTTCTTGACCGTCCAAGTTGACTACGCCGCATTCTCTTTTTTTAACGGTTGAAGGTAACGAGTCGGACATGAAAACTCCTCTGAAGTGTTTGATTTGTAATGGTTCGATCAGAGATTCAATGTCTCGGTTGGTGAGTGCTGCTGTTTCTTTTTTTTAAACTTTTTCATCACGCCCTTCCCCCCTTTCTTCTCCATGGCCAGGTTGTGACGTTTCTGTTCTTCCAATTCCGCCTTGTTCTTCTTCGAGTCGATGACGGTTTTCGCGATGGCGGCGCTACCCCCAGCCAAACTTCCAACGGCCCCCAATGCTGCCAGGATGGCCGGGATGCTGAATATGAAACCTCCGATCTTTTGCTGTTTCCGCGAACGCTGCAAGCGTCTCAATTGTGGAGTGCTGAGAAGTAATTTCATTCCGTGTCCTTTCGACAAGCAAGAACGTTTCTTCTCGCGTTGTTTCTTGGTGAGTAACCCATCGAGGGCACCTAGATTTTTTAGATTGGAGTATGGTATCTGGTACACGACACCCTTGGGCTTCATGTTGATGCTTTATATATATATTTTTTTCACGGTATGTTATTTATATATATAAAAATGTTCTGAGATTTTTTTTTTGTTTCGTGTAATTTTTTTTTTCACGGTATGTTATTTATATATATAAATATGTTCTGAGATTTTTTTTTGTTTCGTGTAATTTTTTTTTTCACGGTATGTTATTTATATATAAATGTTCTGAGATTTTTTTTGTTTCGTGTATTTTTTTTCACGGTATGTTATTTATATATAAATGTTCTGAGATTTTTTTTTGTTTCGTGTAATTTTTTTTTCAAGGATATACACTCCGCGCAGTCGTTACACAAATTCTATTACGTGCTTCGTTTTCTTGCCAAGAAGTTCCTTTGTTCCCTTGTACACGATTCGAGTTTTGTTCTCGATTAAAATAGATAGCTTCTCGTCGGATAACATGTTAGCGTATCGATCTGGTAAAAATAGACTGTATTGTCCGTCGAGCAACAGACGCACCTTGGGACCATACTGGGTAGAAACAATTGAACCGAAAGTTATCGTGTAGGGTTTGTCGACTTCCAATTCCTGAATTTTTACATACTCGACTGACAAATTTAGCATTTGTTTCAATGCTTGAAGATCAGTCATTTTTTTTTCACTTATATCGAAGGAGAAAAATTTTCAGAGTGTTAGAGAGAAATTTAATTGTTTTTTCACGATGTGTGTTATTTATATATACTTTTTTTCACGATGTGTGTTATTTATATATCAAGTTTTTTTTGACACGTATATATTATTATTATTTTTTTTTAACAGAGGAAGAAAGTTCGTGCTTCTGAAAACGCGATGATGTGCGTTATGATATCTTCCGTCTCCTGCTTGGACTTGCACCAATTATCTGTGTACCGTCTTCTCCCCTGCCTCGCCTCGTGCAGTTCGTCCATTCTCTCGTTTAATTTTTCCCCTGCAGCCGAAAGAAGTGTGTCGAGATCACCGCACCTCAGGCCGCTGATCTCCCGAAGACGGTCCTTGACGGCCATTTCACACGGAATTCGAAATGCTGGCGTCGTTCTTGCTATGATCAAAAGCTTTCCTATATCTCCGTTTACTACCTTTTTGAATATTTTAGATAGTAGCTCGGGTGGCAAGTCGGTTATACGAGACATGTTGTTTTTTTTTACTGTATGTTATTTATACACCCCACCCAAATTTTTGTTTCGCGTTCATGGCGATGGTGGTGCCCAGTGCTGCAACTCTTTCTCCCAACGAAGCGTCTCTGCTGACGAATCTTTCGAAAGCTGCGTGCTCCAATTTCTTGTCTGCTTCGTGACGTGCATCCAGATCCGTCTGCGTGGTGTTGTAAGCGATGTCGTGATCTTTGCATGCGGCGTCCAACGGATTCACACCCTTGTCTCCTCTCTCCAATCTTTTCTCGAGTTTGGTACCCGGTCCGCAGTACTGGTAGCCAGGTAAATGCATCTCGAAAGGTAACTTGTTGATGATGTCGTTTACGAGTCCCTTTCCTTCGGCCACGTTCCAGAATCTCGGAGGCAGCGTGTTGATGATTTTGATCAGGTAACCTATACCCTTGTCGTCGTTCACGATGAAGTTGGAAAGTTTGGTGCTGATCATGTCCACGATGCCAACCTTCTCGTTGTAGAAATTACGATTGCCTGCATTCTCTTCGCCGGCTATCACCAACAATCGGTCCACGAGCTTCCTAACGTCGTCCACCCAAACGAATTCTTTGGGTAACGTGTTGTAGCGTTTGACGCCGCTGCCTGTTTTGACCTGGTTCCAAATCGGTTTGATGAGATTCCTGTACTTCTCGCCGCTGCTCGATTTCACCCTATTCTGCGAGGCATCGTTGTTTTGGTACAAGGCATCCGTCATGATCAAAATTTCCTTGTAACTCTGGTAATCTTCGTCGGTGTAATCTTTCGGCTGCTTTTTGGCAACGAGTTCCCACAGTCCCACCGTACCCGGATACCTGGTCCAACTATCCTTCTCGCCTAAATTAACTTTAATGTCGTTGCCTTCGAAGGTGACTTTCGATTTCCCAATCTTCCACACCACACCGCCACCCTCGTTGCTCTCCATGCTGGGATACAATCCGAACACTTCATCCTTGTCGAACTTCCCCGTGCTCAGGTAGTCTCGTGCCAAAGGTCCCAACTCGATTTTATCCGAAGACGACGACGTGCTACCTATGGCTCGACGTCGTGCCGGTACGTCCTTCAGTTCGAACGGTGTCGAAGGAATGCTCGAAATGGGCGTGGGTACGGCGTAATTTTTAGCTGCGAGCGGTACGAGTTCGTTGATCAAATTTTTATTTTGTTCCGTGACACCTTTAATTTCTTTACCTAGACCGCTGATGGCATCGATCACAGGTTGATCTTGACGTTTCTTCTCTTCGTAGGATCCGCGATTCTCGGATTTCCAACCTTTGAATCGCTTCACGAGGTATTTTCGCAAGTTGAGATTTTCGTCTTCTTGAAATTGACGTTTTGACATTTTTCTATATACGTTGAAACGTTTTTGAAACGTCGAATTCTCAGCCTATACGTTCGGTTCTCGTAGTTTTCTTGCCGTCACCGCTTGAGACTATCCACTTTTCTAACACTCACTTTTTGTTGTAATGGTTATTTATGTATGCTTGTCGGACGTTTGAAAAAAAAATTCAAAAATTTTTTTTTTTTTAGATTCTCACGACCTTTTTGATTTTTTTTTTGGATTTTCTACTTGTTGCAAATTTGAAATTGTCCTCTTGTTAGCCTTTGAGACGTCTAGATAAACGTTTATTTTATTTCTATATTTTCCAAGGTTCCGAAACAACTGCTACGCGATAATGCTAATTTCATATGTTTGTTTCGACAAGACCACACCAATTTAAAACACGCACACGATGATTACGTAGGGGCTGACATAAATTACAATCTATTTTCTAAATTCTGCTCCCACTGTTGGAACAGTGACGGTTTCGGATTCGTGACCATCGACATGACTCGAAAAGCAAACCATGGAAAATATAGAAATAAAATAAACGTTTATCTAGACATCTCAAAGGCTAACAAGAGGACAATTTCAAATTTGCAACAAGTAGAAAATCCAAAAAAAAAATCAAAAAGGTCGTGAGAATCTAAAAAAAAAAAATTTTTGAATTTTTTTTTCAAACGTCCGACAAGCATACATAAATAACCATTACAACAAAAAGTGAGTGTTAGAAAAGTGGATAGTCTCAAGCGGTGACGGCAAGAAAACTACGAGAACCGAACGTATAGGCTGAGAATTCGACGTTTCAAAAACGTTTCAACGTATATAGAAAAATGTCGAAACGTCAATTTCAAGAAGACGAAAATCTCAACTTGCGAAAATACCTCGTGAAGCGATTCAAAGGTTGGAAATCCGAGAATCGCGGATCCTACGAAGAGAAGAAACGTCAAGATCAACCTGTGATCGATGCCATCAGCGGTCTAGGTAAAGAAATTAAAGGTGTCACGGAACAAAATAAAAATTTGATCAAAGTAGTAGGAATGGCCGATCCTAGAACGGTCTTTTGACCTACTTTCTCACCTTAATGGATTTCTCTCGTAAGGCATGAGCAGTGTTGCCAACTCCTCACTCGAAAAATCACCAAGGTTTTTGTTTTTGGGTATAACCTAACCTACAATGAGAGAAAAATGGACAGAAGAAAACTTCTGACATCACTTTTTAAGCTATTTTTTATGCTAACTCGTTTTTTGACCTACATTTGAAATGACTTACGATATTTTCCTATAAGGCTGCTTTTTTTACTGTAAGCCCCCCCCCCCCTCAGTGTAATCTACTACGACCTGCTAATAGGCTTCTACTCTCAGCGTAATCTGTTTTACGGGGTAAACTAACCTACAATAAAAGAAAATTAGACAGAAGAAAAGCTCTGGCATCAGTTTTTTAAGCTATTTTTTTTACCTTCTGCAAATCTTGCTCTTATGCTACCTCGCTTTTTGACCTACATTTGAAATGACTTACGACATTTTCCTATAAGGCTGTCTCCTCTTACTGTAAGCTCCCCCTCAGTGTAATCTACTACGACCTGCTAATAGGTTTTTGCTCTCAGCGTAATTTGTTTTACACACTAAACTAACCTACAATGAGAGAAAATTAGACAGAAGAAAAGCTCTGGCATCAGTTTTTTAAGCTATTTTTTTATCTTCTGCAAATTTTGCTGACATCGTCCTTTGACCTACATTTGAAATGACTTACGATATTTTTCTATAAGGCTGCTGTCTCCTCTTACTGTAAGATCCCTCAGTGTAATCTACCACGACCTTGCTCTCAGCGTAATCTGCCACGATGTTTTTTGTTTTTTAAAACTCATGTGTAATTTTCCAAGTCCCCGGGGGACCAAATGTTTATATATTGTGATTTTTGTAAACCTCTCTTGGGGGAATGATGTGCCACACGCGCACGCGCGTGCCTCTTATTATTTTCGTATTGTGACGCAAACCAAACAAATAACATGCTATTCATCATCAATTTAGCTGTATTCTGTTTGGCGTCTATTTCGAGCAGTTTGCCCGGCGGTAAAGTCTTATTGTAACAATCGGAGGTGTATATTGGCTGCACTGTATTTTGTTTATTGCAAAAAATAATCCACAGTAGGTTGGATATTACAAACAATACGAGTTTGAGTTTTGAAAGTGTAATGTCTGGCATCGAATACCTGGTGACTATTTCTGATATATTAAAATTTGAAATATGAGCACGAGATGCAGAAGGAAAACGCTTAATCATCAACGTGTATTCCTATATGTTGGATAAACATGTCGTGCATCCCGTTAGGATAAGCGATGTCGACGATGATGATGCTTGTGTGATTAATTTTCTTCTAATTTCAAACGACAGTGTTCACTATTACTGTCTCAGGAATGTTATGCTTTTTTTTTCTCTATAAAAAAGAGAGATTTGTGTTGATTGTTTGGTTAAAAAGAATTTCCTAATTATTTGTTTTTTGTCACAAGAATTGTTTGAATTTCAAACATTCCTAAGTGTTTGCTTAAAGATTGATGCATTAACCTGTTAAGAATGTCATATTAATAATACCGGCTCGGAAATGTTATGTCCTCTTCTTCTATAGAAGGTCATATAAATGTGCTAATTGGTTGGTTAAGGGGGATTTTTTGATTAGTAAATTGAGGTTATAAATACGTACGTATAAAGGTTTTGCTAATATGGAATGCTAAAGCTTAGTACTTGGTTTTCTCAGAGATTCGAATTCTATTAGGTTAAACAGCATAGAAATTTCACAGCAAGAATTGGCGTATACAATGTATATATTTTGAGAGGGGGGTTATAGTTTTTTATGCTGTACGAATACTGGAAGCTTGACAGTGACAACCAACAGAGTGGGTAAACCTACATCCAGGAACTGGCAATACTAGTTTCTGACAGTGAATTTGAAATAAAATATTAAACAAAATACATGAGTAAGCACTGTGATTACAAATAGTACCAGTGTTATGCCCCCCCCCCAACTCCAACTGGACAACTGGGGAAAATAATTGTACAACAACTTGTACCTAATTGTACAACATATACACAGACATAAAAGAGAGAGCCTTCCCGTAACTTACTTCATGTACAATTTATATGATTTTACAACTGTGAAAAGAAAGCATATGTGTTCTGTATGCACACATTTATTCTTATTTTTCGAAGTTGAATGAAAGCACATGTTTTTACGCTCTCGTAATACTAATCTTGCTCCACTGATTTTAAATTGCTTCCATCCGCTTTTTTTTTCTGTGTTATTTCCGCATGCACGCAACATTCGCTTTCAATAGACAGAAGGAGTGTTAGTATAGCAGGCTTCGAGTTTACAATTTATTAAATTAAACAATAATTTATGTAAGAATATACTTGTACTTAACGAACACAAAATAATAAAAGTACATGTGAATGTTTGCGTGTGTTCATGTTATATGACGACTGAGTAAAAAAATAATATTGACCCCCCGAAAGATAAAGTACTCCACGTCACCAAAAAAAATATCTCCTCTTGTCGATAAGTTGTCATGTTGTAATCAAAAGGTCCCGGGTTCGATACCTACTGGATTCTGATTCTATTTTAAACTGTATGCCCAGTCCTCCGATTAACCTATCTGTGCATAGAGTAAACTTAAAAAGTCGGTCAATTATTGTCGCGATTAAGGATTAAAAAAAAAGAGTGGGTGAAGTCAAATTCAAAAAGAATGCCACGTGATTATTTTGATTCAATAGCTTCGTCTAGTTTGCTGCATTTTTTGACTGCACTCACGCGTTTAGTTGGTTACACGGTGCAACCTATCTTGTTGATTTTGGGTGTCATGTAGTGTATTTGGTGTCTGCACCACGTCTTAGAGAGGTGTAATATGTGGTGTGGTGTATGACCACGTGGTGAGTGGTTAACTAATCAAATGAATGTTTAAAGCAGCAGACAGGCATTTGTTGAATCTTCTGAACTTGAACACTGCTATTTGTCTACTCGGTTGAATGTTATTTTTTTTCACCAGCCTGACACCGGGATACACCTGCACTGCATCTAATGTCAAAGAAGTGCAGCGTACTAGACGAGGATATTAAATTGCATACTGATCTATTGCATGCTAACCAAACCTCTTGGGAGGTGGGCCACGGGTCCTCCACATGTATGTATGTATGAAATGCGATTTGGGGGAGGCCAAATTTTAAATTTACAGCTTAATTAATCTGCATGCATGCTTAATGTTTGATTTTTTTGTTTCTAGTTCGACATGAGATACACACAATTTTATTTTTGAAGTACAGTTAATATTACCTAGGTTAATCTGTGACATACAACTAGCGATCGACACGACCACCTGACACACAGACACAGAGAGAGTGAGCAAATTTAAAATATGATTTATCATAAATTAAACTAAACTCCCTCACCCACCCACATATAACCTTACAGGTGACACAAAAGCAGAAATTGGTCATAGCGTGACAGGTCGATCTATCGTGAACTAAACTAACCTCCCCCACTCATACATACACACTATGTCTTACAATAAGTAAGGCTGCTATATCACATGTAAGGGCTGACGGTTGCCAACACACACAAGATCTATTACAAATTTTATTAACCTACGACATAAACCATGGACACACACACACACCAAGCCTTCCAGATAGGCTATAAGCAACTCACCTCTTGCAATTGTATAACGGGGAAAATTAACCTACAGCTAGCAACACTGTTTGAGCTGCTTTCGACGAGTAGTGTTACCAAATTTATTTTTTTGCAAATAGGCTCTACAGCTAGAGGCTTGAAACATATACCCTACCAGAGTATGCCAACTTACCTCATGTAAAAATATTACCTAGTACGGGTTAAGCTGTGACATACAACTAGCGAACGACACGACCACCTGACACACAGACAGAGAGAGTGTGATACAGCTTATACGCAGTTTTTCCTACACACGTACTGGGTTTAAAAGGTAACTTGCAACAACCATTTCACTCACCTCCTATCATATAATAAAATTACCACAGGTTTTTGATACTTGCTGCCAGAACATGGTGGTTTTAGACTGGAAATTCAGCCCGATTATTCTATTTGTGCAAGAGAAAAATGATGATGCCTGCATTTGGAATATATAATTCTTCTTACGGTATTTTGCGTGCCCCCAGTAACCTTGCTTTCGATTCACGGAAGCTATGACGTGTATTTCCTGTTTCGCGAACATACGAGAACCTTTCACAATGTCGCATCAGATAATATATTGCAAGAGCGAGTTGGTTGTGTATATAAATCTAGTCTTGGGGAATGGACATGAATATAATGTCAAAATTATTGCATAACTTAAAAAGAACATTTATTGCACTGCGCTTTCTAGCAAAAGTAAATGTGGAATGCCCCGCCCCCCCTCAGAGATTCGAATACTGTTAGTTAAACAGCAAGCATTGTCATATGGACTGACGATTATTATTTTTTAAAAAAACAGACCTCGTAGTAAGTTATAACCTGAGCTGTCTTGCAAGTCTCTCGAGTTTGATATCTGGTGAAGGAATATGATGCCACTATAAACTGTACACAAGATATACCCAGTCCCTGGCATGAGATGGACGAGGACCTATACAGTTGTATAATGGTTGTTTTTTTATTAAAGCATAGCGCTTATTTACATGTCAGCGCAACATGCATGCAAAGAAGGGAGGGAGACCATAACGAATAATTCTTATTTCGATTTCAATATTTTTGCTAGTCACGCTATCTAGACGAACACTGGAAGATGGGCAAAAGCGAGGGAAAGAGAGAAATGTTACTTTTTGCCCCTCTGCCTGTGTGTGATATACTAGTTTTACATGCATACGGCTGTATCGTGAAGCGAGGCCGAAAATAATTTTTGAAAGCAGTCTCTAGCATCTTCGCGTTCAGCCAACAAGAGAAATAAAATATTACACATGGGTGTGGGGCGCAACAGCCACAGTACGGTAATGTGCATGGATGTTAAAACTTTTGGGTTTTTCTGAATAGACATACATATCAGTTTTGCAGTCTCCAGATGGGACCGGAGCTTATTTTTTATTTGGACAAGGGGGTTCAGATCAACTATAATTTTTGTTCACATCAAAATGAAACAAAGGATTTTACTCCACTGCTTACTTATTCAATATTTTTATTATTGTAAAGAATGGGGCGGTGTGCCTTATTGTATATAGTCTTCCAACAACCACCTCGGGGGCGTAAATTTATGTTTCTGCATGTATGCAAAATGCACTTAACTTCAGTTGTGAAGTTTGTTTTGCTGCTGTGATTAAATACTAAACCAAAATCTTATTACATAATTTTGAATTATATTTGTTAAAATCGATCTATATTATATCATCGCTATAGGTGGTCCATGTTATGCGCAGGAGAATTTTTAAAAAATGTCTTGTTTCTCGAACCTGTGGCCTGTAGATTTGCTTTGTTGGCAAACAGAAACAGAAAAATGGTACTATGTTATTCTATACTGATAAACTGATAGTCAACAACTATGTCGAAAAGCAATAATGGGGGGGGGACTTGTCTGTGTTGGGTCTTATTAACAACTTCACAGCTGTACCTGCACAACTCATCGACAACAAATCAACAATGTTAGGAAATGTGTGCATGGCCCCGAGAATACAATTTAAAATCACTGATGTGATATGAACCCTCTTCACTTGTGTGTATTTGAATATGCGAACATGAGGCATTTTGAATAATCGAGGCGGACAATCACAAAAACAGCTTGCAACAGTATGGAGAGTTCAAACTTCAGACGATTTTTGTTAATCTACGAAAAGCCAAAGGGGGCGAACGGAGATCACTACGAAAATTGTAACGCGAGGCTATTTTGGCTAATGGCAACGATGAGGATGAATAATGGTTGTTTTGATGAAATTGAAAAAGTGGGGCACGTCTGCTTCGAAGTGCATTACACCAACAACTACAATTGTCCCTCTTCCCCACACGAGGCGATTAACAGAGGTGTATTTTTGCCGGTCTACGACTCTGAGGGCTCAAGTTACAATGTTTACCTATAGCTGTACATATTTAAAAATGACCTGAGCAATTAAATGTTACAATACCGATCCTGATTTTTGTCGGATGACGTAGGTTGCAATCCCACCCCCGATGGCGTATAGACTTAAATGTTTCCATAACATGAAATACTGTTAATGGAAATCTGTTGTTTCTAATGTAAAAATCATATAACAAGAAAAAGAAGAAAATAAATGTTGCGAGCAAATACGGAGCCTCAACCCAAACACATAAATAATCAGACAAGATGTCAACGGTGCGTTCATAACTAACAAGTGATTATTCAAAAATTGAAATGGTGCAGGGGGGAAACAACCAACTAACTAACTAGGCTTCTTAAACCCGAGGACAGCAAATACAAGCCTATCCTGATCTGAGAAAAATCTCTATCCACTCTTTTTCCATCCCAACCGATTTTTTTTTAGGTCCATTCAACCCCTCATGGTACACGAGCTCCCACTGCCCTGATGGTGGAGGAAGCGAATCTATTTGGACATGAAAGAGCATTATGTGTGGGAGACTATAATTTATACATGTGGTTGCTTGGATGCTTACAGAGGATGCCATAGCTCGTGCGATTGAGGCATTTTATTAAGCACATATTTTGATGAGTGTAAAGAATTAAATAAGTCACAAGGGGCTGAGGCATGGTTCGAATTTCTCGATCTAGGTATGGATGCAGACAGACACGAAGTTTTGTGTGTGGACACAAATGATAATGGAAAAATGCCGTTAACCCCGATAGCATAGTGGTAATGTTGTTCTTGCCTCGTTTCCATCGACAACATAGTGGTTACACTGTCCAATATTAAGAAGTTCTCAAAATTATTCAATCACTCTCTCTCTTCTTCTTCTATCATCTCGGTAACCAAAAAAAGGTTTTCTCAAATGTTTAGACGACTACGAAAACGTTGAAATGTAAAATATTGTTGCATTGTAATCAAAAAAAAATTTGTTGAATATGCCTAACCTAAAATAAAATTCAAGAATTAATAGAGTTAAACATTTGCCACTCTGAAATGGCGACGGCTATCATAACATTATTTTCAGCAGGATAATAATGACAATATTATATATATTAAGGATTAGGCCCGAGGGATTCTTATTCACTACACTCGTTTCTAACCTGTCCACACTGGAAACCGAAAACACAAGTACGAGACACTAACTTGGGAGAGGACATGCAAAAAACTCTGCGGGGGCTCATCTTAAAAACTTCAGTAGATGTTTGTCATGGAACTCCCTCCTAAAATTCGATTCGAAAGGCACAAATATTCCGGTTCTTGAATAAGAAGCGCGTATGCCTTCGGAAAGAGAGAAGAAGAAATAAATAAATCAACTCATGCATATTCTTCATGTACGTACGCTTGGTGACAAGAAACAGTATTTTTTTTTCTCTTCAAGAAATTGTTTTCAACTTTTTGCTAGGTGACCCAACACCGCCCCATTCTTTACAATAATAAAAATATTGAATAAGTAAGCAGTGGAGTAAAATCCTTTGTTTCATTTTGATGTGAACAAAAATTATAGTTGATCTGAACCCCCTTGTCCAAATAAAAAATAAGCTCCGGTCCCATCTGGAGACTGCAAAACTGATATGTATGTCTATTCAGAAAAACCCAAAAGTTTTAACATCCATGCACATTACCGTACTGTGGCTGTTGCGCCCCACACCCATGTGTAATATTTTATTTCTCTTGTTGGCTGAACGCGAAGATGCTCGAGACTGCTTTCAAAAATTATTTTCGGCCTCGCTTCACGATACAGCCGTATGCATGTAAAACTAGTATATCACACACAGGCAGAGGGGCAAAAAGTAACATTTCTCTCTTTTCCTCGCTTTTGCCCATCTTCCAGTGTTCGTCTAGATAGCGTGACTAGCAAAAATATTGAAATCGAAATAAGAATTATTCGTTATGGTCTCCCTCCCTTCTTTGCATGCATGTTGCGCTGACATGTAAATAAGCGCTATGCTTTAATAAAAAAACAACCATTATACAACTGTATAGGTCCTCGTCCATCTCATGCCAGGGACTGGGTATATCTTGTGTACAGTTTATAGTGGCATCATATTCCTTCACCAGATATCAAACTCGAGAGACTTGCAAGACAGCTCAGGTTATAACTTACTACGAGGTCTGTTTTTTTAAAAAATAATAATCGTCAGTCCATATGACAATGCTTGCTGTTTAACTAACAGTATTCGAATCTCTGAGGGGGGGCGGGGCATTCCACATTTACTTTTGCTAGAAAGCGCAGTGCAATAAATGTTCTTTTTAAGTTATGCAATAATTTTGACATTATATTCATGTCCATTCCCCAAGACTAGATTTATATACACAACCAACTCGCTCTTGCAATATATTATCTGATGCGACATTGTGAAAGGTTCTCGTATGTTCGCGAAACAGGAAATACACGTCATAGCTTCCGTGAATCGAAAGCAAGGTTACTGGGGGCACGCAAAATACCGTAAGAAGAATTATATATTCCAAATGCAGGCATCATCATTTTTCTCTTGCACAAATAGAATAATCGGGCTGAATTTCCAGTCTAAAACCACCATGTTCTGGCAGCAAGTATCAAAAACCTGTGGTAATTTTATTATATGATAGGAGGTGAGTGAAATGGTTGTTGCAAGTTACCTTTTAAACCCAGTACGTGTGTAGGAAAAACTGCGTATAAGCTGTATCACACTCTCTCTGTCTGTGTGTCAGGTGGTCGTGTCGTTCGCTAGTTGTATGTCACAGCTTAACCCGTACTAGGTAATATTTTTACATGAGGTAAGTTGGCATACTCTGGTAGGGTATATGTTTCAAGCCTCTAGCTGTAGAGCCTATTTGCAAAAAAATAAATTTGGTAACACTACTCGTCGAAAGCAGCTCAAACAGTGTTGCTAGCTGTAGGTTAATTTTCCCCGTTATACAATTGCAAGAGGTGAGTTGCTTATAGCCTATCTGGAAGGCTTGGTGTGTGTGTGTGTCCATGGTTTATGTCGTAGGTTAATAAAATTTGTAATAGATCTTGTGTGTGTTGGCAACCGTCAGCCCTTACATGTGATATAGCAGCCTTACTTATTGTAAGACATAGTGTGTATGTATGAGTGGGGGAGGTTAGTTTAGTTCACGATAGATCGACCTGTCACGCTATGACCAATTTCTGCTTTTGTGTCACCTGTAAGGTTATATGTGGGTGGGTGAGGGAGTTTAGTTTAATTTATGATAAATCATATTTTAAATTTGCTCACTCTCTCTGTGTCTGTGTGTCAGGTGGTCGTGTCGATCGCTAGTTGTATGTCACAGATTAACCTAGGTAATATTAACTGTACTTCAAAAATAAAATTGTGTGTATCTCATGTCGAACTAGAAACAAAAAAATCAAACATTAAGCATGCATGCAGATTAATTAAGCTGTAAATTTAAAATTTGGCCTCCCCCAAATCGCATTTCATACATACATACATGTGGAGGACCCGTGGCCCACCTCCCAAGAGGTTTGGTTAGCATGCAATAGATCAGTATGCAATTTAATATCCTCGTCTAGTACGCTGCACTTCTTTGACATTAGATGCAGTGCAGGTGTATCCCGGTGTCAGGCTGGTGAAAAAAAATAACATTCAACCGAGTAGACAAATAGCAGTGTTCAAGTTCAGAAGATTCAACAAATGCCTGTCTGCTGCTTTAAACATTCATTTGATTAGTTAACCACTCACCACGTGGTCATACACCACACCACATATTACACCTCTCTAAGACGTGGTGCAGACACCAAATACACTACATGACACCCAAAATCAACAAGATAGGTTGCACCGTGTAACCAACTAAACGCGTGAGTGCAGTCAAAAAATGCAGCAAACTAGACGAAGCTATTGAATCAAAATAATCACGTGGCATTCTTTTTGAATTTGACTTCACCCACTCTTTTTTTTTAATCCTTAATCGCGACAATAATTGACCGACTTTTTAAGTTTACTCTATGCACAGATAGGTTAATCGGAGGACTGGGCATACAGTTTAAAATAGAATCAGAATCCAGTAGGTATCGAACCCGGGACCTTTTGATTACAACATGACAACTTATCGACAAGAGGAGATATTTTTTTTGGTGACGTGGAGTACTTTATCTTTCGGGGGGTCAATATTATTTTTTTACTCAGTCGTCATATAACATGAACACACGCAAACATTCACATGTACTTTTATTATTTTGTGTTCGTTAAGTACAAGTATATTCTTACATAAATTATTGTTTAATTTAATAAATTGTAAACTCGAAGCCTGCTATACTAACACTCCTTCTGTCTATTGAAAGCGAATGTTGCGTGCATGCGGAAATAACACAGAAAAAAAAAGCGGATGGAAGCAATTTAAAATCAGTGGAGCAAGATTAGTATTACGAGAGCGTAAAAACATGTGCTTTCATTCAACTTCGAAAAATAAGAATAAATGTGTGCATACAGAACACATATGCTTTCTTTTCACAGTTGTAAAATCATATAAATTGTACATGAAGTAAGTTACGGGAAGGCTCTCTCTTTTATGTCTGTGTATATGTTGTACAATTAGGTACAAGTTGTTGTACAATTATTTTCCCCAGTTGTCCAGTTGGAGTTGGGGGGGGGCATAACACTGGTACTATTTGTAATCACAGTGCTTACTCATGTATTTTGTTTAATATTTTATTTCAAATTCACTGTCAGAAACTAGTATTGCCAGTTCCTGGATGTAGGTTTACCCACTCTGTTGGTTGTCACTGTCAAGCTTCCAGTATTCGTACAGCATAAAAAACTATAACCCCCCTCTCAAAATATATACATTGTATACGCCAATTCTTGCTGTGAAATTTCTATGCTGTTTAACCTAATAGAATTCGAATCTCTGAGAAAACCAAGTACTAAGCTTTAGCATTCCATATTAGCAAAACCTTTATACGTACGTATTTATAACCTCAATTTACTAATCAAAAAATCCCCCTTAACCAACCAATTAGCACATTTATATGACCTTCTATAGAAGAAGAGGACATAACATTTCCGAGCCGGTATTATTAATATGACATTCTTAACAGGTTAATGCATCAATCTTTAAGCAAACACTTAGGAATGTTTGAAATTCAAACAATTCTTGTGACAAAAAACAAATAATTAGGAAATTCTTTTTAACCAAACAATCAACACAAATCTCTCTTTTTTATAGAGAAAAAAAAAGCATAACATTCCTGAGACAGTAATAGTGAACACTGTCGTTTGAAATTAGAAGAAAATTAATCACACAAGCATCATCATCGTCGACATCGCTTATCCTAACGGGATGCACGACATGTTTATCCAACATATAGGAATACACGTTGATGATTAAGCGTTTTCCTTCTGCATCTCGTGCTCATATTTCAAATTTTAATATATCAGAAATAGTCACCAGGTATTCGATGCCAGACATTACACTTTCAAAACTCAAACTCGTATTGTTTGTAATATCCAACCCACTGTGGATTATTTTTTGCAATAAACAAAATACAGTGCAGCCAATATACACCTCCGATTGTTACAATAAGACTTTACCGCCGGGCAAACTGCTCGAAATAGACGCCAAACAGAATACAGCTAAATTGATGATGAATAGCATGTTATTTGTTTGGTTTGCGTCACAATACGAAAATAATAAGAGGCACGCGCGTGCGCGTGTGGCACATCATTCCCCCAAGAGAGGTTTACAAAAATCACAATATATAAACATTTGGTCCCCCGGGGACTTGGAAAATTACACATGAGTTTTAAAAAACAAAAAACATCGTGGCAGATTACGCTGAGAGCAAGGTCGTGGTAGATTACACTGAGGGATCTTACAGTAAGAGGAGACAGCAGCCTTATAGAAAAATATCGTAAGTCATTTCAAATGTAGGTCAAAGGACGATGTCAGCAAAATTTGCAGAAGATAAAAAAATAGCTTAAAAAACTGATGCCAGAGCTTTTCTTCTGTCTAATTTTCTCTCATTGTAGGTTAGTTTAGTGTGTAAAACAAATTACGCTGAGAGCAAAATCCTATTAGCAGGTCGTAGTAGATTACACTGAGGGGGAGCTTACAGTAAGAGGAGACAGCCTTATAGGAAAATGTCGTAAGTCATTTCAAATGTAGGTCAAAAAGCGAGGTAGCATAAGAGCAAGATTTGCAGAAGGTAAAAAACATAGCTTAAAAAACTGATGCCAGAGCTTTTCTTCTGTCTAATTTTCTTTTATTGTAGGTTAGTTTACCCCGTAAAACAGATTACGCTGAGAGTAGAAGCCTATTAGCAGGTCGTAGTAGATTACACTGAGGGGGGGGGGGGGCTTACAGTAAAAAAAGCAGCCTTATAGGAAAATATCGTAAGTCATTTCAAATGTAGGTCAAAAAACGAGTTAGCATAAAAAATAGCTTAAAAAGTGATGTCAGAGCTTTTCTTCTGTCCATTTTTCTCTCATTGTAGGTTAGGTTATACCCAAAAACAAAAACCTTGGTGATTTTTCGAGTGAGGAGTTGGCAACACTGCTCATGCCTTACGAGAGAAATCCATTAAGGTGAGAAAGTAGGTCAAAAGACCGTTCTAGGATCGGCCATTCCTACTACTGATCAACGAACTCGTACCGCTCGCAGCTAAAAATTACGCCGTACCCACGCCCATTTCGAGCATTCCTTCGACACCGTTCGAACTGAAGGACGTACCGGCACGACGTCGAGCCATAGGTAGCACGTCGTCGTCTTCGGATAAAATCGAGTTGGGACCTTTGGCACGAGACTACCTGAGCACGGGGAAGTTCGACAAGGATGAAGTGTTCGGATTGTATCCCAGCATGGAGAGCAACGAGGGTGGCGGTGTGGTGTGGAAGATTGGGAAATCGAAAGTCACCTTCGAAGGCAACGACATTAAAGTTAATTTAGGCGAGAAGGATAGTTGGACCAGGTATCCGGGTACGGTGGGACTGTGGGAACTCGTTGCCAAAAAGCAGCCGAAAGATTACACCGACGAAGATTACCAGAGTTACAAGGAAATTTTGATCATGACGGATGCCTTGTACCAAAACAACGATGCCTCGCAGAATAGGGTGAAATCGAGCAGCGGCGAGAAGTACAGGAATCTCATCAAACCGATTTGGAACCAGGTCAAAACAGGCAGCGGCGTCAAACGCTACAACACGTTACCCAAAGAATTCGTTTGGGTGGACGACGTTAGGAAGCTCGTGGACCGATTGTTGGTGATAGCCGGCGAAGAGAATGCAGGCAATTGTAATTTCTACAACGAGAAGGTTGGCATCGTGGACATGATCAGCACCAAACTTTCCAACTTCATCGTGAACGACGACAAGGGTATAGGTTACCTGATCAAAATCATCAACACGCTGCCTCCGAGATTCTGGAACGTGGCCGAAGGAAAGGGACTCGTAAACGACATCATCAACAAGTTACCTTTCGAGATGCATTTACCTGGCTACCAGTACTGCGGACCGGGTACCAAACTCGAGAAAAGATTGGAGAGAGGAGACAAGGGTGTGAATCCGTTGGACGCCGCATGCAAAGATCACGACATCGCTTACAACACCACGCAGACGGAAGTAGTGCATATTGAGCGTTTCAAAGTAGTACTTAGTAGGTATGGTCTTTTTTTACCAATTGAATATCACTTTTTGACATACTTTGACAATTTTTTGTCGATGTTTTAGCGTTTAGCGATGTTTTAGTACAAATTTTCACCATACTCATTTTTCCCCCACTCGTACTTGGTAGGTATATCATGATGTTACGTGATACAACTTAACCTATCCTTTTTTTACGATTATTTAATTTTTTTACGATCCTAAGTGATATAACTTAACCTATCATTTTTTTTATTTAGGTACTGTTTGAACGTCATTATTTGAGGATCATATTTTGTAGGTATTTTTTTCATCAATCGAATATAAGTTTTTGACATATTTTGACAATTTTTTGTCGATGTTATAGCGTTTAGCGATGTTTTAGTACAAATTTTCATCGCACTTATTTTTCCCCCACTCGTACTTGGTAGGTATATCACGATGTTACGTGATATAACTTAACCTATCTTTTTTTTTACGATTTTTTTTAATTTTCTTACGATCCTAAGTGATATAACTTAACCTATCATTTTTTTTATTTACGCACCGAACTAACCTACAAGGGGGACTCCGTTTGTTTTAATATTTCAGTATTATAAGGTTTTCACAAATTTTATATAACCTAAAATGTGTTGGATGTTGATTTTTAGTATGTGGCAATTTTTTATGAATTTAAAACTGCTCTGTGACCCTCTCGTTCTTCACGTCGTAGGCGAAGGACTTCTCTGCAATCAGGATGACGCTGCATAGGGTATCCTCGGGCAGCGCGTCGTGGAACTCGCAGACGACCTTGATGTTGGTTCGATCGTTGACCACAACTTTCTTTCTCTTAGATGTGTTGATGACGGTCATGGGTCTCCGTGCTTTGAACTCGCTGGGCGTGTAGTACATGTCCACGCTTCCCTCGGTCACGCGTTTGTAAGCCGAGAACGCTTCGTAAAGTTTGAGGTAATCGTTTTTGGTCACGTCGAGGTTGTAATTCTCGCGCGGGAACACTTCGTTGCGTCCGTTCTTCAGATAAACGTTCTTGATCTTGCAGTCGTCGAACTTGCTGGAATCTTTTTCCTGATTGTTATCGCGCCCGGTCTGAAAAAGCACTACGACGAAATCTGGCATGTCGAACTGTATGTTGTTGAACTGCGTCGTCACGTCGAATTCCATGTGACTTCCCGACGCCATCTTCTGCACGCACTGGTAACCGTGAAAGTGAATCAACACCTGCGGACTTTTTAAGATCTCCGCTTTGTACTTGAGGGCGTAGTTTGTTTCGTATTCCACCACCGGCATTCTCAATTCCATGCTCCGGATGATGCATTTTGCTGCTTCGGGTAAAGTGTTGGCTATCGGCGTGGTGCCGTCCGGACCCAAAGTAGCGTATCGCATCAGTGCGTCGTTGTCGTTGGGCGCTCTTCGAAACGTGACCCTCAGTCCTCCCTTCCACATGATCTCCTTGTAGTCCGAGAAGAAACCAGGCAGAAGACGCATGGGAAAGAGCACCGTGTGACTTCTCGTCGATATTTTGGCCCCGGCTTCGAATCCCCCGGCCTGGTAGTACGCTGCGTCCGTTTTGGATAATTTCAAAGTTCCCACCGCCGTCGACGTGATGCCTGGATAATCTATTCTGTCGATGACGGTGTTGTGTTTCCTCACCTCCACCTGCGAGAACAGGTGAGGCACGAAGTTGTCCACGAGTATCAAGTTTGCTGCTGCGGGAAACGCGTCTCCGCTTTCTTTCTTCACCACGTCGAATTGAAGGTAGAGGTCCGCTCTGTGAGGATGAACGAACCCGTCGCCTACGTCCACGTCGTATTCGATCTCCCTGTTCGCCTCGTTCAGATTGGCGAACGTGCGACGGTTGGGAGGGAAAGATTGCAATTCGTAACTTTCGATTTGCTCCATTTTACATGTATGGTTATTTATTATACGTTGATCTCCACGATGGCAGTGGTAGTGGCACCTGCGAAATCCACCACGTCTCCTTTCTCGTTCGTCACCACCAACTCTATGTCGTCTATGCGGTTGCGACATACTGGAAAATAGATCGGCGAAGAGGGCGTGTAGATGATCGGTTCCATGAACTCGGAACTTGGTTTGAAAGTGGCTATGATTCCCGTCTGCTTGTGACTTCCCAGTAAACCGTCCGAGGATTTCGTGATCATACCTTCGGCCACGTTGCAGTGTACGTTCAGAGTCTCTATGGCCAAGAATTTAGGAATGTTGGTTGCTACGTGCTTGATGCCAGCTTCGAGTTTGGTGTTGTTCTCGAAACCTAAAAGTTCTCCCATGGTGCCCAGGTCCACGGTCTCCGTCGCGGATAGGATTTCCACTCTGTGCGTGACCGAATTTTGAGAAAGGTATGTGCCTTTGGGTAATTGAGCTTGCAAAGTGGAAAGATTGTATTGGCCTGGCGTGACGACGATGTGTTCGCTTCCGACGCTAATTTTGTTGTTGTGCTGGGTGACGTTAGGTATGAGGTACATGCTGTAGAATGCACGCAGAGCCACGGATTTAGGATAGACGATGTCGTCGTGCAGCGTGAGTTTCAAGATTGAAGATTCGCTCGTGAGATGGAACACGCCCATCCTAGTGATGCTGTTTGAGGTTCCACAATGCTTTCTGGAAATCCTCGATCGTAGGGTTATTTATTTTAGAGAGAAACGCGAGCACGGAGAGGCAGAGATGACCGCAGTTCACGTCTCCGAAATCTTGAATGCGTTCGTCGTTGTAGTATATGGAGGTTTTGTTCGTTTTCAGATAATGAATTAAATTTGTAGGTGGAACACCTCCGAAAGAATCGAAAACGAATGCTTTATCATCATTTTTGTGGTAACATATCCAATGCGTGCCTGGATTTTCTTGACCGTCCAAGTTGACTACTCCGCATTCTCTTCTTTTAACGCTTGAAGGTAACGAGTCGGACATGAAAACTCCTCTGAAGTGTTTGATTCGTAACGGTCCGATCAGAGATTCAATGTCTCGGTTGGTGAGTGCTTCTGTTTCTTTTTTTTAAACTTTCTCATCACGCCCTTTCCTCCTTTCTTCTCCATGGCCAGGTTGTGACGTTTCTGTTCTTCCAATTCCGCCTTGTTTTTCTTCGAGTCGATGACGGTTTTCGCGATGGCGGCACTTCCGCCAGCCAAACTTCCAACGGCCCCCAATGCTGCTAGGATGGCCGGGATGCTGAATATGAAACCTCCGATCTTTTGCTGTTTCCGCGAACGCTGCAATCTTTTCAATTGAGGTGTGCTGAGCAGCAATTTCATTCCATGTCCTTTCGACAAGCAAGAACGTTTCTTCTCGCGTTGTTTCTTGGTGAGTAACCCATCGAGGGCACCTAGATTTTTAAGATTGGAGTATGGTATCTGGTACACGACACCCTTGGGCTTCATGTTGATGCTCTATGTGTTATTTTCACGGTATGTTATTTATATATATATTCTGAGATTTTTTTTGTGTAGTTTTTTACGGTATGTTATTTATATATTTTCAAGGCCTCGCAGTCGTTACACAAATTCTATTACGTGTTTCGTTTTCTTGCCAAGAAGTTCCTTTGTCCCCTTGTACACGATTCGAGTTTTGTTCTCGATTAAAATAGATAGCTTCTCGTCGGATAACATGTTAGCGTATCGATCTGGTAAAAATAGACTGTATTGTGCGTTGAGCAACAGGCGTACCTTGGGACCATACTGGGTAGAAACGATTGAACCGGAAGTTATCGTGTAAGGTTTGTCGACTTCCAATTCCTGAATTTTTACATACTCGACTGACAAATTTAGCATTTGTTTTAATGCTTGGAGATCGCTTATTTTTTCAGTTGTCATATCAAGAAAAATTTCAAAGTGTTAGAGAGAAATTTAATTGCTTTTTTTTCACGATGTGTGTTATTTATATATACCGAAGATTATTTTTTTACGATGTGTGTTATTTATATATCAAGTTTTTTTTTTTACTGCATGTTATTTATATACCCCACCCCAATTTTTGTTTTGTGTTCATGGCGATGGTGGTACCTAGTGCGGCGACCCGTTCACCCAGCGATGCGTCTCTGCTCACGAACCTTTCGAAAGCTGCATGTTCCAATTTTTTGTCTGCTTCGTGACGTGCGTCCAGATCCGTCTGCGTGGTGTTGTAGGCGATGTCGTGATCTTTGCATGCCGCGTCCAACGGATTCACACCCTTGTCTCCTCTCTCCAATCTTTTCTCGAGTTTGGTACCCGGTCCGCAGTACTGGTAGCCAGGTAGATGCATCTCGAAAGGTAACTTGTTGATGATGTCGTTCACGAGTCCTTTTCCTTCGGCCACGTTCCAGAATTTCGGAGGCAGCGTGTTGATGATTTTGATCAGGTAACCTATGCCCTTGTCGTCGTTCACGATGAAGTTGGAAAGTTTCGTGCTGATCATGTCCACGATGCCAACCTTCTCGTTGTAGAAATTACGGTTACCTGCATTCTCTTCGCCGGCTATCACCAACAATCGATCCACGAGTTTCCTAACGTCGTCCACCCAAACAAATTCTTTGGGTAACGTGTTGTAGCGTTTGACGCCGCTGCCTGTTTTGACCTGGTTCCAAATCGGTTTGATGAGATTCCTGTACTTCTCGCCGCTGCTCGATTTCACCCTATTCTGCGAGGCGTCGTTGTTCTGGTACAAGGCATCCGTCATGATCAGAATTTCCTTGTAACTTTGGTAATCTTCGTCGGTGTAATCTTTCGGCTGCTTTTTGGCGACGAGTTCCCACAGTCCCACCGTACCCGGATACCTGTTCCAACTATCCTTGTCGCCTAAATTGACTTTAATGTCGTTGCCTTCGAAGGTCACCTTCGATTTCCCAATCTTCCACACCACACCACCACCCTCGCTGGTTTCCATGCTGGGATACAATCCGAACACTTCATCCTTGTCGAATTTCCCCGTACTCAGGTAGTCTCGTGCCAAAGGCCCCAACTCAATTTTATCCGAAGACGAGGACGTGCTACCAATAGCTCGACGTCGTGCCGGTGCATCCTTCAGTTCGAACGGCGTCGAAGGAATGCTCGAAATGGGCGTGGGTACAGCGTAACTTTTAGCTGCGAGCGGTACGAGTTCATTAATCAAATTTTTATTTTGTTCCGTGACACTTTTAATTTCTTTACCTAGACTGCTGATGGCATCGATCACGGGTTGATCCTGACGTTTCTTCTCTTCGTAGAATCCTCGATTCTCGGATTTCCAACCTTTGAAGCGTTTCGCGAGGTAATCGCGAAGCTTGAGATTTTCGTCTTCGATTTTTCGTTTCGTCATGACGTTATTTATATACGTCGTTTCTCACAACGTTGCAACGTTTAGAAAGTCGTTGATTTTGTTTCTGTATTTTCCGTCGTTGGGTTTCCTCGTCATGTCGATCGTCACAAATCCGAAATCGTCACCGTTCCAGCAAGTAGAGCAGCCTTCCGAAAATTGATTGTAGTTCATGTCTCCGCCTACGTAGTCATCGTACGCGTGCTTGAGGTTGGTGTGATCTTGACGAAACAAACATATGAAATTGGCGTTGTCGCGCACTAACTGTTTTGGAATTTTGGAAAACGTTTGAGCTAGGTAAAAACAATCCATTCCTTTGTGACGACCTTGCGTGAAAAAGTTGCGAATTTCATTTTGATTTTCCAGGATGGCGTCGTCGAACACAACAACTGAATTTTCACGACAATCGTCGAGTGGTTTTATTTCCGAGGCAAACGTTGCAATGTCCAGACCATCGTACAGTTTCATCAGTTGCTGGTATTTGGATTGCTCCAAACTTTTCGAGAACACGTACAGGTGCCTGTTCTTCCAATCTAACCAATTCGGTGCGAGGAGAAAATTGTCCACGAGCAGTGTCGTTTTCCCACACCCCGAAGGACCTACGATCAGACAGCGGATGCTGTCGGGAAGCAACTCGCCGTTCTTTTTCTTTCTCGTTTGACTTTCCGGATCCGGTAGACGCTTCACCACGTTCCACGTACTCACAAGATCACTTCGTCCGCGTCGATCCAACTCTTTTCCGGAAGTCCCAGCCATTTGACCAAAAGTTTGTCACCTTTCCTACGCAATACTTTCTCGATGAGGTACGTGTCGGGGTGTTTCGTTTTAGAGAGTTCCTCTTCGTAAAATCTTCCTTTCAAAATCTCGTCGCTACTATCTTTTATTATATACGTGTGTCGGTTTCCAGGTAGAACTCGAACCACCGTAAAGAGTTCCGTGCTCCAATTTTTTGTGAACCCCTTCTCGAAGGTGCGTTTGAATTTGCTGATCCTCACCCGGTCTCCAATTTTGTATTTAGCTTTTTTTGTCGTGGGTGTGTACTTTGGACAGTAAACTGTAGAAATTAAACGCTGCTCGTCGGACTTGGTAACGTCGGCTGGCTTCATGCCTATCGTTCTGTGTACTGTATCATTATAGGTGTCGACGAGTTCCGGCAGGATGTCGACCCATTTGTAATTACCCCGAAGCGTGAATCGTTTCCACATGTGTGTTTTCAAGGTTCGATTGAATCTTTCCACGATGCTGGCTTTGATGTGACTGAAGGTCGAATAATGTCGAATGCCATGTTTTTGAATAAACTTTTGGAATACGGCGTTGTAAAATTCTTTACCGTTGTCCGTTTGCAGAAACCGTGGTCGTCTGCCACCGCTTTCGCGAAAAATTAATTTGAATGCTTCCGTGACGCACGTTCCCGTTTTCGCCTTCAAAGGTAGAGCCCATGCGAATTTCGAAAACGTGTCTATGACGGTGAGGAGGTACTTGTTGCCCTTGTTCAATTTATGTACGTTTTTCAAATTGCCGCTACTCATCTCCACGAGGTCACTTTGCCAGAGGTCGTCGATGCCCTTGGTTACCACAGCCAAACGTTCGTAGTTGCGGCGTGCAGGTTTATGCAATTCTTCGACGATGGCTTGCCTAGACATTTTTTGTTTAGAGATTACGTTTCAAGAGAAGCACAAGCGTGATAGGATTCAAAGAAGGTGGCACTTCGCTCGTGTTTTGAATGATCAGCTTATCGCCGGCACTCACGTCGAAAACGGTGAGATCTTCGTCTTCGTGTATTTCATATATGTTGTGTGTTTCGTTCCAACGTGCCAGAGGAATGTTTCCTGCTTTCTGGACACCACGATTCGATATCAAAGTCATGGTGGGAACGCTAGCTTTTCTGCCGTGAGACCAGTACGAAAATTCGTTTATCTGAATCGTGCCATCGAGGAGAAACTTGTAGTACGGATGATAAGGATGCAACATGTACAGTTTGTTACCTTCGACGAACGTGGAGATTCTTTGTTGATTGGGTACGCTGTTGATTTCGATGGCTTGCAGAGAATGCAGTTTAGCGAATTTAGTGTCGACGCTAACGAGGTTACTGTGAACTTGTCCGAGTTTATTTTCGATGGGCAGCAAATGCTCGACTATGGTATCCGTTACGGCAGAAAACGACGGTTTGATTTTCACTTCCACGTTCAACTGCTTGTAGTTTTCGTTGAGTTCTTGCAACTTGGCACCGAAAGAGGCCTGCGTCGATTCCTGCGTGGATTCCAGCACTCCAACTTGATCTCTGATGTTGACGACGATGCTCTGAAGGTTCTCGACTTGATTCAATTTCGAGCTCTTCTCGGTAAGATCGTTCACGATGCTTCGCATCTCTGTAAGCTGCGTGTGAAGGTCGGCTACGCTCTGCGAAGTGGGCAGCGTCGACACCAGCGAACTAATTTCGTCTCGAATCTGTTCCACGTTCGCCGTTTCCGTTTCCAGTCGTTTCAGCATTCGAGATATGTTTCTTTTCAAAACGTGCAATTCTTTGGAGGTGGGGAGATTGGCCACTTTACTCTCGAGATCGCTCAATGAACTTTTGATGTCGCCCGAATCGGATAGTGCCGTCACCGCCGTTTTCAATTTTTCCAAATCTTCGCTCGAAGGCACGCTCGTCCGTAACGATTCCAAGTCACCCTGTATGTTGTCGAGTACGTGATGAAAATGAGCGAGATTCGTTTCGACGTTCAAATTTTCTAAATATTCGATCTTCTGCTGAACCGTGCTCAACGTGTCTTGAATGCTCGTCAACGCTCTCGCTTCAGCGTGAATATTTTCAATTTCTTCGTTGATCAATTCCAAGGACGCCTGAAGCGTAGCGATGGTGGTTTGAATGTGTTCGAAATCTCGATAGGCCTCCAATTGAATTTTTATGTTCGCGACGCTTTTACCGATGACCTGCAGTTCGTCCGACGATGGTAGGTTCGTCATGGTATCTTCCAAAGTCTGCAACTTGGATTTAATTTCTTCCAACGTGCTGGTGAATTCTTCTTGTAATTTGGAAACAACGACATGCAAGCGTTCTACATCAATATCGTTCACGACGGTTTGAAGTTCAGAGAAATTCTTTTCTATTGCGGAAGTTCGTTCTTCGATTTCGAGTTTCAATTTTTCCAAATCTTCATTTTTCGATTGAAATTGCTGTAATTTGGCCAAATCATTTTGAAGCGAATCCACGCTCAACTGTATATTTTGAACGTTGTCGTAAGAAGGTACGTCGACATAATTTTTTATGAGCGTTTTCAGTTCGGAATCGATTTTCAGAATGGGGTCGAGACATTGCGTTTGGAGCGTAGCGATTTCCGACTCTAAACTTTTGTTTAAGGTTTCCTGCAAAGCGATCAAATCGGTCCTCAACTTCTTAACTCGAATGTCCAACATGAGAATCTCTTCTGCGTGGTCCACACGCTTGGTGTTGCCGAAAATATCGTTAGGCATTTTTGGTTAACGGTTATTTATAATAGGATAGACGATTCGTAATTCTACGAAGAGAGGAATAAGTTTGTCGTAATCTCCGAGGAGTTCTATGTAAAAATAATCTCCTGCAGACACATCGTACGTAATGTTAGAAAGCATCTTGTCGTGCTTGATTCGAAAAATGTTCTTGCCGGTAGAAATTTTGGTTTCGCCTGCGTTTTCCGGATTCACGGTGATTTGAAGTTTCCCGTCGATCGGAATTTCGTAGAAATGTAAATTGTTATTAAAAACATAAAACATCTTGCCCACATCGTCATTCAGTTTCGTCCAAATGCTGTTGAGGTGAATGATCAACAGACCGTTGAGTTTAGGTAACACGGAAGGTAAGACTTCATGATCTGGTATGGTTTCCATGATGATCTGTTTTTTGAAACCGAACAAGTTCATAGGCATGCTGGTTATTTAAGGATACGGTCAAAGTTTTATTTTGTAATGACAGTCAAAGTGTTTTTTTTACTCAGTAACAAAATGTTTTTTTTCTTGAGTTAGTGAAAATTGTTGTGTGTGGTGGTGAGTGTTAATTATTTGCACTGTGCGCAATTCTTATTTATTTCTAAACGACGATGTCCCCACGGCAATGTGTGAATACCACACTCGAGAACGCACCTCTTGTCGTCATCGGGATCCAGCGCAATTTTTCTAATTTTGTTTGTTGTGATGATATGGTTGACGCTCTGGATTCTTTGTTCTTCTCTTAGAACCGACGACCTGGTCTTGAGGCAATCGATGTAATCGTGGAAGGTGAGTTTGTTCTCCACCGTATTTTTGCCCACACCTTTTGCTTTCTTCGTGACACTACTCTCTGTTTTTATGGCATACATCTTCGAACGCAAACCCGCGAACTCGACAATAATATCACCGTTACATTCATCTTTCAGCTTACCTAGGACTTTTTTGTTGAGGGAAGGAATCCCAAATCTGTTGGGTTGAGGATACGCAGAAGTATCGAAATACTCAAGCATGGAAGGATTTTTTATGTCTTCATAGAGGTTAGGTGTTTGTATGCTGTAAATGAAGCTGTCGGTGTCCGTGTACAAAAGTGATATTTTATCATTGTAGAAGGGTTTCATCACGTCGTAATGAAATTCGAACATGTAAAGTTTCGACAAGTCGAGAACCGTTGCGCCAACGTAAATTGGTTTTCTGAATTTCATCAATTTTATATGTAGATTGAAAAGTGCCAAATTCTCGTTGTAAATTTTTCTCGACTTGAATCTAGGATCGGCTATCCACTTCCGACATTTATTCTTATCGGAAATTAATTTCACGTCTACGTGCTTTCTAACATTCTCCATGGTCTTTCCGTACACCGCATTGTTCATTAATTTAAAGAAGTCCTTGTCTAAATCGGAAGTGGCAGCTGTTCTATGTTGTGTGTTAGTTTCTATGTAAGATCTTAACCACGTGGAATGTTTAAACTTTAGTATTCGTCTAACATTTACTATCTGAACACCCTTCCCAATCAAAAACCGGAGATTCTTGTAGTGGACGACGTATCTCTGTTTAGGGTCCAATGTTAACAAAAGCTTGTCTTGAACCGAGTTGGGTGGACATTTGATTTCGGGAGTCGGAGGCAAATCCGAAAACGTGTCGTGCAGGTGGTCGGAGAATTGGAGATCTACCTCTGCGAAGAAACCACACTCGCTATCGTCGAAATGAATAATATCTATCGAAGTGGGATCTAACCATTCGAATCCCCCGTAAGGAAGTTTCTGAACCATGGCATGTCCGTAGAGATTATTAACGTCAGCGTAGAAGATGTAATTCGATGCTCGATTTGAATCGTAATCTTCTTTCATGTGTACGTTATTAGCTTTCGCATGTCTCTGTACGCATTGCACCATTCCACCTCGTATCCCTCTTTCGATGAATAGCAACATGTCAACGTCCGATATCAGTTCCAGCTTGACCTTTGTCTGGAATAACATTGCCGACCACGCTAATCCCGGTAGACTGTAGAAATACGCTGGATCTAATTTATAAATATTCGTTGCCGTTTTCCTGAACGCTTGAAAAACATCCGCGAGTATCGTCACGTCCAGTTTTAAGTATGCGTCGTGGTAGTCTCCGAGTGTCGTACATTCTAATTTCTCCCACATGAGTTGCGCGTGTTGGTATTCTTCGTCCGCGATTCCTTTCTCTCTGAGTCTGCTGTAAAATTCTCTTGGAAGTGGAAGAGCGTCGTCGTTAAATTTAGAACCATCACTAACATATTCGTAAGGATAAACCCCTTTACGTCTAACGAGTTCTATGTCTACGTTGGGAAAACTAGCTCTAGTTATTTTAAATTGATCGTCGGTGAGTTTGTTCGCTAAAGCATCCAGACTTGCAGAGAGAAATCTATACGAATCCAGGAAGCGCATCTCGATTGTATTTTTCGTTCCCGGAATCGACACTTGCTTGCTGAGACTAATGTAGCGTTCTTCATTCTCGGCCAAGACACCTATACGTTTCGGATCGTAGCCAAGATGTCTCACCAGGTGGTGAAAATCATATCCGCTTCCGTTGTGAAAGAATATGGGAATGAATTTAGGTTTCTGGATTTTAAGATTGCACGTGTTGCAAATTCCACCTATGTAGTTTCCGCTGAAATGATCGTGGTGGAATATTTTTTTGTTCTCATCAGTGAAACTTTGATCACATACCGGACACACCTCAGTGGAATTGTAATTTTGAAGTTCATTTTCAGTTAAAGGTGCCATCGGTTTTGATGTAAGCAGTACGCTACCAATTACCTCAACCTCCTCCACCATTTTTTCCAGGAAGTGTTCGATTACATTTGGCCCGCGGTATATATATGCTTCATTTATTTTATCACGTCGCACAACAACATAGCCGAAACTATTAGGTTGATGAAGCTGGTACGGCGTTGTGGAGGAAATTTCAGGATCCGGTTCGCAGTAGGAGAGTGGCTTGAGGAACGCCTCGAAATCTGCGACGATGATTGCGGGATGTTCCAACAATGCCTTGTGCATTTTGAATTCTTCGACTTCGTTCGTTTCGGGCATCAACATTCTAGCCGGTCTGTTGTCGCCGCAATAAATTTTATGTTCGGCAAGTTTCTCCAGAGCAATTTGACGTCCGGTGTAATTTCGATAATCGAGTTGTTTTCGATCGTCGAACGTGGTTAGGCATCTCGGGCAAACTTCGATGCAATGTTCATACTTGGTTGATTGACTTCTGACCAAACGTGATAGTGAACGAATTAGCGTATAGTGATGAACATCCTCGTTGGAAATTAGAAGGAGATTTATTACACAGGCATCGTCATCGTCGATATCGCTTATCCTGACAGGGTGCACGAGATATTTATCTGACGTGAAGGAATACACATTAATAGCGATGCGTTTTCCTGTACGATTTTCGAACTTTGTTATATCCGACAATGTCACCGGGTATTCGATGCCAGACATTACACTTTGAAAGTCGGTCTCGTATTGTTTGTAATGAGAAACCTGTTCTGGATTATTTGACCAATGAACAGGATGCAGTGCCGCCAACACACACCAGAGAAAACACTTGTTATCGCTGTTCTGTATATTTAACACAGCCCTCTTGTGTTGAATGTTCGGTGGAAGAGGAACGTAGCTGGAAGCGCGAAGAGGCAAGAATCGGTTCACGTAAACGCTTAACGTGTGAGGACTTCCACACAGAGACCATCCCGACCCTTTAGCCTCGAAATCGTCATGTTTGTTAACCAGCTCGTTGGAAAGATCAGAATAAAATTCGTCCAAATTTTCGACGTCCGCCAAATGAAGAGCCTGGTTTTTTGTACGATGATAAAAAATACTTGTTGTACCATCGACTTTTTCGTATTCGGAAAATAGATCAACGTATACTTTTATGGAATTATTTTCCAATTTATTTTTTAGAATATTTATCAAGGATGTTTTTGTTTCACGCAAGAAACTAAGAATGTCGCAGCCTGGTTCCGAAGTAAAAAAGAAATCCTGAATATGACGGTTGAATGCAGATCTAATTGGTTTGCGTTCATCAGATAATTTAACTTGTTTGGAAGTGGAAGCTTCCGTTTCTGAATTATCGATTTTCCTTTTCGATGTTCCTTGTTTGGTCGATGGTTTGCAAATTTTGAGATGTTTACTTAAATTTGTAATGCTAATCATCTTTCCGCATCGAGCACAAGGCTTAGAAGGCAAGGAACGATTAATTCTCGAACCTGTTTCGCTACATCTTGCCCTGTGTACCGATAAATTGTTCCTTGAGATTAGCTTCCCACAAGTAACACATTCAGTTTTATCATTTTTACGATTGAAACTGGTGGTGGATGCCATTGCTTTCTCCAAAATCACAGAAATCAAAAAGTCTAGTATATAGCGACACAATTTTCAGGTATGTTATTTTATATAGAATTTCTTGGAGTGATTACAAAACTCAAAAATTCAATCTACTGTAAATAGAATTTCAGGTATGTTATTTATATAGAATTTCTTGTGTGCGAATACAAAAACTCAAGAATTCAATCTACTGTAAATACAATTTTCAGGTATGTTATTTTATATAGAATTTCTTGGGGTAATTACAAAACTCAAAAAATAAATCTACTGTGAATATAATTTTCAGGTATGTTATTTTATATATAATTTTCTCGGGCGTTCAATATTGTCAACGGTATCATATTAGAGCACGTCGCTTGTCGCCTAAACACTACAGCTCACAGGTCGGGAAAATCTGACATGAAAGCAGATAATACGATTATGCCTTATTTATATATAATTTTCACGGGGCGTACAATATTGTCAACGGTATCATATTAGAGCACGCCGCTTGTCGCCTAAACACTACAGCTCACAGGTCGGGAAAATCTGACATGAAAGCAGATAATACGATTATGCCTTATTTATATATAATTTTCACGGGGCGTACAATATTGTCAACGGTATCATATTAGAGCACGCCGCTTGTCGCCTAAACACTACAGCTCACAGGTCGGGAAAATCTGACATGAAAGCAGATAATACGATTATGCCTTATTTATATATAATTTTCACGGGGCGTACAATATTGTCAACGGTATCATATTAGAGCACGCCGCTTGTCGCCTAAACACTACAGCTCACAGGTCGGGAAAATCTGACATGAAAGTAGATAATACGATTATGCCTTATTTATATATAATTTTCACGGGGCGTACAATATTGTCAACGGTATCATATTAGAGCACGCCGCTTGTCGCCTAAACACTACAGCTCACAGGTCGGGAAAATCTGACATGAAAGCAGATAATACGATTATGCCTTATTTATATATAATTTTCACGGGGCGTACAATATTGTCAACGGTATCATATTAGAGCACGCCGCTTGTCGCCTAAACACTACAGCTCACAGGTCGGTAAAATCTGACATGAAAGTAGATAATACGATTATGCCTTATTTATATATAATTTTCACGGGGCGTACAATATTGTCAAGAGCGTTAGTTTTTGTAGAGCTCTCTTTTTCCATCTTTCCTCTATACAGTGAAGACACAATTAGCTAACCTAGCATACAACATACCTTCCTAATTAATATGGATATTGTCACACACTCCTCTTATTTTATACTGTTGTAAATAGAAAAGATTATGTACGGTAAATGTTTTGTACATTATAGGAAAAAAATGCAAAATATCCTCCAATTTTAATTCGAATCGAGTCGAATTTTTACATATTTCCACGCCGCCACATATTGTCCTATTTGCTTCTTTTACTTGCCTTGCTTAATTAACTCTCGCTAATTAGCATTTTTTGGAAGAAGTCAACTAGAACAACATATGGCGGTATGAGAAATATGCAAATCAAAGAACATTTTAGCAATATATGGGCCCTAGCAATTAGCTTTCTCGACTAAGAGTACTCTTTCAAACGTCTTCTGCTGATCGTATTACTAAACGAGGACGTTTAAAATTTTTGGGTGTTGAAAAAGTTTGACCCTACTTTTTATTTCTATTGTTTGCTAATAGATGGCGCTAATAGTACCCCCTCCCCTCCCCTCTCCCCTCTTCTCCTCTGCTGTATGGCAAATAGCACAAACATAGAAATCAAGATTTTGGAGAGCAAAACATAAAATTTGCATGCATCTGATGTCGAACCAGGAACTTTTATCTTTCGGGGAGTCAACATTATTTTTTTACTCAGTCGTCATATAACATGAACGCACGCAAAGATTCACATGTGCTTTTATTATTTTGTGTTCGGTAAGTACAAGTATATTCTTACATAAATTATTGTTTAATTTAATAAATTGTAAAACTCGGAGCCTGCTAAACTAACACTCCTTCTGTATTTCATTAAACTATTGAAAGCGAATGTTGCGTGCACGCGGAAATAGCACAGAAAAAAAAAACCGGATGGAAGCAATTTAAAATCACTGGGGCAAGGTCAGTATTACGAGAGCGTAAAAAACACGTGCTTCCATTCAACTTCGAAAAATAAGAATGAATGTGTGCATACAGAACACATATGCTTTCTTTTCACAGTTGTAAAATCATATAAATTGTGCATGAAGTAAGTTACGAGAAGGCTCTCTCAATTAGGTACAAGTATTGTACAATTAGGTACAAATTGTTGTACAATTAGCTCCTTGCTTTAGGCTAGGTTAGGTTAGGGTGGGTTAGGTTAGGTTAGGTTAGGTTAGGTTTGAGTAGGTTAGGTTAGGTTAGGTTTGAGTAGGTTAGGTTAGGTTAGGTTTGAGTAGGTTAGGTTAGGTTAGGTTAAAGTAGGTTAGGTTAGGTTAGGTTAGGTTAGGTTAGAGTAGGTTAGGTTAGGTTAGGTTAGGTTAGGTTAGGTTAGAGTAGGTTAGGTTAGAGTAGGTTAGGTTAGGTTAGGTTAGGTTAGGTTTGAGTAGGTTAGGTTAGGTTAGGTTAGGTTAGGTTAGGTTAGGTTTGAGTAGGTTAGGTTAGGTTAGGTTTGAGTAGGTTAGGTTAGGTTAGGTTAGAGTAGGTTAGGTTAGGTTAGGTTAGGTTAGGTTTGAGTAGGTTAGGTTAGGTTAGGTTAGAGTAGGTTAGGTTAGGTTAGGTTAGGTTAGGTTTGAGTAGGTTAGGTTAGGTTAGGTTAGAGTAGGTTAGGTTAGGTTAGGTTAGAGTAGGTTAGGTTAGGTTAGGTTAGGTTAGGTTAGGTTAGCCAGTGAAAGATCATATAGTAGAATTTTTGTAGAGTGGGTGTTTGCGAGTTCCACGATGCCTTGCCCGAGGATACCCTATGCAGCGTCATCCTGATTGCAGAGAAGTCCTTCGCCTACGACGTGAAGAACGAGAGGGTCACAGAGCAGTTTTAAATTCATAAAAAATTGCCACATACTAAAAATCAACATCCAACACATTTTAGGTTATATAAAATTTGTGAAAACCTTATAATACTGAAATATTAAAACAAACGGAGTCCCCCTTGTAGGTTAGTTCGGTGCGTAAATAAAAAAAATGATAGGTTAAGTTATATCACTTAGGATCGTAAGAAAATTAAAAAAAATCGTAAAAAAAAAGATAGGTTAAGTTATATCACGTAACATCGTGATATACCTACCAAGTACGAGTGGGGGAAAAATAAGTGCGATGAAAATTTGTACTAAAACATCGCTAAACGCTATAACATCGACAAAAAATTGTCAAAATATGTCAAAAACTTATATTCGATTGATGAAAAAAATACCTACAAAATATGATCCTCAAATAATGACGTTCAAACAGTACCTAAATAAAAAAAATGATAGGTTAAGTTATATCACTTAGGATCGTAAAAAAATTAAATAATCGTAAAAAAAGGATAGGTTAAGTTGTATCACGTAACATCATGATATACCTACCAAATACGAGTGGGGGAAAAATGAGTATGGTGAAAATTTGTACTAAAACATCGCTAAACGCTAAAACATCGACAAAAAATTGTCAAAGTATGTCAAAAAGTGATATTCAATTGGTAAAAAAAGACCATACCTACTAAGTACTACTTTGAAACGCTCAATATGCACTACTGACGGATCTGGATGCACGTCACGAAGCAGACAAGAAATTGGAGCACGCAGCTTTCGAAAGATTCGTCAGCAGAGACGCTTCGTTGGGAGAAAGAGTTGCAGCACTGGGCACCACCATCGCCATGAACGCGAAACAAAAATTTGGGTGGGGTGTATAAATAACATACAGTAAAAAAAAAAAAACATGTCTCGTATAACCGACTTGCCACCCGAGCTACTATCTAAAATATTCAAAAAGGTAGTAAACGGAGATATAGGAAAACTTTTGATCATAGCAAGAACGACGCCAGCATTTCGAATTCCGTGTGAAATGGCCGTCAAGGACCGTCTTCGGGAGATCAGCGGCCTGAGGTGCGGTGATCTCGACACACTTCTTTCGGCTGCAGGGGAAAAATTAAACGAGAGAATGGACGAACTGCACGAGGCGAGGCAGGGGAGAAATCGGTACACAGATAATTGGTGCAAGTCTAAGCAGGAGACGGAAGATATCATAACGCACATCATCGCGTTTTCAGAAGCACGAACTTTCTTCCTCTGTTAAAAAAAAATAATAATAATATATACGTGTCAAAAAAAACTTGATATATAAATAACACACATCGTGAAAAAAAGTATATATAAATAACACACATCGTGAAAAAACAATTAAATTTCTCTCTAACACCCTGAAAATTTTTCTCCTTCGATATGAGTGAAAAAAAAATGACTGATCTTCAAGCATTGAAACAAATGCTAAATTTGTCAGTCGAGTATGTAAAAATTCAGGAATTGGAAGTCGACAAACCCTACACGATAACTTTCGGTTCAATTGTTTCTACCCAGTATGGTCCCAAGGTGCGTCTGTTGCTCGACGGACAATACAGTCTATTTTTACCAGATCGATACGCTAACATGTTATCCGACGAGAAGCTATCTATTTTAATCGAGAACAAAACTCGAATCGTGTACAAGGGAACAAAGGAACTTCTTGGCAAGAAAACGAAGCACGTAATAGAATTTGTGTAACGACTGCGCGGAGTGTATATCCTTGAAAAAAAAAATTACACGAAACAAAAAAAATCTCAGAACATATTTATATATATAAATAACATACCGTGAAAAAAAAATTACACGAAACAAAAAAAAAATCTCAGAACATTTTTATATATATAAATAACATACCGTGAAAAAAAAAATATATAAAGCATCAACATGAAGCCCAAGGGTGTCGTGTACCAGATACCATACTCCAATCTAAAAAATCTAGGTGCCCTCGATGGGTTACTCACCAAGAAACAACGCGAGAAGAAACGTTCTTGCTTGTCGAAAGGACACGGAATGAAATTACTTCTCAGCACTCCACAATTGAGACGCTTGCAGCGTTCGCGGAAACAGCAAAAGATCGGAGGTTTCATATTCAGCATCCCGGCCATCCTGGCAGCATTGGGGGCCGTTGGAAGTTTGGCTGGGGGTAGCGCCGCCATCGCGAAAACCGTCATCGACTCGAAGAAGAACAAGGCGGAATTGGAAGAACAGAAACGTCACAACCTGGCCATGGAGAAGAAAGGGGGGAAGGGCGTGATGAAAAAGTTTAAAAAAAAGAAACAGCAGCACTCACCAACCGAGACATTGAATCTCTGATCGAACCATTACAAATCAAACACTTCAGAGGAGTTTTCATGTCCGACTCGTTACCTTCAACCGTTAAAAAAAGAGAATGCGGCGTAGTCAACTTGGACGGTCAAGAAAATCCAGGCACGCATTGGATATGTTACCACAAAAACGACGATAACAAAGCATTCGTTTTCGATTCTTTCGGAGGTGTTCCACCTACAAATTTAGTCCAATACCTGAAAACGAACAAAACCTCTATATACTACAACGACGAACGCATTCAAGATTTCGGAGACGTGAACTGCGGTCATCTCTGCCTCTCCGTGCTCGCGTTTCTCTCTAAAATAAATAAGCCACAGGTGGAAGATTTCCAGAAAGCATTGTGGAACCTCAAACAGCATCACGACGATGGGCGTGTTCCATCTCACGAGCGAATCTTCGATCTTGAAACTCACGCTGCACGACGACATCGTCTATCCTAAATCCGTGGCTCTGCGTGCATTCTACAGCATGTACCTCATACCTAACGTCACGCAGCACAACAACAAAATTAGCGTCGGAAGCGAACACATCGTCGTCACGCCAGGTCAATACAATCTTTCTACTTTGCAAGCTCAGTTACCCAAAGGCACGTACCTTTCTCAAAATTCGGTCACGCACAGAGTGGAAATCGTGTCGGCGACGGAGACCGTGGACCTGGGCACCATGGGAGAACTTTTAGGTTTCGAGAACGACACAAAACTCGAAGCTGGCATCAAGCACACGGCAGCAAACATTCCTAAATTCTTGGCCATAGAGACTCTGAACGTACACTGCAACGTGGCGGAAGGCATGGTCACGAAATCCTCGGACGGGGGGTTGCTGGGAAGTCACAAGCAGACGGGAATCATAGCCACTTTCAAACCAAGTTCCGAGTTCATGGAACCGATCATCTACACGCCCTCTTCGCCGATCTATTTTCCAGTATGTCGCAACCGCATAGACGACATAGAGTTGGTGGTGACGAACGAGAAAGGAGAGGTGGTGGATTTCGCAGGTGCAACGACCACTGCCATCGTGGAGATCAACGTATAATAAATAACCATACACATCATGGAGCAAATCGAAAGTTACGAATTGCAATCTTTTCCTCCGAACCGTTGCACGTTCGCCAATTTGAACGAAGCGAACCGGGAGATCGAATACGACGTGGACGTAGGCGACGGGTTCGTTCATCCTCACAGAGCGGACCTCTACCTTCAATTCGACGTGGTGAAGAAGGAAAGCGGAGACGCGTTCCCCGCAGCAGCAAATTTGATACTCGTGGACAACTTCGTGCCTCACCTGTTCTCGCAGGTGGAGGTGAGGAAACACAACACCGTCATCGACAGAATCGATTATCCAGGCATCACGTCGACGGCAGTGGGAACATTGAAATTATCCAAAACGGACGCGGCGTACTATCAGGCGGGAGGATTCGAAGCGGGAACCAAAATATCGACGACAAGTCACACGGTGCTCTTTCCCATGCGTCTGCTGCCGGGATTCTTCTCCGACTACAAGGAGATCATGTGGAAGGGAGGATTGCGCGTCACCTTTCGAAGAGCGGCCAACGACAACGACGCACTGATGCGATACACCAACTTGAACGCCGACGGCACGCCGATAGCCAACACATTACCCGAAGCGGCCAAGTGCGTCATCCGGAGCATGGAATTGAGAATGCCGGTGGTGGAATACGAAACGAACTACGCCCTCAAGTACAAAGCGGAGATCTTGAAGAGTCCGCAGGTGCCGATTCACTTTCACGGTTACCAGTGCGTGCAAAAGATAGCGTCGGGAAGTCACATGGAATTCGACGTGACGACGCAGTTCAACAACATACAGTTCGACATGCCAGATTTCGTCGTGGTGCTCTTTCAGACCGGGAGGGACAAGAATCAGGAAAAAGATTCCAGCAAGTTCGACGACTCCAAGATCAAGAACGTTTATCTCAAGAACGGTAGGAACGAAGTGTTCCCGCGCGAGAATTACAACCTCGACATGACCAAAGACGATTACCTAAAACTTTACGAAGCTTACACGTCTTACAAACGCGTGACCGAGGGAAGCGTGGACATGTACTACACGCCCAGCGAATTCAAAACACGCAGGCCGATGTTCGTCATCAATACCACGAAAAGGAAGCAGGTGGTGGTCAACGATCGAACCAACATCAAGATCGTTTGCGAGTTCCACGACGCGCTGCCTGCCGATACTCTGTGCAGCGTCATCCTGGTCGCAGAGAAGTCCTTCGTCCACGACGTGAAGAACGAGAGGGTGACGGAACAGTTTTAAATATATCGCCAACAAGCAATAATAGTTTTTTCTACAACCCCTACAATTACAAAATTTTTAATCTAAAAAAAAAACAAAAAAAAACCAACCAAAGCACTCCAATAGGGTTGCAGAGTTTTTTAGGATCAAATCGAATTTCTTGAAAGAAAAAAAATTGAGGGGGCAGCGCTTGCTTGTACTCTCCCAAGCTCTCTCCTATTGTTCACTGAACATGTGCCCTTCACGCGGCACAGTCGATTTCAAATACCGCTACAATACCATTTGTTTTTTTTTTTGCATCATGAGGAGGAAAATATCGTAGCAGGGGGCAAAAACATCGTAGGAGAGAGGTGTCCCGGTTTAGGTCGTAGCAGGGGGAGGGCACACATTGTAGAAGATCACACATGAGAGTTTAAAAAAAAAAAAAAAAAAAACATCGTGGGCAGATTACGCTGAGAGCAAAGGTCGTGGTAGATTACACTGAGGAACCGTACAGTAAGAGGAGACAGCAGCCTTATAGGAAAATGTCTTAAGTCATTTCAAAAATGTAGGTCAAAGAACGAGTTAGCATAAGAGCAAAATTTGCAGCAGGTAAAAAAATAGCTAAAAAAATGATGCCAGGGCTTCTCTTCTGTCCACTTTTCTCTCATTGTAGGTTAGTTTAGTCCGTAAAACGGATTACACTGAGAGCAGAAGCCTATATTAGCAGGTCGTAGTAGATTACACTAAGGGACCTTACAGTATGAGGAGGCAGCCTTATAGGAAAATGTCGTAAGTCATTTCAAAAGTAGGTCAAAGGACGAGTTAGCATAAGAGCAAAATTTGCAGGAGGTAAAAAATAGCTTAAAAAGTGATGCCAGAGCTTTTTCTGTCCATTTTTCTCTCATTGTAGGTTAGTTTAGTGCGTAAAACGTCGTAAAATAAAAAGTAGGTCAAAGGACGCAGCCAGAACGAAGCATCCCACCTACTCGCTAAGTAGGTCAAAGCACGTAGAGGCTCTCGTGTAGTTTAGCACGAATAAAATAGATAGGTTAAGTTATATCACGTAAGATCGTGATATAACTACCAAGTGTGAGTGGGAAAAAAGGGAAATTTTACTAAAACATCGCTAAACGCTAAAACATCGACAAAAAATTGTCAAAATATGTCAAAAACTGATATTCAATTGTGTAACGGTATATTTTGTGCTTTTAAGCTGATTCTCAGCAACATACACAATATACACTACCATACATTTTTGAATCCTTGTCCCGAGGTTCAAACTTGCAGTACCTGAAGTTCTGTGGATGCTAGTTTAGGCAATAGACACGTACCTCTTCAAATTACAACTTAACGCCCATTTCCTTTTAGATATATATAGGTTTATTCATAATATATTTACAGAAGTTAATTCTTGCCGTTATTCACAAAATTACATTCCGGTGTGCCCTGTCCCCCCTTCCCGAAGAGAGTGTGTAGACTCGCGTAGCCACTGGCTCCACGAGTAAAAAAAAAATATAACCCTCAGTACCAAAAAAGGTGGCTGAAGGTATGTGTGTTGTGTACCCGGTTTCCCACATGAAATAAACTATTGGAATAATGTGAAAAGAGCAAGTGTGTGTATTAAAAGAAAGAAAGTTAACATCCCCGCCGTCGGTTCACATAATAAGGAAAGAAAGCTCGCCCAGCCGCTCCCCTCAGAGAAAAAGATACCTCTTACATTGCTGTACTCCGCCAAACATCTGAGACCCACTGCTCCGCTGCCCTTCCTATTTATAGGCCCCGCTAATGACCTAAACCGTTACTGGAAACTTATACCGCTCCCCAACGGCCAAGAACCCAAAAGTACAGGAATACATAGCCATACACAATTTATAACATAAAAAAGGATCCAGTAATGATCGCATCATTACATAGTCCCCCCTTCCTGAAGAGAGAAAAATCAAAGTTCTGTAACCTAGAATAATAATAATAATATACACAAAGCACTTGTCCGCAGTTTCTGTTCACTACAAACACACTTTCATTAGATCACACGACACTGACAGTCAATGTTCACTCTAATTTTGTCCACAAGTGTACTTCGTGATCCGCGATCTTCCCTCAGCACTGGAGCTGGTTAACCCACGTCGATTCTTACCCACTCAGCATCTCTTCCATTCTTCCTCCTGGACCAATGAGAGACAGTCTCCTGGAAATCCATCCATGTCATCAAGGCTGCTGGTTCAACTCCCGGCAACGCCACTGCTCTGCGCTCCTGCCGAGATCGGAAGACACCGCTTCGACCGGTTTCCACATGAATGGATCGAACTGGCTCTACATCCGAAGATGTCACTGCTATGTCCGGCGCTAGAACTGCGTTCACTCGCCACCGAACTTCGACTTCTCGACGAAATTACGCGGTAAAAAAAATACGCACTAACTCTGCGTTACTTTTGTTGACTGCGGAACGACACTTTTGTATGAGTACTGTATGAGGTAGAGAAAATAAGTGAAAGATAGAATAAAGAAAAGATAGATAAGTCCCTATGTACAATATTTACAAAAAAATCTCCCTTTGAAATTAGACTAGAATCTGTTTCTCAGCTTGTAACGCATACGGGATATATATTCGTCTTGCTCCTCCTGCCGAAGTTACGTGCGCTCTCTCTGCTGAATTGGGTTCGGCTACTTTCCTTGCTAAGTCAGGTGGCGAAGAATAAGGCTTTAACTGGTCACCGTTGGCTCTCAATATTCTTCCGTCCCCGCTGTGTTTCATTTTGAAAGTATTTTCCGAAGTTTGCTCCACAATTGCGTGTGATCCAGAGGACTTCCCCGAGAATTTACTGGTTACTCTGCGGGCCTTACCAGAGATAGGATGTACCTTAAGCCAAGCTTTATCCCCCACCTGAAACGTGCATTTGCGGCGTTTCCTATCACAAGCTTTCTTCTTGGCGTCTTCCATCCTGAATTTCGTTTCCTCCTTACTTGACATGAAATCTTGCTTATTCCTGTCATCTTTTAATACGCAGCATGGCTGGCACGACTTACAATACTGGATAACGTCTTTAGTTAGGCCTATCCAAGTGTATTGTTCCCTAACCTTCGCTAACGTTTTCAATCTCCCAGGATGACAAGCGAATGCATTATCATGCAACGACACGAGAATTTGCGAACGTAGAGATGCAGGTGCCCATATTTTCCCTTTTCCCTTCTCTTTGTACTTTTCCGTAGGCAAATTTCTCCTAAGAATTCCGTCGTTGTCGAAGTACGAAGATTTGGCCTGGGTCTTCACCTTTTCCTTGTACTTCTTCGTTCCTTCCACCTCCTCATTCCTTGTAGCCCTCGCTACGTCAGCAAGAAACTTGTCTTTCATTTGTTCGGAAATGAGGGAGGCTGTGTCCAGAAGCCTACGTGGCTCCTCAGAATTGTATTCTTCATTTCCCTCAGTGGCAGAGAATGGCAACAATGAAGAATCTTCCATATCTTTACTTCCAGAGGGACGAACCATGGGCAGTTTTGTGCTCCGAAGCAAATTTTCCCTCTGTTTCTTCCTCATTTGCTTCGCACTTTCTGCAGTACACAAAGCGCTGAAATCTGCAACTGATTTCTGCACATTGTCAGTCGAACATTCGACACGGTCAATCCTGTCCTCAGTTTCGGGGTGTGGTTTGCAATTTCCCATCGTCGCGGTTGCTTCAGTAACAGTTTCATTTCTTTCCATCGTCGCAGTCATCGTCGCGGTTAGCCCAGCTCCAGCTTCCACAGTCGACGTCCTCCCCTGCTGCGAGAACGGAAGCCTCTTTCCCACTTCCCTCTTCTCCGCAGAAAATAAATGAATGACGTTACTGTTCTCAAAACTGTAGCCTCCCTGCTTCAAATGTAGCGATATGCCGGCCTTCCTTATGAACCCACGACCTGCGATAAATCCCGTGAAACAATTGCGCAGAACGACGAATTTATGCTTAAATTTCATCCCATTCAAATGTACAGTAAGATACATTTCCCCACATGATTGTACAGAGCCTACTGCCAAAGAAATATTAATACGTTTATTGTTAATCTTATTTCCTTGTTTTTCCAGTTCTCTTGCGATCTCAACAGACACGGTGCTCACAGACGCACCAGAATCCAAATATAGCGTGAAGTCCTTTCCCTGAACCTTACAGGTGACTAACGGTTTTTTGTCGCCAGAAGTGAAATTTCTGCAGTTACGTATTTCCCTATTCCTCCCCCTGTTTTGCTTTCCTTCTACGTGTGCAAGAACCGGAGTTATCTGTTCTGGTCTAACGGTATCTTTAGAGACGGCACAGGTGGCGCCCTTCTGCTGACCATCATACCCCCTTCTCCTCGCTGGTTCTTCTGTTCTCGACGGGGTTCCAATATTCCCGGAAAGGCTCAAGCGGTTGAAAAGACCCGGATTTATGGCACTCATTGATACTTCTGTTCCCACGCGGCCGAAAGGGTTCATTGTCCCCGCAGCTACTAATTGCCTTGCGACACTCCCTGAAGTTGACGCTAGTGGTAAACTGCTATCTCTTAGCTCTGGACAATAGTACAGAGCTTCTGAATACAGTCTCTTTTGAATGCCCATAGAATGGGTTTCCAAATCTTTGATTGTTGCGAATGTTCTGTTGTACAAGTGTGTTCTGAATTTAGGATGGGAAAATTTCAAAACATGCTGGATGACCTCAGCTTCTGTCCCCCGTTTCTCCCTCATTGCAAAAAGGTTCCTGGTGTATCGAATAAATGCAAGAAGAGACTGGTCTGGTGACTGGTAATTGTTCTGAATGATCCTTGCTATTTCCGAATCATAATCGACACTAAAGAATTCCTCAAGAAAAGCCTTCTCGAATTCCCTAAAAGTGCCGAAAGGTCTCGAAAATCTGAACCAATCTGCAGCGATTTCCTTCAACGAAAGCGGCAAGATTCTATCTAAGAGAAAAGTATCCCCAATTTCCATCATTTCCTGATAACTGCGTAATTCATACAAATAATCGTGTGGACTTATATCGCCGACGTTTCCCTTAAAGATCGGAATGTTAATGTTGCTTTTTTCCAAGATTTTGCTCATTTTTTCCTCGCCGGGCCTTATCGAAGTTCCTTGTGTAACATTTAGAGAAAGTCTCTCAAGTTCCCCCACAATATCTTCCTCAGGCCTTCCTTCCAAGTTCGCATTGCCTAGCAACTTGCTAATGAGCTCTCTGTCTATTTGAATTGCCATTTTGTCTTCTATTATTTTCTTTCCACTTCACAATAACTAATGCCTTCAGTACTTTTCACAAGAAAATATCCCTGACTCTGAGCCCCCAGTTTGTAACGGTATGTTTTGTGCTTTTAAGCTGATTCTCAGCAACATACACAATATACACTACCATACATTTTTGAATCCTTGTCCCGAGGTTCAAACTTGCAGTACCTGAAGTTCTGTGGATGCTAGTTTAGGCAATAGACACGTACCTCTTCAAATTACAACTTAACGCCCATTTCCTTTTAGATATATATAGGTTTATTCATAATATATTTACAGAAGTTAATTCTTGGCCGTTATTCACAAAATTACATTCCGGTGTGCCCTGTCCCCCCTTCCCGAAGAGAGTGTGTAGACTCGCGTAGCCACTGGCTCCACGAGTAAAAAAAAAATATAACCCTCAGTACCAAAAAAGGTGGCTGAAGGTATGTGTGTTGTGTACCCGGTTTCCCACATGAAATAAACTATTGGAATAATGTGAAAAGAGCAAGTGTGTGTATTAAAAGAAAGAAAGTTAACATCCCCGCCGTCGGTTCACATAATAAGGAAAGAAAGCTCGCCCAGCCGCTCCCCTCAGAGAAAAAGATACCTCTTACATTGCTGTACTCCGCCAAACATCTGAGACCCACTGCTCCGCTGCCCTTCCTATTTATAGGCCCCGCTAATGACCTAAACCGTTACTGGAAACTTATACCGCTCCCCAACGGCCAAGAACCCAAAAGTACAGGAATACATAGCCATACACAATTTATAACATAAAAAAGGATCCAGTAATGATCGCATCATTACAATTGATAAAAAAAGGGCTACAAATGCATACCTACCAAGTGTGAGTGGGAAAAAAAGGGAAATTTTACTAAAACATCGCTAAACGCAAAAACATCGACAAAAAATTGTCAAAATATGTCAAAAACTGATATTCGATTGGTAAAAACAGAGGCTACAAATGCATACCTACAAAGTGTTGCGTTGAAACGCTAAGTATACACTACTAATACGGTGTTCACCAATTTTCAGCTCCAGCTGGGGCGTTAGTGCGGGCCATAGCTTCTTACTTGCCAGCGTTGCCATCTCAGTCTCCGCCTCGTCATCCGACGCTTCTTTGATGAACCAGCAATCTCTAATTTCTATATTTGTAATTTTGTTCGTCTCCTCAGTTGAGACAGTGGGCTCTAGGACCTGATTTCCTTTAATACCTTCCAAGACACCAGCCTGTCTGTCTTTGGAAAACGTTAGTTTTCCGACATATTTGTGGAATTATTCTGCATTCTCGATTCGGGTTCGTAAACCGGAGCTCCGGGGTTTAAGACCCGACTTGTCCCTTCCTGCCAGTCCTCGGAACTACTGTTGTTCTGCGGACCACAGGTTGTTCTAACTAGGTTTACAGCCTTGTTTCTACCATCCTCCCGGTCGGTGTCGCCTCTGTTGCGCTGTTGCCACCTCGGGCTTCTCCCTCTTCGGTCACTGTCAGAACGGAAGCTCTGGTCGTTGCGGGTTGTTCCGCCCCCCGGCGTCCAAAAATGCTCGGTGGTTCTCGGTTTGTTATCGTCCCCGTCTATAATTGTTATTCTGGGCCGCTGCCATATGCACTCGAGGGAAATTTTCTTGCCTTTTCTGTTCGAAATTCCCATTTTTCCCTCGGGGTTGTCTGTTTTCCCACGACGGTCGCTCGGATTCTTTTAACATGTCCAGATCCTCTAATATTAGTGACATCTTGATACGTTCTAAGCACAATTACTTCACGCGTCGTATTATTTTACTATTAATATTAACTTAATAATACTCAGCGGTGAACGATGAGACTCGGTGAAGTACACAGACTCCTCTCAGGTACAGGGATAGTGTTAGGCAAAGACAATATTCACAGCAAAGAGAAATAAAACCACATTACTGCCGTATGTATAAACTGAAAAGTTTTATTCTTTATTTATTGCAATTATAATGCAACTATACTTGAGACGAAGGCGAGGATTTCGCTTTGTCGATGAATTGACTCAATTAAAACGCATAAAACTCAATGCGTGGCTATCGGCAAGCCTATGATCACATAGACCTAGCTTGCGCCCCGAACTACCACACCAAGAGATATGCAATGATAACTGAGCCAATATTTGCTTTTTAGCCTTTTATTTCCAAATTAATCTTTAGGCTAACTTTATTATTTGACGTAGAATGGTTGCAGTATTGTGCATATCATCAATGCATGGCTATCGGCGTACCTATGTTCACATAGGCCTAGCTTGCGCCCCGAACTACCATACCAGGATGTATGCACAACACCGAGGAGTTCTTTTTAAGTTTAAAAGCTTCGACGATCCGTGGCGAAAGTGTGATGATTCTTACGCGATATCCTCGCTTTTATACTATTTTTGAGAACACAGATTAAAGTACAGATGAATCACTCACTATCTACAAAAGGATACTACAACAAAACTGACATCTATACATGTTTAGAAATACAAATTCGTATAGTGAACTCTCGCAAACATGAAGATACATTAAATTACCCATAATGTAGCATAAAATACAATAAACATTAAACAAAAGATATAAATTACTAATAAGGCGCAATATTACATAGAATAACAAGGAGGTTACGCTTTCTTTCACAAAATAAATATATTAGTGACACATTTTCTACTGATGACGTCACACAAAAATATGGATCATATCATCTGCCCCTTCCTTTCGAAAACTAAGTTTCAGGAAGGAAGTTATCTACCTGGAGGAAACTTAGTTTTAAAGTACAAACTCTTTCTTTTTATCCTCCGAAAAACGCACCAGTTTTAGGTTATCCATGTTAACCTTATCATATAATTCTTTAGTCCTTGGAATTAGCAATGTCACAACATTATTTTCCACTTTGTCCACTAGATAAGGTCCTATCCACAACATAAATAACTTTTGAATGGTCCTATCTAGTGAGGAGCTTAAGGAATGGTTTTTAACCATCACGAAGTCTCCAACTGTCACTGTCTTGGCGTTTCCCTTCTGTTTTATATTCTTCGATAGCTTCTTCTTCTCCCTGACTTGGGCTAAGAACAATTTGGACTTCCAATCCGGTTGGGCTTCTTCCCGTTCGGGCCAATTGAAATGAGTTAGGATCTCTCTGGGTATAGGATGATTGAAGAATAGTTCAGCAGGTGAATATCCAGTTGTTTCAGAAATAGAATAATTAATTAACCAAACAACTTTTGATATGTATCGCGACCAAGTCTGATGTTCTCGATAACAAAATAAACGAAGTAATCTGACTATCTCTTGATTTGCTCGTTCTACCATGTTCCCCTTTGGATTGAAAGCTGTTGTGCAAACATGATGGATACCACGGCTTTTGGTAAATTCCTTCCACTGCTTCGAGGTAAACTGAGCTCCTCTGTCGCTTAGGGTAAACGTAACGTTTGGATAGTGAGCAAAATATCCTCTCTGAAGCGTGTTTATAATTTCTGTGGTGCTGGCAGTCCGTAAAGCATATGCGGAGACAAAACGTGTACCCACATCAATAAGGCTCAAGATGTACTGGTATCCATTAGACCGAGGAAGCTTCCCAATCAAGTCCAGAGAAAGCATCTCATGAGGTTGCTTGGGACTGATATGAAGGGTCTCCTTGAGTATCCCTAATTTGTCTGGTTTACTCTGGGCACAAATTTCACAATCTCGGATGTACTGTATCACGTCATCCTTCATGCCTTTCCAGAAGTATCGTACTGCAAGTCGCTTCAATGTCTTGGATACTCCAAAATGTCCAGCTTCATCATGAATTACTTTCAAGAGAGGTTGCTTCATTACCACCGGAACACACAATTTCCAAAGGGACTGATTGTCTGATCCTCTCTTAAATAAAATTCCTTCTTGAATGCGATAGGAACGATGCAATCTGAGGTTAGGTTCCTGAGAATTTAGAGATTGGAGTAAATTTTTGCAGAATTCATCTTCAGATTGTGCCTCTCTCCACTTGTCGACGTCATCTATTTCTCCTCTTTCGCCCCACAGGTAGTTTATTCTGAATGTCTGATGGCTATTTTCAGGATGAATCTGGGGTATATCATCAGCAGGATACCGAGATAAAATATCTGCCAGATCGTTTTGGCGACCAGAGACGTATACTATTTTATACTGGTACTGTTGGAGTTTTAGAGACCAGCGAGTCAAACGACTGTTCCAGTTACGGGCGTCTTGTAACCATACCAACCCTTTATGATCACTGTAGATAGTGAAAGGCCTACCTTTCAAATAAACAGCATACTTCTCAACTCCAAAGATTATGGCCAAACATTCTAACTCATGGATGGAGTAATGGCGTTCGTTCTCCTTCAGTTTTCGGCTTGCGTACTGAATGACCTTCCTCTCTTCACCATCCATTTGGAAAAGAATACTACTCAATCCTTTCCCAGAAGCATCGCATTGGATACAGAATTCCTGTTCAAAATCAGGCTGTGCTAATTCAGCATCTCTTACAAGTTCATTCTTCAGTAGCTGGAAACTTTGTTCTTCCTCGTCTCCCCAAATCCAACGTTGATTTTTACCTAACAGCTTGGTGAGCGGTTCAGATTTAGCTGCAAAATTTTCAATGAACTTCCGCCTCCAGTTGGCGAGGCCAAGAAATTTCCGAACATCCTTTCTAGTTTTAGGTTTAGGAAATAACTTAATGGCTGAATTTTTGTCTGGTTGGATTTTGATAGCATCTCCAGAAACAATGTGACCCAAGTAGGTAATTTCCTTTTTGACAAATTCACATTTTCGCAGCTTTACAGTCATCCCCACTTCTTGGAGTCGCTGCAACACTTCGTCCAGATGTTCGAGATGCTTGGAGAGTTCTTTGTCGAAAATCAGCAAGTCATCCATATATTGAGTTAGATACTCTTCGGTTTCAGGACCAAATACAGCATGCATGGCAGCTATGAAAATTGACACAGCACTAGAGATACCAAAAGGCATTCGAGCAAACATCCACTGACGTCCTTTATAGGAGAAGGCAGTACATGGTTGGCAGTCAGTTTTTACAGGGATCTGTAAATATCCAGAAGCCAGATCCAGATTTGTAAAATAACGAGCACCTTTAAATTTTTGTAAGGCATCCGAAATGGGCTCAACTGAATTTCGTGAAACACGTACAATTTTATTCAAATTTCTGAAGTCAATGCATGGGCGTACTGTACCGTCAGGCTTGTCGACTACAATTAAAGGGTTCAAGAAAGGGGAATTCCAGGGAATTATAACACCCCATTGTCTCCACTTTTCTAATTCTTCCTCCAGGAGTTTCCTTTTTGCTATAGGTATGGGATATGGAGATCGATACACAGGTTCTGTGGTGGTGAGTTCAATCTCACACTGGAAGTTTTTAATAGTACCTGGTCTCTCGGAAAATACATCTCTATGCTTCAATAAGACTTCTTTCAATTGGCTTCTACCCCTTTCGCATAAAATCTCATTCGCATTGACCTTCTGCAGAATGTCGTCAGGACTAGCCGTCCACTGATCGACATGGGAATCTTCACGGACATTTCTTACATACGTCCCTTTCGAAGATCCATTATTCACGAGGTCCTGCTCTACCGGAACTCCGTCTACGGTGAGGGATAACTTCTCGCGCTGTAGGTCAATTCCTGCTTCATATTTCCTTAGGAATGGGTAGCCCAAAATAAAGTCAGCTTCGAGACCCTTCAAGACAAACATGTCCTCCAATAAATTTCTTCCAGCAATCTCCAGATATACTTGTCTACATCCTACAACTCTAGTTTTGTTTCTCCCAGTGAAATCAGTCAGCCTAACATCTGGACATGTTTGTAACTGCAATGATGGCAGCTTCTCTTTAATCTTCTTCCAAATGGCGTAGCTCATGAGATTACATTCGCTGCCAGTGTCCAGAACACAAATAAAATCGACGCCGGTTACAGTTGCTTTAATTAACGGAGCCCTGGGTAAATTTTCCTTTCTAACTGCCTGTTGTAGTGCTCTATCTAAACTTTGTTCTCCCTCATTGAGAGTCAGCACAACAAAAAGATGATTATCTTCACTATTTATATCGCTGTCATCGGTTCCCAGAGAAGTCCAAGATTTTAGCCCAACCGTGATCGGGAACGAAGAATTCACGTTGGGCGACTGGCTAAATCCGACTGCATACCACTCGGATTAGCACTAGTCGATGGTGCCCAACAAAAGTCTCTGGTTATGTCGACGCTTTGACGTTGCTCGTTCGTCAAACGTGAAGCAGAAGGTTCAAACGGAGGCGCCGTCGCTCTGAAATTACTGGGTTCAGAGGCGTTACGTGAAGAGTCACGGGAATGGTCTTCTGGATCAGATCTGGAACGACGCGGCCCACGTGCGTAGTTGTTCCTGCCATCCCTTCTAGGAGGATTACGTCGTCTGTTGTAATTGGAATATCCATTCCTCTGGTTCTGCATAACTTGTCTGACTCTGGGTTGTTGGTTTCCAATTCTATTTTGTCTGGGAGCATTTCCCTGGCCTGCACCTTCCCTATTCCACACAGGCTTCCAACTGTCCTGCTCTTCAAGAACCTCGAACCTTTTCAGAAAGTCGGCTAGCTGCCGTACAGTTTGAGGAGAATTAGCTAGACTCAGACTGCGAGCTCTATATGGAAGCTGGGAGATGATTAAATTCACAATCTCAGGTTCTATGTAATGGGCAGACAGATTGCGGTAGGCTGAGTAAATAGACCAGGCATATTCCTCCATGCTCATACCGGACTGCTTTAAGTATCGGCGAGATCTCACTGCTGTCAGCTGCCTCTCTTTGGCCTCTTCTGAAGCATATTGTTTGCGAAAACGACGGCAGAAATCAGAATAGGACTTGAACTCTAACTGGTTTGCTCGAAACCAATGCTCAGCCTGGCCCTTGAAAAGCCGAGGAATAATTTCCAATCGGTATTCGTATGGAATCTGCATTAAATCAAAATTGATATTAAGTTCTTTTAAGTATTGCTCAGCATTCTGGGCTTCCAGGTCTCCCTTGAACTTCGACAAGGAATTAAGGTCTGCCATCCTTGGAGTTCCAGTCATTGCTGATCGCTGAGTTGTTGGCGGCGACTCATCTGGCCCGCTCCTTGAATTTCCATGCCTTCGTGTTCGCTTCCTGATTTTTGCTTGATACTGAGAGTCAGAGCTGGTGCTGGAAGAGGAGGAACTGCGATCTTTCTTCTTTTCTAGACGTTTCCTCTTTGTCCTTTCTTCATAAAGACTGTGCCGGGCCCTGCGAGATTCACGCTCTCTGTAACCTCTGTCATCGCCCGAAAGACTAAAGGTAGGTGGAACAGCAGACGCCACTTCGTTAGCTCTTGAATCAGCAGTAACTCGTGGGCGATAGACTTGTTTGTCTTCTTTAGTTCTCTCTCCACCGGCTCTGTCCATTGCTTCATTTAGTTCTATGTTCATGGTTGGCAACGCTGCACTCTCAGCAACTGCAGACGGATGACCAGCTGTTCGAGATCCAGTTTCTGTTTCCGTTTGGCGGGAAACGTGCATGGTCTCTAACTGATTCGTAAGTTGTTCTACTTGAGTTTTTATTTCCTCAACGTCCTTGCTTCTTTGAGACACAATTACTGAAATCTGACTAATATTTTCTTGGACCTCAGCCCGGAACTGTATTTTGTCAGCCTCGGCCTCGGCCAATATCTGTTCCATCGTCAGCTGTTTTTCAATAATCTTATTGCACTCCTCAGTGAATCTCGAATTAATATCCTCTACATCGATGCGAACACTTTCCGTGGCTTTATTAACATCGGCTGCCAAGCTACGCCGGAACTCATCAAAGTCCATCTCTCTAGCCTGCCGAATTTCTTCAGAGAATCGGGCCCTAGTACTCTCGTTCTCAGACTTTAGTTGTTGTATTTCACAGGCCATCTCGCCTATTTCAGCTCTTAAAGCTTTCATAGATTCATCGTGCTGCTTACCGATATCATCCTTTAGCAACGCACATTCTCTGAGGATATCTTCCTTCAATATGTCAGATTGTCTACAGATATCAGCCTTCAGTGTTTCAGACTGTTTGCAGATATCAGCTTTCAGTGCTTCAGACTGTTTACACATATCAGCCTGCAATGTTTCAGACTGTTTGCAGATATCAGCCTGCAATGTTTCAGACTGTTTGCAGATATCAGCTTTCAGTGCTTCAGACTGTTTGCAGATATCAGCTTTCAAGCTGGTAATGGAATCAGCTTGCTGTTTAATATCAGCCTGCAGTGTTTCAGACTGTTTGCAGATATCAGCTTTCAGTGCTTCAGACTGTTTGCTAATATCAGCCTGTAATGTTTCCATACTTTCAACTTGCTGCTTGCTAATTCCTTCAATCATGGTTTTTAAAGCTTCAAACATATTTAATGGATCAGATGTAATAGTTGTAGACAATGATTCACATTCTTTACAAACGAAATCGGTAGCTTCGTGGCTTTCAGATCGAACATCTAAGCCACAACATTCATAATGTAGAAGCTTTGTACATTCCTTGCACACAAATGTGGTTTTATCTTTATCAATGCTCCGACAACAATCGGGAACATTAAGCTCTGAATTTGAAGCAAGATTTTTATTTGCGCTACGCAAATGTTTTCTTTCCATTTCGAACGAAGTAGTTCTGTGCTTTTCTACAAATATAAAAGTTTAGTGCTCTTGCACAATGAATCTCAACTTTAAACAATTGTCTTGCCCTTGTACACTACAAAATCGAGCCAACACGTTGAGCTGCCACTTGATACGTTCTAAGCACAATTACTTCACGCGTCGTATTATTTTACTATTAATATTAACTTAATAATACTCAGCGGTGAACGATGAGACTCGGTGAAGTACACAGACTCCTCTCAGGTACAGGGATAGTGTTAGGCAAAGACAATATTCACAGCAAAGAGAAATAAAACCACATTACTGCCGTATGTATAAACTGAAAAGTTTTATTCTTTATTTATTGCAATTATAATGCAACTATACTTGAGACGAAGGCGAGGATTTCGCTTTGTCGATGAATTGACTCAATTAAAACGCATAAAACTCAATGCGTGGCTATCGGCAAGCCTATGATCACATAGACCTAGCTTGCGCCCCGAACTACCACACCAAGAGATATGCAATGATAACTGAGCCAATATTTGCTTTTTAGCCTTTTATTTCCAAATTAATCTTTAGGCTAACTTTATTATTTGACGTAGAATGGTTGCAGTATTGTGCATATCATCAATGCATGGCTATCGGCGTACCTATGTTCACATAGGCCTAGCTTGCGCCCCGAACTACCATACCAGGATGTATGCACAACACCGAGGAGTTCTTTTTAAGTTTAAAAGCTTCGACGATCCGTGGCGAAAGTGTGATGATTCTTACGCGATATCCTCGCTTTTATACTATTTTTGAGAACACAGATTAAAGTACAGATGAATCACTCACTATCTACAAAAGGATACTACAACAAAACTGACATCTATACATGTTTAGAAATACAAATTCGTATAGTGAACTCTCGCAAACATGAAGATACATTAAATTACCCATAATGTAGCATAAAATACAATAAACATTAAACAAAAGATATAAATTACTAATAAGGCGCAATATTACATAGAATAACAAGGAGGTTACGCTTTCTTTCACAAAATAAATATATTAGTGACACATTTTCTACTGATGACGTCACACAAAAATATGGATCATATCAATCTTATTCAAATCTTCTAGCGTATCTCCTGTAAGCTGTCGCTGAACGAAGCTTGGATACATCGCTCGTATTGCAGTCGGGATCTCCACTGTGTCGATGCCGGGTTTCAGAGTGCGAAACTCGCTCACTCTTTCCCAGAGAACAGCTTATACGTATCTCGGGAATTAGTTTCGAAACGTTTATTTCTTAGTTGAGTTATTCTTCGTTCCACAAGCTGCCTGCATTAGAACTGCTGCAAGAATGCTCTCTCGAATTTCTCGTAGTTGTTAAACTTCGGCCACTGTTGTCCTAACCATATCTTGGAACTCCCCTTTAGTAGTTTCTGGATCAGCTTCAGGTAGTCAGATTGGTCGATTCCATACAACAAACAATCCCTCCTAAAATCCTCAAGGAACGTAGAAGGTAGTGTTTCTTTCTTGTCTGGATCGAAAGTCTCGAAATTCTCCAGACCGACTTTCGAAAAATCCCGCGTTGGGAATTTCCCGGGTTGGAAACACTGAGTTGTTCGGCCGGTATTCCTATACAGCTGTTTTCCCGCTGGCTGACGTCACGGCTGGTTGATGCTTGCTGGACGAGTGGGACAGAGCAAAAAGGGCTGTTCGTTGGGCACGCCCCCCTTCGTGTCTCATCTTTGTGACGTAATCTGTCGGGTGGCGTAAGTAGGCATTCTCTCCGCGCGTCTTCCTGTAGCCGGGCCACGGCTTGTCCCAGATCTAAAGCCGCTCTCTCTATCCTTTGTACTTGATTTGATAGCGTGGATTGTCTGCCACTAAACGTATCTTCTAATTGCTGGAGTTGATTCGTTGTCGCAGTTTGATTGTCGTCCACTCTTCCTTCTATTAGTTCCATTCGGCGCTCTGCTGTAGAGTTATTCTCATCTACTCTCTCTCCCATATTCGTCATTGTTTCCTGGATTTCGCGTAATTCTGCATTCACCACATCCTTTTCCAACGTTGCCAGGTCACTAGTCATCGTTTGGTGTCTCGTTTGGCATTCCTCCCTGGATTGTTCTACTCTTTCGCGCATCGCAGTATGCTCTCCCAGAAGTCCTTGCAGGAGTTGGTCTAATTTTTCTTCCCTCTTCTTTGCTTCTTCCTGTCGTTGTTGTTCCTCTCGCTGTCTTTGCCGTTCCTTTTCTTCTTCTTCTTTTTCTTTCTTTGTTCCTTCTGTCGCCTTCTTTGTTCCTTTTCTTCTTTCTCTTTCCTTCTTCTTTAATTCTTCTTATATATATATTACAGATTCGTAAATTCAATTATTCAACCCCTGAGTCAATGAAATTTACATTTTCATGCATTTTCCTTTAGATTCTTTCATGTGAAAAATGTACGATAAAAGTAAGGGAAGAAATTCAAAGATACAGGTTTGATTCCTTGAAGTGAATTCTGTTACTATGGTTAGCAACACTATTTTCTGTAACTTGGCGAGAAGAATGATTTTGGAATGGTAGAGAAAAGAACAGTCAAATGCCTTTGGCCTTAGGTCAGTCTCAGTGTAGCATCTCCGTTCGTGTGTTGTCGTTCTGTTTAGTGTATAACAATGTCTGAAACTTTACTGCAAAACTGTCTGAAGAAGATAGAGAAAATGAAAAACCAGACAGAAAGAAACCGAAAGTGGTGAGTAGAAAATCAGTGAACCGATATTCATAAAGTACCAATATAAAATTTACTCGCCGAGTATTCGATATAAAATGGCAAGTATTTCATGAAGAACCTAAGTGATTCATTCACGTCTATAGTTGATGACCATTTTTGTGGCTCCACGAGTTCTAACCTTTGTAAAAGAAATTATATACTATTAGAAAGAGAGTTGTAAAAGAGGGAGGGTCCACGTGGGGTGCTTGCTAAGGCGCTAAGTACAAATGTGGTGCCGAACAAGCAAAACAGATAAAAATAGAAAAACGTTAACGTCGTGGTGGCCTGTGAAATTACTGGCACCCTATTAAATTAAAGTTATTGTCAGTTTGCAAAGATATAGCTTTAGTAAAAATTGTATTTCTCTTTGTATCTAGTCGGTTCTCTCACATAATGATATGTTTAAGTTTATTCAACTTTTCAGAAGAAGCAAAGGAAGTGGAAGCAGGCCCGTAACTAGAGGAGGCAGGGGACAACTGCCCCCCTGAGAGCCTGCTTTGCCCCCCCCTGTGAAAAATAAAGAACGCCTAGAATTCTCACTAATCTTTACAATTAATCTAGCAACATAACAAAGACACTTATTGATTTTGTGATTTATGAACGTGTGGGGGATTCAGTATAATGTCGTATCAGGATTGCGAGGGAAAAATTTCCTTTTTGGTAACAGTGATTCATGTGGTAGAGAGGGAGTGGATATTTGATTTTTGTTACTTAGCGTTGCTTTTCTTCCACTTATAGCTAATTGCAACTATGAATGATGACGTGAAATTGATGAAGAGACACTCATAAACAGTGTCACAACCACAGGGCGGCAGGGGGCATTGTCCCCCCCCCCCCACTGTCCTGACCTTGAAAGGAAGTCCATTCTAGGGGAAGCAAACATTGAAATAAAAAAAACAAGACTAGGAGAATCTAAGAATAGCAGGACAATTGGATACTCATGATGGAATTAGTTTTTACGAGATCCTTGCATTTTTATTCGAAACTGCCAAGGGCACTTGCAAGGGGCAATTACCCTCCTCTCGATTTCAAAATTTTATACAATAAAAATACATTTCGTAAAATTTTCTTGATCGCTTCGCTCGCAATACCTTCTATTCTTATATTCCAAGTTCAGAGTCATAGCTATGGGGCGGTGGGAGTCGGCCCTGGGAGCCCAACGTTCTATATGAAAAAAAAATGTTAAAGGGAATGCCATGGTGCCCCGTAAAATTATTTGCGCCCTATTAGAACAATTTCTTTCAATGAAACTTAATATGAAATATTAATGATGACACTGTAATCCAAAAAGTCATTGATCAATCAAGGTATTCCTATTTGTTTGTCAGGTGTCAAAACATGTATTTCAACTATAATATAATACAATTCACACAATATTTTGCAAAATTGTTAACGTAACCAGTAGGCAAACATTGTCTGTAGTGATGCAAGAGTCTCCCCTTTGAAGGAAATAGAGTCCGTGGTGGACACCCATATTTTAGCAAGTACATAAAAAATGTATTACAAATTTTTACATAGTTCATCAAAGTGTAGATAATATGTAACCATTATTATTTAATTAATTCGATTTTTCTTGCCTAACAGAACACAATGGTGTTTTGGATTCTCAGGGACGTAGCTAGGTTGATCAGTTCGGGGGGGCCAAAAACTTAAGATTTTTTTTCTATCAAACCATTAAAAACTAACAAACTATTAATATACCATATAGGCCTACATAAGTATATGTACAGTATGTGTGTGTATATATATATATATATATATATATATATATATATATATATATATATATAATCTTGTTGGAAGAGAACATTATTTTCTCCTGTAGCCCCCAAAAATTTACGGATATAGACTCGCGAAATCCACGGCCATTATTCGGGAATCTAAATGCAGAATAAACTTATTAACTTAATGGCATCTAGACAGTCTTTAAAATTCCATGTATTTTCTCTTATGTTAGATTTTTGAGACACCAAGAACAATGTCATTAGTGCTTACTCCTTAGATTTGTAAATTTGCTCGAAGAAAATTGAGAAGTAGAGAAAACTCTCTTCCGTGGGTTTAGATATAAAAGGGTGCTGGTATCAGGTGTACGTACAAGTATGACAACGGTGCGAAAATGAAATGTTTGTGTAATGAGTTCAAGATAGGCATCCCATCTATATTGCTTATACCAGAATCGAGTCCGGCGGCCTTTATTCTATGGGACATGCACGAGTCTTTTGTGGCGTCGTACTGTTCACATTGGAGAATGATGACGATATATATGAAATTTTATGCACGCATCTAGTTTCTTAAAAGTAATCTTCTTTGCGCGTGCAAAACTGAATATATGATGGCAATAGAAACAACAAAATTCCCGCGCGCTCAAATTATTGCGCTCTAGTCTTTCAAGGTTCTATCCCTGGTAAGAACTCCAAAATTTCTGTGATGGCCTAACATCGTGAGGACAATTGGGAAGCTATTTGAAATCAATATGTAAGCGAATTCCACTCTCAAAGCTAGATGGGACTCGATGTGATGACCACGCGTCACCGAATGGAAAAACACTTCGGAGGCTTTGTCCTTCAAAATTAATTGTACTGAATAACTGTACTTTTCTTTAGAGAACCTAAACATGGATTTTTTGCACAGTACAATGTTGTTTTCTTTCACCCTACTTTTATAGTTTTTAATTCAAAGGATTTCACTCCCGAAGCATAAGCATGACGCACTACTAAACCAGAGGTCCAAGGTTCGGACCTGGGACAGGTGTGGTTGCATCATGTCTCGCATCGCTATTCCTTCGGATCATCATTCAGTCTCATCGTCGCATTTAACACAAGAGGGAGAAAGCGGCGTAAAATAACTAAATAGAAATTATTGATTGACTTGGTTCATTTTACTTCACTTTTCTGATGCTTTTTGGCTAATCGTGAAGATGAGAATGAGTTAAGATTAACTTGATGAAAGGACCATCACAAAGAAGACACATTCTCAGGCCGGGATTCGAACACGGGACATTCAACACGGAGTTGTCGGCCCAAATAGAAATGTAAATTAGAAAATGCCGTCTTGAATTTGCAGGAACCGGGTTCACCAGCAAGGGCAAATGATTTTCGCTCCCACTAGGATAGGCAAATAACAGAAAATGCTTGATAAGTAATTTGGCTCTCCGTATTTCATGATATTATTATGTAAGCAACTATTATTCGCTATATACCTTTGGATAAATTTTATTTGTATGTCTAGTCAAATTTTCTGCCTAAGCAGCAGCCACAGCGTCTACATTTGCGGGTGGAGGCCAGGGTTGTTAGAGGTCCAGGAATTTTAAATAAATCCAATTCCGGTCCAGGAGAGAAAATCAGCAAGCGTAAATGGGTTCTGGACCGTAATGAACCTTTTCATTTGTAAAGTTTTCAATTCGGCCCAGGAATATTCTTCCCAGATGAATTTAATTTCGGTCCAGGAACCTTATTCCCTGAAGAATTTAAATACGGTCAACGAACACTTTTTTCCGGGTCAGTTTAAATAGGGTCAAAGTTCCGTATTGAAATGAAACAATTCGCAACTTGGTACGAATTTAGATTGTGCAAGAGAAAAGGTTCCGGTCCTATAATGGGATTAGATGTATGCGTTCCCTAATCTTTAACAATCCTAGGGTTGTTAATGGTCCAGGTATTGTAAATAAATTCATTTCACATCCGGGAGAGAAAATCAGCAAGTGTAAATGGGTTCAATTCGGTCCAGGAACCTTTTTTCCGTATGAGTTTAAATACGGTGCAGGAACTCTTTTTTCGGTAAAATTTAAATACGGTCCAGGAACCTTGTTTTGCGGCTGAATTTAAACACTGTCCAAGAACCTTTTTTCCAGGATCAATTAAAATTCGGTGCAGGATTTTTTCCGGATCAATTTAAATACGATCCAGTAACTTTTTTTTTAATGGAACAATACACTACTAGGACCGAATTTAAATTGTGCGAGAAGAAAGGTTCCGGTCCTGCAACGGAACCCAATAAAACTCATAGAACTTATGGGTAGATGGACCTTTGACAACCCTGGTGGAGGCTAAATGAAGAAAAATCACAAAATAAGCAGAATTTTGAAACGTATTATTTCTAGAGCATGCACACTACTTTATAAAGTTGATTACATACCTCGTTTCCTTCCTTAATTGAAATGTGACTTATTCTTCATCACATGTGAGATCATCCGCCCTGGGAGTCAAACCCGGTCTCCTGTGTGGTAGTCGGACACCAATTTAGAAAGTCAATGTGTTGGACATTTGGTTGATCAGTCGATCCTACTTCAAGTTTTTCGAGAGGAAAACAAGCTGGCAGCTTCATACTCGAAATTTCACTTCGCCTATCCCCGTGGTGGAGTGGTTAGCACATCGTGCTACGATGCCAGGTGTGCCGGGTTAGAATTCCGGACTGAGCATGGGTGTTTGTTGTGTCCAGTGATCAATTTAATCATATCATCACTCATCCCCATCTTCGCAATTAGCCAAATGTGGCAGAAGAGCAAAGTAAAATGAACCAAATCAATCAAAATTTCACTCGCAAAGCATTAAAATGAGATCTCAAGCACTCCGTGATCCTACCGGAATCTCACGTTTGCAGAAGCTAACTATGAAACCACTTCTTGGATCAAACTGTTCTTCGAACTAGCTGACAGTCATCAATTGTCGAGCAATCAACACAGTAGGGCAAAAAGAAGCAGATGTTTCTTGAAAATGAGTCGAAAGTTACCAAGGAAGGATATAAAGTCCATTACAAAGGCTTATTATGGCCTTTCCTTTCATTGCAGGTTATGAGCACAAGGGTTGAGTGTGGGAACCTGAAGGAACTGCGACATCTTTGTCATTCATCTCCCGCCAGAAAAAGGACAAACAGTAGAATTTTGTCTCTTGCAATTTGAAAAGCCTATGTCCATGCTGAACCATAAAGTAATTAACCCAGAAAGTCCTAGCTACCTGCAGTGCGTTTCGGCGCTGCCGATAACCAGAGCCAGATGAAGATTTTGTGGGAAGGGGTGACCTGGCATCTGGCTTAGGCCCCCTGGTGTGCATGAAGGGAAAGTGTGTTTTCAAAAGTTTCCCGACTTCCCAGAAAGGGACGGCCCATAAAATCACTGTATTTCCTACCAATGCATCCGTTTGTGTTCAATCAAAGTGTATGTCACCGTAGGATCCGAGCGCTTCGAGTTCTGTCGGTTGCGGGACTTCTTGAGTCTTTTGTCAACATGGTGCCAATCAGAGTTTCTTTCTGCCAAGGTCGTTGCACCTATTAATCGGCTCTTCAGCTTGAGTGGCAAAATACATGTTGTACGGAGGAAAGTTGCACCGAAAAAATTACCTTCTTAAATACGATGAAACCTGTAAAACATCCACAGATATTTATTCGGGGGTGCTCTGCAACACAAGGAAAATGCCTCATTTAGCAATCAATGTGCCTTTGTTAAGTTGGTAAGTTCAGTATGGAACTACATTTTAAATAATGCTGATGGAATAAATCAATAAAGTTTGTTAAATGAGAACGACTCCTTACCACAAGAATATAATTATTCTTTATGGATATCCCCTATAACGGTAGGGGGTTCGACGTGCTGACCCCACGTCACCCCATTACTGGTTAAAGATCTCCACACCTTTAAATTTTAGGTAGGATTGTGGGAGGGAGACTGGCAGTCGGGAGATAGACCAATGCCCTTCCAGGGCTGTCGAACCACGGGTTAGCCTATTATATATTTATAGATGCTTAAATATATGTGCAACCTCACGTCTTTCCAGTGATTTATTGCAAGGGTTTTTATTGTCCTTGACTCAACAAAATAAGCTTACTGTGTGAGGCAGATTCATACGAACCAAAAATACCCAAAATAATAATAATAATAATAATTTACTTCAAAATTACAAAAATGTATTTACTTGTTCTTGTTTAAATTTTCGATTCTTCGAAATAATTGAAAATAATAAAGCATTGCCTCAATTTAGAAGTGAAACTTCCTTGCCTTCCTTTTGCAGTTAACATGCCATGCGCTTATTTGCACATGTTATTTCGTTTCCTTTTAAGCAAAGAGGCACGTGACTCCTAATTCCCTAGAGTCTCTCATTTAGTATTTGAAAGATAAACTCTCAAAAGCTCCAAGCGTATTTTCCAAAGTTTTGTAAGGGTGTAATGCATATGCATATTATTAATTAAACATAGCGACAGTATGATGTTTACTCTTTACAATCTTGCTTTGCTCGTTCGGCGTCCTCTTTACCTCACCACATGCCCCCTGAACCCCTCCTGTTCTAACAGAAAATATGCATGTATAATTTTAATAGTTCTATGTAGCGAGTGAGTTCCAAATTCTGCTGGTATTTTCAAATTTCTGTTTAAATGATGATTCACAAACTGAAATAAAGTAATGAAACTCGATATATTTAGAGCATGACCATGAAGACGTTAAAATGTAGTGGAAAGTTTGGATGCACGTTTGATAGATACCTGATATTGCTTTTGAATTAAGGAATTTCATATTGAAGTCTTCAACGAACGAGCAAAGCAAGATTGTAAAGAGTAAACATCATGGGATACTGTCGCTATTTTAAGCCCCTATCACACGGTACTGGATTTCTATTTGGAATGCTCTAGTTGACGCTGGACTGGCTACCCATTTGCTAGTTTTCGCCTCACACGGTACTTGTTATACCGTACTTGTCGATAGTCTTTCGTTCCCATAATGGCGGCCGCGCGAGATGTAAACAAATTTTCACTTCACACTTTTAAAATACGATAACTATCCAACCGAGAGGAATATCGCATCGCATTAAATGGTTTTAGGTAGAGAAGAACGGCGCTGATAAGATACGTACTTTACAACGTTTGCTATACACGTATGGAAGAATATTTTAGCTTTTTCAATTGTAAACATGCCTTTCGTGTTGTATACACTCGGAAGCCACAGACAAAAAAAGGCTACTTTACAAACTCACAGAATATCTTCACATGGCCAAACTTTGCTCTGATTGGCTGTTCCACAGAATCTAGTCGAAGAAGTTAGTAGCAATTAGAACATGTCCTATTCCTCCAAACCAGTCAAGCAGTCAGCCAGGCGGCCATGATTACTACCCAGAAAGTCAGTTCATCGCCAACTAGGGCATTCCAACTTGAAATCCAGTTCCGTGTGATAGGGAAACTAATAACGCGCATCTTTTTTGAGGTTCCAGCAGAAAAAGAACGTGGCAGCAGACACTACCAAAAAATTCTGTCCCGCGCAGGCTCACACCCTGTTTGTATATGCGCAGGCCACAGATTAGGTAACGACCGGCTAATTTCATGCATAGAATCTGTGACCCGGTCGAGTCGAAAAAAGAAGAAGAAAAGAAAAGGATGGCGGCGTGCAGGTGTTTGTGTGGTTTTCGCAGAAGTGTATTCCGGAAAAATGCTTTCGTTCCACAGATACTTAAAAATGAAGCCATAATTTTAGGAGCAAGCAAGAGTTTTATGTGCACAAATGTTCCATCAAAGCAAACACTATTAAAGAAACTCCCGTATGTATGTTATTCTACAACCAAAAGTGGCTCCGAGACCGCTACTGCAACGAATGTAGGTACGGTAAAGGGACTAGCAGAGGAGATATTGAAAAACAGAGTGCAAGCTGATAGCTCGAAGGAACAAAGCGGAAAAAGTGAAGATGACACTGAAGAACAAAAGAAACGTGAAGCCTCATGGAAAGCTATGAAATATAGTTTTATTGCATTTGGTGCCAGTTTTGGAACTTTCGGTGTTTACATGCTAGTGGATTGGGGTAAGATCAGATTGCAGCATCAAGGGTCATATTTATTGTGATGGGTAATTTACATGAACAGGAATTTTGGTAACTGTTCCGATTGTTTTATGATTTCTCCTAGCACAAAGACTAATTATCGTAGAATTTTGGAAATCATTGTCACATTTGAACCTTCCTTAAAGTAATGAGCACTGTTTAGACTCGAAAAAAGTTATTTATGTTAAAAAAAAAAAAAACTTGAAAATTATCTTACGCACTTCTCATGCACAAGATATTGTCCGTCAACAAGCGACAGTAAATATCTTAGAAGCATGGGAATGAATGTAGAAGTAAATCGGAACCTTAGTAGAAAGGATTTAGGGACTTTATTTTAAGGTAACGATTAGACAGGTTTCTTAATTTTTACAGAAGAAACTACTTACGGTAATAAGTTCGTGTAGCATTGTCAAACATCTGCAAGGTGTTTTGTGTGATGTGGGAATGTTTTATAGTGGAAATTCATGTTGTTTGTTGACAATTAATCCTCCGAGGGAGAATAGCCTTTGCCGCACGTACACTTTCCTTGTACACCTTCCTACATCATCACATGTCGTAATTGTGTTTTGTTCATGTTCATTGGGTATCTGGTGTTTCGACCTGTCTGTTTTTCCAACGAATGTCAGAAACATGACGTGTCTTGGATGCGTGGTTAAATTTGTACTGGGTGTAGAAGATCCACTGGATTTTGTAATTCAACATGGGATCATGAAGGAAGGAATTGAATGTTCAAAGTGTGGCAGTGAATGTAAGCTACTCATTAGAAGGAATGGGCTGTGGGTATATGCGTGTTCAAAAAGAGTTCAGGGACGTGGGAAGTTACGGTTTAAAATAATTCCGTGTAGATTTGAAAAATCGGCAAAAATGGGTACCTTCATAGGACAAAGCAAGCTTTCTGTTGAGAAGATCATATACTTTTGCAAAGGAAAAAAAGAGAATATGTGTTCTCTATTGATGAGGTAATTTTTAGTATGTTTACGTAATCCAACCTGCTGAAATGTGCATGATTATATTGTAACTATGTTTGCCTAATATGACGTGTCGTGGATGTGTGGTGAAATTTGGGTCTATAGAAAAAGCTGGGGAGCTGGAGCGGAGCGTACGCGGCGGGCCTGCGGTAGCAGTTGGGGGCGGTAGGTCAATTACCCCAGGGGTGGAGCCCGGAATGAGTGGGAAATTTGGACTCAAAAATTTGAAACTAAACAATTTTTTTTTTTTCATTTCACACCAGTTCCGGGACGAATATCCCCACGAACCATTACAATTTTCTTCGTAAAAAAAAATGATCACGAGCTTTGTCCACGGGCATTTCTTGGGTTCCAAAGGTTGAAACACTGCATAACAAATGTAAATCGACAAAACACGACGCGCGATTACCTAGGGAGGTGTACGCGCCATATTGTGGCAAGTAAACGGAAAGATTACGAGGAAAAAGTACTCGTAATGCGCAAAATTGCAATAACTCTCATCAAAAAAACGTGAATGCACCTTCAACAATGTTCTGCGAAGCGGATGGGTTAGTACGAATGTCAAAAATTCACAAAACGAATAAGTTATAGGTGTCCGGGGACTATCAGATTTTTACCGCCTGACCTAACTACCGAAAGCATATATTGAACAAAACCTTAAGTAATCGCTAAAACTCTGCAGTATGTGTTAATAGACATACATCGAAATTGAACCATGTAAAAATTGCATTCATAGGATGATGAAATCACAATGAAAAAAAGGAACTTGGGCCGGAATGCATTCTGAAGCAACAAGCAAGCCATAATAAGCAGTGTGACGTTAATATTTCTGACTAGTTACTTATACACTAAAATGTGCAGATAAATATGCACTGGAGAAAAACATGTTGCATTTTTTAAATGTTTTCTTTCAGTTACTGGAAAAACCCTACATGTAAAAGTTGCAGTTCTGAATTCTTCCACACACTCTTCTGTACATTGCTGTTTCATAAATGAAATAAAAATTTCATTCCTTACAGATCATAATGTACTTGTTTACAACATATCTCAAAGTTTCAACCTTGACACTCCCATTTTCGGAAACACTATTTGTATAGTCTACTGAAGAAAAACTCTGTACTTCACAAGATACATACAATTGGATAATATTTTAAGGCAACAGCACCTGGCACGTCAAGTTCAAGGTCATCGATATACTGTCCATTTCATTGTCGTAGTTTTTCTCTGAAAAGGAGTAGTAGTTAATGAGTGTTCCCGTGAGGATGACGGAAGAAGTCTTACCTCCTTGTTTTGTATTGTAAAAGAAAGTGGAGAATAAACAGTAGTGACAGAACAAAATAGGAAGTTCTTTTACTAAGAAGACAATATGCCCAACACACAGACTTAGCTGTGGTTTTACAATACCAGACACTTTCCCAATTTCTTTCATATTTCGCATACTTAATAATTTAGGGCTCCTAATCATGAATCTGCAGTTAAAATTTGGCGCTTACGTGTGGAACTTGCAAACAGTAGAAGATTGCAATTTTAGAATACCAAAAAAGGCATAATTTTGTTAATAATTCTAATACTCACTAATTATGGAGTCCTGGTGACGTATCTGCAGTTAAGATTTGGTGGTGACGTGTAGAAGTTGTAAAATAACGTTGTGAATTACCACAATGATTCTCGATACATAAACAACGATTGGAAACCATATTTTCTCATATGAACAAGTGAAAAGTGATGTTCACAATTTGTTGCGTTGTCTACAGCATTGCCACGCTATTGCGTAGTTGGAGTGCATTCAGTGTGGAAGAATGGCAGAACAGAAACATGTTAATGTGATACAGTTGTTTAAGTGGAGTGTGGAGGAAGTTTGGCAACGGTGTAGGGATCGTTCAGTTGTTCGTGAGGAAGATTGCATCTTTGAAGGGAGGAGATAATGTCCATTTTTTCGTAAGTTTTGCTTTGGTAAAAGCCATTTTTTTAGTCAGTTCGGTTGGGTAAATATTAATAATACTGGAGCATTCGTTCATGTTTCGCATACTCACTAATTTAGGACACTTGATCACGATTCTGTGGTTAAAATTTGTTGCTCAAGTGCTACGAAACTGACATTTTTTGATGGTGCCTGGTCGCAATTAGCCTTAAAAGTATAACTTAAGATGACCAGACCCCTCCCCGATTTTCTTCATATTTGACATACTTACTAATTGAGGCCTGCTAATGATGAATCTGAAGTTAAAATTTGTCGGAAACGTCTAGAGATTGCAAAATAATAGCCCGACGAACCATTGACGTGTGGTTAGGTTAGGCAAACATAGTAAAAATTTGGTGTCATGGTAGTATCAGGATCTAGAAATTGCGAACCATTGACTCTAGCCCCACAAACCATTGATGTGTGGTTAGGTTAGGCAAACATAATTTGGTGTCATGGTAGTATCAGGAATAGGGTGGGTGAAGGTAATTATGAGAGTGAAATATTGCACTAACGCAGTGTTTCAAACTTTGAATAAAAATCATCAAAAGTTGCCTATGATCTTGTCTTTCATTATATGTATTTTACAGTGTTCTGAAAAAAGTCATTTACTGGGAAAAACATCCTTGACTAAAACTCCTTGTTTCATTTAAAAAAAAAAACTTTTAAATTCCGATGACAAACTTTCGCTGTACCCAGCCATCTATTACTTTAGGAGCAAAATTGAAACCATAACTCATTGAAGGTTTAACTTTAGAGTAACATCAATGGGGAGGGGGGGTGTAAAAAGTATCTTTGTGACATGAGTTATGTCACTTTTCAGTTTAGGTGATAAAATTAGACACATGAAGATACAGCAGATATTTACCTCGCTTAACTTTTTCTTTTCCTTTTATGTATTTACAATTATGTTAAAAATGTCTTAACTTAAAGAAAGTAAAATTGACTATCTTTTTCTTTCTTATCATGTCCTATGTAGCCTACAGTTGTGTTGAAGACACCTTAATTGAAAGCAAGTAAACATGCCTACAAATTACCAAAAGAAGCCAATGACGTATAGTGAGGAAAATTTGGCAACTGCCTTAAGTGCTATTAGGGGAAAAAAACGAACACTCCGTGCTGCCGCTAGGCAATATAACATAGACAAATCATTGCTCTCTAGGAAGCTGTGTGGTAAACATACAACTGTGCAAAGAAGACAAACAGTTCTTTCGAAAGATCAAGAAGAAGCACTTGGTTCCAACCTTCACCAGATGGCAAAATGGGGATTTACCTTGACCAAAAAGGAGGGGTTATGTGTTGTGAGTGATTTTGTAGAATCAAATAGCATCCAAACGCCTTTCCACAACGGAATACCTGGGCGTTATTAGTTTTCGGGTTTTGGCAAGTGTCAAAGACTAAATGTGAAAAAAATTAGAAGCTCTTGTTGCAAATCGAAGAAAAGCAACAAGTGACCCATTTATCATTTATGAGTTTTACGATATTCTAGATTCAACTGTAAAGGGACTTCATTTGGAAGATAAACCCGACCACATTTGGAATTTAGACGAGACATCATTTTGTACCAACCCACATCGAATTCCGTGTGTATCACGAATCAGACAAAAAACTCACCTCATTATTCAGGGTACAGGACGCGAAAATATTTCAGTACTTGCGTGTTGCTCAGCAGCTGGAAGAGTTTTACCACCCGTAATTATTTATGAAGCTGCGAAACTTTGGACAACCCGGAAAGGACAAAATGACCTTCCCGGTACATTTTACTCGAACACGGAAAAAGGATACATGACATTAGATGTTTTCAACTCGTACATGCATCGTTTTCTTGAAGTTGTTACAGAGCGACCACTTTTGATGGTGTTTGACCATGTTGACTGTGACACACTACAGTTAGCAAAACGAAATGATGTAACAAATAATCAAATTCCCACCTCATGCAACATATCAACTACAACCCTTAGACAAGTGTTGTTTCAAACCTTTGAAGGACATTTGGAATGAGCCGCTGCTTTCTTGGCAAAGAGAGAATTTAAGAAGACTAACAAAAAGTGATTTTGCCGATTTATTATGCTCCGTGTGGAATGATGGTCTCAGCCAATGAAATGTACAAGCTGGATTCCGCACAATTGGGATTTATCCTGTTGACTCAAACAAGTACCCTATTGCTCGACTTGATCCCACAGCTCTGGAAAGATACAGCAAAGAACATGGAACATTATGTGCAGGAACCAGCAACAGCTATTCCAATAGAAGCTGCTGAACCAGGACCCTCAGGCATCTCAACAGAAGCTAGTGAACCAGAACGATATATAATTATTCAAAATGTGTTTCCCAGCGGAGCTTCTACATTTGAAACATTACTCCTGATTAAAATACAGAGGACAAAAGCACCTCCAAAAGCTAGAAGAAAAATTGATCAATGAGCACGTGTAATCACATCAGAAGAGTATTTGGAACAGGTCGCAGAAAAAACTAATACTGTAAAAACTACAAAAACAAAAGACAAGCAAACAAAACAACTGAAGAGACCTGTAGTGTTGGAAAGCTCGGATAGTGAAGTAGACAACCCTGATAATTGGAAAGAGGCAGAGAGTGATAGTGCAAATGATGTTGATCTCGGCTTAGAAGATTTAAAATTTTTAGAATCAAGTCCAGTAGAAAGCACAGAAAACCTTCAACATGGTGACTACATATTCGTTCGCTTCAGAGGTGGTAAAAGAAAATGTACTGAATTTCGGTACGTGTGTATCGTTCAAGAAGTTCTTGATAAAAACAATATCCAGATAATGGGAATGAGACAGACATTCAGGAACAACGGACACGTTTCTTGTAGACGAGAATGACATATCAGTTGCAAGCCTTTCCAATATCATTGGCAAGTTGGAGGTTCCAAAAACTGAGCTTTTTGGGGACAGAGTGAAATATCGATTCTCACAGCCAATTATGTGTTTGAAGCATAGCCTAGTTTTGTTAATTTCCAGCATGTATTTCAGTTTCTTGAGTTGCCATATTGTTTCTTAGTAGTACCATGTTTCAATTACCTATTTTCCTTGTTTATTTAGGTATTCATGAGCTGTATTGAAATGTTAATACCAGTATAGAATTTTCGTTTTTGAGTTTATGGCAAGACTTGTAGGCCTAAACTTTTTGTACAATTGATGTTTTCATTTTTTCAATTTTTGTGTTAATGAATAAGATAGCTTACTGAGGAGGCCTAACATTTCATGTTTTCTAATAATAGTAGCATTGGCCATAGCCTACCTAATATGTTTATGTACTGAACTACACCTATCAGTAGTAGCTACACAATTTTAGTTTGCTTTATTTCTATGTTTATGGCGAGACATAACTGCTTTACACTGTAAAATGTAGGCTAGGCTATGTTACTTTGCCTATTTCATTCATTTTTTATTTAATGTGTAGCATATAGGCCTATACAGTATTCATTGTGTCTCCTTATGTTCCTACAGGCCTTCTCATTTCTAAGGATTTGTTGGAGCTTTAACTCTAACTCTAACTCTGTTAGTTTCCAAGTTGCAAATATATATATATATATATATATATAGAGAGAGAGAGAGAGAGAGAGCAAGTGACTCATGCTCTGTCTCATTATTTCATTCCTACTGTTTCACAGTGCATGGCCATTGAGATATAAGCATGTCTCATTCTTACCTTCATGGTGTCTCATTCTTACCTTCATGGTGTCTCATATTTTACCTTTTTTGACGTTACAAATGAGACAGTGTTTTTAATTCAACAAAAATGGAAGTATAACCTGAATTGTGTTCGTATAGCTTTGGTTTCATCACACTGAACCAGTTCTAGACAAAGTTCCAATAAAAGATTTAAAATGTGTCTCATATTTCCTTGTGAAACAAAAAGTTTCGCAAAAATCGACGGTTTCCATTCCGAAAACTAACGCCTTATTTTAGCTTATTTTGCAATTTCGAGACGTTTCCGACAACTTTTAACTTCAGATTCGTGATTAGGAGGCCTCAATTAGTGAGTATGATAAATATGAAGATAATCAGAGAGGGGTCCGGTCATTTGAAGTCGTTCCACCCTGGAACGATGCACGGGTAGCCCCACAAACCATGCACGGTAAGGTTAGGCAAATATAGTTAAATTTGGGTCGTAGTAATATCAGGAGTATATATATATTTCGTTCTTTAAGTATTCGAAACGCAAAATCTTGCAATAAATAATTAGCAATCGTGCATTGTCAGTTGCGATCACGGACCCCCTTATTTTGCAAGTTCCACACGTGAGCGCCAAATTTTAACTGCAGATTCGTGATTAGGAGCCCTAAATTATTGAGTATGCGAAATATGAATGAAATTGGGAAAGTGTCCGATATTGTAAAATCGTTCCCAGACTTAAAATATAATTTGAGTAGTGGGGGTTGGTTCTAAAATATGCAAGAAATTTATATGTATGATTCATATGTGCATTTATCAAAAATCGTTTAAAATTGCATTTGCATCTGCATAACTATCTGGTCCTATTGATAATGAAGCAATATTGTAGTTATCTGTACTAATAACGAACACACAGGTAAGGTACACTTGAAAATGAACACACTAATTGTTAGAAATTGGGGAGAGGGGAAGGCAAATAAGGTATATATAGTAAAATAAAAGGACCCAAGTTCTGATTGTTTAATTCCAAACTAATAATGGCACACGCTCATTTTTAACATGGTTCGATATATTTCTATTTATGTCTGTTAACAACCACTTCACAAGCTTAGGTACTTACTGCTTGTTTTCTGGAGAAATAATTTTATCTTCCACATACTCCTGTGTGCGTCTGTGTTTACTAGTCCCATTTCTTTACTGTCATCTTGGTTATGAACTACTGTTGCAGTGTAATATTTACATGAATGAGGTGCAAAGGGGTATTATGTCCCTAAATGCTTCCAACACATGATCACGTAATATCTGGTCTCAACCATGCAGCTTACTTCAAATTTCAGGTGAAAATCTGCCGGTAGTGCCATGTCTGAGACAACCACAAAGAAAGAATGACTGCGAAACATGGGTGATCAAATACGCTACTTTTCAAATCATAATTTTTCTGGTAAATAATACTAATTTAAGCTTTAAAGATTGAAACTTATTTTCACAGCCATTTCCAATATTCTAAAACACTTCCATATGCTCCTGTAAAACTTACATTGTTTACATTTGCCTTGGATCTTATTGAAACATTTAGTAAACTGAAATAAGCAGATATTATGAATAGGAAAAGGCAGCTCGTGTGATATTATTGAAGATAATTAGAGTTGGATAGCCAAAATGTAAGTGTAATGTAGGTGTTGCTGCACATATACATGCAGTTTCTGTATATGGAAATTCATACTTTGAGGAAAAATACTAAAGTTGCTGACCAAGTCAGTTTATTAAGATTTGAAAACACTTTACATGTAACGTTTCTACCCTCTATGAACTAAACTAAAATGATGAAATACACAAACACAAAGTATTATACACATAGCAGGGTGACTAGCCACACAAAAACACAGTCCTTATATTGGACAATTTCTCTAAAAGGACTGTCAACATGATAGAGGGTAGAAACGTTACATGTAAAGTGTTTTTAATATGGAAACAAGGCTTAATTATATTACCTTTGTGAGGAAATGTTAATTGGCAGATTCTTATTAAATTAATAATATTGCCTGTTATATGAATGTCTATATTGCGACCGTATGTGATCTTGTGTTCCTGTGAATTTCACAGTCGGAATGCTTATGTTTAGCACTTTCATTGTTTCAGGTGCTCCAAAGACAGATGAACATGGTAATGTTATTGAAGATGAATTTTCGCATCAACCACTCATTCAACAGTATTTTCTTCGAACCTGGAGAGAAATCAATTATTACAAGAAGGTAAGACAAATGCATGCTATCGTCGCTGTCGATACGTAACGCTATTGTTTTCTTTCATTTCAAATTACTTGTACTCAATGAAGAAGGAGAAAATATTTTGGAGTATGATTGGCAGTATGGAAAAGTATGGCAGGTCTGGTTGTGTTGCCTTAGCTTTGTTCTACTTTTGATAGGCAATGATTTTTAATCAAAAGAAATATCTGAATACAAGTTGGTTGGGCCAGTGTGGCTTTAGTATTCCCAGTTTTTCTTATATTTGTGCATATGTAACATTTTTAAACTGCAAAAACACAATTGCAACAGCTGAGATTTATGAGCGGGATAATTTCTGCAACTTTTGAGTCTGTAATTCTTGATACAAAATAACTGAAATAAGCAATAATATTGACGGTTTATTTTTGTTCTGTGCTGCGCACTATGCAAAACTTTCCATAACCGAAATACTGTAATTGATGCCTCTGTAGTGAAGTTGAAACATAAGTGAACATAGTTATGTTAAATGTTAAAATGTAGTTTAGTCTATCGTACCAAATATATAGCGATACATGAAAGTGAATAGATGGTTATGAGCTGAAACTACCAGGGAGGATTTTTTCACATATATTTCTACGATTATTGTCACATTCAAATGATATTTGCACGCTTGAGCACGAGTATGTTCGAGCGATAGTGGTCCCACCAGTACTGCGGTACATGTGCACTTTTTCCATGTGTATAAGCATTTGTTCCACATGGAATTTGCTGATAACCCTGCTCTATATATTTCCAAATACCAACCTGGATATTGGGAAAGCTACAAATGATGTTCACATTAAGGTTAATAACTAAACTTGGAGAATTGCTTCACATTAAGCAAAATTAAAGAAGAAATTATTGTGCATTGGTCTTATATGTCAAAATATACCTGAATTTCTCCATTCCAGATGATCCGTGATCCTTCACGGGAGAAACTTCTTCCAGACCCAGTGCAAGAGCCATACTATCAGCCGCCATATACACTTGTACTTGAAATGACAGGGATACTTGTACATCCTGACTGGACGGTAGGTGTTGGATATTTGTTTCTAGAGTTTACATGCCCGAGTCATTTATTACTCTAGGTTTTCCATTGAAACCTTCATTTTATACATCCGGTCAGTGTAGTATTCAGAATTTAATATAATCTGTCAGCTGATACCTTCTTCTTCCCTGGACCTTTCCCAGTTAACTTTAGTTCCTCGTGGTCTATTAAATTTTAAGCACATTCATAATTTTTACATTGTTCTTCTATTAAAATTTATGTTGTATTAAAAGTTCTCTATATTTCATGCTTAAATGTTTTGAGAATAAATTTGTAATGGTACAATATAGACGTCATATGTACAAACTAAATAAGAAGAGAGAGTAAATTAACAGAAGAGAAAAAAAAATCATTTGGGACCATTCTAACATCAGATTCACTATTCTTGTTACCTCACCTGAGAAAGACAGTTGGAACAATTGAAATTTTGTGTTTTTTTAAAAAATGTACTGGAAACAGTAATAACAGTAGGAGCAAACTAATCATTTATATAAATTATTCTGTGTCATAATAATTGTACTCAACATACTACATACATAGTAAAACATTGTAAATTATCCAGTAGAATGGAGAAAGTAATAATTCCAAATGTACATTTCAGTTGAGACAAAATTGTTTCATTGTACATGAAAAAGTGTGTGCACTAACAACAAAAAGTATACAAGTTTATGTATGAATTAATTATGGAAACAAGGGGTTACAAGTTTGTTTTAAAAATAGCATAACCAGGGAGAAAAATACATGATTGGCTAGTGTGCCATGTTATATTCTTGCCCTGGGTGAGAAATCTACAGCTTGTGATATGTTCCCTTATTCATATGTTAATTTAATGTAGCTGTATTCAGTTTTCTCTAACAGTATTTCAATTTAAACAAAATTTCACCAAGATGGGATATGAATGTATTGCTGAGATAATATGTCGTCATTGTTGCAATGAAATATTATTATCTTAAAAGCACTTATCCGAAGGAAGAAATCAGCTTTTATGGTCATATGCACAATGTGAGAACAACTAGTGTAAACTTTATAAGGGTTTTTACTTGAGAATATGTATTGCTATTATTATTATTATTATTCTACTCTTAGAGATTCAGTGACTCTGTTATGGGGAGGGTTTGGTAGAGTATACTTAATCAACCAAGAGTAAAAAAAAACAACACCACTTATTTAAAAAGAGTAACGCTTTACGCTGCCACACGCAAACCCTATGCTACGTGTGGTGTTCCGTGGACAATAACAGGTATCCCTTGGAAGACCTGTTAACCAACAGAACTTTAGCCTAAAATTTAAAAACTGTAGGTAGAGGAGGCTTTAGTAGACTTACGGTTCACGTCAATGATATCAGGTCGGTCACATTTAAATGACACATTTATTCAATAAAGAACATAACCTGTGGCATGGCCACCACCAAACATGGACATCTTCACTGTTACACAAAGAACACAAAAATTAATATACAAAAGACTTGGTACTTACAGATCAGCCAATTTCACACAATATGTTTCATACCTGGGAACCACACACTTTTTCACAACCACAAGCCGCATCCCGACGCGTGGCAATTTATGGGGCGCACAAGACAAAAGAATGGATAATTCATGCTTTCTTGTAATAATGACTTTGTGGAGTGATGGATGCACTTTCCAGGCTTTTCATGGAAGGATTGCTGGATATAACCATGGATGCTAATGGATTCTTCATGGATGTTCCTATGGCTCCTCCTTGCCAACCATGTGGTCTGGATTTGCCACTTTGGGTATGGGATACAGCTTTCAGCACATTGGCGAAAATTGCTTTCAGAATGTTAAAGGAGGTTTTGGCTACCATATCCTGTGTGATAACACCTACTCAGGTTCATATTTAACTTACATGGGCCTTGGATGCCTATTTCCAGTGTAAGTCCATTGTTCACGGGCCACGCGGCCATTAACACTGATGCCAGCAACACAACACCTGACCTGCTCTCAGGCATCTAACAAACACAAGTCTTTTCTGATATTAACCTAATGGCCCTTGCACTTAGTTTGGGTCAGTGGGTATTTATGTGTGGGCATGTATGCCCAATCCTTGATTGGCCATAACTTCCTCATTTAAAGGTAGACCTACACTTAGAGATATTTTATAAACAAACCATGATAGAAGTAAGTTATACCCCTGCTTAACAATAGTCTTTGAAATGATGATAGTTTTTGCAGTTCATTACATTTGCAACTTTTTTTTCCAGTACAAAACTGGATGGAGATTTAAGAAGAGACCTGGGGTAGACTTCTTCCTATCTCAGATTGGACCTCCTCTATTTGAAGTGGTTGTGTACACTGCTGAGCAAGGCTTTGTAAGTATGGAAGTATTTCAGCTCTAAAAATATCCTAAAGGAACCAAAGATTTTCAGTTTCCAGTAATGCTACTTGTGTGTGTCATTATTAATAATAGGATATGTAGTAGTTCAAATCATATGAAAAAATTGTCATGCAGATGTGGCTTTTTAGTGGCCATTCTGAACATCTACGGAGAAATGGAACCATCTATATCATCACATTCTTTCAGAATTATTTGCATAAAATGTCTAGTATTTTTATCGTTTGGATTGTTATTATTTCTTCTTTTTTTGCAGACAGCATTTCCTATTCTTGATGCTCTGGATCCCAATAACTTCATCACATACAGACTGGTTCGAGATGCTACCCGATACGTTGACGGACATCATGTCAAAGATTTAGACTGTTTGAATAGAGATCTCAGTAAGGTAAGGTTTTTGAATTTGTTTTAGTTCACCGACAAATTCATGGAAGTCTGACATTAAATAAATCTGTTCATTATCATAGTTAAAGCCCTGTCATTTGAATATCCATGTTTTGATTGGTTGTATTCCAAATGCAATCATTTCCTACAAAATTTGTAGCTACAAGTAGTTATTTCTGAACCAGTTTTATTAGTATTGGTTGCTTTAATTTGCAGATACTTTTCCGGCATTTCAGTCTTTCACAGGGTCTGCAAAAAATGCTGTGTGACAAATATTACATTACATACAGTATTCTGTTGTAATTCTTGAATATTTTAAAGGAAAAGTCTTGTAAATTGGTGTTTATAAAAGGAGTGGAGTGCAGTACTCACCTGCTAATATTAATAAATATTTGTAACAACTTTTGTTATAATTTTCAAGCATTGTATTGATATCGGTGGGAATTATCTTCATTAATATGAGTGTCAGTTGAAAGTGACCAATATGACTATGTTTTTACTTTGTTTGAACATACCAGGTAGAATAGACTGTACTAAATATTGCATGTACAGTGGAACCTCGATTTTACGTTTTTCAGGGCACCAGACTGAAGAAACTTAAAATACAGGAAAATGTAAAATTGAGGAAAATTTTATAACATTTTGCTATGTTGGGACCATCAAGATTGAATGTGTAATGCGGGAAAATGTAAAATCGGGGTTCCACTGTATTAGGAATGATTGCTTTGCATCATGGCAGTGTGGTCTAAGGCATCATGCTTTGGTTCGGGCTATAGGATGCACATAGGTTTGAATCTTTTGGCAGTGTGGAGTCATGACAACTTTTCTCGTGAGATTTCAGCCTGTGTATGGGACCGGTGTGAGGAGCTACGAATGAGTAGCGTAACCTACAACAACGAATGGGGGTGGGTTTCATTGAGCTGACCACACACCACAACTGGTCTGATAATCTCCTACCTCAGCAGGTGGAAGTGAGGCTAGCAGTCAGTGGGTAGGCCCTACCTCTCACAGGCTGTTGTGCCATAGGAATGATTGGTAGATGCAGATATTTTTGGTAAATAAAAAAGCAAAATTTCGGTACAAAAACAAAGTTGATTTCGGGTTCAAAAGCGGTAAATAAAATAAAATTTCGGTGTTATAGCGGTGAATAATCAAATCAAAAGTGCCATATAAAATGACATTTTGGTTTTAAAATTGTGAATATAATCCTAAATTTAATTTAAAAACTGTACTTATTACACAAAATAAACTTATCCCTTCTAATAGCACATTTATGTAGTTACCAGAGTATTAAGTTTATTCCTGTGTAAAGAGGTCCATTTTTACTTCTCACATATTTACAGCAGAATTAATCAATTTTCCGTGAATTGCATAACTCACAGGTTACTTCAGACTTCAAAAAGTGTCGCGTCGGTATATAAACGGTAAATTTCGTGTTTGAAAGTCAATTTCGCATTTTGCAGTTATTTCGCATTATTTCGTGACAAAACAGAGTAGAAAAATGCACCTCAGACCTTTCAGAAACATGAAAAATGAACATTGCAGCATGTTATTTCATATTTCGTGTTTTCGTCAAAAACTAAATTTGCATGCCTCTAATGATTGGAGATGCCATTATGACATTTCTCGACAATTTAAATTATGTCCACTAGTTCCATATGGATATAATGGGTTTTGTTCTTCAATATTTTTAGATTTATTGGTGTAGTTATTGGAGTTTTATTAAGTTTACTCTTGTTTTAAGAAAATAATTCTGATTCTAGAAAGTGTTTTGTCGACATCAAAATTTCGTTTTTGAGAATTTATTTCGCATTATTTCATGACCAAATGTGAAAGAAAATATACTGTTCGTCAAAATGAGATACGCATATATCTACTAATAATGTCCTCGTTCATATAAAATAATAAATAAAAAAAATGGTTCAAACCATTTCTTTATTTTGTGTGTACTTTGACGTTGTTCAATAGTGTGTACATTTGCAAAATATTTACAGTTGAAGACAAACAAATGTGTTTATGTTGCTCGGTACCAAACTTACATATTTTGCATTTTTTTTTACAGGTGATAGTGGTAGATTGCAGCCCTCATTCTGTGAAGTTCCACAGCCGAAATGCCATTGTGCTTCCGAAATGGAAAGGAAATGATGATGACCACACACTGATTGACTTGGCATTTTTTCTACGAAGTAAGTTCTCTCAGCCTCAAGGTGATGAGGCTCCCACTTTTTTCAAAAGCACACCATACTTTGAGCAATTTGAAACGTGGCATTTTTCTAATTCCTGTGTGTTGGAGAGATTGACCAACAGAAAATTTTTGCAGATTCCGATAAAATTTACTGATATTAGACTGATCCGGGATAAAATTGTAAATGATTCATTCTTTTTTAGCTACCACTTGCACATTGCAACATGACTTGGGGTTAGGGTTCCACTGTCATTTGTGGAGTGATGTGATCAGCACCACACTCCAGCTCAACAGATACCCAATTATTAGGGGCTGGGTAAGCACCACAGCTGCTGCTAACAAGGTTGCTGGAAAACTTTCACCTGAAATGATCCACCAGAAAATAGATACTCGGTCTCCTGCACAACAGTTAAAAAACCTAACAGAATTTAGCAGAATACTCAGATATTAAAATATCAACTTGGCTGTAATGGTAATATACTGCAAATAAAATACAAAATTATTTTTTGCCATGTTAAGTCAATTAGAATTTTTACATTTGTTAGTGAAAGTTTTATACAAACACTGATTTTTTCTTCTTTTTGTTACAGCTATTGCCACATCTGAAGTAGGTGATGTGAGAGAAGTTTTGGACTTTTATCATCAATTTGATAATCCTGTTGAAGCGTTCAAGGAAAACCAAAGGAAACTTCAGGTAAAAATGACATCCATGTAATTTTTTATGCATTGTTTTCGTATGGACCTCTCCGAGTGATGTTACATGTTAGGTACAATAAGACTTTGATCTGCAAAACATGATATTACATTAGAAAAATAAATATTATGACAAAAATACATGTAAGTGTGGGAAGAAATATCATAATGACATTTTTCATGCTCATAAATTTGCAAATATTGGGGAATTCGATGTTTCTGCAGTTTTCTTGATTTTTTTCACTTAACAGCAGCAGTTTTTTCATTAACTTTTATTGCATTTTTTAACTGCACAAGTCTCAACTACCATTGCAGTTTTTGGTACTATAAACTTACACGATACAATGAAACTGATTATATGTTCCTGGCTTATACACTCAATCTTGATGTTCCGAATGGAGTAAAATGTTATAAGTTTTTCATTTTTGTCTTCTGGAAGACATAAAATTTAGGTTCCATTGTACATACTTACTGACTGGTAATATGTATACAGATTTACACACCCATAAACCCTACTCCCAAAATGAAATCTTAAATATGCCACTGAGTGAGCCCAAGGTTCGTTCACTTGCCCCCTCCATGATATATCTGGGAAAAATTCATGTAATTCGAATGGTGAAATTGTAGTGATGTATTCTACGATTTACAGGCTGTCAATTACAGCAATTAACTGCCATGTCCAGCAAAATAATGAGAGAACGTTTACACAACAGACATTAGAATCATGTTGACTGACGTAACTAGGATTGTGAGGGGAAAAAAAATGATCGGAATGAGATTGGGAAGGAAATATTAATAATTCTGATGTTTGGGACTGAAAAAATCTCAATTTCCCAATCAGGTTGCAAAATTTTTGAAATTTCCCGATGTGGTTTAAATCTTGAACTGTACGTACTATTTCCTCTTCAAGTGATTGTTTTTGCACTTCTGATATAAATACTGTTAATTTCAAGAAATATCAGACACTTATAGTGCAGAAAATATCAAGAATTAAGTCACTTTTAAATAAGATCCTTTGGAATTTCTCTGCTGTTCGGGATTACGAAAAGTCTGGATCTGACCTCGGTAAATCACACCCCATCATTTTCAATTATTACTTTTTTTTTTTACAGTAAGCCTACCCTTCGGCATGTAAAAACATGGATCAAAGGTACCATGTGAAAAAGTACAAGGAGACAAAAAAAAACTGTTAATCAGCAAAGTGATAGATGTTTTAGAAAGGAAGTAAGGCAAATCCAGCTTCTATCTAAATAGCAGATGGGAACCTGAACTTGTATACATCGCCAAACATTTTAAATTCAATTTGAATTTTATGATTTATAAAGTAATAATAATAATACAAGTTGCTATAACTGAATGGTAAGATACTATGCCCCTGCCCCCTCGAGAGAAAAATCCTGTAAGGGGGGCATCCCCCCCAAGCAAAAAAGTTTAATTTGCACAGTGGTGGCAGGTATAACATTTTAAAAATTAACACCTGCTTCTGAGTAAATTTAGTTTTTTAATATTCATAGTACAAACACTGGTAAACTCATGGAAGGTTTTTTCACTGAAATTAATAGGCAAATCCCTAAGAGAATTCTTTGGTCCAGAAATTGTTGCTTTACTGGTGTTCATATTATTGAATATTTGGGTATTTATTTTAAGAACTAAATCTATAGTCAGTTCTATCTGTAAACAATTTTAATTTTGAATGTATCACATTTGGATTACTTTCCACATGGGAAATAGCATGTAAAGTTATGTTTTATTTCCAGGAGCAGCAGGATGAAATCCAAAAAATACAAAAGGAACGCCAAGAAAAAGCAGCCTCATTAACCGGTGGATGGACACCAAATTTTCTTCAAAGAAAAAAGTGAGCTATCAAAGTTGCAAATATTTGATTAAGTTGCATAAGATTGTTCCTGTCAGTGAATACGTGGGTATTTACATGCATTTGTCCAAGCTCAAGGTCGTTTTTGACCACATGAGTTTGAACGTAAGCATTTTACTACTGAAACCAAACATTTTCCTAATGTTGAAACGAAAATCGGGTAGACAAATCCATGAAAGTCAGATATTAAATAAATTTGTTCATTGTCATAGTTAATGCCCTGTAATTTGAATATCTATGTTGCGATTGGTTGTTTTCCAAATGCAATCAACTCCTACAAAATTTGTAGCTATCAATAAAGTCTGATTTCTGTATTATATTCAGGTGTTGACTTTTTCCCTAACCTATTGCCCAGTAATTTTCAGTGTTGTGTAAATGTTATTGTGCCATATGAACTTACCTTTTTTAAACTGATAATTACTGAATTCAAAGTCAAGTGGATACATTTTGTTCCTTACATATTTTGTTTGTTTTATAAGCACATTAAGTGTAATGAAAGAAGTGGTGGATTAAAATGAGTGAGATGTTGAACCTACTTTTGTGATCGTTTTTTCTCCCAGAATGTTTTAAACTTATATTTGAGGCGTGTGCGACTTACTCACGATATATATATTAGAAGTACAGTGGGAATCATTTGTATTCCCAGACAGCAGGGAAGTTTTCTCCTCCAAGCAGGTAGGATGCTGTCACTGGGTACGAGCCAAGTGGTGTCTGCAATCCCAGGCAAGCTGAAGAACCGGTTTTTGCATGCTCAGAACACTCCTATAACAGCATTCACCATAACAGCATTCACCAAAGGGAATATATATGGAGTAAAACACGTTTGCATGGATTTCGAGAGGAATGAAGGATTTATTACTTTCAAAGCACATGTGATTATATATTTTAAAATAATACAATTGTAACTCAACACTACAGTGTGGAATGTCAAGGCAAGATTGATAACGCGTCTGACAGTAGACCAGAGAGGTGTTCGTTCATGAGTTTGAATCCTGTGAAAATGATCATTTTTATTCAATATCATCAATTTGTTTTTATGTTTAGAAAGGGAAGTTCATAGATTACATAATGCAGTATTTCAACAAAATCACCGGGCGGCAACCTGAGAAGCGCTTGTTAATTTCCATCATTTTCCCAAAGTATTTTATTATAAATAGTTAAAATACAAAGCTAGGAGAGTATACATGAAGCATATGCATGTAATATAACAGATCAACTTTGCTAAAGGCGAAATACTAGAGTATCTTCAGCTAATAAAATAATGATTCGTTCGATTCTCCCTGGACGAGTATTTTTACGTATTAATTTTACTTTAGTGAACTATTTTTCAACATGTAACAAATGGAAATGAATTATTGAAAACTGAGTTGAATTTGTTTTAAACAACATATCCTCTCCAGCGTACAGACAGATGAAAGATCGTGTGCTAGTTGCTTTCAGACTTTGTAAAGTTACTTCGTAAAAGTAAGCCAGTTGTAGTATTTTGCCCAAAAAGGGACTAAGAGAGTTACTTGTTTATGGAATTTAACTGATTTCGAGAGTTTACCGTTACTTTAAAGAGTAACGACATTATTTGTAGATAAGCTAAACCTCGTAGAATGTGAAACATGCTTGAACTGAAGGCAAGCTTTCCTTTACATTATCCTCAAAAGTGAACATTCATTTTCAATAAATTGTAAACGCCCATGAAAATAAACATAAAATTCAAAGTGAACCTGAATAACCACATCATCCAAAAATACACGTTGCAAAAACGTATACGCATAACTATTAACTTTTTTAAAAAACCTTTGAGGAAATCATAGTTTTGTTCTTTTATTAATGAACTCATTACCATGGTCGTCACCAGAATTTTTTGTGAATGGAATGGGGAGGGGGTCAGGCAATCTATAGTAGAAATAATATAGAATTAAACTGTTTGATTGAATTGTTGCTTTAATTCCACTTTATGCAGAGAATGGCTAATTGGGACCGGATTTACAGTTTAAAATGAGAATCGAACCACTAAATGCCTCCACCGGGAATCGAAGCCCAGACTCCCTGATTACAAGTCAATGTTGCGGCCACTACACCATCTGCGAGGCCCAGAAATATTAGTAATAACGATCATCATGGATATGATTATTACACAATATCTATTAAATACTAATAAAAATATACAAATTTTATTCCAAATTTATTAATATTAGTATTATCATTTTGGGGTGACTTTTCTACTTGATCCACCAGATGAGTGAATGTCCAGCACAACTGACTTCATTATCTTTTTACATTTCCTACAGTTCGTGCACTGACATATACAGTTATGCGTTCTTATCATTTACACACCTCGTTCAAGTGAAAGCTTTAAGTTAGATGGATATTTTACTCATACACTGTGTGTTGTTTGCCTTTCACATAACACTAAGTTTTGGAAGGAAAGTGTGGAACCATTTATTCTTAGTATAAAAAAGTAAAGTATGAAAAACAACCTGATTACTGCAGGTGCTTCCTCAGGACGTAACACTTTTCTTTTTGAAATCCCAATGTTTTTGATCTAATGCCTCTTTTTCTTTTATTATTCTGTTCGAATACTACTAACTAACTGAACTTCATTTCTGTCATTTACAATAAAAAATAGCAAAGTTCATGCAACTTTGTGTGAATGAAACGGAATTCCAGGGGGCATCCGTACCTGTTCGATCCCCTCTCACGATGCCCATGCTCCTTACGTGAAAACGTAACCGAGACACAGTTTATCGTTTCACAAAGTAACTACTTACAGTTACTTGAGAAAGTAACTGTTATTTGAAACTTGTTACTTTCAAACCCTGCCTGAATTTGCTTCGGTGAGAGCAAATTTCTACCAACAAGCCTGCGCACACACACACCTATTAATTTTGGTTAGTTTGGACATTTTCAATCACTGCCTAGATTAGATTATTGGGGAGCTTAGAGAAGGAGACTCACAAGAGTGTTAGATTATGGAATTAAAAGAAACTAAAATATTGTGCGTAGTTTAGATGAGGCATGTGATGCTAAGACGATGTCACCAATTTTGTGTTCATGATAACTGCAACAAGTGTAGATCCTTTTATCTGGAATTATAACACCATTAAGCCTTGTTTCCATGATTATGAAAAAAATATAAATATGCTGACCAAGGCAGTAATTTATTTTATTAAAACATAAACTAAACGTAACGTTTCAACCTTCTAGCAAGGTCTTCATCAGACTCTGTATCAAGTACAAAAGTAACAAGATACACAAAAAGGGCATTATTTATACACAAACTTTACTCCCTCCAGACTATTAGAAAGTTCTTAGGAACTTTCTAGCAGGTGGCTTTCACTATCCAACTGTACTTTCACCTAAAAGGCTAAACATAATTACTTTCATATAGAATGTGAAGAGATATTCATATTGAATATCTCACGCTCTTTTTCCTTCATTTTTCTCCCTTCTCCTCTCCTCTTTCTCTCTTGTCCTTTCCACTCTTTCTAACACTTTCTTCCATTCTTTGTTTAACTTCAGTCCCCCATTCCAGTTCATTGTGTCTTCTTCACCTTTCTTCTCTATTTCCTTGGCTTCCTTCCATTTTCTCACTAGCATTCTCTTCTCCCTTCCTATCTGCTTAGCCTCATCCCACTCTATGTCATGTCCTGTTTCTCTCGTGTGTTTAAATATCGCATTTCTCTCTCTCTTAAGTCGTACATCATCCCTATGTTGTTTCAACCTATCTTTTAGTCTCTTTTTTGTTTCTCCTATGTACACACTCTGACATTCTTTACATTTTACTTCGTAGATAATCCCTTCCTCTTCCTCTTCTCTGTTTTCCTTTTTCTTGTTTGCATTTTTCGCTATTCCTAAGATGCTTCTTCCTCCCTTCCTGTAAGTTTTAATGCCCGCTTTTCTAAGCACTTTGCATATCTTTTCCGTGGTCTTCCCCATACTCCTTATTCCAAACCTTCTCTCTTTTTCTTTCTCTTCATCTTTTTCTTTCTCTTCCAATTCTCCCCTTCCTCTTTTCTTCCTTCTTCCTTATTGAAACTTGAAATAGAAGAAGAAGGCAAGTTAAGCTACCTTGACATATTGATGAAAAGGAAGAGAGGAGAAGAAATTGAAACCGCTTGGCATCAGAAGAAGTGTGCAGCCGGGGTTTTCTGCCACAAAAGAAGTGATGTAAGTGAGGTGACAAAAAGAAATTTCATAAAGAATATGGAGGACAGAATAACGAAAATATGCACGAAGGAATGTGAAAAAGAAGGCAAAATAAATAGCCTATGGAAACAGCTGGAAAAGAATGGCTATAAGAAGCAGGATAGACTAGACATAAACAGAAGAAGGAAGAAAAGAGGAAGGGGAGAATTCGAAGAGAAAGAAAAAGATGAAGAGAAAGAAAAAGAGAGAAGGTTTGGAATAAGGAGTATGGGGAAGACCACTGAAAAGATATGCAAAGTGCTTAGAAAAGCGGGCATTAAAACTTACAGGAAGGGAGGAAGAAGCATCTTAGGAATAGCGACGAATGCAAACAAGAAAAAGGAAAACAGAGAAGAGGAAGGGATTATCTACGAAGTAAAATGTAAAGAATGTCAGAGTGTGTACATAGGAGAAACAAAAAAGAGACTAAAAGATAGGTTGAAACAACATAGGGATGATGTACGACTTAAGAGAGAGAGAAATGCGATATTTAAACACACGAGAGAAACAGGACATGACATAGAGTGGGATGAGGCTAAGCGGATAGGAAGGGAGAAGAGAATGCTAGTGAGAAAATGGAAGGAAGACAAGGAAATAGAGAAGAAAGGTGAAGAAGACACAATGAACTGGAATGGGGGACTGAAGTTAAACAAAGAATGGAAGAAAGTGTTAGAAAGAGTGGAAAGGACAAGAGAGAAAGAGGAGAGGAGAAGGGAGAAAAATGAAGGAAAAAGAGCGTGAGATATTCAATATGAATATCTCTTCACATTCTATATGAAAGTAATTATGTTTAGCCTTTTAGGTGAAAGTACATTTGGAAAGTGAAAACCACCTGCTAGAAAGTTCCTAACAACTTTCTAATAGTCTGGAGGGAGTAAAGTTTGTGTATATATAATGCCCTTTTTGTGTATCTTGTTACTTTTGTACTTGATACAGAGTCTGATGAAGACCTTGCTAGAAGGTTGAAACGTTACGTTTAGTTTGTTTTAATAAAATAAATTACTGCCTTGGTCAGCATATTTATATTTTTTCATATCTGAAATTGTTATAGCAGTTGGATACTCCGAAGGAAGGTTAGCTATTGGCACACTTTAAAGCATAACTAACATAATTTTGGAATATGCACTTCGTGCGTTTGATGCACAGAAAATATATATTTGTCAATGAATTTCTTTGCCCCATCAAGGCCCAGATACAGCGACAAATCTTTCTATGCTGTTAGTATCCAAGCACCGGTGATACGCTGGAATTAGTGCATTAGTGTAGAGGAGGATGACATGAGAAATAAAAGTATTTGCTATTCGTCCAAATGTGTTCAGTTATTCTGAAAAATCAAAACTCCAGGCTTGACTTGAATAACTAACTAACTCCCTAGCCTTCTTAAACCCGAAGGTTCATGGCTGCAGCAACACAGGTCTTCCATCTTTCCCTATCTTGAGCAAGTTCTATATACTCTTTTCCATCCCTACCGATTTCCCTTAGGTCCATATCAACGTTGTCCCTCCATCTTCGTCTTGGCCTTCCTACAGGTCTCTTACCATCAGGTTTCCCAACAAGAATCCTGTAAACTCCTCTTTCCTCTCCCATTCGTGCCACATGGCCTGCCCACCTAAGTCTTCTTGATTTAATTATTGTAATAATATCTGGACATGAATACAAATTATGTAGTTCTAAATTATGTAACCTTCTCCACTCACCTGTCTCCTCATCCCTTTTAGGTCCAAAGATTTTCCTAAGGATCTTATTTTCAAATACTCTCAATTTATGTTCCTCTTTCAATGTAAGGGACCAAGTTTCACATCCATATAATACTACAGGCAAAATTACGGTTTTGTATATTTTAACTTTTAGTTTCTTAGATATTAAACGAGAAGTCAAAAGTTTATGAAGAGAGAAGTAACATGCATTTCCTGAATTAAGCCTACTTTTTATTTCCTCTTTAATATAATTTTCATTTGTTAATATTACTCCTAAGTATTTGAATTTGGAAACTGGTTCAAACGAGTTGTTATCAATAATTAGATTTTGATTATTACCTAACCCTTGGTTTCGGCCTGTAACCATATATTTAGTTTTCTCTTTGTTAACTTCCAAACCTATCTCTTTAGCAGTTTTGAAAAATATTTTAGCATTATTCTTAATTGTATTCACATCATCCCCCAGTAAGTCTACATCATCTGCATATGCTAACAACTGAGTTACACCATTTAATTTTAGTCCTACTTTAGTTTCTTTTACCTTCCTAACAGCATATTCTAAGGCAAAATTAAAGAGCAAAGGAGACAATGCATCTCCTTGTTTTAACCCATCATGAATTGTAAATTTGTCAGACATATTAATACCCACACGAATTTTACTTTCTGTTTCACTGGTGCATATTTTTATCATACTAACAAGCCGCGGTGGCTCAGTCGGTAACGTGCCTGACTACCCTGCTAAAGGTCCCGGGTTCGATCCCCGGCCGGTTCAAATCCGGGAACTTTTCTAACGATGGAAGCGGCCCCGGTGCCCACCCAGCGTCGAATAACATGGGTACCTGGGGGAAACCCTGCGGGGTAAAGGCAGTCAGGGGCGTGATGCTGATCACATCACCCCCACTCACGACCGGATCAAGAAAGTGTGGGGGCGTTACCCCCATACCCCCTATACGCCTTCATGGCGTGGTGCTATGCACAGGGAAGCACTTTACTTTACCTTACAAGCTTCTTAGGTATTCCAAACTCTACTAATATATTATAATTTATCTCTTTTGACTGAATCATATGCTTTTTTGAAATCAATGAATAGCTGATGGACATTTTGATTATATTCCCACTTTTTTTCAAGTGTGTGTCTGATGTGAAAAAATTGATCTGTAGTTGATCTGTTACGTTTAAATCCACATTGATAATCACCTATAATTTCATTAGCATATGGGGTTAGTCTTGTTAAAAGAATGTTAGATAATATTTTATATGTTGTTGAGAGTAGAGAAATTCCACGGTAATTATTGCAGTTCATTTTATCACCTTTTTTAAACACAGGAACAATTATGGATTCTTTCCACTGTTGAGGGATTTCTTCTTTATTCCATATTAAACAAATTAATTTATGAATTTGACATATTAATGAATTTCCACCATATTTAATTAACTCAGCTGGTATTAAATCAATACCAGGTGCTTTGTTATTCTTTAGCCTTTTAATAGCATCCTTAACTTCAATCAAGTTAGGTTCTGGAACTAAAGGTTCTGCTGTGTGGACTCCATTTACTTCTGATTTATCTCCTATATGGACATTTAAAAGGTCATTAAAGTAGTTCTTCCATCTATTTAGAATATCGCTTTGGTCAGCTAGAAAATCACAGTCTTTATCTTTAATCAAGTTTACTTTAGGTTGCCACCCCTTTTTAAACTCATTTACACCTTTATATAAATCTCTGATATTTTTATTTTTGCTGTTTGTTTCAATTTCGTTAATTTTGCTTTTCAAGTAATCTCTTTTTTTACTTCTAAACGTGCGGTTAACTTCTCGCTTTATTCTATTATAATTGTTTAGATTTTTATCATCAGAGTTATTTAACCACCTAAGTCTAGCCCGATTTCTTATTTCTATTAGATTATGACATTCATTATCAAACCATGGCTTACTTTTTCTCGGTTTATGGTATCCTATACTTTCTTTATAGATCGACCACAAGGAAAAAAACCTTGGGACGACAAGTCCCCGCGCATCTTTCCCTTCTTCCCTCCACCTCGGGCCATAAGGAAGCATTGTCCACTCTCCCCCTCCCCTACTCGCGGGGGTACGGTGCACAGGACTCGCGGGTCTGCGCAGGTTGTTTTGTTCGTGGTTCCACTATAGCTGCTGATTCTATTGCATTACGTATGTGCTCCCAATTCTTATTTATGTCTGTTTCATTTATATTTTCATCATCATTTAAATCCTGCAAAACATCAAATCTATTTGACAGTTTAATTTGGTAATTTTTCTTAATTCTTTCATCAGTAAACTTTCCTATATCAAATTTTAGAACTTTTAGATTTTGTTGCTTATGATTTATCACTGAGAGTCTTTCTCTTAATTTAGCAATTACTAAATAATGGTCACTGGCACAGTCAGCACCTCTATGTGTACGAACGTCAATTATACTAGTATGCCTTCTCGTATCAATGAGAATATGATCTATCTGATTATGAGTTTTACCATCTGGAGAAGACCAGGTATATTTATGGATATCTTTATGTTTAAAAGTGGTACTTTTCACAATTAAATTCTTTGAGGTTGCAAAAGTAATCAACCTTATACCATTATCATTACTTAATTCATGAAGACTCTCTTTACCAATCGTGGGTTTAAATGTGTCTTCTTTGCCAACCTGTGCATTACAATCACCTAACAGAATTTTCATATCATACTGAGAAAATTTATCAAATACCTGTTCTAACTCTGTATAAAAATCATCTTTAGTATTATCATCTTTATCTTCCGTTGGTGCATGTATGTTTATTAAAATAATTTTACACCACCTACCCTGTAAAAGTGCATATGATACCCTATCATTAATAAATTCTACTGTTTTAAGAGCCGAGATAATTCTATTATTTATGAAAAAGCCTGTTCCAAAATTATGATTTTCAGTACCACCCCACCATAGAAAAAAGTATAATTTTTAGTTTTACAATTCCCTTCTCCTGGCCACCTAACTTCCTGGACAGCTACTACATCTAATTTATACTGAACTATCTCATTAACTGTACACTGAAATGCCCCAGGCCAGTAAAGGCTCAGAACATTCCAGGTGCCTAATTTAATATCCTTATTCCTAATGTAGATCTTATCCTTAGTCCAGGGACCTCCCAAAGTAGTCCCCACCCGGAGATCCGAACGGGGGACTATTTTACCTCCGGAATATTTTACCTTGGGAACATCCATGGCCTTATATTGCTGTTTCTTGACATTTTTTTTTTTACAGTGCAGAGTTGTCACCTCTACGCCTAACCCCCAATATGAATGGAGGAACTACTTCACAAGACAAACACAAACACATTAGACAGCGCAACTACTACACAAGACACACACAAACACATCACAACTATAACACAATATATAAACACAAACACACCACAACTACTACACAATATATAAACACAAACACACCACAACTACTACACAATATAAACATAAACAAACTACACACCACAACTACTACACAAGACAAACACAAACAAATTAGACAGCACAACTACAACGCAAGACTAAACAAACATACTAGACAGCACAACTACTACACAAACATACTAGACACCACAACTACAACACAAGACATATACATACATATCACCGATACTACACAAGACAAACAGAAATACATTAGACAACATAACTACTACATAAGATAAACACAAACACACTAGACAGCACAACTACTACACAAGACAATCCCAACCACACTAGACAGCACACCTACTACACAAGACAAACCCACATACAAGCATACTACAACTACTACACAAGACAAACACAAACACACTAGACACCACAGCTACTACACAAGACAAACTCGCACACTACACAGCACAACTGCTGCACAAGACACACAAACATATAACAACCACTACACAAGAAAAAAACAAACGCACAACTACTACTACACAAGATTATGAAAATAATTACGATAAATAACAAGAATCAAATAAATTAATCACTCAATCTCATCGTCGCTGTTAGCATAGTACAACAGCAACGAAATAAATCAGGAAAATGAAATAAAATGATGAGAATGACTGAATAGATGCAGCATGACAAGAACATATTATTTTAATTTAATATAATTATTTGAATTTAAACGTTTATATTATTATTATGTCTGAGCCACTTGGTTCGAACCTCCCCCCCCAAATAAATTTCTAAATTCCTTGCCTGGCTTGACTTGAATGCCTCTCATAATATCATTTATTTGAAGAAATGTAGAGAAACTAGAATGCAACATGTTCTTGTCATTTACGTATTATTCTAATAAATAAAATTTATGATGCGAAATTTTCATGCTTTCTACACTAATAGAGAAGACAGATTTCAGTTTGCAATAATCAATCATGTTTCACCATCAATCACAAATCACATCAAGTGTTTTCAAGTGAACAAGTGTTTTCTATAGATATAATTGTGACTAAACGAAAAGTGTCTGGCTTCATATCTCCATTTGTGACTTATCAATTCTTCTTTCCTGACATCATATCAGGCCTTCCCGATGGCGCAGTGGTAGCGTTGTCACCTTGTAATCAAGGTGTCCCAGGTTCGATTCCCGGTGGAGGAACATAGTGGTTTGGATCCCAGTAGAAACTGTAGGTCCAGTCCTGATTAGCCTTACTGTGCATAAAGTGGACTTACAACACAAAATCAATCCAATCCAATTCTTTCCTGATATCATATCAAAGTAAAAATTTCCATCCCTAGTGGAATATCAAAAGCAAAAAATGCCAGGGAGTCTATCCTGTAGTTAGGTGGGAGAATGTCTCCCTCCTCACATGGACCTTCCTGGCATTGTATTTGTTTTCATCTTCTAGATTCTCTTTCGAAGCATTCCTTCATTTTATTGTCAGAAAAGTCAATAAAAGTAAGGTTCGCAGTCCTCAAATACAGAACAAAGAATTACTGAAATTCATATAATCTTCGGTGGCATTTCAAAGTGATAACAGTTGTGGAGGGGCGGTGCTTCCCAGCGACGTAACCCTTTTCGTTTCCAAAACATTAAAATAAATTACCATCACTTCTGTAAAATTAATATGAATACGTGTGCGTAATTTTATACTAATCGCAGACTGGACTTACAGTTGAAAGTGAGATCGGAACCACTAGGTATCGAAACAGAGACGACGACGTTACTGCTTGCCAAACTAAGGAGCCAATTTTTAACTGACAACATAAGTGGTTTAAAATTATTCCTTACAAATTAGGCAAGACGGCACATATAAACAAGTTTTTATTGAGGTATGTATGTTTAGAAATATATGCAATTATCATCTTTATGTATAGAGTAAACATCTAAATATAGTTACTGGAAACAACTTGTGCCCCCCCTCCCCCCGTTGATCAAGTGTAGCTTTGGGTCCAAGTGAGAACAGTCTAGATATTACAACGTCAATACACCCCTCCCTCTTGCACCTATGGAAACACAGTGATTATAGTAAACAACAAAGGTATAATATTGTGTTGCGGTTCATACCGAAAAACTGTTTAGCCTTCATGTATACAAATTGTTTGCATTTTCCCAGCTACGTGTTCAAGCCATTAGAATGAGCGGTAGAATTCAAGTCCAATCAAACACAGATTTGTTAGTTTCTTTTCTTTTAAGGAATCAGAAGTCTTTCGTTTTCTATAATGTATATTTCACAGTATAAAAACAGAATTTATTAATAATAAAGTTAATAATAATAATAACTTAATAATTGTCCCAGAAGCGTGTGCTTCTGGGAAAATTATTACCTCAGAGTAAATGTCGAAGAGTTTGAGAGCAGCCATAATTTGAACATATTTTACCAGTTTGAATAACATCTTGATCCTTCCATTCAACATGCAGCGTGGATTGGAATCAAAGTCACCAAAACAAGAAGAAACAGGTTTTCAGATATCTTTAATCTAGGTCAATATTCTGTGCTAATAAAACTCACACTCCTCAAAATTGAAATGAATAGGGAAAGGGAGGAATCAAATTGAGAAATTTTATAACCATTATTCGTATGTAGGAGTATTGTAGAATGAGATGGGAGAAATAGTTAAAAGCCACTAACTTCACTATTCCCCCATGCTTTTCCCACCCCTTGCCAGGTTCTTTGTTCTTCTTATCACTTCAATAGTCAATACACTTTAATTAAAAAAAGGCGTCTAGAGTTTCGAACTCGGCATTGCTCAAGAATACTTACCCTCTATTTCAATAATTCTCATTTAGTCTAATCGGAAATGAACCCTAAAATGCTCTAAATGCAGTATGTATGAGTGCGGTCTTTAATATGAAAGTCACCATGACATATCCTCTTGCCAAAATGTGCAGACATAATGTGGAAGATGTGCAATGCATCTGAAACATCTTTTCATTTATTTCCCGCAACTTGCGCAGGTGGGGCTTGCGAGCTCCGCGTAGCATGATGCCCGTTGTGACGTAGCAGGCAGGTAGAAACCACCTGACCTGGCTCGTCCCCAGCGACAGCCTCGCAGCCACAGCTGTCTGGAAGGAGAAGCTTCCCTCCCCGTCGTTCGGGAATTAGAATGATACTTACATTTCGTGAGTATCTGTTTGGCGAAAAAACGTTTCGGGATCCTACTGTTCCCTTCTTCAGGTTTTCGTCTAGGCCAGTATGATCACTACATAGCCGCATCAATTAAGACAAGGATTGAGGTAGCAGGTAAAACAGGTTAAAAAGGATGAAAAGTTGACTCAATATCAACGGACTCCATACACGTAAAACCTCCATGTTCTAATCCTAACTTTAAAAACCCCAAATCTAAAAAAGTCCGTAAAAAACCTTTACACACGAAACACGTTAAAAAACCCTTCACCCTGCCATGCTCTCTGTTACGAAGTATGCGTCGAACTGATATGGCTTGTCGTGGAATGCCGGAAGTTGCATGGCTCTTGCCTTCTCCCACTTTTCCCTCCCCCCTCCCATCAATCATATTACGTCCTATAGTATGTTTTAGCTAGCAATACTTGATCTTTATCATCTTCACTTAAAGAAAAATTGTCAGTGAAATGTCAATTATTGGAATAGCTTGTTACAACTTCTACCATGGGAATCTTTTAGTGGGTGCACAGCAGGCTGGTCTTGTACGAGTATGCATGTGTGGGCTGCAGAGTGCGAAAGGTAGGAGGCATTGTCTGCCATGTTTGTGCAGTGGGAAACTTATTTGTCATCTGATTCCTACTAACAAATATATATATATATATATATATATATATATATATACACACACACACACACACACACACACACACACACATACCGGGTGGTCCAAAAGTCCCGGAATGGTCAAATATCGTGAGATATACACATCGAATCGGAAAACAAAAAAATACGTGTTTAATAATTGAAAGAAAGCTATTCAATGATATCACACTTAATTCCCCACCCCTGCCCCCTGGGGGTGGGGTGGGGGCAACTGAAATTTTAAATGGAAATCCCCATTTTGTATTGTAGAATCGGATTCTACGTAAGAAAATAACGGGGTTTCGGTACTACATTTCGCGTAACCCAGGAACAATGACGTGGACGTAGTAGTATTTTGTTCCGATTTAGGTGCTTGTTTTAGGTGAGTCCCCTCGCCTCTGTGGTGACCGGAACTTAATTACCCAGTCGCCACCACCTTTTCTCCATTCCCAACGTCGAAAAGCATAAACGTCTGAATTTTCATTGTTTACGTCACAGCCCGATTTGTTTTTCTTCCGCGCTCCCATAGGGCCGGTCGAAGGCGACTGGTCTGCCATCTGGCGACTATGCGGGCATGCGATTACCTTGATGTGTGTCGGCAGTTCGCTGCATGAGCAGTTCCCAACCAACAACGATACACACACAGTGGGCTTACTCATCGTGCCACCAGGTCGGTTTGGCGTAAGGAGCTGCCTGAAATCTACCACAGTGAAGGTTGCGTGCTTAAGGCGATCGTTGTGTAAGAGGTGAGATCTTACAGAATGTGAAAGTGGGCGATCAAATTTAGGTTCAGTAACCCTGTGTGCATTCTTTGGAACTCACAAAGGGGGGGGGGGGGAATCGTACTGGAAAATTAATAGGTCTACAAAAGAATAGAAAATCCATTACGTTCGTATTCTGTCAACGATGGCATTGTCAGAGAGGGGAAAGATAACAGTTCTCATGATGTGGGGGTTTGGTGATAGGGAACGATCATACGGAGATGTTGCGCATTTATTCAACAATATGTTCCCGAATCGTGCACTTATTTCAAAATCTACTGTTTATTGAACCGTTGATCGCTTCGAAAGAACTGGAGCAGTCAGGGATGAACCACGTTGTGGAAGACCTAAAACTGTTACAAACGATGAGAAATCTTTGTAAGTTCTAATGCATTTCCAAGAAAATGCCCATACTTCGAGTTGAAAAGTAGTTCAACAAACCGAAGTAAGTAAAACATCTATCCTTAGAATTGTGAAGTCGCATCGGTATCATCTGTACAAAATAAAACTAGTGCAAGAACTCATCGGAGACGACTATGATCGTAGACTTGAATACTGCGAGGAAAGGATGCTATGATTCGACAGAAACAATAATCAATTTCTGTGATGGACTTGTTTCTCCGATGAAGCTACCTTTGAGTTGAGCGGATCTGTCAACCGGCATAACATGAGGTATTGGGCCACTGAGAATCCCCACTGGATGAGAGCATCGTACACAGTACCTGCAAAAAGTTAACATTTGGGCTGGAATATTGTGTAATCGTATTATCGGGCCATACTTCATTGATGGCAATGTGACATCTAAAAAGTATGTAAATTTGTTGACCAATGAGATAATACCTGAAATACAAACTATTGTTGGAGATGCATTCGCGAATGTTTGGTATCAACAAGATGGAGCTCAAGTTCATTTTGCTTTAATTATTCGCAATGTGCTGAACAACATTTTCCCTGACAGGTGGATTGGTAGAAGGGGCACCATAGAGTGGCCACTGAGGTCACCAGATTTGTCACCTCTTGATTTCTTCTACTGGGGATACTTGAAAAGCAAAGTTTTTGAAACCAAACCCAACAATATCGAGGAATTGAAAGACAGAATTCGTACAGTGTCAAATGCAATTAGTCTGGAGATATTGCAGAATGTTTCCAATGGTGTGTATCTTCGGTCGGGACTGTGCCAAGAAAAGGGGGGATACCAATTTGAGCAGGAAATGAATTGAGGTTGGCTAGAACACCGAACACGTACAACAAGCACCCCGATGGTGAGAAGCAAGGGGACTCGCCTACTACAAGCACCCCGATGGTGCGAGGTGAGGGGACTGACCTACAACAAACACCCTGATGGTGAGAGGCGAGGGGACTCACCTAAAACAAGTTCCCGATGGGAACAAAATACTACTACGTCTACGTCGTCGTTCCTGGGTTATGCGAAATGTAGTACTGAAACCCCGTTATTTTCTTACGTAGAATCAGATTCTACAATACAAAATGGGGGTTTCCACTTCAAATTTCACAGTTGCCCCTCACCCTCCTCCAGGGGGTGGGGGTGGGGAATCAAGTGTGATATCATTGAATAGCTTTCTTTCACTTATTAAACACGTATTTTTTCGTTTTCCAATTCGATGTGTATTTCTCACGATATTTGTCCGTTCCGGGACCTTTGGACTACTCGGTATATATAAAGGAACAGAGATAGTTCCTTGAAAATCCACCCACAGTATTTTTTACCACTCAATGCATGCAACTCCACCACACCTGTTCTGCTGCTTGCTGGCCTTCAGGAGTGCAAGCGAGGTGCTCAAGGCTAATGAGGCTCTGGTGCCGTAGCAGCCAGTACAATTCTTGGTGAGTCATGTGTTTGTTCTTTAACCTATAGAATCCTGATGGCCGATTTTGGAACCACACCTGTATTTCCGTTGAGGACAGATGGTTGATATTTCGACCAGCAGCGCACGGCAGCAATTAATGTGTCATTTCTTGACAACTACAAATGATATTTCAGTTTGGTCTTTTTGATCTTTAGTATACTTATGAAGGTATGACATATTCGAATTACAAAACAGTATATCCACTGTTACTATTATTAACAAGCAAAGTTTGAAAAAGTAATTTTACCTTCGTTACCCCATATTATTATGGGTAGGATTCAGGGGGAGATGTTGGGGCAAAGGCCCGATTGTCTCAATTTGCCCAGACCATGTGTTAGAACACGGCAGCTATTTATTGAAAACTATACAGTATATTTCAGTTCTGTCTAGTTTATCATCATACCTCTAGAGGTATTATGTACTCAAATTACATAACAATATATCCATTATTACTATTAACAAGTGCCGTTTGTAAAAGCCCTTTGTTTCCCTTTTGTTACTATAAGATAAATTGAAGATAAAGGGCTGTAACTTCTCAACCACTGCATCTTTTTGAACAATTTAAATTCTAAATCTAAGAATGAGTAAAAAGCTACATTTGAAGTAACATCCGATAATTAGGGGCAAGCGGGATCAAATGCTTAATGTTCAAAATTTTCCATAATTACACAAAATTTCCAAACGCCGTAATTTCATTTTTTTATTTTTTCAAAGTTGCAGCACGACCTTTGCATATCCTCATAGAGTGGTCTCGTCATGCTTTCCTCCAAATTGGGCCCATCCAGCATCTATAGGGCAGATGCTAAAAGGAAAATTCCAGACATTGTCCTGAAGCTGGCATCACCGCCAGCTTCTGATGTTATTTTTTACTCGAGAAGTATGAGTCTGATTTCAACGAAACTTTGTACGGTTGTAGGAATGTACCACCGCTACATACTGCATTTTTCATTCACTTCGGTCTATTGAAGGAGGCACATGGCCAAATTAAAAAAACAAAAAAACATTTTCTTCTTCTTCCTTTAACACTAATTATTGGGAGGCACAATGCATAAATTTTATCTCGTCTAAAAGCCCTGACTTTAAGAAAGAAAGCAAAACCAATTTCATCTCTCTACGACAATTAGTTCTTGAGCTATGATTTTTTTTTGTACTTTGCATCAAGTTTGAAAAGGTCTCGTTTCAACAGGAATACAGGTGCACGAGAGCCCTTCATTAAATAAAATGATTACCAAAAAGGAAGTGGTTATAAACTGAATGTCAACTATGTATTTGAGAGAAACTTAGAAGACACTGATATCCATGAGGATCAACAACAGACCAAAGCGGAAAGAAATTATGGGTTTACAATAACATTGTGAATACAAGGTGTGGCAGAAAAGCAATGAGACTGGCAATACTGCGAACAAATCAACAACGCTGCTGCCTCCTCTTCACATGGCAGTTAGATAAACATCTCTCGTAATCTCAGTACGAGTTTCAACCCGCTGCTGCTGCTACGTGATTGTTGAGAGCATCTTTAGTGAAGATGTATTTGTGAGGTGCGTTACAAAAATTAACCGGCAAAATTTTGTTTAAAACTTTGCTAATCTGCCACCGTGACTTATGAAAGTTACAAAGGGCTTATGGAGAACATTCTCTAACCAGGGCGCATGGCCTTTTTAGAGGTCCGAGAAGAAGTGCAAGATGAACCTTGAGCAGGACCTTCAATCTCAAGAATGGCCGACAATATGGAAAGAGTGAGGACTCTTGAGAAGTGAGACCATCGATTGAGAATGAGAATGATTCGCAGCGAGTTAGATTTGAATCAGTTTACCGTCCATCAGGTTTTAACCTAGAATTTGGGCACTGCACATACTTGGGTGCTGCACCATGATAATGCCTCATGTCATTCGACAATCTCCATCAATTGATTTTTGGCAGAAAAAAAAGCATTCACGTGGTTTCACAGCCACCCTTTTAGCTGGACCTTAGTCCCTGTGGCTTCTTTCTATTCTCCAGGCTCAAAAACCACTTGAAAGGACACCATTGATTCACTTTGGATAACATCCAGAAGAGCATAATGAAGAAGAAGATGAAAGGCATTCCAGGACTGCTACAAGCAATTGAAACCACGTCTTGCTCAGTGTATAGTTGCTCAAGGGAACTATTTTGAAGGTGATAATGTAGATGTATAAAAATAAATAAATTTCATGGTTAAACAAATCAGTCTCGTTACTGTTCTGCCACATCTTGTATATAAATCTGTCATAATGAATAATTTATCCCAGCCCAACTACATTACAAGAGCAGCTTTACTTCACATACCTCAAATATTTATTATGGTCGTACCACATCTGTCCTCATCAAGGAAGCTCAGTTCAATCTTTACCATCCTTGCTATATGACCAATCAGCATTGGGTATACATGCCCACACACAAATAACCACAGGCCAACCTAAGTACAAGGGCCATTAGGTTGGCATCAGGGAAAGCTTGTGAGAGCTATTCTCCCAGAGACTTATACCCCCCACCCCCAATTAGAATCATGGGTCATGTTTACCAACCAGTTGTCACTCATGGGAGGGGTAGAAATGCTTTATTTATAAAGAACCAACCATTGTTAGGCTAACAGTAGCCATTTTGGAGAACAAAAACCATGTGCTCCAAATCACATGTTTACTAAATATTTTATTCTTTACTGAAAATCAGAGATAACACTCACCCATAGGTAAAATAATGCCTAATTTATTAAAAGTAAACTCATTTGCAATTATCTGGCATAATTAAGCCAGAAAAGGTGGAAAAAACACTTTTTAAGCAATTGATAACTCTGCGATCTGGTGGGAGAAAGTGGCACTTCTCCTACAGACAAGAAAAGATCTCAAAGGACTCCAGCTGGCCAATGAGAAGCCTTCAAGGCTGTGACGTCACAGAGGAGACTTTCAGATGGCCTATTGTGTTCTGAGCTTGCTATTCAAGCTCACTTGTATTACAGACCCACCTGAGAGCAGTCTCCTGGAAGTTGTTGGTAAAATCCAGTGTGTGAATGGCCACCTGTGCCAGCAACAAAGGATACATAAAGGGAAAAGGGATCTAAGGTCCTGTTACAGTGAACACAGGCCTAAGTGTGTGTGACCAAGTGGGATATTGTGTCCAAGTGGGATATTGTGTCCACAAGTGCATTTAAGGATCCCAGTGAAAATTCAGCAAAATAGCGAGTTTTGTGTCCCTCATCCCATGTGGAAATCCAGACCACATGGTCGGCAGAACTGACGCCATAGAAGCATCCATAGGATATCAGAGAATATCCAAGTTGTTCTTAGCCATCCATCCACGAAAAGCCAGGAAAACTCATTTATCACTCCCCCAAAGCCTTTGTTACACCAAGGAAGCGCATAATATTAAATTTTTAGTGTGGTGTACCCCAAAATTGTCCATGTGTCGGGATGTGGCGATAAAGAGTGAAATAGTGTGAGTACGGCCCCAGGTATGATTGATATAGTGTGAAAACGGCTGATATGTAAGTACAAAATCTTTTGTATATCTTTTTTTGTCATGTACAGTGAAGTGCTCATGTTTGGTGGCAGCTATGCCACAAGCAGTGTTCTTTTCAATGAATAAATATGTCGTTTAAAGGTGTCTGACCTTCTATCATTTTAGTGAATCATAAGCCTATTAAGCCCTCCTCTAGTTACCGATTATTAAAGTTAGGCTAAAGTTCGTCTGTTGCTTAACAGATATCTCAGGGGATATCTGTTACTATACGGAACACCACACGTGGAATAGGGTCTGCGTGTGGCCGCGTAAAGCGTGGTTCTCTTTTGTTTTTGCTGTTTTTGATATATTATATATTTAAAGTTAACCTTTAAAACAAACTTTAACCAAACTCAAACCAACATAATATAAACAAGCACCAAAACCATCCCCTCTTAGCTAATTTCTTTCAACTCCATCTCTCAAGATCATCCTTCCCTTTGGTAATCGCACGGACATTAAGTATGCATGGTTCCTCGAAGCATACTTTGCTATGAAGCTACTGTATTGGTAACTTCTGCTATGGCTTTCTGGAAATATAAGTCCATTATTCCGTTCAATAAAAGTAAGTATAAGATTATTAGATACAAAATAACAAAAACGAAGAGTCATAGCATGTACCTTTATTTGGTAGTCCTAATTGTTGGATCAACCTCCAATACTTCTCCAGGGATTGGAGTAAAAAAAAAGGACTGAAAAATGTTAAAACATTGTTAAAAATAACTTACATTGGATTAAAATATGTAAAAAGTAGGATTTTATGATTACCTAAGTAAATGATGGAAAATTCAGTGGTAGATGCAGGAAACAGTCGGCCATTCTACTGACATGAGCATGGAAACCGGTTTTTATACCTTTCAATATAATGTAAACCATTTAAAAAAATGCCCATGCTTTGTATTTTGATATCCCACCCCCTTAGGATAGAGATGGATCAAAACAATTAGGATCAACAAAACAAACATACGTGTTGTGAGTTTGTATTGGTTTTCATGATTTTGATGACACATTTCACATTTTAATGATGACAACCTGACAGTCACGAAATTTCAGGAAAGGAATAAGAACATCATACAACCTTAGAATTAATCATAAATATATTTTCAATATTTAATGTGTTTGGCTATACCAAAAACACCAACAATATGTACAATTATGAAAATTTCATTACATTGAGTTGCAACATGAGTATATAAATTTGGAGTTGGTAAACATGTATGTTGACTTGCTATGAACAAATCTCATTTTGTTTGTGATGTGACAAATTCTCAATGACACCTTCATTCCAGTATGTGCATGATCTCACTGTAATGCATTCAGTTGCTTCCTTGATGGAAGTTTCCTATTTTAACTAAATTCCATGGTGGAGCTAAGAGCTACAAGCGTGATAATTATTGATCTATGTTGAAGCTACGTACATATACTGCTTTTAGGTTTGAAACAAAGTTTCACAAGTTTCCATAAATGCAAGTAAATTATACTTAAAATGTAATCTTTTTTTATCTAAGAGTTCAAAATTTAAAATTATTTCCCGTCATTTTTCAGTTTTCTGCTTAATTTTAGCATAGTAAGAATAATGCAGTTCCTGGGCATGCCACTGTACATCTGAACTAAAGGCAAACTGAACAATGTGCTGAACACAACTCCAGCTACAACTGAGATTATAATGTATGCGAACCAGAGGAACGTAACTCCATAAATGCAGTTTTCAGTTTTGTATAAACAAACTCCTCTGAAAGCTCTACTTGGAGTCAGATAGATATCTCCACTTCTAATCCTTAGCAGTACGGTGGAGTTACATATCTCCAATTTACTCACTCTTTTTAACACATTCCTAAGAATATATTACTTCCTCTCTCCTTTACATTTGATAAAATGACGTTACATCCCTCTGGTTCTCACACAACAATAATGTAAACCTGCATTTTATGATATTAAACACAAATAACACCTTTATTTCTTCATAGCATTAAGGTTTACAACATACATGAAACCTGGATGATTTTTTTGTAAAATTATCATAATCAAAATTTTGATTACTCTTTTCTTAAAAAGAAAATCAGAACTCTGTTTCTTACTTCATCTCTAATTCCATTTACACAATTAGCATTCAATCTACAATCATGAATTATATATATATATATATTCAGGTAAATAAATATAAAAATCACATCATATACTTAGCATAAAAATTAACTTGTCAAATTCTCTTCTACTATACCTTCATATACAATACTATGCAATGGATTGTAATTGCATTATGTTATACATAAATGCAAACCTTTTATGAAACACAAAAATGACCAAAGAGTCAGTCATGATTGAGTTGGCCTATGACAATATGAAAATATATATAGGGACATAAATATATGACTATGAATTACAGGAGTTAATAATGCTGTAAAGACTTGTAAAAAAGTGAATTAGTTGCAAGTTCACACATTAATAATGTGTATTTGTGTATAATGAAGAGTTACGTACAAAGTACATTAAAGATTGTAATGACATATTTGTCACACGCAAGTCTCTTTCAATTATTGCCTAGGCTTATTGCCATAAGTAAGTTGGGAAAAATGAAAAGTAACATGACATGTTTTGTAATTGTGTAGGTGAAAACTCTTACAGCTGTATAGCCTTAAAAGCTTTCATAAAATGATACAATGATAACCAGATTCTAAACATCTGATCCTGGAATTCAAGCAAGTTATACAAACATAAAAAAAAATCCATAATTTAGAAGCCCTATACATGATGCATCTTATACATTGCATCTCAGAGGTACAGATTGTACTAAACATACTTTCAGACAATTTTCAATAGTGTGGACATAATGTCAACCTTATTTGTGATGGGTTATTCTTTACATAAACGTCTACAATAAAATCTGCAAACCTTTGCACAAAATACCCCTACAAACATGCCTTATGAAGTTTGCACAGACCTTCAAAATGAGATTTGCTGCACATGCAAAAATGACTTTTGTGAGGAATGATTTTCAGATGATATAAATAATATGCTACAGTGGACACACACACTCGACATAAATGTTTCATTTTCATAAAAAGCAGAGACATTTAACTAAATACAATACTGATTAACAAATGCCAGTTCATTGGAAATTGTACTATATACAATATGAATATAAATATGCATGCCACTAGTAGTGCTACATATAATCATCATCGTCATATTCTTGGTAATAATCATCTTCATCCCCTCTATGTTGGCTGAGAAGCTGTGCTGCCGACATGTGGTTCTCGTCTTCCTCAAATTCCTCTGGTTCTTCTGGAAGAAAGCATGCAACAATAAGCTGGGAGGTCATACAATTGTGTTGTTTAAATGATGTCTTAAAAAGTTATTTTGAAAAACTGCACATTAATTTTATTTTTAGTCCATAGATTTATGAACATGCATTTCAAAACAGATCTTAGCGATTTAAAAATAAAAACCCTGCAAAAACAGCAGTTCATAAACTGTACTAGGCAGGTGAATGTTGTTTATACAATCCATTTCTGTTGCAACCGTGACCTTGAAAATGAAATATATATACACACTGTATATTTGTATTCTTACTGGGAGTGCATGTGAGCATATTTTTATATGAGTATCATACGACGTGCACTTTATTATTAACAAAGGGTGCAGAGTGTGTAAGTCTTATTTTTTATACTCGGGTGCCTGTGTGTGATAATTGTAAGATCAGGTAATTTAAACTTCAAACACTGCATTCTACATTTAAGAAATGCTTGTGTGCTCATGGCCGTAACAATAAGAAACATATTTTTTTAAAAAAATCAGTCTATTCTGGAGAGTAAATACAGATCGGTTGAGGACAGATATTTTCAAATTTTGTTTAAACTAGCTTATAAATCTGCTACATGCTAGGCGTTTCGAGTGAAAAATAACTTCCATACCTGCTTCAACTTCAGCCTCCTGATCTGTTTGAACTGGCCCTGACTCGACAACCACCTTATTTCCCTCCTCCACTGCACCAATCACTGGGAAGCCAACATCAACGTCCACCTTCTTCTGTGTAGCTTTTGCTTTTGGTTCCGCCTTCTCCTGCTTTATTGTTTTCCTCGGACTGTCCTTTTCTTTAGTATCATCCAAGTCCAAACTCCTTTTCACACTGCAAGAATAAGAAGGCAAAAAGAAAGATAGCACAGAAGCATGTGGAACAAATACAATGTTAGATAAGTAACAGTTACTCCACAATAAGTGTACTGATAAGTATTAAAATAATTCATACTAAAAGTTAAAAAAGATCTCTCAGAATGGAAAGAATAATTCCAATTAAAACTACAAAAGCATGAAACACATTGAATGGATAATTTAAATAAAGACATTATGTGGTATAAAAACAAACATTATCAGAAAGCAAATAGTAGTAGATATCTTAAAGAATATGATCAGGACATGAAAAGATTCTCTCGGGTTATCAACTAAAGTCTATTTTTTTCCACTACGAAGTGGATGTAAACAAAAGCACGTGTTCTAGAGAAAGCCAGTGTAGCCCTATTGGTGGATTCTGACAGTACTCCCTCCGCAGACCTTTTGCACCCTGAAAGATAGTCCCTTCAATGCCATCTCAAAACTAGAGTTATATAGCACTGTATGCTGTTCAATTACAAAGCATTTACTTGCCATATTCTTGCTTATGAATTCATAACCATTCTTTAGTATAGCACCTACGGTGACATTCACTTATTCAAATTAACGAAATTCCTGCTACTTGTCCGTCATTCTGTGTTGAGAAGTGTTGCAAATTTGCAATATTAAGTAGAGTCTATAGTCTTGAAACACTGGACTAGACACAATCAGAAAACATGATTTCAACTGACAGTGACTGATGTGGGAATCTCTATATTACACATGTAGGGGTGTGTGTGTGTGTGTACATACATACAGGATGTTTCAGAGTGACCCAGACACTACCTTTTTCTCGAGAATGGGAGAACCTATCACGTAGAAACAAAAAAATGCACGACTAAGTTGGGTCCAAAGAATCCGTAGAAAGTATTTGCAACAGCCCGAAAGCCACCGTTTATGGTTTTAGTGGGGGGCACATGCCCAGTTCATGCGATTTTCAAATGAGAAGGGTATGTTTGGAATGCAGATTCGGAAAGGTGGGGGAAAAATACGATTGTCATATGAAATATTTGTCTGTACCACCTACCCGTTTTCCGTGTAGAAAATGGTTTTGCAAAAAAAGGAAGGTGAGCCAAATCGAGTATACCGAGCTTAACAATTAAGATAAGTGCAGCACCATAACAGTTTTGGAAAGTGCAGGACACAAGCTTTCCAACGATATGCCACATGATGACTGCGGGACTAAAAAAGGATGAAACCACATGACCCAAAAAAAGGGGGTCTAAAGTTAGGGAAGAACTCGAAAATTTCAAATGGCAAGGGGGGTCAAGTAATACCTCGTTTTAAAGGTCACAGAAAACGTGAAAAGGATGTGAACATAATTTTGTAATCCACTGACCGGTTTCAAAATGGCGACCAAAACAATTCCGACCGCTGAAGTTGGTGTTCCAAAGTGAGGAATTACGTACATAAATAGCAAAACACAAACACTGGACAGAGGACATCAGATCCTGTACAAAGAATGCCAGTGGAACAACTGTTTATTCGTTACAAGGTTTCTAAATGGTTACTGGTTCGCTACCATTGTCAGACCATGCCACCCGTCACATGTAACATCAATGTACTGAATGTCCGGGAGAGAGGGTTGCGGTTTCTATTAGTACATGCCTCTGTGAGTGTACAACATGCAGTGAGTAGAACTTCAGGTCCATTGTGTACGAGTAGGAATAAGCATAAGTCCATGTGTTGGGGTAGGCTGCAGTACACAACACAGCATGCTGGCCCAGTCGACAAATTACGAAGTACGCCAATTGCCAGTGCATCCAGTTCCATTTGACTGCACATACACTGTTCCCACTGCCCAGTTCAACAAAGGCAATCGGAAAGTACCACGGGTCGAGGTGTGACGAGCTCTCCTGCATAGCAGTCGGTTGCAGTGTGCTTCCACTGATAACGCGAATATGCCCCTCCAATTCGTCGAAGGCATTGTGTGGTACCTCAGGAAGTTCTACAGTGCATTCCTTGCGGGTAGTGTGCATTCCTGTACTTAATTCGCAGTGGCAAACTGTTGAATGTGAACTAATAATGCCTTTCACGAACAAAGAAGCATTTGATATGCTCATGGTGTTGGGTGAGTGCCAACGAAATAGTTCTGCTGCTGCTCGTGTGTATGTTGCAAGGTATCCCGATTGGGAACATCGTTCAAGCAGTGGCGAAGCGTAGAGTTCCTAGCAGGGTAGGCACAGAAGTGCGATAATTTCCATTAGTTGCTTAAATCTGTAAAAAGAAAGGGAGGGGGGGCTATGTCATGGAGAGTGGTTCAATGTCTCTCCAGACCGCTTCTTTACTTGGCAGTGGCATGACGTTTTCAAAAGTGTTGTTACCGGCCATCAGCACGATAATTGTGTCTTAGACGTTCTCCCCCACCCACCAGATGTCATCGATCTAGATTTTTGTTCACTTCTGTTTTTTTTATTTGTTTGTATTTTTTCAACCCCTGATTTATGCACACACCTCCAGAAAGAACTACCAATCATGAGACATCGCGAAAATCCAACGAATAGTGCTCGAGCCCTGTTGTCAATTCTTCATCACTTTTTTCTAAATTTATTTATTTATTTTGCAATTGAGGTGAAAAGGGCTAGAAGAACCCCATAATTTTCGGGTTAGTCTGACGTTTGTGCAGTGAGCAGACGACAGAATTCCGCACTTTCAGCGACTGTCAGTTTGGTATGTTCTATTGCTGCCAACTTAGTTTTTGTAGCAAGACTTCCTCGCACCGAGGAAAACACCATTGTTATCTGTTGTCTAACTAAAGGAATGGTTGTAGTTAATTCCAGTCTTGGCTTTCTAGATAAATGCATTTCTGACACCTGTATGTGCAAGTAAACATAATTTAAATTTTGAATATTTTCGTCTCATTTGTTCTGATCTATGCTAATCGTGACGATGAGAATGTATGGAGAATGAATTAAAGATGACCAGGAAACATTGACATGACCACAATTAGGTCACCTGGCTTCGTAACGTGTTAGGATGACGACTACGGGGCTTTCAAGAAAAAAAAACATAAGTAAAGGTGACCTCTCTCATTCAGTGTGTATACTTCGCATCCTAGTTTGTTCTACCCCTTGTGTTAGTAGACACCCTTACGTGATAACAGAACATAGGATCCTTATTTGGGACCCGGCAACACGACAGGTTACTATGTAACATATAAACAGGTTATAATAAATGTAGTTGCTTGAGAGAATAGAATCCCAATTTTAGGCGCAATTTAGTTATTTTCTGCCAATCCAATGTGACAACACTGGCATGTTCCGCCAGACCTGAAACAGACATGGCCCGCGCAATAACCCCATAACCCTCTTTGTCCTAAACCCAAAAAAAGTCTTCCCTTGCATTGTACTTTATTTGGCCGCCCTCTTCTCTTGTTATCCCTTCAGGGTAAACGAAACTGCCTACCTCTTCGCTTGTGTCGGCTGCATAAAAAAAATATCTGCTTGTAATATTTATTCAACGACAGTGTTAACGCATTAAATAACGTTTCAACAACTTTGAATTTTTAAAAATATTTTGCTGTCACTTGCCACTGCTACTTGCAAAGGAAAATATACTTGAAAACATTTTAGAAATGATTGTTATAAGAAGGAAACATGAAAGACCAAAAGTGGGTCCTACCTTACCGATGATTACTTCTTCACTCAATTAAGAACTCGATTGTTCTTGTTCTTGCATTTCAGTCCAGCACTTCTTGCATAAATCTGATCGCTGCACACGACACCAATCAAAAACAAAGCTCTACCGCCACGAACCTCGCGCTCCGAGCCAAGCGCCAAGCTCCCTTCTAGCATCGTGAGCAGGAGGCAAGTTTTCCCAGAGGGTGAACGAGAGGGGAATCCCCGTTTACGATAAAAATAAATTATTCTATTCCCAGTGAAAGTAAAACTACTTTGTAAATATAAAGCGTAACTATCATTTTAATTTACGTAATTTGGTATGAAGACATACTTTACAAATATAAGTTCTTTGGACTTTCTGTTTACGCTACGGTGTTGGGTGAATCGACAAGACCATCAGCACTCTGACCAGAAAACGAAGTCAGAACTACAGTACTCCGTAATTTTCAATTTCACTTACACTTGTCGATGAAAGGAAGGAAAACCTAAGTTTCGTACAAAATATGGAGAATGTACAATGAAATAGAAGTCTCTCTGCACGAACACAGGCTAATGTTTATAAAAAATGCCGGTACACCACAAATTTCCAACCCTGGCGGAAATGCAGTGTTGCTGATATGCTGTTCGTCCTAGTGGGTAACACCGGGAGGTCGGCCTCAGGAGCGCGTTATAAGCATACGTACAGTACTCGTAAGATTAGGCTTCCCGCATATACCACCATAGGACGGAATGTGAAGAGAAGAGGCCCCAGCAAATGTGCCTCACTCCGTGGAAAGTTCGTATACTGACTGGACAGGGTTAGAATCTTTTTGTAATTATCATAAATGAAAATTCCAAACTTTTCCATTGCATTGCATGTGTTTTGACGAAATAAGTAAATACACATTTAAAAGAGTAATGGCGTGGGTAGGCCCGGCCTCCTGGCCTCATAGGACGCTTCGCCACTGCGTTCAAGACATGTTTTTCGCACCCTTGCCGATCGTGTATGCAGAAGGGGCAATGTTCAGCCTTCTAGCAGTCACAAACATGAACACATTGCTTGGCCTGTTCCAGATGAAAGGTCTGCTGGTGTACTTGCAGCCTTCCATCTCAATCCTCACATGAGTATCAGGCAAGTTGCTCATGATTCTGGTGTCAGCGCAAGTACAGTGAGAAGGATTTTAAAGGATCACATATTTCATCCGTACCACGTGTCCTTGCATCAAGAGCTACACAGAACTGATTTTCAAAGCAGGCTAGACTTTTGCATGTGGTCTCAAGCTCAAGTGAATACAAATGTTTGATTCTTTGACGAAATGTTGTGGTCTGACGAGGCTACATTTAAAAGTGATGGTCAGGTAAATTGGCACAACATGCATTACTGGGCCGCCGAAAACCCACGGTGGATGCAAGAGGTTGATCATCAATGTAGATGGTCTGTGAATGTGTGGTGTGGAATCATCGGCGGACGAATAATTGGACCTCATTTTTTTCAAGCGGGTGTTGTGTACTGCACATTTCTTCAAGAACAATTGCCCAGTATTCTTGAAGACGTCCCCTTACACGTCATGTGATTTCATCCTTTATTAGTCCCGCAGTCATCATGTGCCATATCGCTGGAAAGCTTGTGTCCTGCACTTTCCGAAACTGTTATGGTGCTGCACTTATCTTAATTGTTAAGCTCGGTATACTCGATTTGGCTCACCTTCCTTTTTTGGCAAAACCATTCTACACGGAAAACAGTAGGTGGTACAGTCAAATGTTTCATATGACAATCGTATTTTTCCCCCACCTTTCTTAATCTGCATTCCAAACATACCCTTCCCATTTGAAAATCGCATGAACGGGGCATGTGCCCCCCACTAAAACCACAAAGGGTGGCTTTTAGGCTGTTGCACATACTTTCTATGGATTCTTTGGGCCCAACTTAGTGGTGCATTTTTTTGTTTCAACTTGATATGATTTCCCTTTCTCGAGAAAATGGTAGTGTCTGGGTCACTCTCAAACACCCTGTATACACAGTGCTTTCTTTTCATACGATATGGAACGGTACGCTGGTATGGTACCGGCACCTTGGTATAGGTGAGGGTAAGACTACATTCTTTTCTTGGTTTGGTAGAAATTATGGCAACGTTTGACCCAGTTTTACAATAACATTTGAGATGGATATCGACTCGGAGAATCCACGACCATTATTTTGGAATCTAAATGCATAATGAACTCATAACTTAATAGCATCCAGAGTAACAAGAGAAATTCTAGAATGTTTTAAGATATCCATGTATTTTTCTGTTAGATTTGAGTCACAAAGTAAAATATGTCATTAGTCCATATATTTGTAAATTTGTCTGAAAAACTTTGAAATATAGAGGATATTCTTGGATGTTGCATCCGCTGACAAACGTCTTTCTGATGGTCTGTTGGTGGCCTTCGATGGACTAGGTATGACAATCGCGCGAAAATGAATAGTGCTCATAATGAAGTTTAAGCTAGTCATCTAATGTGGAATATAACATTAACAGTACTAGAATCGAACCTGGCACCCCTTTTTCCAAGGTGACCAAGTTAGCCACTTCACTTCGGAGAGGCTCGAGTCTCTTGGAGCAGCTGATTATATGCATTTGAAGAATGATGACGTTGGATAAAAAATTCTATACTCTCATAGAAATAGTCTTTGCGTGTGCAGCACTGATGATTGGATGGTTCTGAATATAGCACAGCTCCCACGCGCTCAAATGATTGTGCTCCCATCTTTCGTGCAATAGGTTTCAGGGTTCAATCCCTGGTGGTAGCTCAAAAATGTTGCCGAAGACAATTGGGGAGCTACTTGAAATGGATGTGGTAGCGAACTCTGGTCTCGAAACCAGAAAGGACTCAACGTGCTGTCCACGCGTAAGCCAATAGAAAACCACCTCAATGGGCTGTTCCACCATGAAATTTAATTTTATTTACTAAGTTTAGTTCTTAGAGGACCTACGTAAGTTTTTATCTGATGTTGGTTCCTTTCGTCCTTTATCAAAGGATTCCGCTCCCGACGGATAAGCACAAACAGAGGTCCCAGGTTTGGACTCTAGTCAGGCATGGTTGCATTATCACTATTTATTCAGATCATCATTCATCCTCATCTTCGCAGTTGCCCCAGAAGAAAGAAGAGCGACATGAAATAACCAAATAAATAAAGAAAATGCATCTTGAAGTTGCAGGAGTTGAGTTCAACACGCAGGTTTAGATTTTCACTCCCACGAGTAGACAAGTGACAACAGAAAATGCTTGATAGGTAATTTGCTTCTGCACATCTCATGATTACATAATGGAACTATTATTAGCTACGCAAATTGTAAAAAGTGAAGTGCTCCCCTGTGCTTTGCACCACACCATGAAGACGTATGAGGGTGTGGAGTTTCGACCCCACACTTTCTTGATCACGACCGCCAAAGGTGGAGGTGATGTCCCCCTGGTTGCCTTAACCCCCCCCCCCCCCCGAGTTTAATCCAGGTACCCACTTTATACGATACTGGGTGGGTGCCAGAGCTGCTCATATAGGTGGAAAAAATCTGCCAGAGGTTGAACCTGTATCTCTCGTATGGTAGAGCCCAACGCAGCTATCTCTGCTGTGCAGATACCAATTTTCGTTTCGTCTCCCTCTCTCTAAGCATCACATTTTCTATCCTGCTCGCCAACCTTCGCCATTGTTACCATATTGTCATTTCATTCCTGGACACACTCGCGCAAACATCATTGGAAACAATTGAATAGCACTCCAGCTCGCGGTTCACACCGTTCGGCAGGGACGGTAATGTGGCAATATAGCATGGCGTAGTGGTTGCTTCTTTTATGCAGTGCGTGATCGTTGGCTAACTAGTGACTAGTGTTGCCAAATGTAAATATGAAGCACTATTTCTGTTACGGGAGAAAGGCAAAATGACGGTGAGTTTTGTTAGATTGTAAAGTGTAAACACCATATTTTTATTTTAAGTATTTGACTGGTTATTGTGTGTGTATTGCGTGTGTGTGTAAGTAAAAGTGCATGTGTTTGGTTAGTGAACGTTAAATTCCATAATGCCTCCAGTATTATTGTTCACATTTCATCACTTTAGAATTGCTCAAAAGAAATAAATTATGTGGATGCATGAGCATTTCAACCCTCGGCTCTGGCAATGGCATGTATACTTGTAGGAATTGTATGATGGAAGCTGTTATTTTTGCTGCTTAATGCGATGCATGTTTTTTTTTTGTGTATCTGTGTTAAAATTGGCATGTTTTGATGGGTGGGTGACAAGTTCATAACAAAAGAAAAAGCCACGTGGCAATATATGTACTTCTTATTCTTGTTGCAGAAGCCGGCATCGTACGTAAATGTACAACAAAGGCAGCCGACTTTTGGCCATCACAGAGGGGCAATAATACTGCTTCAGGAGAAGTGTTTGTGGTCCAATTGTCGCTGTTTAACACGTTCGCAAGTTACACTGTTCTACAAATTTTCGCTTTTTTCTGTTACAAAAAGGAAAGTAGCTCTTTCTTACTGAAATTAACCTCCTGAACATGAATACGAATTTCACTTTCTAAGATTGGCTCTTAGTTTGAGTTACGGCATAATTCATGTTACCCATAAGCAATGCAAGCTCTTATTTTCAAGATAGCATAATTCATGTTACATAACAATTACTCATAATCAATGTGGATTAATAAATATATTAAGAGCGCCCGCAAAAGGAGGCCGGGGGGCACTTGGGAAGAATTAATACAATTCAAATTTTGAAATTAAAGCGTGAAAACATAGATGAGAGATGCCGTGAAAGACAGATGCAAATTAACTTAATGCTGGTGATGCTATTCTCCTAACTGGGGGAAAGCATAACTCTGTTTCCTCCACTTTAAACATATTCAGCATCCTCATATTAGTAAAGATTGGGTACTCTCATTTCTGTATCAAAACGTGTGTAGAACAGTGTTATTAGTTCTCAAACCAGTGGTAGTGTGAGTCGTGCATCACATGTCATTGCAGTTCCAGTACCAGTGTGGACGGTCTTATTGGGAGTGAACAGTTAAAATGCCACCAGGTTCATTAATGCAATGGAAAAATAATAAATTGTTTGATTTTATTTGAAATCACTATGAAGAAGTCTTCTTTACATCATTTTGGATAATTTTACGCAAGGATTAGTCCACATTTAGTGGTTTTAGTCCATATGTATGTACATATAAAGCCACTTGTTAGCACATATTAATCCCAGCCCTGGTGATAATGCATGGCGTTTAAAACTCAACGTTAGAGCTGAGTTCTCTAATTTCCTTGTTCTACGAACAGCTGTGCCTCGGCGCACTGTAGCGATTTTTATATCGAGCAGATTAGCAACATTGGCTCTCCCGTTCTACTGTGCCGATCGCGGCAGAAATATCTGGGTTTGATTCTAGTAAGACACCCTAACCTAACCTAACACAGCAACCTTTATCACACATTGTACTTATATCAATTAATCTCAAATCTTATTTTCATTCAAGACAGACGAATACAAACATCCATGCCCAAGCTGGGATTCAAACCTGGTACTCCTGACATCATTCTCGCTATATAAATTGGCATTAATTATATTTGTATGCCTGTGCAACTTTACATCTAAGCAGCTGCCGCATTTGTTGATGGAATTGAAGAAAAATCACAGAAAGTAAGAATGATATGGGCAGAATTTTGAAACCTAACATTCCTAGAGCATGGAGACTATTGAAAAACTCTTTACTACCTAGGTACATACATTGTTTTCATCCTTTAGTGAGCCGACCCCCGTGATGGAGTGGTTAGCACATCGTGCTACAATGCCAGTGGTCCTGAGTTCGAATCCTGGTCTGGGCATGGATATTTGCGAGTGTCCATTCATCAATTTTATCATATCATCACTCATCCCCATCACTCATCCCCAAATTAGCCAAAAGTGGCACAAAAAGCAAAGTAAAATAAAGGAAATCAATCAATTAATCTTCCTTTAGTGAAGGGTGACTTATTCTTCATTACAGCCATGTGTTAGCTGCAACCCCCTCCCCCTCCACGCAGGAAAAGTTTGGAGCGACCCAAGAAAATAAAAAGCTCTCAGCGGATACATACTCAACAGTATAGACATTATATTTATATTAAATATAATCACTGGAGATAGGAATGGTACCGAATGCAGAGAATGAGGGAGACTTCTGTAAAATCGAGATGAGATTGCCATTTAATGTCTAGACATTTGTCTCTCCTTTTATTTGTTATTTTACATCGTATTGTACTAATCGTGATGATGATGAACTAATGAAATGCATGATGGAACGAATACTGTACCTTAACGAGGTTTCGAACCTAGCTCTTGCTTCGTATCATGTGGATGCACATGAATAAACTTTCTAGTTTGGCCTTATCAAAAACTAGCTCAACTCTCCCAAAGGTAAAGGTAAAGCTATCCATTGTGCATGGCACTGTGCCATGACACACATAGCAGATGTTATGACTAGTACCACTGTTCAGCGACTTTTACCCTTAACTGATTTCCCCATTTATGAAAGGCTGAGAATGTGTCCCAGATCGACTTACGCAGGGAAAATTCCCACCTAAGATTAACCACCCCGAGAGTCGAACCCGGGCTCCTGTGTTTTGGTCACAGGCTCTTTTAGAACCCAAAATTTTGTGACAAATTTCAAAACAGAAAAAATATAATGGATAGTAGAAGAAAATGAATGATAGATAATGTAGAAAAATACCACCTTCTTACAGAATACATATTATTTTCAAAACTTGCCGTACAAGTAGAGGAGATGCAATTGACAATGTTTATTTGTAAAGTTGTTCACGACTTTATCGGGAGTGTTGGTGAATGTGGTCAATCCTGATCCATTGTTTCCACAGGTGGCAGCTTCACACTCTAATTTTCACTCGCGAAGTTCGAAAACGAGATCACATATACTCCGTGATTCTACCCTCTCACTTTACAGAAACTATATAGCCACGGATTACTCTCGGACCACCAAACCCCTGTTTCACAGCTGACAGTAAACAATTGCTTAGAATGGGGTAAAAAGCAGGAAAGGTTTCTTGGAAACTGTGTGGAAACTTTCTGAGAAAGGATGGGAAGTCGTTACATTACAAAGGCTTATTACTTTGCTTCAGTCGAAGCAATAAAACCCCAACCCTTGTGAGTGAACACCGCCTGGCCATCGTTCACATTCATCCCAGTTCAGGAAAAAGGACAAAGTGTTCTATGTCTGGTTCATCCCGTCATTGTCACGAGTGTTGTCTCTTGCCATTTCAAAAGCACAAGGATATTCTTGTCCAGCCATAAAGCAATTAACCCACAGAGTTCTATCAGTGTTTCCATAATCCGCATAAACTGAGACAGGAATAAGTTTTCCAAGGATTCTCAGATGGAGTGATTGCGATCTCAAGGGAATGTGGACAGCTGGTGGCCATGGAGAGAAAGTGCATTTTCAAAAGGTTTCCAACTTCCCTGAGTGGTCTGGGCCACTCTTTCAATGCATCTATTTTTGTACTGGACGAGGAAGAATCAGGGAAACTGAGGGACTCTTGCTTGTGGGTCATGCAGGAGAACCATTCAAGAGCAGTGTTTTAAACTGTAACGAAAATTTACTGAAATACAATTTTGCACTTTTTATCAAAGTGAAATTTCCAGTATAATATGCCGACAAATTTGCTGCCCGCCCCCCCTTGTTTTCACCGTAACGACGTCCCTGTTATGGAGACCCAGTTGAGAGCTAAGGACATGAAATTAAATTTTTAAATTGAGTAATAGTCTGCTCATTCTTTGTGTACTGTATAGACTATATTCAGTGTAAAGTAGTATAGTTGAAAGTTCAAGAAAAGTATACAGTACTCACCTTTTCACTATTTTGGTACCTACTAACAATAGTTCAGCAGGACAAATTATGAAACCGTGATAGCCTGATAGGAACCAATTTAAAACTATAGGTAGAGAGAGGTATTTGGCAACGTGGGTGAAAAAATTCTACCTAGTTTTACACAGGTTTCAAATCACTGAATATTACCAATGGTAACATTTTATGAAGATCCTGTTGAATCATTCAAAAATTTTTAAGGGAAAGTGGTATGCCTTTTTTGAGCCGAGTTGAATATGGGTGCTAACCATCCTCCTTGTGGACACACCACTTATGGAATAATACATATTCGAGGAACAATAAAATGGCAGATTTGTGCATTTCATTACAGACTATTTACTATAATTACCACATACGATGGCTGATGGACATGCAGGTAGAGAGAGACAGCCCAACTACATTGAGAGAATTTCTGGTGGCCATTCCTTTTCTAGAAGGAGCTTCAATACAAGGAACATGGATTGGCTGTCACAGTCATGTGATTCTCCACTGTGTACTGTGAATAGGATCCATCAGCCGTTGTATATGGCAAGCTGTATAGGCAATATTGATCAAGTACAGAAATTTTTGGTCTGTTCCCTACTTTACATAGCATTCAAAATTCTTAGTTCGTGTCTCTCAGCTACAACTAAAATTTATGAACATGTACAGTAACAGAAGAAAGAAAAAAGGTACAAAATACATACCCTTTACTTGAGTTAAGATTTGGCATTGTGCAGGGTTCAACCTTTGTTGGGGTTCCAAAGAAAGAGTCATTCACAGATTCTGGCCGTGGAGTTGAAGGTGTCTCGAGTGACTTCACATTCAAGCTGCGTAACACATCGTAGTTTATTTTGCTTGAGATTTTCTTTTCTTGAAGCATTTTTTCGATTGCTTCACCTTTAAATATATGTAAAATAAAAGGTAATTACATTTTGATAACACATAATAGTTACTTATAAAAATAATTAATGTTAGTAGCAAGACAGAGTTGCAAGAAAAAAATAACTCTGGCTGTTACTGCTTATATTCATAAAAATGAACTTAAAACTCCATTTCACGTGTGTCAAAATACTGATTACATAAAAAAAATGTTAATGGTTGGTCATAGTAAGTGTTATTAAAGTTTTGTGTAGGCAAAGTTCCATATTTCCACATTGGAATGCAGAAATATGAAACTTTACCTACAAAACATTTCTGAATGCAGGACAATTCCGATTCCAACACAACTCTTCATTTTTCAACAAGGGATTACAGAAAAACTATTTTCAAAACTTACAAATGGTTACCTTATTACAAGTAACTGAAGGAGACCGGTACGCAAAAAATAAAATCGGATACAGACATCCCTTAGTCAGATACAGATCCGACTTAGTCCTCACTGGAAGAGTCCACAGAATCTGCAGTGTCACTGCCACTGTCATTGTGATCTTGCTTTTCTTTCCATAGTAGAGCATCTTCACTCCCATCTAATGCATTTGCTACACAGCACTTCTTAAAGCCATTCACAATTGATGCAATGGATATGCATGTCCAAGCAGTCTGGATCCATTCCGCAATTAGAGATACTGCAGGCTTCTTCAACTTCCTGGTAGGGGTCAGCACTTGACCACCTAGGAGCTACCAATTGCTGTACAGCTGCTTCAGATGGTCTTTAAATGGCTTATTCACCACCACATCTAACACTTGTAGTTGCAAAGTCATGCCTCCTGGAATGACAACAAGATCTGTGTTCAATTTCAGGATTTCTTCCTTCACTGCTGGTGTCAGATGCCCCTTGAAAGCATCAAGGATCAACATCCCATGTTTCTTTAGAAGAGCACCTGGCCTCCTGTTCCAGACTGTGAGGAGCCAATCTATAACCAGTTCATTGGTCATTCACCCTTATCCGTTGCAACGAAATATGACACCAGGTGGCAGCTTTTCCTTTGACATAGTTTTATGATTGAGGATGACGTAGGGTCGCATCTTTGTTCCACCGGCAAGCACACACAACATCACGGTGATTTGAGACTTCTCATTGCCCATAGTGTGAACCAACACACTTTTGGCGCATTTCTCTTCAACTGTTGTACTGGATGGCATGTCAAAGTAAACAGGAGTCTCGTCAGCATTTCCAATTTTCCCTATGAGGTAATCATGTTCCTTTCTCAGTCTTATAATGTGTCACTGATACTTGACCAACTACTCCTCATACGATGCTGGAAGATGCTGAGCAAGAGAGGTTCGCAGCACAAGTCCATTGCGTCGCATCATCCTTGTACTCTACACCACCCAGACCTGGCTTTAAATTGGACACTATGTTCCTGTGCCAATTCACGTGCTTTAATACGTATGCCATCGCAGGGAACTGCCAGTCCTTCTTTACGTTTCTCACGCACAAATGCCACTACTTCAATTTCAATAGTTTCGGAACGTCCACTCTGAGGGCCACTGAAAGCTCTCCTAGTTGACGTTCTTTCTCCTTTCGCCACCTCCGAACATTAGCTTCTGTGACTCCATACTTCCTCGATGACACACAATTGTTTGTTGCTTCTGCATTTCGAACAACCATGAGTTTGAAATTTGTGTCATAGTAACGCCTGCACCCTGTTGCGAAGTTTGATGTTGAACCACTTTGTTCAACACTACGATCCACGTTGTTCAACACTACGATCCATTACATATGGGTATTATCATAAAATAAAGTCAAGATGATAGCGTATACGTACCACCTTTGTATAGTACGATATATCACACTTTACTTCAAAGTTTAAAAGTGGGATCTACAACGTCTAACAACAATTGATAAAAAAAATGTTCGCCACAACACTCACTAGATGCTATTGCACAACAATGCTCAAAGCGCACGCGAACGTTCAAGGCTAAAACGGTAGGCATGGCAGAGGGTCGAGTTAGAGCTTAATGGAAGCTCGTGGTTCTGTTCACTAAAGAAAAGAAAAACTCTACATCATATGCCGCAAAAGCAAGACAATCCCATACTTCCGGGCACAAAATTGCAGCAAAAAACCTCGTCTTGGATTCAGAAATATACGGTAAATGTTGTCATTAAAATTGAACATTATTAATGTAATTAGTGGTGAATTTATAAAAAAATCATTGGCAATTATATTTTACTGTAACATAATTAGCCTTAGCAACAGCATACTAGTAAGGGGATAGCAGATTTGATTCCTGGTGGAGGCATATGATACTTTAGATTCCATTTGGAACTGTAGATCCAGACCAGATTAGCCTATATAAGTATAAAGTTGACTCTCAACCTTGCCAAACAAGGTTGTTTTGGAAAAAACAAAGTATGTGAATTAAATGTGTTGTATTATGCTATAACTGTGTTCAACAAGGTAAATAAACTGTAACAAAATAGAACACAATACATAAATATTCACTGTTTTATATCACTTACAACATTCTTGAAAAGTGCAAACAGTTTACCTGCAAATTTATGGAATTTATGTGTATTATGTGTATGTGTGATTAACTTTTATACTCAAACTATCTTTTCTTTTTACTTAAATCTTTGCTTAGCATTACTTGTGTCTATTTTTGTAGTTGTATTTTCATTATTTTATGTTACTTTTCTGACCAGTAGCCTAATGGTTAGCACTCTCCCTTTTAATGCAAGTCATCCTGGATTTGTTTCCCAGTTGGCACTCAGAAATGCTGATGTTGATCCAGCATCGTGAGGACATTTGGGGAACTTCTTGGAAGCAATGGCTGCAGACTTTGGTCGTTAAAGCCAGCTCTGATGGGACATGGTGGCCACGGGGATGTATCAGCCAACGAAAAGCATCTTTGCAGGCTTTGGCACTCAATGGGCTTTGTTTTGGATTTCTACTTTGTTAGGCAATTGGAACAATGAGGATGGATGAGATTAGATAAAACTGACAGAAGTACACCCACAAAGAAATGCACCCAGAACATTTGGTGGCGAGTGAGTTAACAACTCAATGTAATCAGCCACCAAGGCAGCATGTACTCTTATCGTGTTACCTGGTAACAACTGCCAAAGTTAAAACACACTACCATCAACAGAATGAGTGGTTACGGTACTGCTATCTTATTTAGATCAGACGTTCAAATCCCATGCCTGGGCATCCTGACTGAAGTTGTCTCACTGTTTTGCTCAGTGACTCCATTTTAATGCTGAAATGGTACATTCTCACTGTCTTCTCACTTCGTCGCTGTTATTAAACTAATGGTTACAATAAGCAACAAATTAAATCAGCCAATAGTGCTGGCCTGGTGGTGCTGATTAGCATGAAGCCAGGAGTCCTGAGATTGAATCCCAGGTATCCATCGATCCATCGATCTTTTTGTGCTTATTCCTTTATTCAATTCAGCATTATTCATCATCATCATTACAATTTACTCCAGAAGGGTAGAAAAGTGATGAAATAACTTCCAAACAACACAATACAACAATAGCAGCTGTACCTCTACTCGCAGATAGCAACAATGTGTAAGACTAAGACTGTTTTCCAACAAAGAGCAAAGAGTGCTAGTGTTATCAGAGCCTATATTTTTAAAGTTTAAAACTAAATATGTTGCCATATTCACGAAATTGTATCTTGGTTGGGAGATACAATTATTGTCAACTCAAAATATTAACTTATGCATTTTCCTGATATTGTGGTTGACTGATCCAATCTGCAACGTGCAATATCATCTCTTCATACATAGGATTCCTATATTCATTCAAAATATATTGAGGGTGTTGTGCACCATGAGAAATATACTGTACATGAATTTACTTTCTAGCAGTCTTTTTAACTTGAGTGTGCACAACTTCAATGAAAAGAGAAAATAATGAATTTTGTAAATAAAAATTGTGTTTGTTTCAGTTTGTTCTGGGAATCAACATGCTGACAATTTTGTAGTAGTGGAAAAATAAAATTTTGACAGCCCACTCTGACACCCGTTTCGAAAATTTGTCCAACAATTCTTCAAATAGTTCCTAACAAATTTTAGGGCTGGAAAATTTGTGCAACAATTCTTCAAATAATTCCTAACAAATTTTAGTGCAATTGGTTGATATGTTTATATGGATCAAAGATTCCAAAGTTTTAGGAAATTATGCTATTTTTATGGTATTTACTTTGAAACAGAAGTGCACGGATACAATACATGCTGGAAAATGAAAGAAGGATTCAGAGAAAAAGGCTGCCTCTGGTTACTTTTCATTTTAATGAAATTTTATAAATATATTTACTAATTTTCTACCCATTTTTGTACATCTTCCATTTGCCCTTCCCCTTTTTTCTCACTTCTTCATTCAGACAGAAATGTGATAGCTCCAAAATGTAGATGCATTTGGAGCTTATTATTATCAAATGTGCTAAAGTTTTTATTTTGGGGGAGTTGAACATGGTGCTCGACATTGGAATGCCTGGTAAGAATCCCTAGTATGTAATAGAAAACAACATGGCCATACATTCTGAAGTGAATGACATTTTTAACTTAGTTAATTATATGTATTATTGACTATTCACGTGTAAAATTGTGATTCAGGTAAAATTTTGATTTTCTTTTTACTTTCAAGAGTAAGAGAGACTGAGAACTGTGTAATGTCACTTGAAAAATAGTGTTCTTGGTGCACATTATTAGATTAATTGTGTAGATTTAATTAAAAATATATCATTCAACAAATTTGTAGAGAATGAATTTAATTGGTTCACAAGCAATTTCTGCTTGTTGATAATTTTGCACTATTAACATTCCTACAATTGTATGTAACATTTATTTTAAGTTTAATTTCCTCATAGATTTTGGGCAGCTGCAGCCCCATGAACCCCTCTCTTGCATATGCCCTTCCTTATTATTGTTGTGTTTTGTGATGTTTTTACCCTGATTTAAATGCAGGAGGGAGTATGAACTTTTGTTTACCTGATGTCTTTTCATGTTTGAAGCAATAATTTCTACAAGCAGATTGGGGCTTCAAATTGATATCCAAACTAATACTAATGCTTGACTATTGTAACCATTTACAATTGTTTAGAATATTTACATGTATGTATTCATATTTAACAATTCCATTGTATTTACACCATAAAAATGTTCCAAAGGTTTACTTTAAAATATATAAAAGATAATCGGAATATTAACATTACAAAATTCACAGGACAATTAAGACTGGCATCCCCGCATGATACCCAGACTCCAGAAAAAACATCATTGGTTAAATTTGAACTGATACTTTCCAATAGTAATATTAATGGTATTGGCTGATATTGATCGGTATTGATCCAGCCTTAAATCAAATGCATGCTTTACGCCTAGCTAGGAAGAAGAAAATAATTTGAAGTTATTATCCAATCAGTTGCATATTGATTTTGATATTGCAGTCAACACTCATTCAGATATTTTTCACCTGAAGATTAATGTCACTAAATAAAGGAGCAGATAATTTATAAAAGTGTTTTTCTTTTTTCGGACACTTACACACCAAGACATCTGTTACATCAGGGATGTCCAAACATATTTCTATGCAGGGCCACTAATTTCAGCAATTGGTCATGGAACACACTACATTGTTCCAACACAAAATATGTCTCAAAATAAAGTTAGAGGTTTTATAAGTACTAAGACTGGTCACATAAAATGCTGTGGTGAGCCGGATGTGGTCCACGGTTCATAATTTGGGTAGTCTCATGCACTTCATCATCTCTTTCCTCATTCTTAGTACCAACATCTTATGGTACTTGTCTTGCCTATTTCTGCATACTTTCTGTACTGACAGCTGTTGCATGTTGTTCACACAGATACTTGCATTAATCTTAGCTATGTGTGTACACAAATACATTACTATTAAATGTGATAGTGTCCACATGGATGCAATCAATAAGATCTATATAAATAATTTGCAGAGTAAATTGTAGCACGTAATGTAACTGAAATGTAACACTTTAATGGTATAAAGAATGATGTGATAGTGTCCACATGGATGCAATCAATAACATCTATATAAATAATTTGCAGAGTAAATTGTAGCACGTAACCTAACTGAAATATAACACTTTAATGGTATAAAGAATGATGTGATAGTGTCCACATGGATGCAATCAATAAGATCTTTATAAATAATTTGCAGAGTAAATTGTAGCACGTAACCTAACTGAAATATAACACTTTAATGGTATAAAGAATGATGTGATAGTGTCCACATGGATGCAATCAATAAGATCTATATAAATAATTTGCAGAGTAAATTGTAGCACGTAACCTAACTGAAATATAACACTTTAATGGTATAAAGAATGATGTGATAGTGTCCACATGGATGCAATCAATAAGATCTTTATAAATAATTTGCAGAGTAAATTGTAGCACGTAACCTAACTGAAATATAACACTTTAATGGTATAAAGAATGATGTGATAGTGTCCACATGGATGCAATCAATAAGATCTATATAAATAATTTGCAGAGTAAATTGTAGCAAGTAATGTAACTGAAATATAACACTTTAATGGTATAAAGAATGCTGAAATTAATTTTAAAAAAACACCTTCATTGTAACACTGATGTTGAAGAATGAACAAAAACCATTAAAAATATTATCTTCAACAACTACACTTTTTAAAAACAGCCATTAACCTGTAAATAATTAGAACAACAAAATTACTACATAAAATATTGCTCAATCAGAAATAGTGCACAAGTTGAATTAAAATAAAACAAAATAAAAAAAGGGTTGTGAGACAAAGAAAAAGAATAATAATTTTTAACTTTTCAAAGATCTTAATCTAATTTCTTTCTTCCAATTCACTAGAAAAAACTAAAGTAAAAACATTGAGAACAAAAACAAACAATAAAACACAATACTTCTAAAGCATGTAAAATTTCCAGTTCATCTGTACAATTCAGGTCGTCCTCCAACTTTTTAAAACGTATTCCAACACTTTTCACACTAACCTCCGTTATTCCATACTAATCGCCTTCACACAAACTTGTTCACATTCTTCCTAGCAGAGAACTGGAGACAAATATCACAGTCTTGTTTAATTACTTTAAAAAATGTCTTAAGGTACTCCAGACCACACTAAAGTTATCAACTGGCAATAAGTTCTTTAGAAAGATAATGAGATCACTTGAAATGAACTTCAGAAACATAAACATATATGTATGATAAATCATGCTATTAAGAATTTATACGTGGTTGACAGGTGTAAACTTTTCCTTATGTTTCTCCATTCAAAATAAACTCTGTTAGATTAAAACACTGAAAGGAAAGATTATAAACATTCTACCACAAGAAAATGCAAGACAATGTTCACTGTCTTTGTGTAACCTACCACAATAACTTATCTCATTGCACATCTTACAATACAAACTTCTCACTGATTATTAATCCATGAAATCTTATACAGCACCATTGTACTTGTAGCAATATTTTTTAAAACCATAAGAAAACAAAATATTGAGGATCTTCCCTACCTGGGTATATTTACTAACTGTTCATCAACATCCACAAAAGTTGCTAATAGTTTAAAATGGAAGAAATTGCATTGAGCCTCTGTTGCCAGTATATTCCAGCCATTTTAAATATGTTGATTCAATTTTATGAAATGGTGAAGTTTGTTTAAAGCTTATATTTTTAATCTATATCAAGTTGCAATTTATCTTGAAGTATAATTACTATACTCCAGTGTTTTAATGTAACTTCAAAAAGAAACCACAAATGTGAACTTATTAAGCATAAGTATCTTGCATAAATGCTTTAGAAAATGTCCATTGCTAAAATTGTACAAGAAAGTTTGGGCAAAGAGAAAATAAGTTTTTCAGTTTCACATTCAACATTATATCATAAAAAATATGGATTTTAAACTGAAATTAATACATATGGTAACAACCAACTTAATTACATTAGCACCAAAGTATCACAGTACTTTTACATCAACATAATACAAAACACATTCTAGCCAAGTATTTGATTTTAGTTTTCTCCCTCTCTCTTGTTACTTGCCTGCGGTGTTTGCCTGGATTGCATTTTTCTGTTTTCTGGGTGCTGTTCTTCTTCTCTTCTTTTCTGGTTTTCCTTCTTCTTTCTCCTTTTTCAACTTTTCTTCTTTCTCTGAAAAAAAAATGTACAGGTGAAACCAACAAATCAAATGCATAACTTTTTGTAGTGTTTATACAATTAATTATTCAGTTTTGTTTACAGATACATTAGAGAAGCATTCTTTAGTGTGAGCTGCATTTACTTGCATTCCCTCCCCATCCCCTTCCTCATCTCACTCAATTTTACACTGATTAATGTGTTCCAAATCTAAAATTGACCAATACACGATAGTGTTGGTCCATGGAGGGGGATTAATGCTACTTATTGGAACAGTCTGCCCCTCAGAAAATGTGTAAAACATGATAAATAAATGCTCTTTTAGCTCAAATACGCAGTTTTTGTATGGCATTTAGGCATATACTTTGACTGGCCACTCAGAAAACATTTCTCTCTGTGACAGTATTTATTGTAAGATTTGCTATGAGATCAAGGTATATACAGGGTGAAGCAAAAGTCTGGCACCACCCATTTAATTTGAAAATGACTTGATGGAGAGTGATGAAATTTCGGATATGGGTCATTGGGGTGAGGGCACCCCAGATGGGGCTAGTGTGTATCACGGTCGCCATCTTGAAATTATATCCAGATTTTCAAATGGGAAGGGGGTCATGTAGCATATCATTTTACATGTGAGTTTTCTCAGAAATAAGAACATGCAGTTATTTTTCCCCTAACTTTATTTGGTGAGGATATTTTCACAGTTGAAGTTCACATTTGGCATCCTACAAGATGTGCTCTATGTGTCGCCTGTTCTGTGCTACACACAATGTAAGACATTTCAGCCAGTCCTCATGGACACGCAATAACACTGCAGGATCGACAGTCACATGCTTGTTGGATCCGGTGCTGGAGATGTCGGAGATCAGGGATTTAATCTTGATAAACTATGGCTTTAAGAAGATCCCAAAGGTAAAAGTCAAGGGACGTAAAGTCCGGAGAATGGGGTGGCCACTCAGTGGGCACTCTTCGACCAATCCAATGACTTGGGAGCTGTTCATCCAACTACTGCCTGACACATATCGTGAGGGGAACACTTCCTCCTGGAGAATATTCAAATATCTCTCCCCATTCAGATTGCCATGGATGAAGACAGGTCCCACAATTCCGGTGTTCCATATCCCACACCATACCATTACTTTTACTGCAACGACTAGTGTTGTATCTGCTAAGATTGATGATATCTTTGATGCTGCTTCTTGCTGCGATTCCTTCTAATCTTATCTAGCTTTCTTTTTGCAAGATATTTCAAAGCTTCAGGATCATGCACTCTGGAGTATGCAGTCAGGATTATCTGCCGCCATGTTGTTTAGCAACATCCAAGATACACAGAGCAGCATAATTGGAAACTTCATCCATAGACAGCCCTACGAGGATCTGTCCACGATGGGTTGGTATCTGACCAATAAAGATGATTCTCCTTATTTACCTTACCATTCACGAAGAATATGGCTTCATGGCTAAACAGAACAGAAAATGATATGCTGCATGATGTAATTCCAAGATGGTGGCTTTCAAGATGGCCACCATGATACACACTAGCCCCATCTGATGTGGTCCCACCCCAATTACCCATATCCGAAAATGGATCGCCCTCCGTTAAGTCGTTTTCAAATTAAAAGGGTGCCTCACCCTGTAGTTAATTTCACATAGGAGCTCATGCAGATGGCAAGAAAAATTCATGTTCATTAAAATCAACATTGTGAACAGTGTGCTGTTAAAGACAAGGAGCAAAGGGAGAAAGAAAGGAAAAATGGCGAAAAGGCAGAAGAATTAGAAAGGCTGATGAAGATAGATGACAAAAAGAATAGTATACAAGAGAAGGAAGCAAAACTGGAAAAGCAGAGACAGAAGAACAGACTGAGAAGAGGATGATTGCTCAAACGTTGCTTGAAAAACAAGACATGGTGGTAATCAACATGGCACAGTTCATACTAGAAGGATTGGAGAAAGCAACGCAAGAATACTAGTGAAGTGCAGAAAACTGCAGAGAAACAAAAGAGTTTAATGATAATTTTTTATGAGAAAAATACCGAAGACAGACTTTAAGTAAAGACAACATATATATTACATTTCAATATCTGCTACTGTATTTTTTTTTGCCTTACATAACTTTATAAGATAATGAAAACATTGTCCTATCACCATTAAAAAATGTGTGATGGCTGTCTATCGGGATGGTGGAGACAAGAAAATATTTAAAAAAAAAATGAAATCCTGGTATTGCTTTTAGGCTGACAATTTACTGATATTGTGTAAGTAAATACGTCAATATTTGGTTAGTTTTTTGTTATTTTGGTCAGCTAAATCAGTAATTTCGACCACTTGACTAGTTTGTACCCCTGTATGTGCTATTTTTGCCAAACCTTGCCTCAAAATAATTCAGTCCTACCTTGCTGCTCCTTCAAATATTCTTCATTGATCTTCATCCACAATGTGGCTTTGTACTGAGCTTCCTTCTCACTCATAATATACGAATTGATCTCATCATCATCAATCCCTTCAAGATCTAAGTTTCCATCTTCTATACCCAATTCTTCACATGCATCTTCAGTTTGTTCTGGATCTGATCTACTCTTCATGCATTCATCAAGCGACTCAACGAGTCCTAAACTGGCCATACTTGGACCTGGAAAAATCAGACAAAGGTGGAAAAATGCATTGTTGTGATCTGCAGTTCTTTGTGGAAATAAAATCTTATGCATTGGCTTACCCTGTTAGCATTAGCAGATTTAGCAGGAGCACAGGGTCACATGCTTCCCAAAAGCAAGAACTAAGTATTCTGAAAAGTGATGACATTGCTCTATCCCAACCAGCAATAAAAGAAGTTTGAGCAACATAAAATAGAATTCTTCCACATTGCCAAAGAAAAGGTTTAACCAAAAAGTTACCTTAATTTTACTGATATGCCTATAGAGTACTGATTCTATCTATGTATTTAAACCAGTGTAATGAACTTTTTACAAGGTGGCTACTCTAGGACCTGATAAAATTCAAGTATAATTCCCGGTTTTCAAGGCGAACTTTCCAAAAATTCGAGCAGATGTTTTCTCTATTTCAACCTTATGTATTACCACCTCCCAACATCCACACACAAATATCGTAATAATATAAAGGATGTACATGAACCTTGGACCAACATTGTTATTGTTATTGTTGTTGTTAGTAGTAGTAGTAGTAGTACTATCAAAGACGTTATTATCCTCGTAAATTATGCAAAAAAGGGGAGAAGTTGGTGCTAAAGCATTTGTGTTCGAACAAATGATTTGAATTATTTTCTCAACATGTTCAATTTCACATTAATAATTGAAAACAAGGACACAAACTATTGTTGAGACAGAAAATGCTTGATAAATGCATTCCAAATATATTTCTTTCTTACATTAACATGTATAACTTTTATGCACGATATATGTATCACATATACGCAACATGGTCACTAAATTGTGTATGTATTCAAAGTTTCTTTAATACATATTATATACAACATGTATTATTTTAATACATTATACAACCAATTCATCCATCTCACAATAAATCAACAGCAAAAATTAAATAAATTGTCTCTCAAATGTGCATGCTCCCTTTCCTCAAAACAATTGTTCATGCATGTAAAACAAAATCAATTAAGACAAGTCTTATTTCTCTGTTTGGTAATTTACAATACAATACTTTACAGAAAATGATTGATTGATTTGGCATTTTAAGTCCACTTTATGCACAGTAAGACTAATCGAGACTGGACCTACAGTTTAAAGTGGGATCTGAACCACTATGTGCCTCCACAGGGCATCAAACCCGGGACCCCTTGATTACAAGGCAACAACGCAACCACTGCACCACATATTACAGAAAACAACCATATGTTGCGACGCTTTGCTCCCAACAAATTTTTGGATCCAATTTTTTGCATGCTGAAATCAATATTGATTTAATAGGATGCAACTAATTTCACGGGACGCCAATGGATTCTCTCTTTTACAACTATTGTGCCTCCCCAATGGTGTAGTGGTAAGATTATCGCCTTATGATCAAGGGGTCCCAGGTTCAATACCCAGTGGAGGCACATGGCGCAATGGTTCAGCCCACTTTAAACTGTAGGTACAGACCCGATTAGCCTTTCTGTGCATAAAGTGGACTTAAAACCACAAATCAATCAATCAATTTTACAACTTTTTTCATTTAGATCATTCGACGCTCAGGGCCGATACCTGCTGCCCCCTAGCTATGGTTATGAACTTGATAAGAGTAATAAAATTAGGAATTGCAAGCAAAGCGAGCAAGAACATTTTACAAAAGTATTTTTATTTGTATAAAATGTGAAGTTGTGGGTGGTAATTGCCCCCTGCAGGTTCACTTGGCTTTCAATGTTTGCCCCCCTTGTGCCCCTAGTACTCATTTCAGTCCAAGGTTGGGGAGGTAATGCCCCCCCCCCCTGTGGTTACGCCACTGTTTACAATTTCACATAATCAGACTCAAAATACATCTACAAACACAAGTCACAGATGTTATGAGATGTACTAATCTACAAAAAACTGTTAATTGTCAAACTCAAATTTACGTCATCAAGATATCTTGCAATATAATCTTTCACCTGTCCGATTGTTCTGGAAAGGACAGTAACACAGTAAACGGACTGAGAGAATTGTTTTATTTTTCACACAGCTTTCGTTGCCTTCCTAGATAAAAATGAAAGCTTAACTTTGAAAAACTTGCCTCAGGGGCACTTATAAATACATGTATAATTTGAATAGGATTTGGATTAATAAAAGTTGTAATTTTTCACGTTTACGGAGAAAAAATCAAGTAAAATTCACACATAATTCCCGGAGCCAATAATTCATGCATAATTCCTGGAATTCAAGGAATTCTTGGTGAGTAGCCTCCCTGTATTATGTTTCAATATTCATAGCAAAAAAGAAATTAGATTTGTGGAATCAAGTTGCAGATCATATATGGGTCATTCATTCCATGCCATTTCGACCAACCCATGTTTCTTCACCATTTTAAAAAATGTTAATAACACTCCAAGCATTTTAAAGATATTGAGGTGGTTCATGATTTTTGACTCACCCTGTATCTACATATAATACATATAATAGTCTCATATTTAATACAGATTTTTAATAAGTTTATGTTTGAAATGTATTTATAGCTATCTTTTGTCTTGCAATTTCTTCATTTTTTAGTTCCACACGTGCATTATTTATTATGGTCAAGGGTTTTTTTTTGGTATATTTAATCTTAAATATTTTTCTTATTCGGAAAAACAACTTCATCAAATTTTAATATTATGTTGAGCCTGAAGAGTTCTCACTGTGATGCAAATTTCAGATTTTCCTCTATCCCCCATTTGGGGATACAGAGCGACAAACTTTTGACTTTTTCAAAATTTTCAATTTTTGGGAGCTTACAGACAAAAAAGGGGGCCAGACACCTCTTATATGTAACAGTTTTCAGACTTACCCGGCACACTAAACGTAAGAAATATGGTTCAGGTTATTTTGTGCCACAAAGGTGAGAAATTGTGAATAAAAATCTATTGGATTTTTTGTACAGTGTGTTTCAAAAGTAGTGCAAGCCAAACTTTGCTTTCTGAAAATCTTCAATTGATGGTTTATTTATGCGAGATAAGAAGGCCAGCATTGAAACACATAGGTGGCCACAATTTACATCCTCGAAACCCTGGATACGCTCGTCACTATAATAGAGATTAGGAGTATTGAGATAACTAACTAAACCTAATGGAGGTATGCCACCAAAAGAATAAAAAACAAAAGCTATGTTACCTTTTTGTAATAACAGATCCAGTGTGCACCTTGATTTTTAAACTATCCAAATTGACTACACCACACTCTTTTTTTATATGGTCCCTTAATAGATAGAGAATCTGACATGAAAACACCTCTGAAGTGTTTAATTCCCAGCAATTCAATTAAATTTTCAATATCAAAGTTGGAGTGTTTTATATATATATATATATATATATATATATATATATATATATATATTCTCAAAGCATTAATACCCTTGCCTTTTTTCTCCATTGCCAAATTATGATGTTTTTGCTCTTCTAGTTCAGCTTTGTTCTTCTTTGCGTCAATAACTGTTTTTGCTATAGCAGCACTACCCCCTGCTAGACTCCCCATAGCTCCCAGAGCTGCTAAAATAGCTGGAATACTAAATATGAAACCACCAGTGTGTTTCTTTTTTATGGAACTCTGCAATCTTCTCAACTGAGGTGTACTAAGAGTTAATTTCATTCCATGACCCTTACTCAAACAAGAATTTTTCTTCTCATGTTGTTTTTTGGTGAGGAGACTGTCTAAGGATCCTAGATATTTTAGACCTGAATAAGATACTTGGTATACAATACCTTTAGGTCTCATAATGATAGGTATTTATATAAATATTTAGGATTATAGTCCCCACCCTAATTTTTGTTTTGTATTCATGACAATGGTTGTACCTAATGCTGCTATTTTTTCACCTAATGAAGCATCTTTGCTGATTAGTCTTCCAAATGCTGCTTGCTCCAATTTTTGATCTGCCTCATGACGAGCACTAAGATCATTGTAAGTATTGTAGGCAATGTCATGGTCTTTACAAGATGTATCCAAAGGATTAATTCCTCTGTCTCCTTTCTCCAGTCTCTGTTCTAGTTTAGTCCCTGGACCACAGTATTGGTAACCAGGTAAGTGCATTTCGAAAGGAAGTTTGTTAATAATGTCATTAACTAAACCCTGACCCTTCCAGAATTTAGGAGGTAGAGTATTAATAATTTTAATTAAGTATCCTATGCCTTTACTGTCATTTACAATAAAATTGGCTAGTTTAGCACTAATCATATCTACAATATCTATTTTTTCATTATGGAAATTATTGTTGCCAGCATTTTCTTCTCCTGCTATGACCAACAATCTATCTATGAGTTTTCTTACATCATCACTTACATTTTCCAGTGTGCTTCCACTGATAACGCGAATACGCCTCTCCAATTGTGATCTCATTCACCGTTGTCTGTTACAAGTGGTTGCATCATCGAAGGCATTGTGTGGTACCTCAGGATGTTCTACAGTGCATTCCTCGTGGGTAGTGTGCATTCCTGTACTTACTTCGCAGTGGCAAATTATTGAATGTGAACTAATAATGCCTTTCACGAACAAAGAAGCATTTGATAAGCTCATGGTGTTGGGTGAGTGCCAACGAAATAGTTCTGCTGCTGCTCGTGTGTATGCTGCAAGGTATCCCGATCGGGAACATCGTTCAAAACATGTTTTTTGCACCCTTGCCGATCGTGTACACAGAAGGGGCAATGTTCAGCCTTCTAGCAGTCACAAACATGAACGCATTGCTCGGCCTGTTCGAGATGAGAGGTCTGCTGGTGTACTTGCAGCCTTCCACTCAATCCTCACATGAGTATCAGGCAAGTTGCTCGTGATTCTGGTGTCAGCGCAAGTACAGTGAGAAGGATTTTAAAGGATCACAGATTTCATCCGTACCACATGTCCTTGCATCAAGAGTTACACGGAACTGATTTTCAAAGCAGGCTAGACTTTTGCATGTGGTCTCAAGCTCAAGTGAATGCAAATGTTCGATTCTTTGATGAAATGTTGTGGTCTGACAAGACTACATTTAAAAGTGATGGTCAGGTAAATCGGGACAACATGCATTACTGGGCTGCCCGAAAACCCATGGTGGATGCAAGAGGTTGATCATCAACGTAGATGGTCTGTGAATGTGTGGTGTGGAATCATCCATGGACGAATAATTGGACCTCATTTTTTTCACGGGTGTTGTGTACCGCACATTTCTTCAAGAACAATTGCCCAGTCTTCTCGAAGACGTCCCCTTACACATCAGAACACACATGTGGCTACAACAAGATGGCTGCCCAGCACATTTTGAGCTGACAGCGAGGAATCAGGTGAGTGCAATGTTTCGTGGTTGCTGGGTAGGTAGAGGTGGGCCTGTGCCCTGGCCTCCTACGTCACCAGACTTAACATGTTTAGATTATTACATCTGGGGACAACTGAAAGAAATAGTTTACCAAGATCGCCCTACAACAAGGGATGACATGATCGAGTGCATAGTTGCTGCATGTAGGCAGATTAGTGAGGCAGAAGTTATTGCAGCACAGAATGATTTCAGTGTCCGTGAGCAGAAATGCATTGAGACCGAGGGAAGACATTTCGAACATCTACTGTAAGTTGGTAAATGTGCATCACACTGGGTGCTTTACCTATTCTTCTCGTTTTCGTTGTTCATTGGTTTCTGATTACTCTTCCATTTTTCTTATCATCATTTCAGTTAGGCCTATTTCTCTTGTCAAACAAGGGTTTGGCAATCAATTGTGAGAAAAGGACCTTTTTCGTTGGCGAAGCAGCCATTAAACACGCCAACGAATTCCTTATTGTGTGTGACAGTAAACCATTCGTTGCCAGTACTAAGCCTGGAGAAAGTGTGAAGGGTGGTCAAAGTTGCAGCTCAAACAAAGCTTACAGTAGTACAGTGTTTCAAGAGCAGACCCATTACCATAATTGTTTGTACAGGATCTTATGTACTCTGTCCAGAGTTTGTGTTTTGCTATTTACGTACGTAATTTCTCACTTAGGAACACCAATTTCAGGGGTCGGAATTGTTTTGGTCGCCATTTTGAAACCAGTCAGTGGATTACAAAATCATGTTCACATCCTTTTCACGTTTTCTGTGACCTTTAAAACAAGGTATTACTCGACCCCCCCTTGCCATTTGAAATTTTTGAGTTCTTCCCTAACTTTAGACCCACCTTTTTGGGTCATGCGGTTTCATCCTTTTTTAGTCCCGGAGTCATCATGTGGTATATCGTTGGAAAGCTTGCATCCTGCACTTTCCAAAACTGTTATGGTGCTGAACTTATCTTAATTGTTAAGCTCCGTATACTCGATTTGGCTCACCTTCCATTTTTTGCAAAAACATTTTCTACACGGAAAATGGTAGGTGGTATAGACAAATGTTTCATATGACAATCGTATTTTTCCCTGCCTTTCCGAATCTCCATTCCAAACATACCCTTCCCATTTGAAAATCGCACGAACGGGGCACATGCCCCCAACTAAAACTACAAAGGGTGGATTTTGGGCTGTTGCAAATACTTTCTATGGATTCTTTGGGCCCAACTTAGTGGTGAATTTTTTGTTTCACTTGATACGATCTCCCGTTCAAGAAAAATGTAGTGTCTGGGTCACTCTGAAACACCCTGTATAATAACTTGTGGCAAATAAGGATGAAAAAATAGGATGTATCAAAAGTAGTATCTATTTTTTTTATTGGTAACCAAGTAGTCAGTTTATTTAAATCTAAAAAATTATTTTTAGTAATAACAAATATGATAGCTTAGAGGTTTATATCATATTTAAGAAATTATTTTGAGTAGAATAAATATGATAGCACATATTTACAAAGGTATAGATGATACATAGATGTGAAGAATGAGAGTCACAGAACAATTTTAGTTGTTCAATTTACTAGACTAGACTAGTCTCTCACATAGGATGCCTCAAAAGTTTTTTTCTTAATATTAGTAACCAAAATAATATTTAAGAAACTATCTTAGGTATAAGCAAAGCAGGGTGTTTTAAAAATAACTAGTAATCAAGTAGTCAGTAGTTTTCATATCTAAAAAACTACCTTGGCACCATTCTCAAACACGACTAACCACCTGTTTGGAGCATAAGTTAAGCACAGTTGGGAGCTGAGAAGACTGCGAATGCGGGGTGAGGTTCGGGGTGAACGGGGAGGAAGTGTGGGGAGAGGAGCTTCGACTTTGTGTTCAATTTTTCTGTGTTGCCAGACATGCAGAAGTCCCTGTAGGAAAGGGTGAGAATCTTATAATGGAATCTGGACTTACAGTGTGAGGTGCAGTCTGGAGTTCGGAAAAGTTTGGAACCATTCGTGAACCTCCACGGATGACGTCAGCCACGGAACATCTCATAGACCAGCAACGGCATAGGAATTCACACTTCTTCCGTGTTTTCGGAAATAAATTTGTTTTAAAAATCGAATGAATGTTCTGGCGTGTGTGTATAAGTAAATGTATATGTACAGAGCAGACTATATCTAGTAAACTGGGTCCCTGAAGGTTAACTATCAATAGAATTAACATGCAATGAAAAGCCGGCTCAGGGGTTGAGCAAAGGTTTATTCAGAATTTTTTATTTGAGGGGTGTAAGTTTGTGTTATGTGTGTGAAAAGGTATACTTAGAGCCAAAATGACTATAAATTTGTCCAGGAAAGAAGCATTAATAAGATGCTAGGAAATACACAAAAAGCATGCACACACCCTTACTTTCTAAGTCAAGTTGGAAGCAGATTGCTTTGATTTGTGAATTTTTACTCCATTATTAGTATTGCTTTCACTTGTTACTATGTAATATGTTGCATTCATTTGAAATGCACTTTCGTACCATGCCTTTTTTTTTTATTTATGCCGCTGCCACCCTGAAAGGAAGACGAGCTGTTTGCACATGGCGACAACAGGCAGGTCAGTTTCGCATTCCTCAGCCTCGCAGTCTTCTCAGCTCCCAACTGTACACTCTCACCAATCAACAGGGTGTCACTTGACGTTGAGAGTAGAATATTCCCAAGATAGATATTCAAGAATGTTAATCACCCTAGTACGAGGGTTTAGAATTCGTAGAATGGTTAGGCAATTTGCTACACCTAGAAATTAGCTAAATCCACCAGAAGATATGAAAATATAGCTTAATTTTGGCCAAAATAGACCATAGTATCAATTGGCCTTGGACAAGGTTCTTGCCAGAAACAACTAACTAGTAGTACTGTTGCAGGTTCGATTTCTAGTGTGCACATGTCATGTGCGATGAGTCATTTTTTAAATTGTAGTCAGCTTACAATTGATATGTTATTCATTATAATTTGGGCTGTATTAAATAATTTAGGCCAGTGATTCATAAACACATCCCCAACACCTTCACAACAGTTTCTCATTCTTTTCCCATGCAACCCAAAATTTTCCATAAAGGCACAATTTATTGTCGTTTCAGCGCTTAATTTATTTGTATATCCCTACTATAAAACATCATACTCCCACATAAGAACATTCTGGACAAGCCCCCCATCCTACTTGTTTGGCAGAGGAAGTCTTATTTGCGGAAACTGAATATGAGACCGGAAGCGATTTGGTCTCGAGGAAGATGTTGATGGTTGGCTGGGATCAACCCACCATTTCTTGCGTTTAGGGTTCTCAAAATATATCCACTTTTCACTTTTCATGCATGTAGACGCATGGAAATGGCTGCTTGAGTAACACCCAATTGCTCATCAAGCATATTTTGCGTTTGGGTGTCGTCCTCGCCCAAAAGAGCCTGCAATTCATCGTCTTCAACCTTCCTGGGCCGATTTTCATGCTTCTTGTTGCTCAGGTCAAAATTGCCATCTTTGAACCGACGAAACCAATCCCTGCACGTTGTTTCTGATACAGCACTGTCACCATAGGCCTCCACAAGCATTTGATGCAATTCGGCAGCTGATTTCTTCAAATGGAAGCAGAAAAGCAGAGCTTCCCGCATATGCTCTTTTTCTGGCACAAAACTAGACATGCACAAACACCAGGTATAGCATGCCCATGGTAGCTTCATACGCTCACTAACGCCATCTATGAGCAAACAGCAGATTTAATCTTATACACCTGGTAAAATTACAGAAAATTACTAATAAACGGATATGCCATTAATCAATCCAGTTCAACAACACCAACAACAAATAAGGTTCCAGTTGAAACAAAATATTTGAATATTAATTTGAAATTTGTATAACAATCTATGCCTCCTCCTCTGCAATTATTCAAGCCAACCTAAAATGCTACTTGGTATTTTCCAAGGGAATAATACCTACCCAACCCTTGTGGTGGAGGAGGTAGCACTTCAGCAGATGGTATAATCATTCCTGAGTTATTGTCTTTATCTGCACTGGAATTTCTTGAACTATCTGCAAGGCAATCCTGAATCGTTCCCAAGGTGGATTCAACAATGAAACGTTCAGCTTCCTTAGCTTCACGTTTCGGTTCCTCATTTGTTTCTACTGAAATAGAATAATTTTTGAACTGAATACATTCATTACATACCAGAGCTATTTGTTATATTGATATAACTTATATCATTCCACGACTATATGAATGTTAATGAAGAAATTCTCCCAGGATGTCAGTTAGGTTAGTTCTAGACACGTTTCTGTGCATTTGAGATCTAATGTCACTCTTATCTTTGGGAACCAAAGTCATGTTAGCTCTTGAAATCTCAGAATCCTATCCGGAACTGACCTGGCTGATATCCCAAGAGATTCTCTTTATTATTCATATACCAGCTTGTCACAGTAAAAATAATTACTTTCAAGCAAGTGAAGTAAAATAACAAATATTTTAACTATTACGGAGAATAACTTCTTATAAAGAATGAATTAAAACACAATGAAAAACTAAAATCACTACCAAACTGGTAAAAGCTGAGACTAAAAAAAGCACTTGGCACAAGACAATGCTCAACCATACTAAGGATTGTACTGAATGCGGAGTCAGGCACCAGAGCCTTGTTCACTTGAAGAGCCAAATGACGCCTGAATGTCAAGGACAACTTAGATCACTGATGCTTGAAGTGTGGTTATGAAAATAGAGTACATGCACAAAAAATACAATGACATTTTTTTCTGCACTGTGTGAAAAAGTAATGGTGGAAAAAAAATACAACTTCCAGCAGCAAAGTATAAGACTGCAACTTATATATTCCACACAGCATGTAAGAAACTCCTGTCGCTGAAGTAAAACACAGCAGTAGTGCAAGAAAGGCAGGTGCAGCCCCAGAAATAAATAAATAAATCTCACCAAGAACTTGCTTCAAAGATGGTTTTCCTTTAGATCTTTTTTCTTCTAGCTGTTTTTCGATTTGTTGCTGCAACCATGAGAACTTATCATCCACATCCTCTTCTTCCATAAACTGCAAAAGAAATGGAACATTTGTATGTATGTATGTATGTATGTGTGTGTGTGTGTGTGTATATATATATATATATATATATAATGTTTTGCAAGATCAGTGAACACATTTTACACTCTAAACTTTAGATGTCAGCTGGACCTTTCTGGGATGAGCAGCACCCTACTGTCATCATTTCTCCTTAATAACTCTTGAGAATTAATTTTTTCATATGTATATGGAGGTATACTGGAATTTTAATGCAATGCAAGTATTACAGGTTTGTTGAAAGCTTTTTTTTTTTGTTCAAGGAAATAGAATTGAAGTTAAAAGCGTGGGCTTTTCAAACATGGTATACAGGCCCGTACCCAGGATTTTTTTTGAGGGAGGGCCAGATCCATGTTTATATATACAGGGTGATTCTAAAGGTATAGTACAAATGAAAACCACAGATACCTCCCATGAAATAGAGATGAAAGTTCCCCTTCCACTTTGCCGAGAGATGGCTCCGTGAGGAGCTAGACAACGCCGAAAACGTGTGAAAATGAACTTCACACCTCTGTACAGCCAGTACCAGTGAAGAAAGAAAGGCGGAACAAACGAAGTCAAAAGGAACACCAAAGTCGCCCATCCGAAAAACACTAGGTGGCAGCTGCGCAATGCATGCACATGGGGTTCCACAAAGGAAGTAGGAGTGTCCCGCAAGACAAGTGAAGGGAAAGGGTAGCGATCGACAATGGTAGGGAGAAAATAAACTATGAAGCATGAAGTAACAATTGCACAGCGGGAAACAAACACCATGACTGAAGCAGTGCAGTCGAGAAAAGTAGTGCGGAGTTGCAGAACCACGGGAGGATGACGTAGCATGTAAAAACACACCGAGAATGCAAGCAAAGTGGTCCATGACACTCGACAGGCAACAGACGCGTACATGGTTCGGGGCAGAAATGGCAGCGCTGGCGGTGCAGCGCAAGGGGAGTCCCCAAAACACAGTGGGGAGACACCGCAGCAAGAACAAAGCACGGTGCAACAAAAGAGAAAGAGGACCGGACGGGGAATGGTACCTGCCAAGGAGACAACAAATGCGGGACGAGGGATTCCCCGTAGCAGCACCGAGGGGATGTCACACAGAGGTCGTGCGCCAGAAGGATAAACACAGCAACTACGGGCACAGGAGGTTATTGCTAATGAAAGTTGCACGTACAGATTGGACCACGTACCCCGTACTGACGTTGTAACAAACGTCGTGATGGGGCCCAATTAGCCTCTTAGAAATGAAGCCGGAGGAACATCGCTGGGTGGGAGCGGGCGAAAGGTTGCTGGAGTGTCGTACGGACCCCACCACTCCGTACGGTGGACGACACTAATGGACGAGGTCGGAATGTTTCCATCCCGATCACCAGGTCCACCGTTCCCAGACCTGACACAGCTGCTTGCTTCCGAGCGCAACCCCAGCTGAACAACTCGAGTCCCTCCTCGGCCGCAGCCTTCCGCTCCGAAACCAAGCGTGGCCTCACACCACGGCAGCCGCACACTGCTGCGTGGGTGTGAGACCGGGCCGAGCAAGGCTGGACAGATAAACTGCGTGGGACAATCGTGTAATGAAGCTACGTGGGGGTATGCACGTCTGTTCAACTGCTGGGTTACCCCACATTGGTGTACACAAACACCACACGATCGTATGTAGTGCTCCCAGTCGGCTCGAGCAAGATGGACGAAGTACGTGTTGTGGGTGAATGGGGCAAGAATGAAGGACGCTACATGTGTTCCACGATGACAAGGCCCCAGAGTACATGGCCCCACCTGACGGCAGTGGTCAGGTAGTGAAGAGCACAGGCACGGGTGGCTCAGGAACGTCAGCTGATTGTACCACAGCGTCGTGCGGGCGTGTGGGCTGATTGGAAGTGCAGCATCAGGGAGCGTGTCAGTGAAAGAGCCGGTGCGGTGGTGGTGTGCTTGACGTACGACAATTGAGTACGTTGTTTCGAAGCCGTTGTGACCAGTGTGTGTGAGTGTGCCACCTGTGCACTGCAGTACAGTATTCCATAATTGGCACTATCCTCACCGTACCATGGAATGCTACACATTTGTAGAACTGAGGGACATGCATTTTGTCTACGGCCTTGCAGATGGCAATGGCCGAGCAGCTGCACGCCTTTATCGCGGACGGTATCTGGAGAGGCGACAACCTGACAGCAGGTTGTTTTCGAACGTGCACCGTACCCTTGGTGAATCGGGTGTGTTACGTGCAGGCCATCATGTCGGTCACCCAAGACATGTGCGCACCGCGGCGGTCGAGGAGGACATACTTGCTCGCGTGGACGACACACTGTCCACTAGCACCCGTAGCATTGCACATGCAGTGGGAGTATCACAGTCGACAGTGTGGCGTGTCCTTCATGATGATCTGCTGTATCCCTATCATCCACAGCGAGTCCACGCGTTGCAGGCTGGGGATTACCCACGACGTGTGGAATTCTGTCAACGACTGTTGCAGTTTTGTACCGACGATCCCCGTTTTTTTGCGCCATGTGCTTTTCACGGACGAGGCAACGTTCGCCTGTGAGGGCATCTTCAATTGCCGAAAGAGCCATGTGTGGGATTATGAAAATCCACATGCAGCAGTCGAGGTGCACCATCAGACCCAGTTTGCAGTGAATATCTGGGCAGGTATCATCGATGAACAGATTATCGGTCCATACCTGCTGCCACCACGTTTAAATGGCCGCCTCTATCGCACCTTTCTTGCATCAGTCCTTCCAGAGCTGCTAGAAGATGTACCCCTCAACGTGCGACATCGTATGTGGTTTCAATTGGATGGAGCACCTGCACATTTTGATGGCACAGTGCAAACCCTTTTGCACCGTACCTACCCATAGCACTGGATCGGCATAGAGGGCCCCGTCCCCTGGCCTGCCCGTTCGCCTGACCTCACACCAATGGATTTCTTCTTGTGAGGCCATGTGAAAACACTCGTTTACGACACCCCGGTGCCTGACAAGGAAACATTGGTAGCGCGGATACTTGCGGCATCGGCCGAGGTGTGTACCATGCCAGGGATTTTTGATAGGGTTCGCCAGAATTTCCTGCGACGCTGCAATGCCTGCATTGAATGTGGTGGTCGTCAATTCGAGCAACTTTTGTAACAACGTCAGTCCGGGGTACGACTACGTACTACATACTATTCCTATCTGTAAGTGCACCTTTGCGTGGCAATAAACCTCCTGTGCCCGTAGTTGCTGTGTTTGTCCTGCTGGCACACGACCTCTGTGTGACATCCCCTCGGTGCTGCTACGGGGAATCCCTCGTCCCGCATTTGTTGTCTCCTTGACAGGTACCATTCCCCGTCCGGTCCTCTTTCTCTTTTGTTGCACCGTGCTTTGTTCTTGCTGCGGTGTCTCCCCACGCGCTGCATGTGTTTGTTTCCCGCTGTGCAATTGTTACTTCATGCTTCATTGCTTCTTTTCTCCCTACCGTTGTCGATCGCTACCCTTTCCCTTCACTTGTCTTGCGGGACACTCCTACTTCCTTTGTGGAACCCCATGCGCATGCGTTGCGCAGCTGCCACCTAGTGTTTTTCGGATGGGCGACTTTGGTGTTCCTTTTGACTTCGTTTGTTCCGCCTTTCTATCTTCACTGGTACTGGCTGTACAGAGGTGTGAAGTTCATTTTCACACGTTTTCGGCGTTGTCTAGCTCCTCACGGAGGCATCTCTCGGCAAAGTGGAAGGGGAACTTTCGTCTCTATTTCATGGGAGGTATCTGTGGTTTTCATTTGTACTATACCTTTAGAATCACCCTGTATACACGAGGGTTATTTTTTTAATTAGGGACCGTTTTGAAATAAAACGAAAACATGCAAAGGAAGAAATTTAATTACCTCTGTGGCTGTTCATATGTACATTAGCCACTTCTCAACGTAGTTGAGAAACTTGTCGTAGCAGTACATGAGCTTTTGTAGACCCTCATCAAAGAAATCTGCCACCAAGTCAGACAGCCAATCCGTCAAGATCTGTTTTATCATCGGCGCTGTTGAATTGCTTCCCAGCGAGGAAAGTCTTCAAGTGGAGGATTAGGTGATAGTCGCTAGGGGCGAGATCCAGAATGTACAGAAGGTGGTCAATGAGCGACTGTGTGGCAGCTTCAGTGTGTGGCCATGCATTGTCGTGCAGCAACATGATACTGGAAGACAGCATTCCTAGTCTTTATTCTGTATAGCTCGGCGAAGTTTCTTGAGAGCGTTGCAATACATGGCTGCATTAACTGTTTGTCCATTCGGCAGAAACTCAATCAGAAGCACCCCAAACCTGTCTCAGAAGACTGTGAGCATGAGTTTCTTGGTGGTGGTCGCTTGCTTGAACTTCACCTTTGTGGGGGATGATGTGTGGTGCCATTCCTTGGATTGTTGTTTTGTTTCTGGGGTGTAGAGGGACACAAATGACTCTTCTCCAGTGATGATATGGCTCAACAGTTCATCGCCTTCACTTGATTCACCTCTTTCACATTTTTCACAGTAAAAAACCTGATCACTGATCATATCTCACACTCGGCGGGATTTTCAATCACCTGCACCACTTCCATTGTCCACCACAACCACACCAAGCATTTGACAACATGCAAATGGCATCTGTTTACGTGCAAGGTACGTCAGTAACTAATGCACATATGCAAAATGCGAAGCACACAGTGTTGCCAACGTTAGTGCAAAACGGCCCGTAATTAAAAATAAACCTCGTACATACACATACACACATACAGTGGCAGCTATCTGTGGAGACCTGGGGGGGGGGGCAGTTGCCACCTCTTGTCACTTTTTCCACCGTACTATGGCCTCTTGTCTAATGCTTGTCTACCAAGAGAAAATAACTTTCATTGCCCCCCTCCCCTTCCCCAGTTTTGGCACCCAATCGCCGATACTGGTCTGAAGTATTCGGATATTTTTGAGTTTTGCAAATTAAAAATCTTTTCAAATTTCCTTTATTATCTTGTACCACCATTGAACAGCCATAATAATCCTATGTTTAGGAAATAATGTATTTATAATTTAAATTATACGCATTAGCAATTATTGTTACAATAAAGGATTCTAAATGTGTTAACAAAAAAAAAAGACAGAAAGACATTTTCACCTGGTAGCCTGGGTGCCGAAACTGAAGGGGCAAGGACAATTCACTTTCTCTTACTACACAAGTTTAACTTTTAGTTTTTGTTTTAGATTCACTTTTATGCACTGATAGACTAATTGCAACTGGACCTCCAGTTTAGAATGGGATCTGAATAACTATGTGCCTCCACCGGGTCTGGGTAGGCATTAAGAGGCCATAGTGCAGGAGCAAAAGTGATTATGAAACTAAAACTAAAAGTACCCAATATCGCAGACTGCAGACTTCTGGAGACGCCTCTCTACACAACAAACACATTCATATATACAAGAAGAAAATTCAAATTTTTACAAGTTTGAAAAATCGTCGATGTTATTTTTGTAGCATTTTTATAGGTTCACATTTATAAATTTTATGGCTTGAAGGGGGAATGGGATGGCCCCCATGGCCCCTCCCCTGGGTACATGCCTGTATCAGGGTGTATTAAATGTGATTGCCATCAGAAAATATTTGCATGCATTTTTACTACGTCATTATGATTGATTGGTTGAAGATCTCGATTTCAAAAATTCTGGGTTCCTTTTAATTTGATTTTGACATTGCTCATTTAATGTCACAGTTCTGCTACTTTTGGCTAATCACGACGATGATGAGATGGATGAAGGAACAATCACAAACATATAAGGACGACACAAGTTGACAGAGGATTATACTGGCTGAGAGTCCAGATGCCAGAGCCTCGCTAGTTTGAAAAATGCAGTCCAGGATGTGGAAGTGAGATTCATATTTGTGAACTTAAGAAGACACTGCTACACCTCTTCTGCGTTCGAATTTAGACCAATGGAATCCATTGCGTTTCCCTCTTCAGCCATTTTATCTAATCATTAATCATCCTCATCGTTGCAATTAAAAATACAAGCCAAACAGTGATGTTACGTAATAAATAATCCAACGATTAAAAAAACATCAAAATAAATGTTAACAACAGCTCTTCGTGCAAGAAAAACACAGACGTCAGAATGCAGCACACTAACACAGACAATACCAAACTTCCTTAATGTCCCCATTGCGAATAAGACTCCCACATACTATAACTTGAATTGGGCCCAAGGCCCGAATTTCAAACTGCTGCCGCCTTAAACAAGCTCAAAAAAATAAACAAGACAAGAATATTTCCAGACTCCCCTGCCAGCACTTGAAGTGGCACTGGAGGTTCCTCGATTCCGCTATTTTGGTGGAGCCTCCGGTTCTGTAAGATGCCTGATTATGGAATTCAGCTCAACGTATGAATAAAGCATAATTTGGTTTTTCGCAGTTTCTTGTTAGAACTGTTTCGTCACCTTCCTTCTGCTTAGTAATCACAAGGAAAAGCCTGCTTTCGTTTCTGACATGCAGTGTTACCAGCGGCAATCATTCACTGTTTCCAATCTATCCGGTAAATCTTCGGTGGTTGAATTCTTTGGCGTGAGGAAATTCTGGAGCTACGAGTGAGTAGCATAACCTGGTCTCGGAAATCTCCTATAAAGACTGGGGGTTCGACATGCTGACCCCACGTCACTCCAATACCGGTTGAAGATCTCCACACTTCTAGGTAGGATTGTGGGAGGAAGATTGGCAGTCGGGAGATCGGCCTAAGCCCTTCAAGGGCTGTTGAACCACAGGACATTATTATATTTTTATTATAATTAACAAGATTTCAATTGTCGATTGGGAATGTCTCGACATCACGCTTCTTGGTAGTGGGAATGGGGGGATTCTCCAATATAGAATAGACAGGTTGCCAGTATGTCTCCTGAAGGGAAGTTACTACATGTAATTAAGGGGGAAAACATCCAATAACAGTTGAAGTTTCTCCAAAGGAAAGAAAATTCTCTCCCTCTCTTACCGAATGATTGCCTTGAATTACATAAAAAGAGAAATAATTGGTTTATTGTTTTATGTGTATAGATTGTGCTTAAGTAATCCATATCTCTCTCTCTCACACACACACTCACACACACACACACACACGTGACATAGTAACATTTCAGAGGTTAAAAAGACTGAAAGAACAAGTGACAAAAATAGAGAGAACGGAACTGAAATGGAGGAAGAAAGAGTAACATAAAAAAAGCAGAAAGAAAGAGATAGGCAGAGGAAGAAGAGATGGGAATTGAAAGAATGAGATAGAGAAACAGAAATAAAGAAATAAACAAGAGGAAGAAGATATGGGAATTGAAAGAAAGAGATAGAGAAACAGAAGGTGAGCTGATGGGAACTGAAAGAAAGAGATACAAAAACAGAAAGAAAGAGATAAACAGAGGAAGATGAGATGGAAATGGAAAGAAAATTGGATTTTTATGTAAAAGATCACACACATCATAAACACTATGGATAAAATTCACCCCTAATTTTTAAAGCTTTTAATTGAGTGAGGTGTGTAAAAATTAAAAACAAAATATAATAACTATGCATTTCATTACATTAAATGAAGGAAATATAAAATAAAAAAAAAGCAGTTGTGCTTGATACTCACTTGTCTGGTGAATGGAGTAGAAAAATCTCCCTCAGGATATAATAATGATAATAATAATAATAATAATTTAGAATAAAATGTATTTTTAGTTTATAATTACATTTATTATAATAATCATAAGCATGATAATAATAATTATTGTTATATTTGTACTATTAAATTTCTTTCAATAGCTTCACCCCTTCTACAAACATTTCTGGTGACATCCATGCTTAAAATAACATTACATACATAACATATTAGAGGTGTCAATGTCCAAACAGTGAATTATATTCAAATGCCTAGTTGCAATCTCACTCTGGCCACACATGTGCAACAGCCAACAGCCGAATGAGCAAAATTATAGTGAGCTCATACACTAAGTTTAGTGCATGCTTAAGTCTCTGTTAACAAATAATTTCCAATTTAACTGTATGTAAAAACTTGGACACAACAATACAGCAGAAACATTTTAATCATTGTTGGCTCACACAGCTGTGTCTGAGCAACTTCTAAGGTCATCTTTGAATGAATGGGGTTGTGAGTATGAGACAGCTAATACTTATAAATATTTCTAATTTTAAGTAGATTTTAGACCATGGTCTGTGAACAAATGTTTCCAGTGTATTATTTTATAATACTGAATAGCGATGTTGTTACAGTTTTGCAATCTAGAGGCACAGCTGGTCCATTTTCTTTTTTTATTTGCTGGAAGGGTACATATTGACAATATATCATTCAAGTAGCATTTGTTATGTCTTCAAATGCAGACAATTCTTCACATTTCATAGTTTTCAAGATATAGACAAGTAACTTTTGATTAATTTTGTCTCCAACGGCCAGGCTTTGAGCTATTATTTGGAAAGTAAAAAGTCCACTAAAGTTTGAGTTTATAACTTTAGTAGCTTCATCGTATTAGATCACTTTTAAACTGAGTAGTGCCATAAAACTGAAACTTTACAACTTTAAAAAATAAACCTTGTAAGGAGCTTTGGCTTGCAGGACGGAAATGGAACTATTGATCTCTGTAGTACATTCGAAAGACACCTCGAGAGATGGATAAGTGTATAGCATACTTTTTTAGATTATTCTCACTGGATTAAAGTTTCAGTTATTGATAACGACATTCTCTCACAACATAGTGAGTATGTTACTTAGGAAAGCTTCGAGAATAGTTTAATTCACTAATTTAGGATAATTCCTTATCCTTCCAAAGAGTTAATGGTCAGAGGCCGTAGTGAGTATGTTACTTAGAAAAGCTTCGAGATTAGTTTACCTCACTAATTTAGGATAATTCCTTATCCTCCCAAAGAGTTGACGGTCAGAGTCCATATTGAGTATGTTACTTAAGAAAGCTTCAAGAATAGTTTAATTCACTAATTAAGGATAATTCCTTATCCTTCCAATGAGTCCATGGTCAGAGGCCATAGTGAGTATGTTACTTAAGAAAGCTCCGAGAATAGTTTAATTCACTAATTTAGGATAATTCCTTATCCTTCCAAAGATTGATTGATTGATTTAGTTTATTTTACTTCGCGTTTTGTGCCACTTGGCTAATTTGCGAAGATGGGGATGAGTGATGAAATGATGAAATTGATGAATGGACATTCACAAACAACCAAGCCTGAACGGGATTCGAACCCGGGACGCTTGGCGTTGCAGCGCGATATGCTAACCACTCGTCCACAGGGTCCGGCCCTTCCAAAGAATTGACGGTCAGAGGCCATAGTGAGTATGTTACTTAGGAAAGTTTTGAGATTAGTTTAACTCACTAATTTAGGATAATTCCTTATCCTTCCAAAGAGTTGACGGTCAGAGGCCGTAGTGAGTATGTTACTTAGAAAAGCTTCGAGAATAGATTAATTCACTCATTTAGGATAATTCCTTATCCTCCCAAAGAGTTGACGGTCAGAGGCCATAGTGAGTATGTTACTTAAGAAGGCTCCAAGAATAGTTTAACTCACTAGTTTAGGATAATTCATTATCCTTCCAATAGTCAATATCCTTAGTCAATAGGAAATTATGTCACATGGGTGTTAATTTATGAGAAACATAATTTCAATCTTGACACATTAATGACATTTATTAAATAGAGTCTCTGGAGCAATATGGAAAGAAATAAAAGAATAGAGAAAGGATCACTATTATCTTGCTAAAAAAACAAAAGCCTAAATTTGCGAAGATGGGGATGAGTGATGAAATGATGAAATTGATGAATGGACATTCACAAACAAACAAGCCCGAGCGGGATTCGAACCCGGGACCCTTGGCGTTGCAGCGTGATATGCTAACCACTCGTCCACAGGGTCCGGGCCTTCCAAAGAATTGACGGTCAGAGGCCATAGTGAGTATGTTACTTAGGAAAGTTTCGAGATTAGTTTAACTCACTAATTTAGGATAATTCCTTATCCTTCCAAAGAGTTGACGGTCATAGTTTGTGAAAAAGAAAATTTTCATGTTTAATATACATAAGGACATTCTATATCAAAATATAATGATATTGCAGAAACTCGCACAAAAACAAAACCAATGAACATGATATTCAGTGACCTACAGGTTTATTCCAGAAAAGAGACCCCAAGTCTCGTCAAAAGTTTTTCTGACACTCTCGATGCATTTTCCTATTCATTTTTTCGATTTTTTTTTTTTTTTTTCGATATTTTGCTCTGAATTTTTGTTTAGGTTTGTTTAGGATAAAAGCAACGATGGATGAGTATGAGGGAACAAATTGTGAAGAGAGCATAGCATGTGCGTGGCCAGAAATTTTTGTAGGGGGCAGGGTACAGGCCCTGATGGTGGAAATAATACAAATTATTATTATAATTGTGACAATGATTATTATTATACAATTATAACTATTACAAAGTAATTAAAATAAACCAATTTCATTTCAAATTATTATTACTATTTATTATTATATCCTTGTGGAAATTGCTACTTAACCAAGCAGATGAGGCAACATCCAACACAACTGTTTTTCATTATTTTTGTCATTTCATGCAGTTAGTGTACTGAAATGCATGGTTACTCAATATTACTATTAACTAATACACACAGCATTCAAGAAAAAAAAATATGCTCAAATTATGGTCATACAATTTATGATTTGTGACAGGTCACATAAACTCTATTCTTTTAAAATTTTGAAACCTGTGAAACAATTTCTTGTCTGGTCTAAATCCTAGAATATGAAAACATAATCTGGTTCCTGTATTTTATGCTCAATTTTTCGATCTAACGAACTATGTTATACTTTAGTTAATCTGTTAGAATAAAACTAGCTGAACTTCATTTATATTATTAACAGTAAAAACAATAAGCTTTCTGCTATTTTGTAACTTGAAATTAACAATGCCAATTTTCAGGAGGGGGCTCAAGGACCTGTTTGACCCCCCTCACAACGTCCATGCAGGAAAGCAGAGAGAAACACACATGCTTGTTCTGGAATTTGCCAGGTTCTAAGTGCCAATATTGATGACTGCACGTGCAGTGATCGGAAGTAGCGCGCTACTTGTAGCGTCGCTACTGTAGCTAGCTACAAAATTTGTAGCTGTAGCTGTAGCGACGCTACATTTTGAAAATTGTAGTTGTAGCGGTAGCGAAGCTACAAAATTTCTGTGATTGTAGCGAAAATTTCGCTACAGCTACATTATTTCTCTGCATTTTGAGGTAAATTTTGAATGTGGCAATAGCGTAAAAAAATCGACAATAACGCTTACTTTTGCAGGAGGTTAATAAAGACAGTCTTTTACATGGAAATACGTATAATCTAGATTATAAATATCTCAATATCGCGCATTATAGAGATTTGCGTAATTCATTAATATCTGAATATTTCTTATATCCAGATAACTAATAGACATATACAAATTTATTCAGGCTAACAGCTACGTTTTTTTTAGTTGCGTCGCTATTTTGTGTAGAGACATGTCTCGCTTGCTGCACTGCTGGAAAAAATGCCTCGTTTGTGTCACACCCGGAACAAATCCTGTGGATATCCATGGTGTAAGAGACAGCAAAATATCAATAATTACTATGCAAAACACAACTTGCAGTGCAAAAACGAGCGATTTTCCAGTACACTGACAAAGCATTAGTGCCAACAATCAATGGCTCAGTACGTTAATAGCATTGATCTTTGTCAGTATATATGATGTCAGCAGCAAGAAATTATTGTTACAAGAACGATAGACATACACTTTCTGGAATTACATTTATTTTCGTGATAATATTTGTTCACAAATTTTAAAATTACAATATGTTTAGAACACTCGGGTTTACACGCCAGTGTCAGTTTCCTCAATACATTTTATCATATTGTAAAGACTACGTACGAGTTATTGAATTTTTGCAGAAACGACAATTTGCTTTAGTTAATATACATAGTTTTCAAATTTATGTATTTTTCCTACTTTTACGTCGCTTTTATCTTAACTTTTGCTAATCATGGCAATGAGGATGAATGGTTTATTTAGTTATTATCTTATCTATAGTCACTTTCTGTCACTTTCGGCTAATTGTGAGAATGAGGAAGAATGAAGAATGACAATGAGCAGTGTGGGGAGTGGAGGAGCAGGAGGATCCCATCCTCCCAACTAGGAGTCTTTCCTAGTATTTATTTTGAGTCCACTTTATTGATAGATAAGCTGATCGAGACTGGATCAAACCTGGTGCCATTGGATTACAAGGCGACACAATTTCCACTGTTCAGGGAAGCAATTCAAACATGAAAACTTACGTAAATCATCGCTCCACCTGTTTCTCATCTATAGCCTACCATAAGAACCATACACCAGCTATCCCCAAGGTTTGGGTAAATCCCCCCCAACTAGCATTCCATTTAAGTGCTAAGTAGATATAATTGACAAATATCACATTTTTATCTTATTCCCATTTTGCACAACACGTTATAGTTATTTCGATACATATCATAAATTCCAATAAGTAGTCAGCCACATAAATATTTTTGATATGACAATGAGAACAACACGCACACGTGTAAGACCCCATTTTCATTAATATTCCATGAGAGCAGCAGGAATATTTAATAAGAAAAATTATCATTATAAAGCATTGATTATTTGAATATGTTATAAATTATAGTTTACACCCCAGTTTACACCCCAATGAATGTTCAGAATGCTGCCTTCATATCAGTCTATTAAATAATGAAATATTTGTTCTCAAGAAAAATATGTTGATATGTGAATATAGATACGTAATCCTACCAAATTTTATTTGTGTATAGTTGTATTCATTAATTTGAGTAACACCCTAATTGCAATATTCATATATCAAATGTGAATTGATATGCATCTTGAATAGGTACGTTATTCTCTAACATTATAGTAAAATAAGTAACTGAAGTAACACTGCTATCAAAATTATCGAATGACGGGGATCATGATAATAAATAACAGAATCTATTTTCCTGTAAGTACAACTATCATACTAGGGGCTTCTTTTGAATATCCATGTGGTTGTTTTTATTATTTTTATGCAGAAGTAGCGAAAAAAGTAGCGAAGTAGCGAGTAGCGAACAGGAGTAGCGTAGCGAGCTACTTTTTAGTAAATGTAGTTGTAGCTGTAGCGAAGCTACATTTTGGAAGAGTAGCTGTAGCTGTAGCGAAGCTACTTTTAAAATGTAGCGTTCTGATCACTGTGCACGTGTAATACAGTCACTGATATTTCTGGCTTGTAACGATCACATTGATAGTCAATGAGACTGTTACAACTCAGAAGTGCCCATGACTGTACATCGTTGGTTCATCGGCGCAAAGCTGTACAGTACAAACGGCCTTGCGTCCCTCTTCAACTGAAAAAAAAAAGAGGCCCCTACATACGTTAGCCATGTTGACACCATTGTGGGGCTTTAAACCGAGAGCTACCCACTTCTGCTGTCTTTGTAGATCATAGGAAACAGATGCACCTGCTACATGCAAAGACTTCTACTGGTGAAGGCATCCTATCTAAGAGAAGCAGCGGGAGATTTAAAGGCTGATCAGAACAGGGTCTACAGTTCAAAGCGGGATCAGGACAGGATTCTTTGGACTCGACCTGCTACAACTGAAGAAGTGCTCAAATTCCTTTGGACATGTTACGTCAAGCTATGCAGGCAGTTTGATGGCTGCAGAAATGGTTGTCATCCAATGAACGTCATCTTCAAGTCATAAACCTACCCTTCTCTCCAGCGGTATGTAACATATGTAATGGCATCCTCTGTACTATTCATTTCCAGAACTCAATCTCATGCCACTATTTTTATCTTCTCTATACCTTCATTTCAAAATGTCCCATCTTTTTCGATACCCAGGGGGTCATTCCATTCTCACGGGTGCGACATGAGGACTACATTTTTGATATTAAAGTAACTATTCTACTGATAGTTGGGCAACATTTATCATACAGTTTCTGTGCAATGAAATATGAAACTTAACACTGTTGATTAAACACCACTACCCTTAAAATACTTTCCCAAACTTGTAGCTATAAGTGAACAATTTTGTGTCATGGATGGGACAGACGAAACACTTCATTTCACTTTCTTTCACAGTTTATTTGAATTTCCGTGAATTGTCAAATTATGAAAAATAAGTTATTTAAGACAAGAGAGAAGGTAATTGACCTTTTAATATTCTAATTGAGTTGAGGGGAAATGTAACAGTTAAAGGAGGAGTTAATTGTTTCTTGGTGCCACGGGTGGAACACAATAGAAAAGAAAAGTAAAACAACATTATAAAATAAATGAACAATATGCAAAATATCTTCTACTTTTTAACTTAATTATGTATAATATTTGAATTATTATACAAATGACAATTTTAGATTGTTCACTCACAAGATAGGATGAAGTTACAGCATTGCATTTAATTTTAAAAATTGAGGTTCAGGTGCACTTTCACATGGAATGCCACAATATGTTATAAACACACACACACTAAAATATCTTTCATGACAAAGTTGCAATATGAATTCTAACCCGTAACTACTTTTCTTCATTATACGAGCCCAAAATAATTAGAATGAAATTGGCATTGACTTATAGTTTTTGTAGAACCCTCGCATATTAAGTTTTTGACGTGACCGCTTAAAGTTGTGATCGATGTTAAGTGGGAACTGTTTATTTTCTTCTGTCGGAGCTTCATTATTCATATGCCCCTGAAGATTTTAGTGCCATAAATGTTATTCATTGCTGGATAGAAAAAGAGGCATGTGTGTCCAAAATGAGCAAATTGTATTGGGAAATTCTTGAAGTTGCCAACGCAAGGTGCCAGAGCGGATAACTCTATCTCTTCCTAATAACCGATACCGTATGTCGAAAGTTCGCCAGTTTTATGATGGGAAGATTACATCGTCAATTGAGAGAAATACAAACCACGTTATAGGTAACAAGATTGACAGCTCCTTACAACACAACCCACCGTTTTGGTCTTTTTCCTTTTTCTACCCTTCCTACAACACCTTGTTTGTACCTGTGTTCCTCTTACTGTCTTTCTCGTTCTTCTTGAGTCTCTATTCCTTTCTCTCTCTCTCTCTTCCTCCCTAATTTCACCCTCTTTCTCTTTCCCCTCTTGCACTCTCTCCTTTCTTTCCCCTGCATGTCTTTTTACATTTCCCTCACTTTCTCTTCCCATATCTATTTTTCTCTTTCAATCCCTTCTTCTTTCCCTTTCCCTCTCTTTCTATTTTCCTTACTGATCTTTCTCTTTCCCTTCCATTCCCTTCCCCCTTTCTGTTTCTTTTCCCTTTCCTTTCTCTTTCCATTTCCTCTCTTTCTCTTTTCATTCCCAATCTTTCTATTTCCTTCCCTCATTCTTCCTTAAGAAATCTATCTTAGTGATAGAGTTGTGTAGACAAATTTGGGTCTATTCTTTAATATGGCTTTATTACCCCCTTATCAATATGTTATAATTATTCAAATCTTTTTACATGTTGCTTTAAGTGTATAACTTTTACGAGGCATGGAAGTAGTCTATTTTCACTGTTCCAAATATTTAGTATTAGAACCTCACTGACAGTTCTCACAAACCATAACGTGTCCCAATAGCAACCCTGATCTTATATTTTCAATAAATAAATAAATAATATATCACAACCAATACGAAATCATAGTGATTAATCAGTTTCAGAGCCAGAAGGAGCGGAACCACCTATTCCACGCCTGACTAGGCAACTCACCTCCCCCTGCTGATAAATAAGAGAAATCAGATGATTAAATATTCTCAATAGGTTTTAACCCAAATATGCATTATTGTATGGTATATTGGGATGCAAAACATATCAGAGAATGAAAACTGTTTGTCTTAGAGGGCTAATGTTTGATTTATTCTGAGCAGAATGGGAAGAACTTTGACAGGAAATAATATTTTGACATCCCATCTTCAGATGCAATGAGATTTGGCTGGCTCAAACTGAATTGCCAAATTAACATTTTTGGGTAAGGTTTCAATTTTTTCATCATCATCTATGCTTGTTGGGAGGGGGGTGATGAATTTTTCACTTCCAAGAGTGTGGGCTTGACCCTCAAAAACAAAACCTGTCTATGATACGTAGTTTCTCATTTACAATTTTTTGCATATCACTGTACATTTCAAAAACACCCATCTGAAAACCTCTCATCAGCTAAAAGTTAAATAATGAATATGAATTTGGTAAAACCTCATAATATAAACTGCTCGCCATTAAAAATGCAACACCCAGAAGGAGTAATCGGAATCGGACGAAATGTGTACAGTGTGTAGAGGAGAGGTGCAGAAGGAAATGATTAGGTGTTCAAGGCCGTCATGCGTCATGTGCGCCTGCCACGCCATCTGGTAAGTGGTACCTGTAGCAGGTCAGATAGGTGCAGAAGAGCAGTGAAAGTGCATGGTCGTGAGTGTAGTGTGTTAAAATCGGTCAGCAATGCCACGTCGTCGAATACGGCAGCGATTCCAGCAGGTTTCCCAGTTCGATCTCAGCCGAATTGTTGCATACCGTGAATGCGGATTATCCTACCGTGAGATCGGTGCCCGTGTAGGACGGAATGCATCCACAGTGATCCGTGTATGGAACCAGTGGGTCCAGGAAGGCACTGTAGAGCGACGTAGAGGTTCACAACGTCCGCGTCGGACGATGGAACGAGAGGACAGACGTCTGATACGCATGGCCTTTACAGACAGAAAGGGCAACGTCAACGAGGATTGCGCATGAAGTACGGGATGTTTTACAACGTCCAGTGTCCCCACGAACCGTGCTTCGTCGTTTGGCGAACCGGGGAATTTTTTCCCGGCGCCCACTGTTGCGGATTCCTCTGACGCTAGAGCATAGGCGTTTGCATCTGAGATGGTGCCAAGACCGTCGTGCATGGATGGCGGAGTGGAATGCTGTAGTGTTCTCTGATGAATCCCGCTTCTGTATACAACATCATGATGGACGTACACGCGTGTGGCGGCACCGTGGCACTAGGCTTCATGATGCCTGCATCATGCATCATCACACAGGGCCTTCATTGGGTATCATGGTATGGGGTGTCATCGCCATAGGTGTTCGTTCGCATCTCGTACGCATTCAAGGGACATTGAACAGCCAACGGTACATCACACAGGTTCTCACCCCTGTTGCTGTCCCATTAATCCATGCACTGCATAATGCCACTTTGCAACAGGATAACGCACACCCTCATGTTGCAAGGAATGTCCTCGCATTTATGGAAGCTAACCACGTGCTCCTGCTTCCTTGGCCAGCACGTTCGCCGGATATGTCGCCAATTGAAGATGTCTGGTCCATGGTGGGTCGCCGGCTGGCCCAACTCAGGTTTCCGGCACGTAATGTTGAAGACTTCTGGCACCGTGTGGAAGCCGCTTGAGACGCCATACCGCAAGCAGACATCGATAGACTCATTCTGTCCATGCCTCGCCGTGTTGCAGCAGTTATTGCGGCCCGTGGAGGCTGTACACGCTACTAGCTCCTTGGGGTTATGCAACCATGTTCTACGTGTCACATGTCACACCACAGAGCTCTAACTGTAATCATTTTCTTATCTTATTATGAACTACATATTTGCCAAGTTTCGTGTTTCTATCTCATTTCCTTCTGGGTGTTGCAATTTTAATGGTGAGCAGTGTATTTATTATCTGCTTCAAGGAATGCTAGATAGCAAGTTTTCATTTAAGCAAAATGTTACATTTCATTTCTACCAGATGTTAAATAGATATAACTAAAAAAAACTATGATTTAGCCCAAATATGCATTTTATGAATGCTTTTTAGGGATCCTAAATATGACTGCCCCCAGACGATGTTCTCCCTCCACCTGTACCCACATTCACTTTTTCTGGAATATAATCTACCAACAAGGCATGCACTGATTACATCCTTAGCTAAAATCTTCTTGAGACACTTCATTTAAGGCACGTGTTGCTTTATGGAGTTTCAATAATATGTCAAATAAATTCACATTTACGTATTACATTAAGAGCTTGCTCTGATAGTAGTTGAACATGCATTCATTGATTGAAGCATGTTACCATATTATTTTTTGGTCACATAAATTTTCATTTGCATTTTTGGTGGTCCTACATTGTTTTTTTCTCTTTCTGGGCTAGCAGCTATATGACAACAAAGATAAAACCAGCCACTGTAACAGTGTGTTTAGCATAATGTGGAGTCCTCTCTCCACACTTCATGATCCTTTCATAATCAATCACTTATCTTCATATGGACCAACTGTATAATTCAAATGAGTAGAGTGCCTCCACGATGGTGTAGTGGTAACATCGTCACCCAGGTTCATTGCCTGGTGAAGGCACATAGTGGTTTGGATCGCACTTTAAATTGTAGGTCCAAAACTAAAAAAAAAACCTCAAGTGAGTAGAAAGTGGCAGAAACGTACCTTTTGCAATCGATCTCTGTCTTTTTTCCTTGCAGCTCTGAAGGAAGGTGGGTCTTGCTCCTCTTCCAAATCTACAGTCATGAACTCTTCGAGGGTTAGCGAACTGGATGGGGTCTCTCCAAACTCCACTAACCTAAACAAAAGCAAGAAGATTTGCTCAGGTTTGGAATAAAATGTACAAATTTTGTTAATAAACAAGCAAGGGATATAAAATGTAACCAGATCTAAAATAATTGCACATTCACATCCTGTCTTTCATGGCCACGAGAACTTGTGGCATATCTGCCCAACTGGATCACAAGCAAATATGAAATGCAGAAAAATTGAAAACAATGTACCAAGGGCACCTGCAGAATTTTTCCTAAGACGTAGAACTTGTATTTAACCTTTTATTATTATTATTATTATTATTATATCAAATCATAAAATTGAAATTGAGTAAAAACAATGAATAATTCTTTATATTTTGTACTTTTTCACGATGCATACATATCAAACAGAAATCAATTATTCACTATCATGGCATCTACGATCAATGTTTTTTACATGTCTACTGTATTAAGAGTACTATATAAGACATAAACGAGTTCAGGGCTGCCGTCAGGGGTGTACGAAGTGTGCCACCGCATAGGGCCTCGCACTTTGAGGGGCCTCACGCTTCCGAAATATTTATATAATACGAGGTGTATTCGTAAAGTAAGTACCGTTTGCAAATATTGCAGCTGAATCGATGCATTCGTGACCGTGTGAGTTCTCGCTGACGTCATTCATCCCTTAGTTAACCACAGGCACGCGTGGGAGCAGGTCATGCTTTTTCTTCATAGTTATCTGAAGGATTGAAATGTTCAAGAAAATCAATTGGCCCGCCGACTGTGAAGTCCGGTCTGTGATTTGTTTTTTCAATGCAAGAATGGTTGAATTCTTGCCTAGAGGTCAGACCACCAACAAAGATGCCTGCTGTGACACATTAATCCGGCTGTGTCGTGCAATTCAAAACAAAAGACGCAGAATGCTTAGCGAAGGCATTTTGTTGCTTCACGACAATGCTCATCCGCATACGGCCCAACAAACTCAAAATTTCATCACGTCATTCGGCTGGGAACAATTGTTCATCCACCAACAGCCCTGAGTTTGCACCAAGTGACTACCATTTCTTTCTTCATCTGAAGTAGTAGTTTCTTGCTGGTTAGCGTTTCGACGAGGATGACGACTTCGAAGCAGTAGTGCATGGATGGCTTTCGTCACAGGTGGGAACATTCTATGATGATGGGATACAAAAACTAGTGCCACGCTACAACAAATGCTTGAACAATGGTGGAAACTACGTAGAAAAGTAGTTTAATGTCTGTAGAATGCAATGCAAATAAAAAAAGATACGAAACTATTTTACTTTATTTTTTACACCCTTTCGGTACTTACTTTCTGAATTGAATTATTGAATCTTTTTTTCGCATTCATTTCTTGTGCTAACAAGATCATTTTAGAATAGAAGAAAGAAAAGAAAGGAAATCTATATTAGCGACAGGAATAGATTTAAATAAGCTTACGCAGTGTAGAAGAAAAGGGAACATAATTTTCAAAGGAGGGCTACAAGATCCAAGTCTGCTGTGTCCCACAGAATGCAGTTGAATTTCTTGTTTGTGACCACAACCTTCGACCGATTTCCTGCCAAGTACAGGAACTATAACGTGATTCTTTGTGAAGCTGAGACCCCACATTTTAGGGCGCACATGTATGGACTCCCGCATTTGGGTTTTATGATCAGGTAAATTGGGAAAAGATGAAAAGAAGAGGATTAACCGTGACAGGGAAACTTGTTCTGGGTCGATATTCCCTTTTGTGTGAAATACATCCACAGCTGAAATCGAAATAAAGATCTGGAGATACTTGCATTTTTTTTCTTCTCAAAACCCCTCCTAGAGAAGGGTCATTTACAGATTTTGCCAGATATTACCACTATGCCAGTGGGCCAACAAGTTTCAAGTCAAATAAATCATTATCGTTTGGGGTTTGAAGCAGTAGTGCATGCAGTTTCCATCAAAGTATTTCATTTCCAATTTACGTAAAAAATGAAAGTTGGGAATGTTTACATGGATCAACATGGATAAAATGCAGTGGGTGATGGTGCAAATTATCCTAACATGGAATGCTTTATGAGAATTTTCTTAACCCATGGTTATAGTTTCACCCCACGTTCCTTCCACTGACCGATGCTGCCCCCCCCCCATAAAGACTCCTGCGGGCAGCCTTGATTTAAGAACCAACATCTATTTTTAAAAACATCCACCACAGTTGCCACTTGTCAAAATTTGACTTCGATACCGTGACTGATGACTTTGATACAATTTTAAGTATGCATGCATTGTATTCTACTGATTTTCTAAATGAATTTTTCCCTACAATACTTTCCTAAACCATACAGAATGTTCACATTTTACAATATCAATATGTGAAGACTGCATAACCCCCCCCACACACACACACACACACATTTTTATAGTAATTATATGGATATACACACATACAGAGTCCCCGACATCCGTGACTGAGTGGTTAGTACAGTACATTTTTATAAGGGCGTTGGAAGGATCATGATAATTTCATACTTTAGCTGTGTTTTCTGAGGGGAAATCACTATTATTGGAAAAAATATGCCTCCTTTGCCCACACTGGAAAAAAATTACCTTGCTTGCCCCTCCCTGGAAAAATTCCTGCGGACGTCCATGCTATGGTACTAGCATTCTTTCTTGTCGGAGGATGACAAAATCTTTAGTAAGCTGCGGACAGGAAAGGATGGTTGGCCCACAGGATATAAATATATCTGAATAAAACTTAACAAGTCTTTAATGTAACGATAAGCAACAGTGTAACTTGGGGTCGAACTTGAACCTCAGGTTTCTAAATATATAAAAGATTTAACATTTCAAAACATATGTATATATTTTAATAAACATGGAAATTTGGCCACAACCCCCTTGCTCACGCCAAGATACGCCTATGACGATAAACAGCAATGCATGAATTAAGAGAAAGATCATTTTAGAATAGAAGAAAGAAAAGAAAGGAAATCTATATTAGCGTTTCATCCTCTGTCTGCTAGCAGGATCCAGTTTCCATAAAATGTTGACATCTTTAGTATGTTATCTGACAGAAAAAAATATCACCTACATACCCCCAAAGTTTGGAGTTTGGAGGGGAAAACTCAGCGGGTTATGACCCCTTCAGTTAAACAAATTTTATAAAGCACTTGCCTAAGCATTCCCCCTAGTGTAGTGGTTCCCAAAGTGTGCACTGTGGCTGGCTAACAGGGGCGCCACGAAATATTCCATTATTTTCACTGAAATGACACTTTCTTGTTAGTCTACACATGGTTTTAGAACTTTTTACAAAAAATGTTTTTGAATTTGAAATATGTGTTGTTGTTTTTTTATTTAAGGCAAGCAACCTAACCCCACTAACTGAGCATTCCAAGTGTTAGATAGGCCTACATTATGACTTGGGTGCCGTGGAAAAATCTTGAAACTAAGGGTGCCGTGAAATGAAAAAGTTTGGGAACCCCTGCCCTTGTGCACTATCATAATGATGATATGTATAATCACGCCCCCTACAAAGTTCTATCTCCAAATTTCCACTTCGAAAATTATACCAAAAAAAAAAGTTTTTCGAGGGCTAATGGTGCTGAAACAAGGCCGACCAAAAATTTCTTAAGAAAAGTTGTTTGTCTTGATGCACTCTACAGACTACCAAACTTAGTGGGTGGTTGAAACGTGTGTTGAAAATATTGGGGAGGGGGAGGTTTGAGTGTAGAATTTCACAAGGAATGAAAGGTGTCTATATTTCCACTTTTCAAAATATAAGGGCCTTGCGGGTATGGTTCATACAGAGCCTCGTGTTTCCTAACGGCGGCCCTGAGTGAGTTACTAAAGTTACATCTGCAAAACTTACTTGTAAATGTTCCATATATAACTTTAGTAACTCGCTTATGTCTTATATTATCAACCGCGTTGTTTAATCCCCTTATCATGAAAAGAGTACTATATATAAAAAAAGAAAAGTAATTCCAAATGACAGCAGGTGAATTATCAAACACAAAAAAATTTTCCATCGGGAAATGGCGATTTTCTTCTGTCCCAAACAACAGGATTATAAAAATGTCCTTTCCTAATCTCATCCTGACAAAGAATTTTCGTCCAGCACACTCCTATTTACGGCAGTCAATATGATTCTAATGCCTGTGGTGAAAACGTTCTTTCCTTATTCTGTTCAACATGGCATTAATTGCTATAATTCAGTCTGCAAGCCACAGAAAACAGTATTATTTATAATAAAATATCACCACTAGAATTATATTGTCTTTTCTCAGATATCTCAGAGGATGCAAGTGACCCACTGCCCCCCCCCCCCCCTTTGTGGGTACCCATGCATATTGCCCTTGCTCCTCTCCAAAAGAAGACGCCTTACCAAATAGTTATATTTTTAGACATACTTTCAAACGAGGCACAATATGTTTATTATTATTACTAATTATAACATTCCTGTAGCTCATGGGAAATCTTATATTTAATATCAGTACTTACATTCAAGGCACAAACACATGCAATTCACTTCTTACACAAATATATAACAATATTGTGTAACTTGAAAGAATACTATTTATTCATTTATCAATTTCAGTTACTCATTGCCACCATTCATAGAAGGTTGTTCAACAAATGAGGGGCTTTGTGGAAAGAGAAAAAGCATTTTTAAGGCACTGTGCTTCCTACAAAAAGTACTAGAAGGGCATCAGTAGTGAAGTAGGCACACATCACAAAGTTGGAAGTTCGAGGATTTAAAGCTAGATGAGGAGCTGTTGGATGTGAGCAGAAACAACAAATCCTCATCAGTTGCACCTTCTTTTCCACAGAGTACCTAAAATGTTTTTGGTGAATGGTGGTAGTGAGTTACCAAAATCAATAGGTGAAAAAAATATTACTGTATATTTAATATCAAAAATAGGAATTGTAGTTTCCCTGGCGACGTGATTAAAACAAGGGTTCTCAGGTTATCAGCCAGGCTAATTTGATATTAGTATTCAATGTTTTGAGCACATAACATTGCTCTCATACTCTGATGAAATGTCTCGTTTAAAATGATGGGATTTTATATACATATTTTGTACCTGCAAAAAAAAAAAAAAAAAAAATCATACTGATGCAGCCCTAATAAAAATAGAATGCCTTATTCTGGAAGTAGTAGTAGTAACACTGTATGGATTTCCAACTTACAAGGAAAGCGCCAATCCACATAGTAAACCTAGGAACATATTTCCTGTCTGTCCATAAAATAATTCATTCTTCTTACAAACATATTCTTGCATGAACCATGGCATGATGTTTTCTCCATCTTTCTCTACCTGATTTTCAAAAAAATTTAAAAAATCCCCTCACCTCTTTCTTAGAGTAGACTCATGAACTTTAACTATCCTTATGATGTCTGTAATTGTACGGCTAAATTCATGCAAACGGGCTGCTATCAGAAGAGCTGGAAAAAGAAAAATGTTCATTCAGTTACCTATTTGTAATTCCTGACTAAAACTATAATGAATTTAATGCAAAATATGTCATGGGTATGCCTGATTTATATTACTCTCTCTGTGAATATATATATATATACAAATGCATAAATAGTCCTCCCCAATGGTGCAGTGATAACGTCATCACCTTGCAATCAAAGGATCCCAGGTTCGATACCCGGTGGAGGAACATAGTGGTTCGGATTCCACTTTAAACTGTATGTTCACTCCCAATAAGCCTTTCTGTGCATAAATTGAACTTAAAAATGAACTCAAATGTGTAAACCTTTGTTTTACAGAGTAACAGTGTATGTTTAATAATAGCACAATACAATAATGCCCTCATTTTGCACATGCAGACTTCATTCTGTTTAGAGAATGAAATGCACCCTAAGAGACGATAGAAGATATTGAAAAAAAAATAATGGTGCGGGAACTGCAGAATTTTTCATGAAATGCATATCAGAACACAATGCAGCAGTGAAAAAGTGCTGGGAGGGAACTTCTTTGAATGAGGTAAATTTGATTAAGCTGTGTAACAAGCAAATAAAATAATTTGAAAAAAGTTGGGTTTCTTTGTGGAAAGAGGTTGTACACTCATATTACACACTGTAATTTACTCATAAGATGTACGTATATTGTTCTTTTCCCTCTAAAACAAATTTTAATTTGCATTATATGCATTTATTTGCGAGAAGCAAAAGTTTGTTTTAAGTCCACTTTATACTTATATAGATTAATCGGGACTGGGTCTACAGTTTAAAGTGGAATCTGAATTACTATGCAATGTACCTCCACCTGGGATCAAAACTGGGGTCTATTGATTACAATTGGCAACAGCAGGAAGGTCCTTGCCAGAAACCTTTAATCAGGCAATACAGTATCAGGTAACCATGTTCCAGCAGACAACTACTCTTCAAATGGAATGTCCAGATAATGATATTCAAATACTTAAGAAAGGTTTGGGAAATATTCACTGCAAGGTCGCATTTCTTTGTCTCTAAAATTAAATTTGTAAAATTACAAGGATAAATAAATAAAAAAATTAAACCCTTACCTGCTCCACATAACCCTGAAGGCCTCCTTCCAGTGTGAATCCAGTCCCTCTTCATTCTTTGCACCAATCGTAAGGCTGTCATGGATACCTCGTGGGTTTTATCACCAAAATCCAGTCGATTAGCAAACCTTAGAATGTACAGACAAGGATCTATGGAAGAAATGAAATAAAGCATTACCAAGGATGAACTTCAATGTAATTTCTGAGTAATATACTGAAACCAGTTGCAGTGAAGAGGCAACAGTAGACACTGTGGCAGAGAGCTAAATGGTTGGTTGTTCAATTAGTAACATTGAAAGTTTTCAAATGTTGAAGTTTCATAAAGAACAACAGTTTCAGAGTCAGCATATATGATGCCCTTCATGAACTTATGAATTTAATATGTAATATGAAGAACCTAGGTGGGGCCTCCCCCATGGCGCAGTGGTAGCGTCATTGCCTTGTAATCAAGGGGTCCCGGGTTCGATACCCGGTGGAGGCACAAGTGGTTCGGATCCCACTTTAAACTGTAGGTCCAGTCCCGATTAGCCTTACTGTGCATAAAGTGGACTTAAAACAGCAACTCAAACAAAAACAAACAAAGAAGAACTTAGGTGGGTTCAAGAATTTGGAAATTTCAAAGGTAGGTAACGCAACCTGACCTTGTATCATTATTCGTATTGATGTTAGTTAGTCTACATGTCAGTGGACTTCAAGTCCCAGGAGGTCAACTAATTTTGCATATTTTGTGGATGAGACAACTTACTATCTACCAATTTTTTGTGCATGTTTACTAGTATTGATCTTTTATGAGATGACAAGGGCCGATTGCAAGGACGTATTTAGGGGGTCCAGACCCCCCCCCTGAAAGACTTACCAAGTACTAAAATTAAATAATAAATTTTTTTTTTTTCGCATTTGTTACATAATCGATGGTTACTTTTTTCCGCTGAACTTATTAGAAGGCAAGGAATTTGGCTCATACTGCTTTGAAGGACAGTTCCAAAGATTTATGCACACTACTACTTATGATGATATGCATAAAATATTAATCAGCAACTTTACTTTCGTCAATTGTAATAGGCAATTAAAAGTGATCATCGTACAATTATTTTGCCTATTACAATTGGATGTAACTCCTTTTTGTTATTCAATAAATATGCAATTCTTTATCTTTGACATTAATTTCCTTGCCAGGTCAGTTGTTTTTTATACAAATTTTGGTGCTCTTAACTACACATAACCTGGATAATGAATACATACTGTTATATCTCTATTCTTTTACCATCTTTTTTACCTATTCATGTAATAATAACAATACACAATTAATTAATTTACATATTTAATAATATTTATTAATTTAATATAAAGGTAAAAAAAAGGTAAAGTGCTCCCCTGTGCTTAGCACCACGCCATGAAGGCGTATAGGGGGTGTGGGGGTAACGCCCCACACTTTCTTGATCCGGTCGTGAGTGGGGGTGATGTGATCAGCATCACGCCCCTGACCGCCTTTACCCCCCAGGGTTTCCCCCAGGTACCCATGTTATTCGACGCTGGGTGGACGCCGGGCCCGCTTCCATCGTTAGAAAAGTTCCCGGATTTGAACCGGCTGGGGATCGAACCCGGGACCTTTAGCATGGTAGTCAGACGCATTACCGACTGAGCCACCGCAGCCAACCATATATAATTATATATATATAATTAATTTAATATAATTATTCTAATTTTATTTTTATTATCATCATTATTGAGGCACTTGACCCCCCCCCCCCCCCCGAAATGTATTTCTAGATACGTGCCTGGCCGATTGGGTTTATTATTACATCATACTGATTGTACCTCTGTGTTTAACATTGGTGGCAATGAGGTGGGGGATGTAATCTAAACCAGGGGTTTCCAACTGGCGGCCTGCAGGCTGCATGCGGCCCACAATGCCTTCCTTTGCAGCCCGCGAAGCCAGTCTGCAAAATACATTAATTTTATGTATTTTTATTAAAATAAGTTCTATTTTTACTGAAGAAACAGTTTCAGAGTATGGACTTCCTTAAACAACTGGGGTTTCTAACAGATATCACAGGTCATCTGAATGAACTGAACTTGAAACTGCAGGGAAGAAACCAGCTGGTGTCAGATTTAATGGGAAACATAAATGGGTTTCGTAATAAACTGAAGATTTTCAACATTACTTTGGAGAGGACAATTTTCCAAGCTGTCGGCGGCTAGCAGAAGATGAAGAAACACTGGACTTTTTTTAATTCAGTGCAAATATTAAAGAAATAATGGATGAGTCTGACTCCAGATTAAAGATTTTGAAGAACTTAAAAGCAGCATCCAGCTATTTAGCAATCCTCTTGGCATTAACATCGAAGAAGAAGAAGCTTCTCTCCAACTTGAATTGTGTGATTTGTAAGGCGATCCGTTCCTTCAAACTAGGCAAGAAAAGGGGCCAGAATTTTTCAAATACCTTCCAAAGGAACGCTTTCCAAACCTTCGTAGTTTTGGGCAAAGAATGACATCCATGTTCGGCAGCACATACACGTGTGAATGTGTTTTTTCTTCAATGAAATTCATCAAGAACAGCTACAGAAACCGACTGGCAGATTCTTCACTGCTTCACCTTCTGAGACTTTCAAAAACAGAAGTTCAAGTGGACATTCCCACTTTAATAAATGAAGCAGATCGGCCTCAATTTTCACATTGAACACTCACTATGAAGGATTCTTATTTGTATGGTGTGTTTTTCATTTCTTTCAATTCATCCATAAGTATTGGGTTTTTGAGAAATAAATTGTAATTATACAATTTTGATTTGTGATTCCATTGTTTTTAATGCCTCATTTTAGAAATTTAAGTCATGCAAAAGTACTACATTTTCAGTTCAGTACTTGCAATTTTTGTAATTTTTAATCCCCCCCCCAAAATAATGCGGCCCGCCAATCAACTGCTGTATATAATTTTGGCCCTCGGACCTTTTGAAGTTGGAAACCACTGATCTAAACCATCTGCAATTTGAAACAGTTGAACTATTGAGTCTCATTGAAAGTACAAAAAGTGTGTGTGTGTTTAGGGCTAAGCTGAACCAATTATGAGAGATTCTGGTAGTTTCAAACATGGAACTCAAACAGTGTTTATAAATGCTAATGCATGAAGCAATCCACTGGAACTAGAGGTATTATCCAGAATTTTTAGGACATGAGCTGTCATCTGGACAGCAGTAGCACGATGCAATGGAAGATGGTAATTTTTTTTGCATATTTTGGGAGTCAAAGAGTTCAAAATTTCATGCAAGTGGGTGAACGTACTGACCATTTATGTCCTTTTACTTGGAGTTGTGTATGTGGTGTGTGGCAATTTCATGATGGATCCGAGGAAAGAACAGTGAGTGTGCATCACATTTTGTGCAAAGCTAGGGAAAAAGTGGACCGAAGACCTTGGTAATGATTACTCAATTGTTTGGGAAAGCAAGCATGGGTGTTTGAATGGCATGCTCGGTTCACAATAAGTTGGACATCCATTGAGGACGACAAACAGCTGCACAATGCCCAATATTGTTGCCAAAGTTAAACAGCTCATTCCTGAGGATCAACGTCAAGCTGTGCCAATGAGGCGAGAATTGGCTATGGGACATGCAAAGGGATTCTGGCCTGCTCAATTTGAGCATGCATCGTGTCAGCACCACATTTATGTTAATGTTCAAGATAGCTGATCAGAAGCAGCAGCATGAGCAACCATCTTGTCAAGGATTATCACTGGACACTGGTGATAAAAGCTGGGCTTATAACCAGGAGAGAAAGCAACAATCCTACCATTTCCCAATGGAAGTCTAAACTCACAAAAACAAAAAAAAGCAAGTGAAATAATTCATTCCAGCAGAACAAACTATCAATTCCACCTACTAATGTGATGTTTTACAGTGGCTGCATGAAAATGAACGAAGTCAGAACCCCGAATTTTAGCGACAAAATAATGGCTTTTTCATCACGACAATGCACCATTTCACACTTCCTTGTTCCTCCCTTGTTTGACCAAAAATACATGTCTGTCGCCGCAACCCACCTTATTCCCCTTACTTGGCCTACTGTGACTTCTTTTTTCTGTTTGACGGATTGAAGATTGAAAGGTCGTCTGTTAGACATTATTGAGGCAATCGAAGCAGAAACGAAAAATGGAAGAATCGCTTGGACTGGTATGTACTTACAGAAGCGGATTAGGAGAGTGATGGTGGCCAATAGGCCCAGGAGGGTAAGTTCATCACATGGTAGTACCAGTCCCCAAAATTTTTGATACCACCTCATATACTATTGGCACACAATTAATGAAAGTTGTGCATTGTGCATAACTTCAGGATATACGTATTTAGATACTAATGAATTCGCGACAGTATTAATTACGATTACTTACAATATCCTGTTCATACGAGATTTCTCCACAGAATCTCCTTTACAAACGCCACTGCACCTCTCAGAAGGAGTAATGCAATCCTTCGTTCGATCCCCGGTGGAAGCATATTGCAAGGTGGTTCGTAACTAACATTAGTCCAATCCCAATTAGCTAATCTGAGCAAAAAGTTGACTTTTAAAAAAATGGACAAGTTATAACCCTCTCGCCATGAAGTTAATACTCTGAGGTTCGATTCCTTGTGAAGATCACCTTTTTGTTTGTGCCATCATCATGACTGTGACTGGCAGATGATATGAACATACAACAGCGAATTCCAGTTTATTGCATTAATGAAAACCTTTGTGAAAGGTAACTCTCAACTGTCGCAATCGAGAATGGCTATAATTTAACCTGGAAAACAAATCTACAGTTTAAAAAAAGAACAAGTGGGAACCACACACCAGTTTATTCCTGTAGGCAGCAATAAACGCACAAGTCCACATATACTTAAAAAAAAAAACATGTTTACAATCTCGGTTCTCAAGTTCAACAGAAGACTGGATCTAAAATGCGGAAAAGGAAAGTGCCATTATATAACCTTAATGGCGGACCAACGGAAGAACGGATTTGTTGTTCCAGGTATCCTTGATATCTTGTCCAGTTCTAACACCCCCTTCCCTCCCGCCATTCACACCAAAGATTATATAATCATGCCTACGGAGCATTTCTGAGCCGGTTATATTGCTCGGTTTTGCAGTTTTGCTCTTTTGAGGAATGGTAGTGGTGATAGAGGGATTTTTGCTTCTTCCTTTTCCAAACATGATGTCGTCAGAAAGAAAATGACAAAACGTTTGCGTCAGTGTCTAATTATATAGAATTATGGATCAACGCATCGAGAATGGTTGCAAAAGACTGATACATACAGTGCTGATCTTCAAAATCATGTTTTCATTATTAATGAGAAAAAATCAGTTTAGATGCAAACAACAACCAATCCCGGATCTAATTGGAACTCGGGGGCGTCGTAGTAGTGGTGTATGAATAAATTTAGCGCTGAAAGAACAATAAATTGTGCCTTTATAACACACACACACACACTCACACACACACACACACACACACAAATCGGGATTGTATGGGAAAAGAATGAGAAACTGTTACGAAGGTGTTGGGGATGTGTGGATGAATCCAGGGTCGCCGACTTGTCAAAATTATTGGGGGGCTCTGATCCCTTTTTTAAGTTTTGGCCTCAGTGTTCGGAATCTCATAAAAGCCCATGAATTCCTCAAAAATATCAAAATTTTTATTCACAGTTCGAATGCAGAATGTTAATTGTCCACGGATGGATATGTCACAAGTTTCGTCAACCATAATAGCAAAATATTCCCGACTTTTAATATCTGCTACCACGAAGCGCAAAACAGATCTCCCTAATATATCAATGATTTCGTTCTGAATGTCATGTTAGAGCCATTTGTAGCCCAAACGTCCCATCCACTATCCTAGTTCATGCACATCGTCTTTTGAAACTCTTTTTAGTAAAACTTTTAACAATACTCATAATCACATACTTAGTATATAGTAATAACTCATGTGTTTTGCTGTCTCTGGTCATATCCCCCCCCCCCCAAAGGTGATAGTTTAGCGGTCTCAGCCCCCCAAATTGATGGTCTAGAACATTTCAAATGTGTATTTAAAGTTAAGTTCATGTGGCACAATTCAGAGTAAACTTTACAAGAGAAGCAAAATAATACATTAGATTCTCTTAAGCAAAATTATTAGGGGGGCTCTGCCGCACATCGTTAACATTGGGGGGGCTCGAGTCCCCCCAAGCCCCATGGAGTCGGCGCCTATGGATGAATCACTGGCCTAAATTATTACATAAAGCCCAAATTATATAATGAATAAAATATCAAATGTAACCTATACCTACAATTTTTTTAAAAAAAATTACTAATCAGAACTGGTCCTACAGTTCTTAAAGAGGAATCGCAACTAATGACATGTGCACGCTAGAAATCGAACCCGAAACACCTTGATTGAAACGCGACAGCCTTGTTTAAAATTCGAGTGTGTCGACAAGTACAAGCTTTATACATATACCTAATTTCCTTTCAACTAAGGGTTTTTTATACGTTAATTATATCCATTTCTAACGGTCTTTCACCCTGCGCAGATACCAACAGCTACACTGCATCAAATGATGGCACAGTTCACCCCTTGATTCACTCACAGCATCATTTATTATTCTCCAACGCCTAACCAAGCACTTCAAAAACTAACAAACTTCATACACTGACGCGGTCAGGCCCTTCTTCCTTTCTTGTCTAAGATCGCGCCATTCTTTTACTTTCATTTACCTGAAGTGTTTCCACGTTTAAGGGAAAATATCTGAATACATGCACGAATAATTTTGCTAATCTATCTCTTTTATTTTAATTCATCGCTTCTAATTCCAAGCTTTCATTTATTGTTTCCCACCCATACATCTCTGCTACAATCTTGCAATCTTTGTTATCTTATAAATATTGTTTTTTCCATTTACTTTTAACATTATTTTTCTTCTTGGAATAACTTTATAATGCAAATTTACGTGACCTTAAATAGAAATAATTTAATAATAATTTATCTTAAATTTTAGTCCTTTTACTTTTCATATAATAACAATAACATTATTATTAATAAAATATTACAAATAATAATACTAATAATAATATTTCAATTGTTATTGTTATCAATAAAATTATCATGCTAGGACCACGTGTCCTTCATTTTGTGCTCATTCGGCGTTAATTTTACACCATTGAGCTCAAAACACAAAGCATGTACTCAGGGCTAATTTGCGAAATTATCAAAACGTTAACTTACGGAACCGACAGCTCAAGTGAAGCAAGGATACGCAAGCCACAAGAGCTTTTTCTGTCCATTGTTTTCGCTTGGCGCATAGGAACTTGTGTGAAGGTCGTCCACATACTTTGGCACACGATTTCCTGTTTCCGTCTTGCAAGCACGAGGAAACCTTCCGGACTCTTGGTTGGGAAGGAGGAATGAACAAGAGTTGTGGGAGCGTGTATGTGGGTGAATGTAGCGAAAAGAAGACCCCTACGCCTTTGTAGGGAAACAAACCTTTCCGCGTTGTACTCGGTATACATTCTGATCCTTAAATTGTTCCCTTCTTCTTGCGCATAATAATTCGTGCGACCACAAACAAAAAGAACCTTCGACGAAAAGTCTCCGCGCACCCTCCCCCCTTCCGTTCAACTCGGGCCATAAGGAAGCATGCTCCACTCTGCCCCTCCCCTCCACGCGGGAGTAGGGTGTAGAGGAGTCGCGGGTCTGCGCAGACTTCTTTGCTTGTGGTTCCACTATAACTTCCTCAACGCCAGTGATAGCATACAACCTCGCATCTGTGGTCAAAGGGTTCCGGGTTCGATTCTCAGCGGAGGCACATTGCACAGCGGTTCCTATCCCGGCCATTTTAAACTGTAGATCCAGTCCCGGTTAGCAGGAAGTGGACTCAAAACAATTTTTTGACAGCATACCTTTCCCTTATTTTACATCGCTTCTCAGTCAGTTTTGGGGCTTTCGGGACCGGACCTACAGTTTTAAAGTGGAATTTGAACTATTGTGCATCGTGCCTTCACCGCTGATCGAACCCGTGAGCGTTGATCGCAACGATGGTGATAAAATGTGATTGCTTGAAACTGATGAAGTGACACTCACCTTTGCTAAGGTGACGTGAGTCGACCACTCGGATCAGTTACGTGACAAGAGGTGACGATACACCAAGATTTTAAATTGGAGTGGTGAATTCGTTAGCAATATAACCAGGGCTTTTTCCGGAAAATCAGTTTGATGCCGGAAATCAGTTCCTGCTACGACATTGGGCATCCATTTTATTTATTTAATACACTCTACAAAAGCCAATCCTTTGTTACATTAATTCTTGTAAACAATAGATGAAGAGGAAAAGAGAAAGTTTTGTACTAAATTTGTCTCCTGTCGTGTGGGTTGCCAGTCAGGCGCAAGGTATTACATTTTAAATAATGTAATTGTTTCTACGTGATTTAATTTATCTCAATTCCTGATAAATTATAAATATAAAAATATTTTATATATGAGTTACGATTAGTCAGTATTTCAGAAAATTTAGAAAAATAATATATTTGGTTAAGTGCTATTCGTTTACGATAAAAATGAGAACTTAATTTCTTGAAGTGACAGACGAGACAGACTTTATGTTGATGTATTTACTGTGGATGCAATAATAATAATGATAATAATAAATGCTACATTGTTATTTCAATATGCACTTAGTAGTAGTAGTAGTAGTAATAGTCGTTTCTATTCATTTGTGGTTAGCGTTCAGGCTACTCACCGAAACCACTGTAAGCACTGAATATAACTAAAGTTCCACGATAACAAATGTAATGAGAAAGGTGGAAGACGTATCTGTCAAGTTCAAGGAGGGAAAATCTGACTTGACACTGAGATTAAAAAGCAGACTGGTTCTCCTTTCTTCCATAAAAAGCAAAGCAGCTGGCCTTCAAACGAATACACTTTATGGCTTAAATAGTTCTTTCCAGGTTTCCAGCAGTGGTAAGTAACATGGGCGGAGTTTGAGCTTTTGTTTTGGGGGGGGGCAGACTCTGGGAGTAGCATATCATGTACCTGAGGGTTATTGAATATTCCCTAGTTTATAAGGGGTTTGGAGGCCTTCCCCCGGAAATTAAAAAACAACAACTTCAAAACACTTAGTTTTAGGCCTTTTAGATTTGAAAATGTTAAATTTCCTCGCTTAAGTAAACAAATATTAATTAGTATATTGGTTGTCAGTTTTAAAAGAAGCAAAACAGTACGATTATTGCATTTTGCATCTCATTCAATTTTTATTGATACAATACTCGTATTACTTTAAAAAAGTTACGGTACAATAGTAAGCTTCAGAAATATTAGAAAAATTAAATTGAAAAGTTCTTTTGATGCCCCAGCAGTAACTGTTGACTCAACAAAAAGTCATTTTACGTTTTCCTTTCTTCAAACTGTACACATCAATGAAATCGTCTAAGACCCGCTATTGCGGCGCAATTACCGCACATGCCATCATGCCAAACGTCAAGATTTGCAGTATGGCTTCATAACAAAAATGTGGTAACTGAACTTAATTGTGTTATTTATTTAGTATTTTTTTAAGTTGGGGGGCAGGCCCCCCTGGCCCCTCCAGAACTCCGCCTATGGTAAGTAAGCTGGACAGCCTGGGCTACATATCTGCATTACAGCTCCACCAACCCCGACACACTCGCGAACTACAGTGGACTGTTGCTTTTCTCCTGTTGCTCGTGCCCCAAGTATTACCATAACTTTCCTCCCTTTCTTCTTTGTCAAAAATTTCAATAACGTTAAACATTACGTCTCTGCTTTCGCCATGTACGGTTTCTCCCTTCATGACAATTCAAACACTTGGCACTGAATAAAGATGATGATGCGTTGAAGAACGCTGCACATTTTGGCAACGCACGGGCAGGATCAGTGGCGTAAATAACACCCCCGAATCCCCCGCAGCGCGAGGGTACGCAGTAAGAATGATAAATTTTGAAAGATCGATAGTTCACAAAAGTGTTCCTTTCGGCGTTAAAATATAATCAATAGTATAAGTCATAGGTTACGTCGCCGAAGGGTAGACACCAGGCAAGAAAATGTGCTGGCAACGCTGACTTTTATCACTTCCCGCCCCTATTTACAATTTCAATCAAACAGGAAAGAAACGTAAAAATACTTCGACGAACTGACAGAAGATGTTGGCTTTCTCGACCCCCTGGATTGTTTTAAAGTAAATATTTTTTGCCGTGCTTTAGATATTCTAATAAATCGAATAAACAATAGATTTCAGAGTATGAAACAAATCAAAGAAAGCTTCACCTTTTTTAGCCCCACAGCCCTAACGGAACACACCGACAGACGATTAGTGGAATCAGCTAGTAATTTCTGGAAGAAATATGACGACGATGTATCTCGCACTATAGCTACAGAAATGGTTTGTTTTCGGAATATAGTATCCACTGAAATCAAAAGAAGAAACATGTCGAACATCAGCGAAGTTTGCAGAATTTCTCTTGTTGGAAAAGACAATTCTAGCTAATAGCATTCCTGACGTATGCACTTCTATGCCGTATTTGACCCTACCTGTGACGTCTCCATCAACTCAGAGATCGTTTTCCAAGCTAAAATTGATCAAAAATGACAGGAGTTAGATTGTGTGGATTGGCATCGAAAGTGATCGGGCTCGAAAACTGGACTTGACCAAACTAGCAGAAGAACTTGCTTCCATTAAAAAACGCAGAAGACTGGTAATTGGTATTTAACAATATCGTCATTTTGTAGTAACAGTGTATTTTCATGTTCCCGATGGCGCAGTGGTAGGTAGCGTCGTCACCTTGTAATCAAGGGGTCCCGGGTTCGATACCCGGTGGAGGCACATAGTGGTTCGGATCCTACTTTAAACTCTAGGTCCAGTCCCGATTAGCCTTACTGTGCATAAAGTGGACTTGAAACACCAACTCAATCAATCAATCATGTGTGTAATTTCATATTTGTATGCACATAAATGTAAGCGTGAATTAATATTTTAGAAAAGGAGAATTTTTTAAAAAATCCAGTATAGGGACGCACAACTGAAAGTTTGCGGGGGAGGGGGGTGCAGAGCGTGTTAGTTATGCCACTGGGCAGGATTAAGCTTAACGCCCCAGAGAGACGCGGCAACAGAAAACAACAGAACTTCTGTTGTCTGCTTCTATTGAAATCAAATTGTGTAACGCCCACTACATGGAAACGCGAGGGACCAAAGCGGGAATTTCCGTGCCAGAAGTCTGCAGGTTATCTTAAAGGTTCTCGTCCACTGAGACGCCGGAAAGGGGCTGTTGCGTTCTGTTGCCGCGTCTCACTGGGCGTCAAACTTAACATGGCAAACAGCTGATTGCATCGCCCACGCTACCCCCACTTACTTACGGTTGAATTCGACGACAGCGCCAGAACGTTTTCCTCTTCTTGTTCGAGCTGTATTAAAGTGTCTCACTTATCGCACACCGTACTGAACACTGACGTCACGATAAATGTTCTTAGGTTAGGCATGTTAGGTTTACAGCTCTTAGCATTATAAAACCCTTTTAGCCAAGCCCCGAAAAACTGTTAAGAGAACTAAACATAACAGACCTTACACCACGATGAAGGCATTCAGCACTGACGTCAGTAGACGACGGTGTTCAAACGGTGTGCGGTGAGACCCTAATGGCACTACTTGCAACACAGTCATAAGTAGCAGTTACTTTTTCGGGGGACGTTAACTGTAACTATTTTTTTTTTTTTGTTTAATTTTTGCAAGATATAAGATTTCCTTTAGTCAGACATTGTGAACCAATTTGTTCACTTGAAAAATGGACCAGTTGTTGTTTATTACCATTATGAAAATTTTCTGGTGAGGCCCAGTGTGTTAGAAAATTGTTGAGGGGAAAGAATATTGAAGTAACAACTTGTGATGAACCTGTCACTTTCTACAACAATTGCGATTACTGTATTCACAAAATGTTACTTTTGTTTGCGTGTTATAGAAAACATTAAGCTCAAGAAAATTTACTTTTTGTGCTGTTCTTTACAAAATATGTGCCTTATGTGGCGAAATATGATAGAAACGTTTTAAAAAATTACGTGAACTACTCTCGCGACTTACGTTAGTATGAATTATAATGTGTTTAGCAAATAGCCTTGTACACTTTCAAGCAATATCAGGTTAACGATTAACGATTTTTCGATACTATAGCGATTACGAAAAATAAAATCTTTACATATAGTGCAGAGATACGACTCTTGCGTGCGATTTCAGTTAGCCTAATTTGCCCTGCATAACATGAAAACGTGAGCCAATTACCAATAAATTAATTCCATATTAGAATTCAGCGCTCCACACACACACACACACACACACACACTTAATATACACTCCTCACAAAAACTTTGTAATAGCCGAACCCTGTGGGCGAGTGGTGTCGGCCCCTGTGGCGAAGTGGTTAGCAGAGCGCGCTACAACGCCAGGGGTTCTGGGTTCGAGTCCCGGGTAAGGCATGGGTATTTGTGTTCGTCCAGTTGATAAGAAACAAAGAAAAATGTAAGAATTGAAAAGTGTAAAAAGTGATAAAAAGAGTGAATGGTGGGGGATACCTCCGTGTAGGGGGTATTTCCTTTATTAAAAAAAAAAAAAAAAGAGTGGTTAGCACATCGCGCTGCGACGCCAAGGATCCCGGGTTCGAATCCCGCTCGGGCTTGGTTGTTTGTGAATGTCCATTCATCAATTTAATCACTCATCCCCATCTTCGCAAATTAGCCAAGAGGCACAAAACGCGAAGTAAAATAAACTAAATCAATCAATCAAAAGTTTGGAATACTGTTATATTCGGCATTAGGTGACAGGCATAGCCTTGGTGTGTTTGTCTGTCTGCTGGATGTTCTTGTGTTTTCGCCGACATATGCCACCGTGCCTGTCACCTAGTGCCTAATGTAACAATATTCCAAACTTTTTGTGAGGAGTGTATGTATGTATATGTATATATAATATGCGCGCGCGTGTGTGTATCATTGCAGACCAGTGTAATCTGGCCTGGCTACACCAACTACAACTAACTGCAACTAACAAAATCATGGCTTCCTACAAACTTATTTTTTTTTAAAAAAAGGTTAATATTCAAATGTAGAAGACTACTTTGAATCTTCTACATTTTAATATTAAGAATACGAGAGAACTTTGAAATAATGTCTTATAAAGCTTGTTCGTATCGTAGCTACGTAGTAAAAGGAAGACACATATTTGACAGAAGACAGAAGTTCAAGGTAAACAAGCAGATTAGCCACGCTTGGCTGAAAAAATTAATATCGCATTGGGAGAATCGTAAGTTAAGCTACTGTTGCCATCTCTCGGGAAGGTTGCCAAACTTGACTCCGATGTGGTAAGGGATCGTTCGTCGCTCGATGGGGCAATCGCGATGTTGATTACACGGAAGTCGCATTGGTAAGGTGCGCGTCAAATCTCCTGCATATGGCGATAGCCAATAGCAGCACACTGCAGCGGTGCCATGTCGAAATCTCGCACGGAAAAGAGACAGCGTGGTTGAGCGAAACGCCTTGTCAAGGAGAGCACGGCAACGCCGCACATCTGTGATTCGCTGGTGCTGTTCAGCCGTTCAAGGCCATATGCAGGAGATTTGACGCGCACTCTAGTCAGGGTTGGCAAGTTAATTTATACTCGTTACCGTTACGTTTTTTAAGTAAGTTACAAGTAATTTACTAGTAATTTACTTCGCGTAGAAAGCCAGTTTCTCACGCGATGTTAAAAACCTAATTTTCTTTCGAAAATTCATAATATAAAAACTAGTTTAATTATATTCCATTTTAAACTTTAATTTTCTAAAATACGTCAGCTCAAAATCATTATTTTCTGAAGATTGTTTATACAGCCACCTCATCCTCACTAACATATATATTTTTTTAACAAATAGAACTGTTGTTTCACATATTTTTTTAAAAAATTGATAGACCTGTTGACGTATACGTCTTGCACTAGTACTTGTATTTACAACGTAACATAAAGGTTAACGAAAATTTATTAGGATTGCATTTCAAAGTTTTGGTAATAACTTCAAATTTCTTTTTCATACGTATGTATAACTGTAAAAAAATGACGTTGATTGTTAACGTTACACTGAAAAATAAACTGTTAATTGGAAACTGGAAAAAGTACGAAAAATGTTCGTGGGACGATTAGCAATGAACAGACCATTTCACTACTTATTTTTGTTTGTAAAATTACAATATAAGAGCAGATACAAATTCGGAAGGAAAGTTATTTTAAAGCTTTTATTGTTTTCTGCCACTGCCAACTGCCATACATAACAAAAACCATGTTTTCTTTTCATTTTTTACGTTTGATTCTAGTTTTTTACGTTTATACATATTTTATTTTCCAAGAGGTCGTCAACCTAAAGAAAGCCCAGGCACCTACCAACACTCCATTGGGTGAGATCATGAAAGGGATACGTCTCATACTTTTCCTGCCCCACTAAAAAAAAATAGATTATAGGCTGGACAGTTGAACAAAGTAACAAGATATCTTTATTTCTATCTATGTATATGTTATATATGTTGCATTATTTTTGCTCTCATTACAACACACTACAGTCAGTACATAACACTTCTGCTCCATCTGTAGGGAATAAATGTAAGCTTTGAGGTTTAAATTTTTGTCCTACAAAATAAGGACAAGATAGTTTATCATGCTTTATTTTAATACTCCAGTCATGGACGATATTTCGGGGTGGTGATGAACCCCCTAACCCCTCCCCTCCCTTAGGAACCTCCTTGATCGAACTGCATGATATCTCTCATCCACGAAATATAAACTAAACATCGCCTAACATCATTCCGTCTACACACGCACATAAGACATCGTTCGTTATAATCTGTGAAGTAAAGTGAACCGCAAGCAAATATTTAAAGAAGCGGCCAGATTAAACATGTCTGAATGCTGATTTTTTTTTTCAGATGCTCGTTCCAAGGGATAAACATAAAATATGCACGGTAAGAAGTTTGGGCAGTGAAAGTGATGGCACGTTATTCAAATCGAATGGAGAGAAAGCTTTCACGGTCTGGAAGAAACGGAGCAAAATATGAGATGCTTCCCAGCCAAGTGAAGTGTTTTAATTTGCAGAGGCGGGGAATTCGTATGCGTCGATATATAAGGATGGGGGGGGCACTTTCTGCCGCCTCTCTTTCTCTGGATATATGTGCGTGCGTGCGTGTGCTGTTTTGTTTGTGTGTGTGTATATATAAATATCCACGTCAAATAGAAATTCGTAACTGAGTTTGAATATTGGAGAGGAGGGGGTGGCAAAAAGGCATTCTGTACCCTCTTGAGGCACTGGGGTGAGTGGGGGCAGATAGTATGTTCCCTCCCCTCTAGCCTTAATCTCTTTTACGTACCATCCCTATCCACCACGCTACAAGAAGTTGTTAGAGAACTTGTATATGCAATGATGTGACTGGCCAAGAGGAAAGTTTCCCTGTCGTATACCTAAAAATTCCCAAAAAAAAAACAAAAAAAACACTTATCGATGGTTTATCTCGAGATTTCGATCGAGGAGGGTATAGGAAGGATTTTAAGGGGTGTGAAGGCAAATTTAGCTTCAAATTATGTCTTTGTGAACACTTATGGACGCGTGTCACAAAAAAATTACTGGCATGTTAATTGGGGGTGGATACATATTGCACTATGCACTTAATTTATTTCCTTTTTCTTATACATTAAATTTACAAAATTTCAGTATTAATTGAGCTTTAACTTGAAACATCTTACACTTTTCAATTAATCAGCTGAGTTCAGATAGAAACGAAATACGATATTTCAGGCGCTTATACTCCACTAGAATAGGAATAACAAAAGCAACCGTGAGTCCAAAATAAACGATTGTGTAGTTCATTAATGCATGACGTCTGATATCCCTGTTTCTTGCACATTTTTTTAATGTTCCCTTTCCTGTAATTGTTTAGCTTCGGAATAATCCTTGCTGAGAACATCACTGCCATATGGCGATCCCCCTGTTGCTTCATAACCACAAACTCTCGGATGAATACTCGCTGCCGAACCTATCCGTCTTCTATTTGTGAAAGGTGGAGGAAGCCCATGACGTGGGTGAAATCGACCGATTCTTCATTGTGCAAACGGAAAGGGCGGACATAGTTTTGTAACGAAGAAGCGCGGCATGAGTGTGTAATGGAGTAAAGCGTTTCGGTGTACGAAATTGGCGGTCGCGGTGAATACACCAGGTCGCCATTTTTGGGGACTATGCAATGCTGCTCGTTACAAACATGGTGCACGCTATCTTGAATCTTTTAAATGCAGAAACATACATTACTTGATATTTACAGATTATTGGACCTATACCGCGACTACGATTGTACATACGTAGATACTTGGCAAAAAATAATGAGAACAACCATCTTTACCGGGATTCAAAGGTATATACTATTAAAAAAAAACTTGTTGCAACTTGATGTATTTTTATAGTAATCGTTTGCCGGTGTCTTCAAAACAGAAAATGGTCGTTTCATGCTCACAGCTATCACGATTTCGTCAACCCTGCAGCAGAGATTGAAATACACGCATACTGACATCCTTGAGAGGAACTTCTCGTTCTTTGTTACGCAAAAGACCACATCCGCATTGGGAGGCAAGGGGTGTAGTACTGAGGCACCCATTCTTCCTTATGCGGTCATTAATATTCACAGAACACCACGGACAAAAAACGAGAGCCGAGGAAAGGAAAAACTCAGCATAAACAACCTGCATTTTATATCAAATTGGCGCTTCTCCAACTAGTCAGTGTTGCCAGTCGCATTTCCTGAAAAAAAGAAAGTCCTTACATTTTGTCTTGTAAATCACCAAAAACGGCAAAAAAATATTTTATTTGGTAATCGAGCCACGGATTTTGTTCCCGAGTCCAATCCTGGAACAAGGGAATATTGTGAAGTTCTTACAATGGGAGGATGAGGGGCAGTGGAAGAAAGGGACTACACACCTTTCAGCCTTTCAACACATTTATGGCCATTCCGTAATTTCCATTTTATGTTGATCGTAAAATATTGATGAAAAATGTTGCAACACTTCAAAATTCCACTACTAAACCTTATTAGTCACTGATAGGAGTGGTACAGCCACAGGCAAAGATAATAGTAGGCAAATTGTCCATAGCTAATTTCATTATTTTTTTATTCCACATCCTCTGTTGTTCAAAGGAATGGAATTAGGCTGATTCGAAGGAGGTGTCGGTTTCTACTTATTGACGTTTTTATTTCAATTCCTTATCATCACAGTGTGGAAAACAAACTGAATAAAATGGTGATAGACAATTCGCGCCTACTGTTTCTTACGCCTTTTGGTGTACCGAGACGAGACAGAGAGTGTGAATTTGATTCAGAGGGGTGAGACGCCTGTGATACAAAACGGAAAACATAGACGTTTTAAGATAGCATTGTTTTCAAAATTACTACGTGTGTGTTAAAAAAAAATACGGCAGAGGTTTTCAATCTGCCAAAAAAGTTTATCAAAGTTTGTTTTACGAGCGCTTTATTCTCATATAGGCTAATTGGGAGTGGATCTACAGTTTAAAGTGGGATCCGAATCATCATGCAACGTGCCTCCACCGTGAATGGAACCCGGGACCCCTTACCAGCGTTAATGCTACGTCTTCGGCGAGGCCCTGCACTCTGCGCATGCGCACAGTGTACTCATATACATTCAGGTGTGCTGATCATAATTACAATCTTTTCCACAAAAGGCAACTACCAAACTAAAGGAATCATGGCCCTTTAAAAGTATGTATTTTTGGATCTCAAAACTTCAAAATTACTATTCGCTCATTGAAAGAAGTTTAATTCGCAACACTTTTGATTTGGACAGTCACCAACAATAAAAATCGAACATCTGGAACCTGAAATACTCTCTTCCCTGAAATGTGTGTTGACTAACTCAACGGCGATGGCACAATTTGCTGTTGAAAAGCTGCTGTTGTAGTTCGGCTACAGACAACAAAAGTTGCAGGGAAGCGAGTATATCAGGACACATTCCTTTTGGTGGTGACTGTACCAATGAGCCAGCTGAACAAATATTTATGAGAAGTGGAGATCCCAAACAGAGAGGTACACTACATATAGCCTATTCAACATTATTGATAAATATGAAGGTCATGGCAACCATGAAAGCTCGACCACGAATCCACGTGTTATGCATTGGAAAAGGTTTAACGAACGCACGTCTGAATGTGTACTCACTCTCTCTCGAAAAACACCATGGACAAATAATATATAATCCCTGCTGTTTTCTCCAAAGCATTTTCTTGAAAAGCGTTTATTGTCTTAAGGATGGCGCATGATACCAAGCGCAAACAATCAAATGGATGTTGAACTGAGTACGTTTAGTGAAGTCTCTAAGTTTCTAAACGAGACCGAGAATGAGAATTAATTTTCCGAGAATGTAGCACGGGTCGAAATTGCTATAAATTTCTCAATGTATCCGTTTTCTAATTTTGAACATTCGTGCATGAAGGTGTGTATTTTAGAGACATGAAGATTCCGTGTTCGAGTCCTGAGTACAATGTCCATCAATTTAATATGATCGTCATTCATTCTCATCGTTGTGAATAGCGAAAAGTAGAAGAAAAGCGACGTAATTAAGAAAAAACCGTGGTTTGTGTCTAACTTATTTGTGACACGAGGCGAGACGGAGACGTATACGAGAATGTTTATCACTCTGTTCTTCTAGTGTGCCATTTAATTGTCATTTCTTTTCAAGAAACGGCTAATTGTCACCTTATCGGTTGCCGACCGCCTTTATTGTTCGCCGATAAAGTCTCCAAGTTCGAATGCATACGCATTCATTTGTGAATATATCTTCATCAATTTTCTCTAAGCACCATTTATTGTCATTGCCGCGATTGGCATACAGAGGCAGAAAAGCGACGCAACATAAATAAGAAATACACAAACACATTTTTCTTGTCTTTACGTGATTTTTCTTCCTCTTTAGGGTCGCGACGATGAGGATGAGTGATGATTAGATGAAACTAATTAAGGGACACTCACAAAGTAACAACAAAACGATCGTCAATTATGTCTGAACTTTAAAAGGGGAGGTTTGATTCGATTTGATTTATTTTACTTCGTTCTTTGTGCCACTTTTGGCTAATTTGCGAAGATGGGGACGAGTGATGATATGATGAAATTGATGAATGGACACTCACAAACAGGCCATGCCCAGGCCAGGATTCGAACCCGGGACCCCTGGCGTCGTGGCGCGATGTGCTAACCACCCCGCCACGGGGGCCGGCTAAAAGGGGAGGTGACAGGGGAAATGTATACAGTGTAGTTGGGTGAATAAATTTCAATGCACGATGGTTCCTAGAATAACCGCAAATCTTCATTATACTCCAGAAAGGAAACCGGTGCAAGTGAAAGTCGCTGTCAAATTTCGAACAACATTTGAAGGTTGATGAGGGTGAAACTCGAAAACCAAAGCGACAGGTTTTGATCTACACTTTCTTACATCTATCTGCACAGCAGACATTTATTTCTCACACGTCGTGATTACAACGTGATAAAGAGAGATTTCACGCCCAAGCGACAACCGACATATGTCACTTGGGAACGAAAAATCGGAGCGGCATGACAGGCCGAGCCTGCCTTCGATTGGTACAATCCACAACTGTCGCTTTGATGTTAATCCTCCCTAACTGCGATGACGAAAGATGTGTATGAACACCCACCCACAGTCGTGTTAGGGAGTCGAACAGGGGATCTCTTAGCTTCTTTGCGTGCGCTCATGCGAATATTTGGTGAATATTCCTCTAGGTTTATTACGCCCAGATAATTTGTCAGGATTTAAAATACAGGGTGCTGCTGTTCAACACAAAATATGGCGCGTAGAAAACAAGAGCAATTTTTCTGAATAACGGTTTGCTCGTTGATTGGAGCCTCGTTTCGACGCTAAGGGTAAGGCTGTGAGATATCGATTGAATATAGAGCTATCGAGTCGATATATCGAGATCAGTATCAACGTCGACACTGATATATCGAAATGCCGCAGAGCCTATTCGCGTTACCGGCATGGGCTGGGGTGCTTCTTTGTGTGTGTGTTTCTAAGGTGCTCTTGAAAACGGTAAATTTTATCCTGCATACATGCAATCACGCATCACAGATCCACGATTGCCAGTCACTGATTTTTTTCTGTTGGAAAACATACTAAAACGATAATAGGTGATGAAAACCTGCTCATGTTGGCAGAGACGCTGGCAATGTAACGTCGAAAGGTTAACTCCTCCTATGTAAAATACGTATAGGCTGCACACCATATTTATGTTTCTTCATTAAAGAAGCCTTTCTCTTTGTGCCGAGATATTCATTTTTAATAGGACGGCGCGTGCTTTGATTGGTTAAATGGTCTGTATCTTTACAGCAAAGGACTTCTCTTAATAATGCTTTTCTGTGTGACGCCTCGTTTCGACGCTACGAACCTTCGTAAAACGTAAGTTTATCCCTAAAAAATGCAACCATGCTGCACAGAATCGTAATTGTCACTTTGTAATTACTATAAAGAAAATATATGGCGTATGTATAAATAATCAGGAAGATAATCAGGTTGGTATGTTTGAAGAAGTAACATAATAATAGGAATAATAATAACCCGTGGCACAACATCCAGTGGAGCCAAGGCCTACCTACGACTGCCGACCTCACTCCCACCTGCCGAGGTGAGAGATCATCCAACCAGTTACGGGATGACGTGTGGTCAGCACGACGAGCCCAAAGTCGTTGTTGCAGGTTTCCGTGACCGGATTACGCTACTCATTCGTAGCTTCCAATTTCCCCACGATGGTGGGTGGCCACAAGTCCCATACACAGGTCGAAATCTCGGGAGAAAAACTGTTACCTTTCCCCCTAGGATACTTGAACCTGCGCGTCCCGTAGCCGCAGCTCAAAGAATGATCCGTACGGCCACGGTGCGGGACGAAGAAGTAACATAGCAAAGTTAAATTTATTTCCGTAATATTTTCAAATATCACATCAAAGTTTGGAACATGTCTCCTAGTAAAGGTACCAAGACGAGACAAATGTTGTCTTGGTATAGAGACTGATCTGGAAACCGTTGTTTACAAACGCGAGAACAGAAGTAGACCGGTCGCTTTGGGGCTTATCGAGACGAGTCCCAAAAACGAGAAATACTTCTACAAATTCCAGACTTACACCTAGTACGAGACTTTAGTAAGTCTGAATGGAAAGTAACTAAGAATTGTTCATTGAACTGTTCTACGCTACTTATCCAGTCATACCAAGGAAATAAGTGTTGCTTTACAAGTGACTTAATGTTGTACTTTTTACATATTACGTCTATACATATAACCTTAAATAGTCGACTTCCGATCTCGTCACCGATGTTCCCAGATTCGAATCCTGGTCTGGACATGGGTTCTCTTGCTGATTGTCTCTTCATCAGTTTCATCTAATCATCAATCACCGCCACGATAGCCAAAAGTGGCTGAAAAGCGACGGAAAATAAGAAACATCAATGACCTGGTAGGCTAATAAGTGATAGGGACAAATACATAGAGCAACCATTCCCAATTCAAAAATCATGTAACCAAAGATGATTATATAGGGAGAGTCACAATAAAAGAGAAAAGCGAAACCAGAAGTTTAGCCATCTTTCATTTCCCATAATAGGAAATATTCAAATTAGGTTTTGTGGGACCGCTCATGACTATAGACTGGTGGGATGGTTTCCATCCCTGGCTGATCCTACCTAATTTTGACCCTGGTTATAAGCAATAGGTCATTTATTTGCAACGGATCAACTTCCCGAAGTGATAGTGATAACGTTGTCGCCGTCTAATAAAGGTAACCGGATCCAACTATAAACTATAGGTCCAGTCCCAATCCGAGTATACACTTGAAATAAAAACCATTGCGAAGGAATTTAACTCGATTTCGCACATGTTACGTCCGAAACATGCAAATAACGCTTTTTAAAGAGAATTTCGCATCTAAAACTTTTCGAAGTCGCAACGCAAATTAGCTTTTCAATCGTTTTATCGCGGAACTCGCTCGGCATTGCTCAATTAAAAAAAAAAGACGATCGAAGCAGAAAGAGTACTTTAAACGGCAGCACGTCGAGGGAAAACATTTCGACACACTTGACCAATCTCTATAACATTGCATAATACATCCACGTACGGGTTAACTTTTATTTGAATTCAGTCAACGTTACAATGACGTCACACCATTAAGAAATGTCGGCATCGCCAATGCGTTCGACAGCTCTGTGGCCTTATTGTTCTCAAATTCCGATGAGCAAAGAGAATATTTAACAATCCCGAGCATTCTTCAACTATTTATATTTTACTTATTAATTTTGCACGCTTTCTCGAGCTAAAACATAACGCACGGTAATGAAACAATGGAGGAGGTTTACAGTTTACCTTGTTAAATGAAATTAGATCTCAGTATAATAAGTAGTGTGTATAAGATTTTGTTACAAAAATTTATACGGATTTCTTTAAATATCGATGGCTTGGAGTATGTATTACTAAGACATTAAAACCGCAATTTCTCAAAATTCGTTGACTAACTTCGCTTTTATTCCGATTGCTAATATTAATTAACTCTCCAGGGGCGTCCAGGAAAAAAAGGGAGGCCAAAGTGAACCCTTGAGCTGCACCCCCCCCCCCGGAAAATGAATGTCAGCCTAAAATTATAATATTTGATTGACACATATAATTCTATTTTTCAGTAACAAGAATTTGTCGTTGCAGGATTGAGATACCTTCAACCTGAAGCAGTTTTTTTTTTGGGGGGGGGGATGCCTCCGTGGAACAATTTATTCCTTGCCTCGACCCGTTGAGATCCTGTGGACGTCCATGTCTCTGTTTCCTGAATCAGAAGGTTTATTTATTTATTTACTATCCGGACATTATTACTACCAATTATTTATTAATTGTTAAAATGGCGTAATAATGTTATTTTTTTTTAAAAAAAAGACGCTAATGTACACAAGTCCCTTTACCTCTTTGATAATAAGCAAGAAAGAGTGACATAGGATGCAACTGATAATTGTAAAGAAAATGGAAAATGGTTTATTATAACTTAAAAAGCTACACCCTTTGTCATTGCAGCATGCAGTGAAGGCATATGGTGCGAGTGGGTGCGGAGATATGGCACCACACATTCACAATTCATAACCCCACTTATTAGAGGCTTGGTGAATCCCAGAACCGCTCCATGCAGGAGCATTGCTTTCAAAACTCCCACCTGAAATCACCCACCTTGGGTATCGAACGCGGGACTTCAGCGGAGCAGTCAGACGCCCTACCGACTGGATCACGGCGGCTCCAGTGTTCAAGAGCCATACACAAAATATATCGTCAAGCATGAGAGGTAAATGTGGCAAATAACTACATGCAAGTCGTATAAAGACAGGGGGGGAAATGCAAACTTAAAAAACATAATAAAATTATAATTCAGTGAGGAAGGAATAAAAGTAAGGCAAGGAAAAATAAAAGAAAACTTCAGGATATGTTTGTAAAAGTTAGTTCTAAGGTCACTTTATGTACAGACAGGCTAATAGGGACTGGACCTACAGTTTAAAGTGGGATCCAAATCACTGTATGGCTCCAGCGGGAATCGAACCCTGGACTCCTTGATTACAAGGTGCCAGCATTGCCACTACCACGACGTCATCGGGGAGGCAGAAAACAAAAGTAAAAGAACTGGAGGGTGTGACCAAGCAGAAAAAGGGGAAAACATGAACCACAATTTGGAATTGCAATACACAGTGAACTCCATTTCTACAATAACAATGTATCATGGAAATATGTGAAAGATGATGCTCTACATAAAGATAGCACCGCTTTCGCAACCAGTCACATAATTTATAACCATTATGCAGTGAATTAATAAGTACGAGTTACTAGCTGAGCATCTTATGAATAAATTGTGAACTTTTTTGTGTAGCGCTTCCTTGATCTCTTCTAGAGAAATACGTTCTTGATAAAGTAATGCATTTCCTTTTAAGATTGAATAAATTCAGGTACTTTCCTTTCTCTCCTTTCCAACAACATGAATACACCATACTGGCTGATATAATTCCGTTACGTTATAAAAATCTAACGTGAGGATTAAAATGGCTGCCGACGTCAAAATTGGCAAATATTAGTTCTAAGATGTCCAAGCTAACACACATTTGCATCGTACAGTACGAGCTATGTGAGTCTTCAGTTGATGAACTGTCAGTCGGAGGCTCGGAAGTTCGAATGTCGCAGGTATTTCCTGTAATTCTGCTCATCCCCAGGTGACGAATTCTTTCCATCCTTTTATTTATCTTCTTTCTCTTTCCTTTTCACTTATTTCGTTTTCTTTCTTTATCTTTCTAGCCCTCATTCTTTCGTTGTTTCTTCTCTCTCTCCCTCTTTCTCTTCCCCAATTCCATTTCTCCCTTTCTACATTCTTTCCTTCTTTCTCGTCTTGTGATCCTCTCTCCCTCTTTTGCTCTGCTTCCCTTTGTGTATAACTCTAGCTAAACTAAAAGCTTATTGGCTTAGGCGGGGCCTCCCCGATGGCGTAGTGATAACGTCTTCGCCTTTTAGTCAAGGGGTCCCGGGTTCGATACCCAGTGCACGTAAAGTCACCTGCAATAAAGTTGGGACACCAAGATCCTGAAATACAGGCTTTCCTGCATATGTGTTGCCTAACTCTAAGGCGATAAGTGGAAATTTTAATAGCGAATTTTCAATGGCAACTTCTACCACCGTCGTACAGTTAGGCAACACGCATAAAGCCTTGCAGGAAAGCCAGTATTTCAGGATCCAGGTGTCCCGTTTTTATTGCAGGTTACTGTACATAGAGGTTCACATCCCACTTTAAACTGTAGGTCCGGTCCCGTTAGCCTATCTGCGCATAAAGTGGACTCTAAAACTGAAATTCATTGTCTTAGGTAGCCCACATTCGCCCAAACTGTGGCAACGCCCATGCCTCCTGAAGTCCTAGGGCAAACTGAGAAGGTGTGCTCATAATCTATACAAAACAGAGTAGCACCATTTCAGGTGTTGCTGGACCTATGGCCTGAGTTAACGAATTTATTTTCGAAAATTCCTTTAATACTAATAACAGCAATAATAATTATCTAAATTTAACCCTGATCGAATTTCCTCTTCGCCGTTGTAAGCCTAACGGTTAACGTAATCACAATTTTAAATAAATAGTTTATTTTCCATCCCAATACAAAATCTGAACCCTTCATGCAAGGCCGCCGCAGGATTTTTCTCGGGAGGGGCAGCAGTGCTCAAAGTAGGAGGAACGTGGGGCGATGCTATCCCCCAGTTAAGACAATTCTCATAAAGCATCCTTCCACCCACTTCATGTTTTTACCCTTTATTTTTGTTGTTTTTAAAAAAAAAAAAGGCAAAGTGTTCCCCTGTGCATAGCACCACGCCATGAAGGCGTATAGGGGGTGTGGGGGTAACAACAAATCATAAAATTGAGATTGAATTGAAACTACCGTACCTTAGTCAAGATTCAGACTTGAGTCCACTATTCGAAAAGAAAATGGATTCAACTTACAGTTCTTTGTCTGTTTGTACTTCTTGAAGATGCATAGATATCAGAGGCCATTTACGTTGCTGTCTTTCATGGCACCCCCCCCCCAGTTCATTTTTTTGATGCTACAATTTTACAGTTTGAATTGTATGAAGTTTTTCCAGATGTCTCTAAAAGGGCAAGTGCCTCCTCTGACACCCCTCTGCGGGCGCCCTTGCTCCGACATACAGAGAAGCATGACACAGAGAGGTATCATGCCTTACCCTAAGGATCTCGGCCTGCAGTGCCTGCCAGATTGTTAGCATTCCAAACTGTACCGTAATGCAAACAGCCGTAATGGCACTTCAGCACTGACCTTGAGAAGTTAGTTTAAAAAATGCAGCCATTGTGGTCGTCTCATCACAACTCGTTCACTTTAAGGGGCACATAAAGATAATATTATTGCAGTTACGAGGATCTGAGCAATTGAAATCCTTGCAACAAGGCGACTGCATCTCAAACCAGGCAGGTACTAACGCTTGGTCTCTGGACTAGAACCGTTTTTAGTGTGAACTATTCTCGTTAACACTCCCTGACCCTACAATTATTTTTTTACGAAAATAAAAATTGTTGGCTATGTGGCGAGTTTCTAACTTCGCGAAACTCAACGTTTTCAAATGTGTATCCAAAATTACCTGAATTTAGTGATTCCAATCCCGAATTTGTTATCCAAATCTTCCAAGATCCGGATCCACCATCCTAAGGGAAAGGGCGTGAAGAGATAGACTGACACAGAAAGGGTGAGAGAGAGATGAAGGAAGAAGGGAGAGATGAAGAAGGGGGATAGAAGAGGGAGAGAGATGAGATAGACAGCGAGATGGGAGAGGGAGATAGATTGATTGATTGGATTTATTTTACTTCGCTTCTTGTGCCACTTTTGGCTAATTTGCGAAGATGGGGATGAGTGATGATATGATGACATTGCTAAAGGGACATTCACAAACACACATGCCCAGACCAGGATTCGAACTCGAGACCCCTGGCTTCGACGCGCGCTGCGCTTACCACTCCGCCACGGAGGCTGGCAGAGAGCGAGGGAGCGAGCGAGCGGAGAGAGAGAGCGTACGTAGAGGGGGATATATGGATGGATAAAAAAAAAGACTTATGGCTCTAAAATAAACTTCGTAACGGCGTTCAAAGATTTTGATGCATGTAGCAAGACGTCTTAAATCTCTTTTAATTCGTCAATAAACAAGTGGTTAAGAGCCTTACATTACGTCGAGACGCATTCTATTCGTTATGTTTATACACACAGCAAGTTTTCAAGAATGTATCCAGGCAATGTTCTTGGGGTATGCCGATGAACGTCTACGTAAGTAGACCTAATATTTTGATAATATCTTGGCGGCACGTGAAATAATTTATCTCGGAGTTTGTTTGGGACATCAAAGGACATAGGACCTAATCTCGTATCACCAAATCCAAACATCCTGGAGATTGACAACAAGAGCTCACACGGTATGTGGTTCTGGTCACATACAATAGCAAAACACTGAGTTCAAGAATGCCACAAATATATTTATAATAAACATTTAGACACTTAATAAGGTCTAATGTAGCTAACATGCACTACGAAATTATGACGGTATAGCTCACCGCCCTGGATAACATAGCAAAAACTCCTGAAAATCCCATGTCTGTGTCAACCAACTATGGCCAATTCAAAATGGTCGCTAGAAAACTACACCTATCGCCTTACACACGCGCTCATACAAAGACACACATACACAAATATGTATACATTATAAATATTGCTATGAAACCTAGATTATGGAATCAACGCAATTGAAAGAGAAATATTCATAGAACGTAATGAAAACAAATGAATTATCATTTTCGTTAGAATTGACATTACAAAAGTAGAAATTGACCTGCCAAATACATTTCTTGAACTTCTATATACAGTATTTTGTCCCATAGTATCCTATCAAAAACAAGACTCTTGTAAAAAAAAAACAAGGCGCATATCCTTGTGAGTAGTTTCCGATTATTTAAAAACATGTATTTCATAATATTGAAGTTGTTACGTAACATTATGAAAATTAATATTTCAGTCAATTGCACAAGAATGCAATCGACACAAGTCGAGACTTGGCAGGATCTTAGTCTCGTCTCGAATGACTCGTTCTTGGTCTCACTCGATTCATAAAACACCCGTCTCGTTAACGTCTCGAGGACCACATTTCGGTCTCGTCTCCAGTCTCTAAAGTCGTCGCCTTGTAATCAAGGGGTCACGTGTTAGATACCCAGCGTAAGCACACAGTGTTTCGAATTTCACTTTAAACTGTAGGCTCAGTCTCGATTAGCCTAGCTGTGCATAAAGTGGAGTCTCGAAACGTACACGGCGTCTCACGACACAAATTTCCACAGCGTATAGAGGTCATTAAGGCAAACAACCTTTCCTTAATATAGTTTTTTTTTTTTCTGACAGATACCTCATTTCGACGCTACGGACGATCGTAAAAAAACACTTTGTACTGAATATATATACAGTTATGCAGTACACACTCTAAAGTTTAACGCGGTGGTGTTGACACAGAACCGTAAAGACAACTGAGGAGCAACTCGAAAAGAAGTATAGGACTACGGTATAGAAAAGCTGATAACCGCGGCGACGGGACTCATCACGCGTCACGCAACGAAATGCTGATTGGCAGGCCTTGTGCTCCCCAAGGTTTGTTGCGACACAGAGCTCGATGTGTTATGTTGTTATATTCGTTATTTTGACATTGCTGAAGTTGTATATTTGTAAGCGGTTTGTCCCCCTGTAACTAAAGGGTACAAATAGCTTCAGGTTCTGGTGCATCCACCACCCGCGCAATCATATAAAAATTAACATTACTTTTAAAAAATGTACTCGAAGGGCTTAGAGGTGGCGACTCCCGTAATATAGCCCTGCACTCATAGATGGATTTCGAACTCCGTCCAACAAGCATCAGATGTACGAAAGCTTCTAATCGATGCCAGTTTGAGTCGCTTTCTCTTTCGAGAAATCAAACTGGCTGGTGATGACGTCGAAGATTCAACTACAATGATAAAATTCCACTCTCGAGACTCCAGTGGTGGAGGTTTGTTTTGAAGGAAAGAACAAGAAATTAAGGAGTACACAATGACTCACCAGGTTTAAAACTGGACCATCTAATTTAACTTCATGTGTTGTATTTATTTTACGTCGCGAGGGCCTCCCCGATGGCGCAGTGTTAACGTCGTCTCCTTGTAATCAAGGGGTCCCGGGTTGGATACCCGGTGGAGACATATATTGGTTCGGATCCCACTTTAAACTGTAGGTCCAGTCCCGATTAGCCTTGTGCACAAGATGGACATAAAACGCCAGATCAATAAACGACAAATATTTTGCGTGGCTTTTCTACCATTCTGATTTGATTTAACGTCGCTCCCCCGCCTTGGCTAATCGCGACTATAAGGATGAATATGATGAAGGGACACTCACAAAGGACACCCATATCTACACCGGAATTCGAACCCGAGACCCAGTAGAACTCCACGTTGTATATATGTGAAACATATATTGTGCATGGAAGTTATACATACATGTTAATGTAAAAAATAATTATATTTGGAATGCATTCATCAAGCATTTTCTGTCTTTCACAAATAGTTTATGTGCTTGTTTTCCGTTATTAATGTGAAATTGAACGTGTTAAAAAATAATTCAAATCGTTTCTTCGAATACAAATGCTTTAGCACAAACTTCTACCCCCTTTTTGCGTAATTTACGAGGATAATAACGTCTTTGATACTACAACTTCTAATAGCAATAATAATGTTGGTCCTGGGTTCGAATCCCGGATTGGCCATGGATGTTTGCGAGTATTCATTCATCATTTTCATCATGCCATCATTCATCCCCATCTTCACAAATTAGCCAAAAGTGGCACAAGAAGCGAAGTAAAATAAAGCAAATCAATAATAACAATAACAATAATAATAATAATTCTCCTTCTTCTTCTTATTATTATTGGTACGTTAATCCTGGTACTTGCCCCCCCAGACAAAAATTCGTGGTTGCGCCTCTGACCTGGGGGGTAAAGGCGTTCGGAGCGTGGTGCAGACCAAATCTCCTCCACATTGGGGTCCAATTATTACATTCTTTTTATCTTCCTCCATTTCTCTCTTTGTTTATATCATTGCTATATCTGCTTCCAGCTCTCTTATTAACAATTAATCGTAGTGATAACATGTTTATTTATAACTGAAGTTCTCCTCTATCTGTTTTGGCCGACACCATTTCAAGGTGGTCTAAAGCATGGCAGTATCTATATGCACATGGTAACCTTGCTTGTCCCTGGAGCGGGTAGTATATGAACCAACCCAACCATACAATTGCAGTTCAGCTATCGATAAGCGTCAATACATACAGACAATACCATGGGCAACCAACAAAACGCCATTAAGTAATTTCAGATCGGACGATAAGCTTGTTCCGTTCAAAGAGCCTCTTGCTCATTCATTGACGCCAGCGACGTAGCAAAGCTATGACGTAGGCGATGGAAGACAATCGAAGAGAAACAAGGTCAAAGTCCTGAGATTTCTGCAGCGGACCTACCAACGGGATCACAATTGGTAATTTAGGAAGATAAAATGTGTGTACACCGATTTCAGCTCCTGGCACCGTGGAAACCAGAACGACCGAAGCGGCAACGTTGGTGCTTCCACAGGTAAACTCCTCGGATTGGTTCTTCACGGCCAAATGCTGCAGTGCTGCTAGTAGAGGGAAATTTCCCACGGCATTGAGAAAAGGGGGATTTTTAACGCGTAATGCGAGGAAAATAAACAGCCAGTTGGTTTGTTGTTGTTATTATTTATTTATTTTCGGCGCCATGGAACGACCAGTTATTCTTTAGAATACGAACAACAAACCCTGTAAAACTTTCATTTTTATAAATAATGCAATACATTTTAAAAATGCACTTCGAAAGTTGACGATTTTTTCTACAGCTTCTATTTGAAATATTTTCATCATTTTAAGTTATTAGGGAAGGTTTTTTTCATAAAATAGTTCTCATTTTAGTTTTCCCTATTTCTATTTTGATTATACATATCTCTCTTCTACGTCTCGAGGTGAATTGTTGACGATGAAATGAATGATGAACTGGTGAAATTCGCAGCCATACGCTTTCATACATCCATCCATACCTTACCCACGAATCGATCTTAGGACTCGTAACTTCGGAGCGATTTGCTATAACCGCTATGCCTTGAAGATCGGCCAGTTGCATTTCTCTACCACTGTTTGTAGCATGAGCAGAAAATATATACTGGCTGGGAGAAGTTGCACATAAAAGAAAACAGAAGTAGAAAGAATACAAGGTCATTTTGTTACAATGTGTAGAAAATAGAAATCTCATTCTTTTGTAGGTTTTCCAAAATAAATGTTAGCATTTCTTCTTGTTGATGGAAATTGTGGCACGAGTGACATCATATCCCAATAGCAGGCCTCCGCAGGTACATTTGGATGAGGATAGAACTGCTATCCAGATGATTTAACTAGCTAGCTTAGCTGCTAGTCCATTTGCGAGCGGAGAAGCAGGGTGGAAAATTTCGGGGTGTTTTCCCTCCAAGCAAGTTCATATCCTGATATATTCCACGGTGGCTTCCTCTTTTACAACGGAAAGGGAAAAAAAGCATAGTTTTCACCTTAAACAGGCTCAAGTGATCTCTGGCGGGAATTTCTGCGACAACGTCCTTACATAGAGTGGCTCTGGGATTCATTAAGAAACGTGTAACTGGGGGCCGGAGTGTGGTGGCGATGCAGAAAGACAGAACCTCGACAAAAAGAGGCATATGCTTCCGGCCCTACCTCACACACTCTATGTGCCTTCATTTACGTTGCAATGCAATGCGAAGGGGTAGCTATAGACTCTCTCTCTCTCTCTCTCTCTCTCTCTCTCTCTCTCTCTCTCTCTCTCTATCTATCTATCTATCTATCTATATATCTATCTATCTATCTATATATATATATATATATATATATATATATATATATATATAATTTTGCGTCGCTTTTCTGTCACCTTCGACTATTAGTAACGATGAAGATGAATGATGAATAGAAGAAAATGATGAAGGAATGTCCAGATCGTGACCTCGCGCATGATTCTCAACAGACGTCTTTGTGTTCGTACCCAGTGCTGTGCCCGAAGGGGGGAGGGAAGGTTGGTGGGGGTCCTAACCCCCTTTTGACCCAGTATTCCTAAAAATAAAAAAAGAACGTCCCAGGTAGGAAAAGATGGCAAAACGGGAAATGACTACTAAAAAGAGTACACGTAACCCTACCCTCCGAAAATCCATGGTACGCAACTGTCTGTACCCGATCAGTTATTCTTATTATCGGATGCAAAGTAAGAAAGATATTATAAGCATCTTAAGAGTCCATAACTCTGCATTGTTGTTTACTTCGAGGGAATTTTGAGGAAGGGAAATTCTTGCATCAGAGGGAATTTCCGTGTGAAAATACCTGCGAACGCGGCTGACAGGGCACCAAAGATTCCAGAGGCAGGTAGGCGCTCGCTCGACCACAAAACACTCTCGCTTTCCGACGTAGCAGGCGAAGCACCGCAACCATGTGCTTGAAAGTCGACTGACCGAGCGAAGACCAAAGAGGTAGGAAGTCAGTCACGTTCAATGCCGACAGCAGGCGACCTCCAACCGAAGCCGCGCCATGAAGTTCACAATGCAGTGTCAACAAGCGCGGTGGTGGTAGTGTAATGGTTCAATCTCGTCGTCGCGACTGAAACACAGTGATCGAACCCTCGATGTGCGTTTCTCTTTGGATCTGTACGCACAAGTGGACGACGAGAGGATAATCCGAAGTCGCCATGCTCTACGGATCCCGCGGTAAATCGCACCACATCGGCAGGTACTTGTTGCGGTGGTTGATCTCCCAGGCTGATGTGTGGTTGGTGATCTACAAGTGCGCTCAGCTGATCGCTCGCATCCAGCGGCCCCTCGCAAACCTAGCGTTCGAGCAGGAAGAGATGGATCTTGAAGAATGCCTTCTCACCTGGCACAATAGCAGGAGAGGACGGGATCAGAGGGACCGCTACGGGATCACTGATCAAACAGGTATGTTGTCATTGGTTTTAACCGAAATAAAGCATATTCAGGCACTATATCTAAGAGTGTTCTGTCTCATAAAACCAATGGATGTTCTTTGGATATCCACCGGATTTTACTTGGGTTCTTGAAGGGCTAGATTTACACATCAGCTCAGTAAACACGGACCTACGGGCGCACGAATTTGTGCCTTTTGTTTAATTTTGCCAGCATCCAGTGGTGCTCGAGCCTATTATTATGTTTTATTTCAGAAATAAAGTCCTCGCGCTTAATAAAATAAAATGTTACATCAGTGTACACTTCAAGAATTCTCGCAACTACAGTAATTACTGACTCGTATCAAAATATTTCATAATAATTTGTTACATTTCCAATGTGATACTTTTCAGTATCATTTTCAACTGTCCGACTGTCCGTGGTCACATCGTTATTAGGAAACTGAGAGAGGATAGCTGCTTATGTCCATGATCAGGATCGTTAGGCACTAAAAACTCTCAAATAGGCACGTAAAAAGCAAATGAAAATGCAAAATAATAAATAATAAAAATAGAATCGACAGATATTTCATTTTCCACGATTAGGCACTCAAAAGCAACCATGTTATGTTAGCAGTTATCAGAAGCAGTTAGTTATGACTAAAATATAGGCAACGACAGCTACTATAAAATTTAGAAATAGCCTGAAATGGTTTCTAAACGTAAAAGCCTACATTTTCTGGCGAAGAAAAAAAGGTATTTTAGGGCAAATCTTCATCATACCTATAAAATATAATATTGCATAAAATTATGAAACAAATTCTCGAGTTCAGCCCACTCAATGCATTTCAAAAGTTGGCGCCACTGTCATCATCTCTGCGTTATGTGAAAGATGAATATCTTTAGCTAACTTAAAGTTTCAAAATTTCTCGCTTTGTCAACCAGTCGATAGAATGCAATGGATATGATCAGTAGTTTATTTAAATCTAGAATAAAAGAAAATGTCTTATTCTCGGTCATGTGACAACTCCCAACGAGGTCACAGAGTTCGATTCTTGCCGTGAGTACCGTTAATCCGAGGATAACCTTTTAAAAGCAAAACCACGTCTTCATTAGTTCCCACGAACAAGATAAATAAACGGAAAACAAGGGCTTCAATTCGCAGTACGGATGGTGCCTTTGTCACGTGTAGGAAGAAGCCTGTCTCGAAATGCAAACATCTGTATCGTTCTCGGTCTCGTCCAGGGGCAGCGCGAAGGGTGGACATGGTCCACCCTGTCTAAATACAATTGGCAACTTTCTCGATAAAATGAATGTTTCTGAACCTAAAATTTAACACATTTTCAATGCCACATTTGAATTTGCATAATTTTTACTCCAATACTTAAACCTGCTATTATTTTTACAATAATTTCTTGTGTATTAACAATCAGAATAAAAAAATAAAATTTTCTTTGAAGATGTGTCCACTCCACCTAAATCTTTGATTTAGTTTATCTGACTTCGCATTTCTGCCAGTTTTAGCTCACCGTGGCGATGAATGATGATAAGATGATGAAGATAAAAGAACAACCATAAACATATATGGACGACACAACACAGCCTCACAGAGGATTATATTGATTGTGGGTCCCGGTGCCAGAGGGGTTGACTTTAAGGTGCCTTCGCGTAAATCTTTGAAAGCCACCGATGGCCAAACCTCAACAGAAAGTCTGGCGCCTCCATTGGCCTAGTGTCGATCCGAAAGGAAATTTTCATTCTTGCCTCGGAATACTGTAGCGCCAAGATATCTGTGCCCTCGGAAAATACACGGCTTCCCCGAAATTTAAACATTCAGCACTAGCACAAGAGATATGATGGTGGATAAGTAATATGTATGAAAACGTAAAAAAGAAAGAAAGAAAAAAAACACACACTTTGAAACACTTTCAGAACGTAAGTTATTTGCACGTATCTATAAGACAACCATCTTAGCATGTGTAAATAAGTCTTAGAGTAAAAGCTACTTTAGGCGAAACTTTCAAACACTCCACGATTATGTAGTGGTTGATGCTGTCGCCTTGTAATCAGGGGATCCCTGGTTCGATTCCCGACGGAGGCACATTGCACAATCGCTCATATTACACTATAAATTGTAATTTCAGCCCCGATTAGCCTATCTGAGCATAATGTGTGCAAACTAAACATAGCCCAGACTTTTTGAACTCTGAAGTGTCTCCGCAGAGGTGTTTCTTAACAGCCAGGCAGAACACGACGTAAACATCCAAATTTACAGAAACCATGTTTTCAACCTTCGTGATGTCAATTGAATCCAACAGAAATAAGCTGTCTTTATAAAAACGGCGACTTACATAGTAGTTCTTAAGTATGAAAACAAGCTAACCCATGCAGTTTAATTATTCACTGCTTGATATATCATGGTTCAAGGTGAGTTGGCCTATTAATTCCAACACAGCAATGCATGAGAGCCAAGCGTAATACGAGGGTCACTATTTATATTTTGAGCCTAACAATGAAAAAACAGGAATTTGGCATTGAAAACTGCTTTATTGTTTTTCGAAGTATTCTCCTTTATGGTCAATACACTTTTGCATTCGTTCGAACCATTTGTCAAAGCAGTTTTTCCAATCTTCTTGAGACACCTCCATAATATGGTTTTTGAACGCATCAACGGCGTCTTCCGCCGACGAAAATCGTTGTCCACGCAATTTATTCTTGACATTCGGGAACAAGAAGAAGTCATTGGGTGCCAAATCAGGACTGTACGGCGGATGACCCATCAATTCGATTTTTTGACTGTTCATAAAGTCGGTTGTTAGACGAGATGTGTGACAGCTGGCATTGTCTTCATGAAGAATGATCCGACGGAGTTTGTTTGTTTTCCTTATTTGACCGAAGACCTCTGGCAAACAAATTGTTGTGTACCATTCAGAGTTGACCGTTCTACGTTCCTCTAAAGGCACAGTTGCCACATGACCAGTCTTCCCGAAAAAACAGGCGACCATTTGTTTCGATGTGCTTCGAGCGCGAACAACTTTCGTTGGATTGGGTTCATCTTGAAACACCCATACAGTCGACTGCTGTTTACGTTCCGGCTCATATGCATATATCCATGATTCGTCACCTGTTACAATCTTATATACGTCTTTTGAAGCACCACGATTGTATTTATTGAGCATTTGTTTGCACCAATTGACGCGAGCGTCTATTTGAGTTTTTGTCAAATTGTGTGGGATCCAACGAGAACATACCTTTCTCACAGCTAAATGATCATGTATTATTTTATATATGCTGGTGGAACTAATGCCTATGGTTGCCTCAATCTCACAGTATGTCACATGACGATCTTGCAGTATTAGGTTTTGCACAGCATCAATGTTTTCTTGAACAACAACTGATTTTGGACGACCTTCGCGAATCTCGTCGGTGAGCGAATGGCGGCCACGATTAAATTCGTTATACCAGCGTTTCACAGTGGCAAAGGATGGGGCTTCATCGCCAAATGTGGAAGTAAGTTGATCGATGCACTCTTGTCTTGATAATCCACGTCGAAAATCGTAAAAAATCATCGCACGAAAATGTTCACGAGTTAATTCCATTTTATTGTTCTCGCACAATCTCCAAGGCAACATAAACAACACAAATCAAGCTATTGACAAAACATTTGAAGTACGTTATGGTCAATAATGCCAGACGATTCCGTGCAAACGTCAAATCGCGCCTAACTTCAATCAGTGTTGCCAAGGCTCAAAATATAAATAGTGACCCTCGTAATTGCCATCACACTAACCAACTATACTTGGAAAGGAAAAAGCTGGAGCTTCGTTCAAGGCGCGCAGCGGGATGCTTTTAAGGAATGGAAATGTCAACTGCTTTTCTGGCGTTTTTGTTTCAATTCTTTTACAATACACTATATAAAAAATAATGGACAATTTACCTGGGAATATATATGCTTTCCACTCTACCGAGACTTGGCACAGTCTCGTTTCGATGTTTAAACTCTTGGCCTCGTTTTCGTCTCGAAATACATATACAGGGTGGAACCGAACTCTACCCAGGGCCGGACTGAGACTGCCAAGAGAGCGGTGGCAAATTTTATTAACAAGGCGCCTAATTGTGAACAGTCTGGAAAAAATGGGAGCAGAATGTAGTTTTCGGAAGGGTGCTGAGGGGGCGTGCCGGGATTTTGCCCGGTGTCCCGGTGGGCCAGTCAAGCACTGAGACTCTATCGACAAACTTTCATAGGTTGTTCAGGGATGTTGGCCCCCGGTACCTCATTACAGAGTAATTGCATTTCTTTTGTTTGTTCAAACTACTACATTTGTGTACGTTTACACGGAATTTCTTTCGTTTCTCGAGTTAAACTACCTTTGCGTATGTTAACTCGGCGCAGTACCATTTGACTGATTGCCACGGTATTCCCTTAGTGTACGAGACTCCAGCCGATACTCCCATATACCTCTTTGCTAGGATAATCGAGAGCAGCTGAAGATGTGCATCAGTTTCCTGGGATGCTAGATGCTGCGTTGCAGTTCCGATTCACTGTACACTTAAGATATTCTCATGTAGAGTGTATTGTGCGGTAAAACAGTAACTTTCTATCACGGTATGATGATCGTTGTTACGTACACGAGAAAGGTCAATGAACGTGTATAATTAGGAAAGAACACAATGAACAACAACATTTGAGCCGACAAAGAAGTTCGTGATAAGTGTATTTTCATAATAAGTGTGGAATTTCATTCGAACTTCTCTTTTGCATGAGCTGCCTAGGTGACCGAACACGTTGGGTGGCATCGCACCACCGAAGTTTGCCGGTTCGAATCCTGGACTAGGCATTCATGTTTCCTTGTGAGTGTACCTTCATCAATGTCATCTAATCATCATTCATCCTCATCGTCGCAATCAGCGAAAAGAGGCAGAAAATCGACTTAACAGAAATCTACAAAAACACTGCTTTTCTGGCTAATCGCGACGGTGAGGATGAATGATGAATTGATGAAATAGTTGATGAGACAAATACAATGACACACCCATCTTTAGGACTCGAATCCCTATCTTTGTAGCATACCAATATAACCACTTCATGAAACTGAATCTTTACGAACGAAAATGTTTTTACCTGGAAACAATTATATACTTAGATCGATTTTGAGGCACAGAACACAAACACACACACACACACACACACACCCACACACACACACACATATATATATATATATATATATATACACACACACACACTGCTAATTAGTAGTAATGCTCAAGAAGAAAACGGAAATACAACAACAACAACAGAGATATATCACTGGTATCAACACTCTGTTCTGTGTTAGTACGGCTCAGAATGAATTAATTTCATTGTGTGCTCTCTTTCCTTTTGTTATTTCAATACATTTTCCACTTGCGTTTATTTGTGGTTCTTTCTTGCTGTAGTGACTGCTTTCTTTTTAGCTCTCTCTCTCTCTCTCTCTCTCTCTCTCTCTCACTCTCACTCACTCACTCTCTCTCTCTCTCTCTCTCTCTCTCTCTCTCTGTGTGTGTGTGTGTGTGTGTGTGTGTGTGTGTGTGTGTGTGTGTACGTGTGATGACACATTGGTCGTTCCGAGGAACAGCGTTAGAATACACACCTTTACACCGTAGAAACAGATCGATTCTAGGAAACTTTCCTTGGATCTCCGTAATCCAAATTCCAGCAGAAAGTTATGAAATAATACCCTGATATTATTTTGAGTTAATTCTCCAAACAGTGAAAAATGTTCATAGTGGGTGTGAGAAACGTGTGTGAATTAGTTACCATGAATCATTCCAGGCGGCAGCACAAATGCAAAAGCAGGCCAAAATCTTCACATCACCATATCGCTCAATGCGAAAAGTTCATCGCTTCATCATCCTATGACCAAAGTAAAACAAATAAACAAATTTCAAATTTAGACCATGCAATAAAAAATAGTATGGATGGAAGTAAAGCAATAAATCACTGCTAACCCTTCATCTGGGTTACAACCTACAACTGGTGTTAGATGTTTCCTGTTTATTATAATCGTGGAAACCGACCGCTGCAGTTTCAAATTCCAAACATTGCATTGCGGTGAAAAAAGTTTCCAGGAAATGCATTGCCAAGTCGGCGAATTTCTTAATACGTATGCATTGTTGACACTTGAGAAGGGAGAGAAGAATAGCACCTGACACCAATACACGAGTACCAGCGACGTATTAACAATTGCTAAGACACGCAACAATGAGATTCTAATGTTTGAATGCGCGTGGCTGGAGACAATGCTTTCACTTGATGATACTTTCCTTAAATCTCCTTGGATATGATGATAATAGAAGTTCTGAATAGGAGTTTTACATTTATTATATAATTTTATATAATTTAAGTTGAATTTCCAATAAACTTGACAAGTTTGGTGGCCAATCCAGATGCTCGAGTGGGATATATAGTTTGTTAACATTCTTAAGAAAATGCAACATGCAATTGTAAAGGAAATAATTTTATTTTTATCTAAATAGTCTTAATATAACTTCTGTGAAATTAAGGGGGGAGGAGCCATAACGATAATTTACATGTAAAGCAATTATGTATATTCTAAAAAGAACTCATGGACAAAAAACGGCTTAAAAGCTGTTAGGTCCAAAATAAATGATTGATTGATTATTTTTAATAAATAAATACAAAATGCAAAGTAAAAACAAAAATGTTGAAGTCACATGCATGTATACCCATGCACTGAAAAAGAGTTGATTGGGGAAATGGCGGTCTACGTTGAATTGAGTTTTAAGTCCACTTAATGCACAGATAGACTAATTGGGACTGGACCTACAGTTTCAGAACCACTACAATGCGCCTCCACCTGGTACAGAACTTGAGACTCACTGCAGTTGTATGCCCCATAAATATATTTTGAAAAACTGATTTACTAATATTACATTAATTAGGTCAATTACGTAATAACCGTCAATACTTTGAAAACGGTCATGGTCATTTTTAGTATACATTTAAAAAATAGTTCCGATTACAAAATGGGATGAGTATTTTTCCCAAATGATTTTTTTTTCGATACGGCACCCTAACTGCAAGTCATCCACACTCCTCCAACTTTGCAAGTCATCAATCACTCGTCCAACTTGATTAGTTCACAGAGAGGGAGAAAGCTAAGCGTCAAAGTCGATTGACGTTTGTAAGTGTTGATGAGGTGGTGAAATTATAATTGTAGTCGTTTGACAATCAGGCATGAAACACCTTGCATTGTTATGTTCAGAGGTGCCAGCCAATGATCATGGGTTATTAAACCCTGAGAACTTCCCGTAACGGACAGTCAGTCCTTCCTCTTTAAATTACATAATTTGCTGTTCCTCTTCTCATAAGTTATATAATATCAGTCATTAGCAATTTTAATGCGCTCTTAGCCATTATCATCTGCATAGTTAAAACACGTCATGCATAGCCCAGTGTCGTGACGCATTTTCTAGTATTACGATGTATCGTCAAGTGTCGCGATGTATCCTGCATTGTCGTGATATCTCGCTCATTATCGCGATTTATCACCCAATGTATTGTCCAGTGTCGTGAGTATTGTCTAGTATCGTGATGTATTATCCAGTGTCGTGAGTATTGTCTAGTATCGTGATGTATTATCCAGTGTCGTGAGTATTGTCTAGTATCGTGATGTATTGTCCCGTTTCGTGAGTATTCTCTAGTATCGTGATGTATTGTCCAGTGTCGTGAGTATTCTCTAGTATCGTGATGTCTTGTCCAGTGTCACGATATAAACAGTAGAGGATGCTTGAAGGGTGAAGAAAATTCCTAAATACAGTATTGCCGTACAACACTGAGAACTTCCACAACGCGTAGAGAACATCAAGACGAATAACTTTTCTCATCAACGTTTTACTCAATAACGTCTTGTTCCGACATTACGAACCCTCGAATAACTGCATTTTCTATTTTATACGTATGCAACCATTCTGTGCAGATTCACGATTGCTACTGATACGTATTCTCAGTCGGAAAACGATAAAATGTTTAGTACGCTGCGGACAAACTGTGTAATCAAGAAAAGCCTAGGGCCACACTCTGGAATGCGAATAATTTTGGACTTGAAGCCCTTTTCTAATGCAAAGGAGCATAAAAAAGGATATGCAACATGTGTACGTTTGGTGCGACTTCGCACTGCCGGAGTGTCTTGGCATTATACCGTATTATAAAATTTAATATTTTCCAACAGAAAAGAGCATGACAATGGCATCCGTGAATCTGTGCTGCATGGCTGCGCTCATACAGGATAGAAAATGGCGTTTTCAGATTGCTCGTAGCGTTGAAACGAGGCTTTAACAAGTTAACATTGACGTTGTTTGTGTGTGTGTACAGGAAAACAGATAGCATACGAAGCGATGACACGTAACAACTGCCACCTTCTCGAACGCATCCACGATATAGTGGTACAGCTTGCCAGAATACTCTTGAACTTCCGCAAGATTCTCCAGAAATGTTCCTATTCTAATGGAGGGAAGGAGTGTTTAAACTACTTTTACACGCAGGGCCAGTGACTACTTGAAAAACTGGTCACGGGTCATATTACATTACACTCAAACTAAAGACAATGCTTCAAAATAAAGTTGGAGGTTTTATAAGTACGAAGGCGTACACCACATAAAAAACCATGCCGTGTCGGAAGGGGATCACGGACGGCCATGACATAGAGAACGGTTTAGTCCTGTTAAATAGGACTTTATGGTAACCCTATATGATAATTATAAGCACTTAATTAATACACATAAATGGGGATCCTGGCTGCCACGTGGAAGACTCAGGTTCTATTTCAAGGTTATGTACTATTTCACGTGGGAATTATTCGACAAATGGACGTGTATGGAGAGGATCTGGGATTTACCCAGCATGTAATAAATGTGTACCTGGGGACACCCCTGGGTGTAAGTGCACCAGGAGTGTGGTGCTCACCTCCACTGATGGCAAAGATTGCGAAAGAGCGAGACCCTACCTCCACATCTCCCTATGGCTTCACGGCATATTGCAATAAGCAGGAAGAAGCTTTACCTTTACAATACCTATTAAAACGTTTTTAAGACTGATCCTTCTTCATACTTCTTCTAAAGCTAAAGATTTTCTTCATCATCTTCGTAACTGGTAACGTACTTCCTTGGTAACATTTAACTCCTATTTCGTGTCTTTATGTGCCCATTTAAGTGTTTTATAGTGCCATTTTCCCTGTTTATCGTACTGTATTTATTGTTGTGCATGATTCTCTTCAATTGGACATTGTAAAAGAGCAAGGGGGGGGGGAGAGGAGGACATGATCCAATCACAGCTACGTTGCGTGTCGCAAACGATGCACAGGGATCTTGAGGGTCAAGGTCATTCTATTTACGTCAGTCTAATTTACGTGAAATAATTTATTCTCTGGGATGAGCATACTCAATCAGCTCGATATTAACATTCTTGTCGTTCCCTAATTTGGTCAATAGGTTTAAGGAAGAGAGACTGAAATAAAGAAGGGATCCTTCTTGGGGATGGAAACGGCTTAGGAAGAACAATTGAATTGGTTGATTGATTGAATTGGTTGATTGATTGAATTGTTGTTTTAAGTCCACTTTATGCACAGATAGGCTAATCGGGACTGGACCTACAGTTTAAAGTGCGATCCGAAACACTATCTGCCTCCACCGGGTATCAAACTCAGGACCACTTGGTTACAAGGTGGCGACGTTACCACTACGACATCGGGGAGGCCCGTTTAGGAAGAAGAAAAATATGATGAAGAAATAAGAGTTCACTTCTTTACTGGGCAGTGTTCCTAAATTAGCCACTGAACATATGCAACATACGTATATCGCAGGGGCAAGTCTGACTATTTGAGAAGGTATTGAACGTCACAGCGTGGTGGCTAACGCTCGCCACTGTAATCGAGGGGGGGGTTTGATTTCGACTCCCAAGTGGAAACACAACGACTAGTGATTCGGATTACATTTGAAACTGTACGTTCAGTCCCGATTGCCCTAACTGAGCATGAAGTGGACCCAAAGATTTGCCCATCAGGCAGCCACTTTACAAAAGTCTCGAAACGTTCTCGGTACTATCTCCGATAACGAGGCGAGACGAAACTTGGCACTCTCTAGTCTTGTCTCGAGATATACTACAGTATAATAAATACAATATATGTACACAGAGTGACACCACACAAACTTCCCACCGGGTCATTAAGGCAAACAAGTTTTCTCCATTTTATACTGGACAGTTCGTTCGATGCTAGGAATCTTCAAACAACGTAATTTTATTCACAAAGTTTACAACCAAGCTGCACAGGTTCACAGTTGCCACTAATGGATTAACGTTCCACTTACAAAATACACAACCCATGTATAAATAACAAATAAATGTGATTTACATTAGCTGACTAAACTGAGTCTCGGATACTAAGTCTCGTTTCGAATAACCTCGAAGGGTCTCATCTTGTCTCGACTTTTAAAAGGCCATCTCGGTCTAGGCACCATCCCTGAATCTAGCTCTAACACCTATTAACTACAGCAATGCGCAATCTCCAACACGTCGTAAACAAGGAAATCTCAGAAATGTCAAACCCATCTCTGGGTACTACAGTGCAAGCCAATGAACACCTACTAGTCCGGACTAGTCCATAGAGTTTGGCACGCTCAAAATAGAACTTGCCTTGACCAAATGTGACCTCCTGGAGAATTCCAAACTTTCACAACGGAACCTGGTATCAGCTGTTTAAATTGGAAATGTCATCGCCCTAATGGCTTGTTTACATTTCCGGTGTTCCAGTCCGCCCATAGATGGTCCACGTACATGTGAGGGAAAACCAGCAAATTTCGTAAAAATAGTTTGTAGCAGGATAATAATGATGTTTTGCTACTTTTGAAGTTCACGTTATTGACACTAATCTATTCTCCATCCACTGCAAGAACGAAGTTTTGTTATGTTTTGGTATAAAGGTAATTTACACATTACCGTGGTTATACGAATTTCCTTTATGAACTACACAAGACGGCATTTTATTAGTGGCTCACAGAGGCTGGAAGAGAAGCGAAGCCCATTAAGGATCTTCTCTTACATAAGACGAACTGGAAGAGTCGCGTGCGGACAATGGCTTCCACGGTGGCATCTAAAGTTTTCCTCCTACAAATTTTAATGGAGATTGATTTCCTTGAGAAAACGGAAACTTACGTATAAAAATTGAAAATATTACCTCGCTGGGTCTGAGCATGTGAACCAACATTTAACAATCAACCGAACAAGATATTCAATTGTCGTTCCTCCATATTCATCGTGCACCTATTTCGTGAGCATCTCCCTCCAATCACCATTGTCGTAGATAGTGGCGGCACATGGAGATGATTCTCGACAGTCAGTTTAATCAATATATCTAGCGTGTCACTGTATAAATTTTTACAGCGTATAGAGATCGTTAATGGGAAAACAATCTTAATAAAACTTGTTTTTGTTTGACGCCTCGTTTCCACGCTACGAACCCTCGAAAAACGGAAGTTTACCCTGAATGTATGCAACCACGCATAAAATGTTCCCAGTTGCCACAAGTTGATTAACTTCACAATTACAATAAACAAATATATGGCCTTTCTGTAAATAATCAGTCGAGATCCGCTTGGTATGGCTAAAAACCAAATGCTTGTCTCGAAGCTTCTAGATTTAAGAAAAAACATGCTTCCAGCCAGAAACTACAAAACGCTATCTTCCTCGACGTTTCCGATGAATATGCGAACGTACACGTGTGTGCTTCACTACTTATGTGATTAATACAAAGAAGGTTATACGATCTAATTTTAGGCTGAAAGTATATTAGTTTGTCGCTTATCAAACTTCCACGATATAAACTTTCTATTGTGATTTGAATACAATGCAGCGCTCGACGCAAATGTCATTATGCACGGTGTGCATTGATGTAATAGAAAAGTATGCGGAAAAACATTAGCCAAGCGCTACAGTTATGTCTACCAAGCGTGACGGAAAATGTACACGTGGAATAACTTGAGTTCTGAATTGTCTTTCTTTTAACTCCCGAAGGTCAAATAGGTCCAGTCACAACCCAACTCTATTTTATGTCGCTTTCTCTACGTCTTGGGTTCATCACAATGACGATGATGGATGATGGGACAAACACAATAACACAACCATGCCTTGACAAGGGTTCGAACCGGAGACATGTGTCTTCGTAGCCAACTCTAATAGCTCGATATAATCTGATTAAAGATAGCCACACGCATGTCCATACGAAATATCATGTTCAGGGCTTCACCGATGGTGCAGTGGTAAAAGGGATCCGGAATTCGATCCACGGATCTCACTTTTAACTATTTACTAGCGCAAGGCTTCCGGTCTCTACGGGATCCGAGTAAAACAAAGAATTCCTGGAAAAGATCTGAAGCTGTACACAGTACCTCCGTTACTTCTCCTAAGGGAGATTCCAGATCAAAGCGACAAATGACACGCGACGGGCGACAGGCAACATTAGACTGAAGGGGTTCGTGTCGCTCGTCGCTTGCGTATCACTTGGACTGAGCCGCTTTCTCTATGGCATGCATCTTGTCGTCTCGGTATGTTGTTCGTGCATGCACGCTAAACGTTTTGCTTGAGACTGAGGGAGAGTTCAAACCGAAACGACAAGAGAAAGGCGACACGTGCCGCATGAGGATTTCACCAATAGAACGCAGGAATGTGAGGCCTGCCATGCCGCTACGGTGTGAAACGTAGTTGATGACTGTCTTGTTCCCAAGTGGCACACTTCGCCTGTAGCTTGTCGCTTCGGTATGAATTCTCCGTGTTGCTTTTCGCTTTGGTTTGAAAGCTCCTTAACAGATGGAGAGGGGGCACGGGAAGTGGCTAGGTTTACGGCGTTATTTTTTCAACATTGGGAGAAATTTATCTTTAAGTCTGTTCGGAGCTTTCCAGTCCCGATTGACCTATCCGAGCATAAAGTGAAATGAAATAAAAAAGGGACATTTTATAATTACAATTCTCAAAGTTGTTACGTTACTGACATTGCAAGTTGTCATTTTATAACTACTTTTCCCTAACAATTTCCAACGCACTATATCTAAGATTGAGCCCAACCAGAAAAAAAAATCTGAGCACGACCCTGTATGTGCATCATATAAAATGGATAAGAATGACAGAGAGAAAATGTTAGTGATCCTTCATACTTGAATGGAAAGTGATCTCTTGTGGATATTTTTTTAACATCAGAATCCATGTTGTGGTACAGCACAGCTGCTATTCGAGTATGCAGAATCAGCAGTGCCATAACAAAAATAAGGGAAGGGTGAAAACTTGTTGGTGAAGGTCAAGCGCAAAATGTTCCACAATGGAGCTCGCTAAAAACCTGTTTCATGAGAGCAGAGAAAGCAAGAACAGGAGTGACGTAGCCGGGTTGACAAGCACCGGGCCACTGAGCTGCAAAGTAAACGATCCATGAATGACGCCATTAAAAGTTTTGTAAAAGAGTGAAGAGATCATTTAGAGAAATCAACGAATAATAGTCGAGTGGCTGTCTCATAATTATATGACATGAAAAAAGTTTTACCTGAGCGTGTTTGCAGTTTATGTTGAGTGACCTGAACCTCTTAATTACTAATATCTCCATCCTGGATATAACTCATAATTTTACGTATAAATGCATATATACATATAGATTGCTGACATGGATGTCCGCAGGATTATTTCCAGGGACGGGCTAGCAAGGTATTTTTTTCCAGGGAGAGAAACGAGGCATATTTCCCCCCATAATATTGTTGCTCCCTCAAAAAAATACTCCTTCAGTCTGAACATATGTTGGTGCAACGCCCTTATTATGATTAACATAATATGGGCAATTTTCTGGAAAGTGAAACCAGGATATCAAATAACGAAGTTGCAATATTAATTTTGTATTCATGGAATTTAGGTAGAGTACAATCCAAGCCATCATGAAAAACAAAAAAAAAAACAGGTAAATAATTAGAAAAATTCAGAAAAAAAACATCTGTAAATTTGAAGGTAATTTTGCAAGTGAAAAACTCTGAAACTTTACCTCAGGCATGGATAATTTTTATAGATTAGCTGCATACTGAATATGGAAATGAAGGAATTAGTGTTTTTATACACTGCAAAACTGGTATTTTTAAAATACTCCGCGACCTTGCCCGTGCATCACGCAAAATATTATTTTTTTCTTGTGAAGAAAGAATTTTTTGTAGAAAAACATTTCCAAACTAAAATACACTTTCAATGCACAGCATAAAGTACTGGAAATGTAATTATTACAATTTCATTCAAGCCACTGAAACACTAGTTTTCGTGTCCCGTGCATCACACTTCAAAGCATAACATCTTGAAACTTGAACTGTCCTTTGTAGTGTTGCCCACGAGACGAGAAGAGACTTTGGTCTGTCTCGTCCCGTCTCGTGAAAATGCCGTCTCGTCTCGTGTCTCGTCTCGAAAATATACGTTTGTCTCGTCCCGTATCTCGTCTCGAAGGGTTCTGTCTCGTCTCGTTTTGTCTCGTCTCGTAAAATTAATGCAGGATATTATGCCAACAAAAGTTAAAAGTGGGAGACATTACAAAATAGTATTCCCGAAAGTGGGTAAAACCTTAAAATATTTTGTTCACTGTATAGTGAGAATAAATAAGGTTCGTTCACCATAAGGACATTAATGTTTAACATAATGTTTGTTAATTACGAATAGCTAGATAGAGAATGAAATCTACTTTGTTGTTTTTCTGCCTTCAATCAACTCTTTTATCCATCGTGCACTAAGAGAGCTTTCAGACCGAAGCAACAAGCGACAGGCGACAAGCCGCACGGGGAGTTTGCACCGAAGTTACAGTCAACACAAGCCCCTTCCGTATATATGCAAATATTCACCCCATATGCACTACCAACTAATTGACCGAGGCTACACTATGCTCGATATTAAGTTTCAGCGACAAGGAACACGTACACCTTGTCGTGTTACTTCGGTTCGGGAGGTCACATTTACTGAGGGTTCGTTTCCAAACGGTTGCTTGTCGCTTCTCGCCTGTCGCTTTGGTCTGCAAGCTCCCTTGAGGGAGCGTTCAGAACGAAGTGACAAGCGACATGGTAGTTCACACGTGACACAGGCAACGTCAGTTTATTAGCAAACATTCACAGTCCGAGGCAACTTGACGCACGGTATTCAGAAAACGGTCTAATCCGTACAACACGCAAGCGACAATCGACCCTGAACAGTTAGTTGAGTCGTTTCGGTTGCAAGGTTTCATGTAAGGGAGACCCGGTGGAGGCACATAGTGGTTCGGATCCCACTTTAAACTGTAGGTCCAGTCCCGATTAGCCTTACTGTGCATAAAGTGGACTTTAAACACCAACTCAATCAATCAACCAATCATGTACTGCTTAGGAACTAGCCCATCAGCAACAGCATTGCACACCGTAGCGGATTGGTGGAATCCCCAAGCGACACGAGGGTTTCGCACCAAAGTGACAATCGACACAAGCTCCCTTAGTTTTTAAACAAGCTTTAGCCACGCATGCGCTATTAACGGACAGAGGCGACGATGCACTATATTAGAAAATGGACAAGTCCGAACGACAAGCGACACGTCCCACTCGTCATGTCGCTTCGGTTCTGAAGGTTATATATATTACTGAGGGTTCATTACCAAGTGGCAGGCGTCACTTCTTGCTCTTGCATGTCGCTTTTTACTCCTTTGGCTTCAGGCAATATAGATTCTTTACTATATTGGCCTATAACCAGGTTTCTTGTGCGAAATCTTTGGAGTTTGCAACCAGTACTCAGGATGGAGCTGTTGATTTTGAGAAGAGGGGACGCAATGAATGAACTGTTTGTGCTGGCGAGAATTATATGACGATTGTCCCCAATAAGACTGGAAGAGGACATACACTAAACAATGGCAGTGGCTACCTCCACATCGTTTGGCGCAAGGATGAATGGAAGGAAGCCCTTGGGGGTAGTAGTTGTTAAGGAAATTTCAGGATCTTGCAAGTAAAGATACCTGCAACACGAGGCTATAGTCTGGGCAAATTCGTCACGGGCATCGTGTGGCGAATTAGGTTTTGCGAGGGGGAATCTTACAGAAATAACTCGAAAGAGCTTGCTAAAGAATCGAAGAAATGTTGGAACATCCAGAAATGTGGAGAAATAAGAGAATGCTTAACCGATGCAAGAAATTAATTAGAAATGAGATGTTGATATGGGCAGTGATAGAAAATACCTTCTCCCAGCGACACGTGCAGCTCGTCGTGCTACTTCGGTTCGGAAGGTTGTATTTATTACTGAGGTTCGTTTCCAAGTGACATAGGTTGTAGCTTTGGTCTAGTCACTTCGGTCTGACCTATGCGACAAACAACACGCGACAGGCGAAAAGCGAGAAGTGTCGCTTGCGAACGAATCAACAGTAATAAATGCTGAACCGCCGCGACAAGCAGGAGAGGATAACGATCAGCCAGGGAAGTTACGACACAAATTGATTACATTTCCTCACATAATTCAGGTGTTCTCTTGCTCCATTTTTAGTTTCATGTTTTCCCGTTTTGCCGAATCCCGTTACGCCCTATTACCCAGAGGCGCATTATATCATATTTCCCATCCAAGTAAAAATTTCGGCGAAAGGGTAATTCCCGTTTTGCCGAATATTTTGAAGGGGGAATTTTCCCTTGGCTGGGAAATTTCATAGTTAAACAGACAGAATGCTTAATGAAAAGTTTATATGGTGAAAGATACCTAGAGAAAAGGGTTTATGACCGCGAGGGGGGGTTTGGATGGGGAAATATTACAAACAGAAAGGGAGGTTACATGTAAAAAATCACTTCCTTCCATGAGAAGACTACAAAAATTGCTTTGGGCCCGTTTCTTAAATGGCACGATTGTATGTGGAATATTCCTTATTCCTTGTATGAGAATAATCGTGTTGTGACGATAACAACTATTGCATGTCTCACATAACTGTAGTTTACGCGTTATAGGAGTAGTTTTTACTTTAAAGACGTTAAATATATTTAAGATGTTTTAAGGATAAACAAATAATAAATTTCGTTACTGTGGAAAAGCAAACAAAGCCCGCAATTTTCGTAAGGTTTAGAATATTTTCAATAAATTTTCCATTCAAATGAATTATCGAGAAGAGTTCTCTCTCTCTTAATATTTTTACAGATAGATATATGAATCGGTATTTTATTAAAGCAAAGTATCTGGAGTACTATTACAACATAAAATTACTAAGCTTGAATACATCGAAAACAGGTGGTCAGTCTCGCCTCGTCTCGAATTTTAAAAGGCTTTTTTGAGACGGGACATGTCTCGTCTCGTGGGCAACAGTAGTCCTTTGGAATTAACTATGAGAGGAGGCCTTTTTATTTTGCCTGGTTGGGTACAATAACTTATTAGTCTTCAAAGGCCACTTCCAGTGGTTGGTTTGATTTGGTTTGGTTTATTTTACTTCTTTTTTGTGCTATTTTTGGCTAATTGCGAAGATGAGGATGCGTGATGATATGATGGAATTGATGAATGGACACTCCCAAACACCCAAGTCGAAATTCGAACCCGGGACTTCTGGCGTCGTAGCGCGATGTGCTAACCACTCTGCCACGGGGGCCGGCCAAGTGGTTGGTATCACCAGTCCTCACCATTATAGCCGGCACTCGTATTCACATGAATTTCTAATTACTGTAATTGACTCTCAGGGGTATATAAATATCTACCTTGAACAGCTTTTATGATATGTATAGGTTTGGTGCCTGCAATTGGCTGAGCATCATCCCAACTTCTTTCTCGTGAAATGCTTCTTCATTTATCAAAATAACTTGTAGTTTTGGGCATGAGATTTCTAATAACTTCTGAAAAATCTGAAGTAGTCTGTACAATTTGTGCAGATTTACTTTTGGTCGGTACATGAGTACGAAGAAGTGATTTTTCTTGTCCGCTAATTCAATCCACTACTCCCTTCACCCGTGAAGTTGCAAAATACTTCCGGATTAATGTTTTTCTGCATTTTCAACAAAGTTCTTGCAAAAACAAGGCCTTCTACTTTTGAATTCCGAAGATGTTTATCCGACCAAATATATAACTTCATCAATATTGGTGATCTCTGATTTTTTGCTTCATACAGAGCATCAACAAAGCAAGTAACAGAATCTGAGCACACAAGGTATGTCCTACATTCACCCTGGAAAATTGAAGTAGCTCTGAACAATGTACAGGATATATATGAGTTTAGTCCCACACTGTTATCTGCAAATCTACAATACAATTATGCGAAAATAAATAACAGATGGTAGGATATATTTATGAGGTTACTTTGGTTATAGGCTTAAAATACCAAATCTTTTCTCCTTGAGATACTTTTAAAAAAGTACTGAGAGTTTATGGAGCCAGACATTACCTGCAGTGGAGTGACAACATAAGGGAGATAAATGTCCCGTGCATCGCATATTAAATGTCACGTGCATCACACAAGGGGGAAAAAATATTACAAATTTGTTTTTATGAATATAAAATTGTTGTTCATTGCATATTGTAGTACAAAGTCTGTAGCAAACTGTGTCTAAATATGGTACCCTGGAACTTCTTCAAATCACAGAAATATCAATTAAAAAGAACTATATGCTTCTCACATGTTTTTCGGAGTCCCGTGCATCACAGCTTTCTTATTTAATTTTGCATTGTTAATTTGGTTTGAGTTGGTGTTTTAAGTCCACTTTATGCACAGTAAGGCTAATCAGGACTGGACCTACAGTTTAAAGTGGGATCCGAACCACTTGTGCCTCCACCGGGGATCGAACCCGGGACCCCTTGATTACAAGGCAATGACGCTACCACTGCGCCATGGGGGAGGCCCCATTGTTAATTTGAGAAAGGATTTTATTTTCTGGCATACGGTAAACAACCACCCAATATTAAAACACTGAATATGAAAAATCAGTGCAATAACCAGCATACCAGACTCATTTAGCCATGTACGAATGTCCCGTGCACCACGTAGAGAATCGCCCATATATGAAATGAAATAATATGTGCGATATGATTTTAGGTTGATATTCATTTTCCAGGGTCACCACGTACGACTCGGTGTCTCTAATTGTTCAATGTTTTTTCCTTTTTAGTTAAGTGAAAGTGTCCGATGGTGTGTGAAAGGAAGGGTAGTGAGTGAAGATGAGTCAGATTAGAGCATTATTACATCCACAGTTTTCCAAGGTAATAAAATTAAAAATTAAACAACTTGGCCGTCCCACACCAGATTTAAATATCAATTCTATTAAAAAGAATGTGGTAAAGGTGACAGGCGCCGAAATGTTAATAGTCGCATTTATTTCCTAGAAACGTTGGCCGACCTCCGTGCACAGAATGCTACGACGCCTGGGATCACGGGTTCGAATCCCAGCCTGGGCATGAGTGTTTTTTGTGAGTGTTTACTCATCCTTATCTTCGCGATTAGCCAAAAGTAGTACAAATGCGAAGTAAAATAAACCAATTTTTGGGAATTATTTGTCTGCAATTTTAGTAAACAAAGTTCCATTTCAATTACCTCTTTCATTAGATTTCTATGACAGATTTTTTCCATTTTTTGATACCCATCATACTAGCTGCCAGCCTCCACTGTCTACAATTAATAATTTTTCAATAAAAACATAGTGCAGTTTTCTTACAAGTACGCCTCAAATATCACACATTTTTTTTTGTTTCTATTATTACAATTAAATAACATGAACATTAAAAATGTAAATCGAAATTGAAAATAGAACTCCCGAATAGTTCCGAAAATACGTCGCATGGATGTGAAAGACAAAAGACAGTTACGTAATGGCTTCTTGAGCATATGACGACAATGAACCAAGCTTCTCACTATTACGGTCAAATTGGGATGCCCTTTGATTTGCAATCCTGTGGTGGGAAAATAATGTGGGAAGAAAACTCAGAGTTTTCAAATTAGTTTCCGCCGAACAATGTTGCTAAATGTGCTTTAATTCAAGGTTAACGTCACGGGGCAACCGTGAGGGGAGAGGAAATAAGCCCTAATAAAAGGCATTGTTTCCACTGTGCTACTTACCTCGTCATAAGTGAACAAAAGAAGTAAACATGTGGTGACGGCACCACAAGACCCATCGAACAAAAGCAAACAGTTAATTATGACAAGGTCGAATCCTTAAACGCATTGTCCCAATACACTTCATCTAAGTATGTAGTGATTTGAATTCACTGCGACGCTCGTGTATTAAACAATCATTCTGGAATCCCATGTATCAATTTCTAGCGCATTCCGGCATAACTTACTACCACACAACAGACTTTTTCCTAATTGCAGATTATTGAAAAATACATAAATATACACATTATTGGTTCCTTTTCGTGTTATGGTTCAATAGCTTAAACTTACTGGTTCGAGTCAGGGGGGCGATACCGGCTTTTGCTCCCCCAATTGAAGAACTACATAAGGAGCCTTTATATTGAGTTTCACTATTTCAAAAATTAAAACCTGTTTATATGCGAAATTACCAACGAAACCAACCGTGTGACGCAGGTCTGGTCAACCCGCAGTATTAGTGAAAGAGCGCCATCGCATGCACGTATGCAAGAGAACGGCGTGAGACTTCGTCGGTCGCGTTCGTGGAGTGGGAAACCTCTCCACATCTGGTTCGTAACAGGGAAGTGTAATTATAATCATGGCAGAATAAACAGGTGGTGGTTTGATGAAAAGGACCCAAGCACTCTCAAAACTCGACATTTAACCCCAGCCCGGAAACTATATTGTCACGCCTTATATAATGAATATTTTCAATATATAGAAAAGTATATATAATACATAAGCCATATAAACTTATATGCAAAAGTTGTAACACACACACATATGGGGGGGATGTAAGGAGTATATATATACACACACACACACGTGTATATATTCAAATCTAGCTCCGAAACATCAGCCTAGCTTCTTCCCAGCTCTCACTACAATTTGTATTTTTATTTAGCGTTGCTTTTCTGCCACTTTTGGCTAATCGCGAAGATGAATGATGATATGATGAAATTCATGAAAGACACTCACAAAGAACACCCATGCCCAAACCGGGATTCGAACCCAGGACCCCTGGTGTCAAAGCGTGCAGTGTTAACTACTCGATCCGGAGGAGGACTTGTTCTCACTACAAATACCATTACATGATTGCATATTTTCCTACGAATTGTTCGACACATGCTTGTCCTCACTCATCCGATCCCAGAAGAGGAAAGAGCCGATTCCACTTTCTCTCATCCTCTCATGCATATAACATGGTTAAGAGGTGTTGAGTTTGATGCGCCTAGCACTCACTTGACATTATTTAGCTATTCCTTGCCAATCCTGCATGACATCACATATGATAAAAAATGAAACTATGTCAAGGTGGAGAGGGGATCACCATGTGTGAGATTCAATATCCTCGCGCCTAACTACACATTAATGAATCCAAATGTATTTTTTTTTAAACACACACATATGCAAATTGTTATGTAGGCTCACGCACAGAGGTGAAGGTTATGTTTTCTTATATGTTTAACATTATGCCAAGGAGACATGTAGCGTAAATATCAAAGAAAAGCGTGGCAAAGTGGAGGAGGCGGTATGGGGATGAAGCTATATTTACAGTCTCGCTATTTTAGCCACTAAGTTACTCGGGACGACGAGGATGAAGGGAGATAATCAAACTGCCATGCTCTGGATTAGAATCAACGACACTAAAATTCGTAACTCTCTTATCAGATTAAGTGAGTGGTTAAGGTGGATACTCGTACAACCTGAATGGTGTCTTCATGTGTTCTTATACAACATAAAAACAAAAAGACCCCCAAACAAAAATTAAATAATAAAGTGTGATAAGGAAAAACAACAAGTGTTTTTCCTAGATTCACTCAATGCGAGTGCTGAGATGGTACTGTTAATGCAGGCTACGGACGCTTTTTCAAAGTCTGCAATATTTTTCCGTCGAGGGGGCAATCAAGGCATTTTTCCCAAAACAGTGCTGTGTTCTCATAAAACACGGTTCAGTTTGAAGTTACTGGCCTCCTGCCATTACCTTTTTCAGTCTTAAGTGTAGTAACTTTGACTAAAATGAAATTATATGTGTGAAATACATGTATATAACTTTAAGACGAACCTCCAGTCGTTGTTGTAGCTCTCCGTGCACCTGTTAGGCTACTCATTCATACCTCCCCAATTTCCTTACAATGGTGGGTAACCACCGGTTCGATACACTGGGCGAAGTCTCAGGAGAAAAGGTGGAGACTCGAAGCAGCGCGCGTCTCGTAGCCGGAGCCCAAGCCTTAGACCGTACGACCACGGTGCGGGACTTTTTACAGTTAGGACAAAGAATCATGATCCCTTATGACAAGGAATGAATTCATTCCTTATCGGTATTTCTGTGCACGTTATTCTAAAGCTACTACTGAGGAGCAAGGGGTCTCACTTATCGCACCCATATTGAAGACACTTCGTGTTCTCTGACGTCATTGCGGTATGCCTTCGTTGTTAGGGTAGGCTTGTTAGGTTTAGTTCTCTTAGCATAAGTACAATGCAATATTTCGAAAATTGCCCAAAAGTTATTATTTTTTTCTGGCTAAGAGAATTAAACCTAACAACGAAGGCATACCCACTTACACCCTGGACTGTATTTTGCAGACTAACGAGGTTCTGGTGTCTGGACTCACAGTAAAATCATCTAAGGGGCTTGGGTTGTGTTCTATCCATGTTTGTGATTGTTCCTTAATTCATTTTCCATCCTTATCTTTGCGATTAGTGAAAAGTGGTAGAAAAGCGAAGTAAAATAAAAACAAACAGGCTAAAGCGAGCAGGTAATTCCTCGCGTAAGCTATTTGGGTAGACATGGTAGAAGGCGGTGGTTATTAATTCTGAACGTGCTCTGTAATGAGGCTTCTCAACATTTCCTATTAATAGTTCAATATTTTCTCTTCGTATTCTCGGCCTTTCCCAATAGATCTCTTGCAATGGAAATTCTTTCCAATAACGAAAACTCGCTCCTCGACTGGGAATTCCAACTAATTTTGCAAACGGGAATCCTCCATCCAAACATCATCGAGAAGAAAACAACTCCTTAAAAAGATTCTCACGTGCCGTGGTATTTACCTTATCGAAGAGCCATGTCATTACTCGCAAACCGCATAAAAGTCAAAGATCTCGGAAATGATATTTGACACCAAGCTCAAATTTAATAAGCTTACTGAAATGGTTACTAATCATGCATTTAGACACTTAGGTTACGTGTGCGAATTAACGGGGGGGATGCCGAGGATTCCCCCCTCACAAAAAATATATATTATCCCCGGGAAAATAAAATTGTTATTATCCCTGCCAGGGATGTTTATATCCCCCTTAAAAAAATGAATTGAAAGCATATAGTAAACCATTTCTTAACTCTGTAACAAACACAATTGAAAAGTCATTCCGTATTCCTGTAAAGTCCAGTCATCAAAGATTTCCCTGCAGAAAAGTAAGCAGCCTTGTGGATTAAAAGGACATAAATAATATTATATAAATTATGACGTTGCTGGTCTCCCAAAAAGCGATATTTGTTGATGAGCATAGCGCGTGCGCAGAAAGGCTTCAGGGCCATGGTCAGGATTTATTTTTGTGTGACGCCCAATCTTTTCTATGCGGGAAAACAGTACACTTATTAAACAGAAAAAGTATTATTTTCGTGGTGTTTTTCACAAAATATGCTTCAATGAAGTGACATTCGATAGAAAAACTAAAAATAACCTAAAATACTAAATTTATATTATTTCGCGACTTAGTATGCATGTTATATATTTACCATATGTCCGTATCCACTTGTAAGCAATTCGGATAATAAATAAATCGGCGTTAGCGATTATGTAAATAGATCTCTCTATAGGATAGAACATTGACATGTTGTTTTGGTGGCATTACATGAATGCAACAATCAAGAAGGGTTAATGCCATTTTTAATTCATCTCCTCAATATATATTAAAATTACTACTTTTATTTCTGTAAAATATTACATTGCAGAACAATGTAATTTGGCAAAATTGAGGTGGGGTTGAGTCCATACCAATATACGTGGGTTGGAAATTCAATAGTGGCAACTATTTATTCTCAAATGATACAAAAAATATACTTCTGTGAAACTTTTACAGCCCTTTGATGTAGACACCAGCATTGGGTACAACTGTTGCCAGCGATGTGGAAGTCGTAGCATTTCTGTAGCAGTGCCTGCTCTGTTGATGGCGCGGTGCATTGCCTGAAGGATCTCTGGGATATTTCGGAGGCTTCATCTTAGGGATCAAACCAAAGTCACAGGGACTGGTAGAGCATCTGCCAGCCCTATCGAGCTAACAAATCAGCCACAAGTTGCGCTACATACGCCCGAGCATTGTCTTGCAAAATGATGGAAGGATTCAGCAGAAAGTGTCCCCTCTTCTTTCGCAACGCAGGTTGCAGGTTATGTTCCAAAAATGAACAGTAATAGTGCGCATTGACAGTCTGTCCTGGAGGTACGGCAAGAATCACCAGAACTTTCATATTAGTGGGGTTCTGACTATACAACTTTAGACCGCCAACTCCAACGATACTCTATTCCTCACTGCGCATGCGCCTAGTATTGGAAGGAAGAGTCCATTTACTGGGAGGTAGCTTAGGTATCACACTAACATTGGTATAAGCACAGAGTGGTATAAGTGAGAAGCACCAGTTCCGTTTCGGGAAAGTGTTGCCACTATTAAATTTTCAACACACGTATATAGTGTAGGTTTATCCGCTGTGTTCCGGAATTAAATCCATAGACCAGAGGTTCCCAAACTTTTTCGTTTCACGGCGCCCTTAGTGTTTCAAAATTTTCCCGCGGCGCGCAAGTCAGAATGTCAGTCTATCTAACACTTGCAACGCTCAGTTAGTGTGTTTAGGTTGCTTGCCTTAAGTTAAACAATAAACATATATTTCAAATTCAGAAATTTTTTATATGTAAAAAGTACTAAATAAGTATATATTTTGAACAATCATTTCATTGAAAATATTGGAACATTTCGCGGCGCCTCTGTAAGCCCCAGGGTGTCGCGGCGCACATATTGGGAGCCACTGCCATATACGATTTGAGCTTCACTCTTGTCTATCTCGTAGAGTGGCGTAGCTAATGGGAGATGTAACACATTTCGTCGGATGTAGCTATCTAAAAAAAGAAATCCGATACAATCAAAGGAGGCACAATGAAAAACTAACTGCTAAGAAAATAAGGCATACCGTCCTTTTCCCAAGCTAACCCAGTTCAATGGCATTGTTGACGTAGGCATTAACTTGAAAGAAGTAGAAGGATTGTCATTCGGTAGTCAAATCTACACATGCACACCTCTGGCCGGGAAAAATAAAATACACAATTTGTGCGCCTGTGCTGTCGTAAATGCGTAGGTTAACCGAAAAACGGTACCAAAATGACTGGCAAAACGATTAATGCCCGCACTTGCATACAGATGAGGTCGCCAGCTTCAACCTCAGAGATTTTGTTTGCGCTCTCATGGCGAGCGAGACTAGACATACATAGTGTTGCCACCTTGGATATTCTGGAACTAGATCTGCTTCTTTTGGAGTCTTGCTCAGCTCCTCAAGATACTCTTCCTTTCAAAATGCTCCAAGGAAGTTTCTAGTCCTAATAAGAACTGCATAGCTCCGATTCTATTCTTTTTGGCGTACAATACGGATATCTCCGAGCTCACGATCACATTTTAAAATTGAGACGAGTCCGAGATGAATTGCTCAGCAGTCTCGTTTCTTTGGGGATTTGAGTAAATTAGGAAGTAAATACTTGTAAATTTAATCTAAATTCGAAACTTCTTTATTATGCAATTTCTTCGTATACATGAAACGGATCGATGTATTCATAAACAAGTTATAAATTGTTTAATGGGCAAAAACTTAACAGTTTGTTTTAATACTTTAAAATAATATTTTTTGTATCTGTATAACATTAAGACGAGACCGAGAACGAGACTTTCATCCTCATTGGGAGATGTCTCGGAATGTACCTACAAAGATTTTAACTCCTTCAAGAAATGAATATCTCACTGTATTGGTTCTAAGCTGTGGTCCACAGACCCCCAGTTCGAGAATACTGATTGCAGCTTCTTCGAATCTTTTCTAGTGATTGAGTTTGGCAACATTGGCAATACAAGGAAGGTTCATGCTTATTGTTAACGGTGCAAGAATAGTGAATACATTAGCCTATGGCTTTCTTTATTTCTGCATACAGCTCAATGACTGTAAGCACGTTAACATCAAAGGGTGCTGTGATCCTTGTGGTTGCTGGGGGGAGTTGACTCTAGGAGTGGCTCTCGAGAATAAGTCCCTGAAAAATAGAATTAGTTCGAAGAGAATGAACTTTTTAGTTTGCAGAGGTTCGGCGGGTGTTGATCTTACCACCTTGCCCCTCCCCCCTGGAAATGGTCCAGTTTAATGATGGAGTCCAGAGAAGAGTTAAAAGATCGCTTTGGGGGGGGGGGGGACCTGATGGCAAGAGACTTGTCGAAGGACAAAGATCATGGTATCATGGTGCTGATTACAAAATGAATGCGCTTTTTGGACCTTCATACTCTTACGTTTGGGTGGAAACTCTGACACAGATCTGGAGCAAGCCTGGGAAATTCATATTGATGACCAACCTCCCTCCTCTCCCCCCCCCCCTTCCGCAACATATCCATGCCACATTTCCGAACAGAGTTTCACATTTTGGTTCATTATTCAATATGTATGGCACCAACGAACATGAAACATGTTTCATTCTCTTTGGAAACGTCCATTCCTTGAAAAGAATACTAAGATTTGCGCCTTCTCCCCCTTTTTTTCATTGAAATTTGGGGGTCGCGCACCCCAAACCCCCTTCCTTGGTTCGACGTTCTGAATGGTACACGGTTGCATGCGCTGATGTTTTAGCTGAAAAACAAAACAATTTTCCTCCAAAAATGCAAATTACCTATTTTTTGTAAAAGAAAATAACAAAAAAACAATAAAAAAACATTTTGGCTTATTGTTCAACTTGTATGGCACCCAAGAACATGAAACATGTTTCATTCTCTTGAGAAATGTCCATTCTTTGAAAAGAATACTAAAATTCGCGCCCTCGACCCAAAAGAGCGGGGGAAGAAGGGGCAAACTCCAGACTTTTTTGTTTTTTTTTCCATTGAAATTCGGGGATCGTGTCCCCCCCCCCAGTACCCCTTCCTCGGTCCGGCGTTCTGAATTGTACACGGTTGCATGCTCTGATATTTTAGCTGCAAAACAAAACTTATCCGAAGTAGATTGTTCCCATAGTCTTCTTCTTCTTCTTGAGGCGCTACAACTTCATGTATTGAAAGTTTTGGCCTTCTCAACAACATCTCTCCATTTTTTCCTATCCCGGATGCTCTTCGTCCAATTCTTTACTTTCATGTCTTTCAGATCTTGAATTATTTCATCTTCCCACCGTTTCTTTGGCCTTCCTATGGCTCGTGTCCCAAGTGGTTTCCATTTATATATTTCTCTTACTAGTCTTTCATCAGACATTCTATTTACGTGCCCAAACCATCTTAGTCTTTGTGATTTTATGAAATTTATGATATTTTCATTCCTGATTAACTTGCTGAGTTCTTCGTTGGTTTGTATTCTCCAATTTCCATCAGGTTCTTTTAGAGGGCCATAAATTCTTCTTAAGATTTTCCTTTCAAATATTGAGAGTTTCTGTTTACATGAGTCTTTGAGGGTCCAAGTTTCGCATGCATATGTGGTTATGGGTCTTATTATGCTATAATAAAGTCTCAGTTTTGCAGATTTAGATATTAGTTTACTCTTAAATAGGGCTAAGTTGGCGAAATATGCTTTATTACCTAGAATAATTCTCTCTCTCATTTCTTCTTCAATTGTGTTGTCGCCATTAACAACTGATCCAAGATATTTGAAAGATCTCACTTCTTCTACTCTCTCGTCGTTTATAATTAGGTCTTGTAATCTGCTTTTACCTTTTACACATCTGAGATATTTAGTTTTCTGCATATTAGTTACGAGCCCCATGTTCAAAGCTTCACTTTTTAGTTCTTCAAATGTTTCTATTAATGTCTTTTTCGTCCTTGCTGTTATAAGGATGTCATCGGCATATGCAATACATTGTTTTAATCTTGTTGATATGTTTCCTCTCAATTTCATCTTTTTCAATACAGAGTCTATCACTATACTAAACAGCGTTGCAGATAAGGGATCACCTTGCTTGACTCCACCTTCTATTTCGAATTCTTCACTCATTTCCCTGTTAATTTTGACTCTTCCTTTATTGTTGGTTAAGGTTAACATAATTAGTCTGATTAGTTTAGATGGTACTTCATATGATTTTAAAACATCTATTACTTTGTTCCTGTGCACCGAGTCAAATGCATGGGTAAAATCTATAAACAAGTTGTAGAGTCCAATATTAAATTCATAGCTTTTTTCAAAAATCTGTCTTACTATGAATATATTATCTATAGTTGATCTGTTGGCTCGGAATCCCATTTGATATTCGTCAAGTTTGTATTCAGTGCATTCCAATAGCCTTTTATTTAGTATTATAGCAAGTATTTTATATGCAATGTTTAGGAGTGTAATTGGCCTGTAATTATCACAATTTAATCTATCTCCCTTTTTTAAAATTGGGCACACTATACCTTCATTCCATTGAGTTGGTAACTTTTCATCATTCCATACACTTAATATCAGCTTGTGCAACTTCTGTTTCAATGTTCTTCCTCCATTTTTAATTAATTCTGGAGGGATATTGTCTGATCCGGCAGCTTTATTTGTTTTTAGATTTTGTATTATGTGTGTTATTTCGTTCCACGATGGAGGATGTAGTTCTTGTTGATTATTGTCATTCTGTTCTATTGGTGCCTGCATACTTGTTGTTACATTATTATTAAGAATCTTTTTAAAGTATTCCTTCCATCTATTTAGGACTAGTGCTTTTTCTGAGATGATGTTACCTTCTGTATCTTTACACATCATTGGCGATACTGTTTGCTGTTGTTTAAAGGATTGTATCTCTTTGAAAAATTTTCTTGTCTCATTTTTCTTATAATTAATTTCAATTTGCCTTATTTTATCATTCAACCATTTCTTCTTCTTCTCTCTACACATTTTATTAGCTTCTTTCCTTTTTACATTATATAATTCTTGGCTGGCCCTGGTCTTTATTTGCATTGCTCTCCTTCTTGCTTTATTCTTTTCTTGAATAATCCTTCTGCAATCTTCATCCCACCATTCATTTTTGGGGGTATATCTTTCTTTTTGTATAACTTCTTTAGCTGCCTCATTTATCGCATTCTGTATGTTACCCCAATCTTCGTTAACATCTTTGCTTCCCTGGAGATTTTTCAATTTTTCATGTAATACTGCTCGATATTCCTTCATTTTTTTCGGGTTTTGTAGGTTTGATTTATTCCATTTGCTTTTTGGCGAAGATTTTATCTTATACATTGCAGGAATAGTCTGTTTTAGGATTACTCGCACCAATATGTGGTCAGAGTCAATATTTGGGCCTCTTAAAGATCTTACATCATTTATCAAATCCTTTTTCCTGCTGTTAATCAAGACATGGTCTATCTGATTAATAGTACTTTGGTCAGGTGATATCCACGTTCCTTTATGTATTCGTTTATGCTGGAATTGGGTGCTCATAACCATCAGGTTATTTGCAGCTGCAAATTCACATAATATTTCACCATTCTTACTTGTTACATCATGTAATGTGTGCCTACCTGATATTTTACTATATATTTTTTCTTTTCCCAACTTTGCATTAAAATCTCCTAATATAATCATTATATCACTTTTTGGAACACTGTCTATCATATTTTGAATATTTTCATAAAAGTTTTCTTTTATTTCATCTTCTTTATCTTCAGTTGGTGCATATGTGTTGATTAGGGTTATATTGTTATACTTGCCCTTAATTCTCAGTTTACATAATCTTTCGTTGTAAGGCACAAATCCTATTATGTGATTTTGTATTCTTTTTTGTACAATGAAACCTGTACCAGCCAGTCCTCTTTTATCTCTTGCACCACTATAGAATACTGTGTAGTCCTTTTTATTTATTACACCATATCCACTCCATCTGGTTTCTTGCAGAGCTACTATTTCAATTTGTGTTTTCTTTATTTGTTCAGACAATTCTTGCATCTTTCCTGGTTTCAGAAGTGTCATTACATTCCAAGTTCCTATGTTTAACGTATTCCTAGTCCTTTTCACATGCTTTTTTCGGCATCCATGAATCTGTCCGGCTCTTCCTTGTTGAGAATTTTTAGCGGGTGGTATTTTTATGGTGCTAGGGTGCTGGCCTCGCGCCCAACCCCCATACCTTGGAGGACCAGGAATTTTTTTTTAGGGTTGTTTCCCTTAGGAAGATTGGCTTCTCTATGCCTATTGAGCTCCTCCCGCCCTTGGTTTTCTGTTAGGGTTTTCCTTCCCTTAGCCTTTAGAGATCCCTCTCTTACCTGCAAGGCAGCAGGGGCAGTGCTTATTTAATGGCGGCACTTACTCGCCATGTCTCAGTGTCGTCGCTGGATTTTTGTGGTTTTTAAATGAGAGTTATCCTGCCAGAAATAACTCTCTCCACATCCTGTTGACACTGACGCTCCTTGTCCGCAACTGCTTATTTGTCGCAGCTAGCCTACATATCTGTAGGCCGTTCCCCTATCCGAAACCTGGGGATGTGCTCGGCAGCATAGAGCTCTGCTCCTGGGAATGTTGCCCAGTACCGAGGTTCCCATAGTGCCTGAGTTATAACAATTTTTCTCCAAAAATGCAAATTGCCTATTTTTCTTAAAAATAAATAAAATAAATAAATAAAAAATAATCACATTTTGGCTTATTATTCAACTTGTATGGCACCCAAGAACATGAAACATGTTTCAATCCTTTGAAATGAATACTAAAGTTCGCGCCTTCTCCACAAAATAGCAGGAGAAGAGGGAGCAAACTCCCGATTTTTATGTTTTTCCCATTGAAATTCGGGGGTCGTGCCCCCCCCCCTCCTCGATCCGGCGTTCTGAATTGTACACGGTTGCATGCGCTGATGTTCTAGCTGCGAAACAAAATTTATCCGAAGTAGATTGGTCCCATAGTGCCCGAGTTATAACAAGTTTCCTCCAAAGAGTGTTCGAATTTAAAATTCCCGCCGAGAACGGGGCTATTTTCTTAAACCTGCTCGGGAGTCTATATTATATTTTTCTACTTTAACGCCTGATTCTTGTGCTAGCTGTGCAATAATTTCTCCAACTCTCTTTTTTTATACTACGTTCCCCTATCTATTTGATAGTTTTTGGTGGTTATGTTTTTGACCTTTATTGTTTTCGCGTTGATACCTTCATGCTTCATCCATTTCGCGATTATTCCTTTCATGCTTAATCCGTTTTTGCGATTATTTCTATATAACTTAATCCTTTTTGCGATTATTTTCACAATTAAGCCTTTTTCGCGATTATTCCTTCATGTCCTATTCTTTTCACGATTATTCCTTCATGCCCTATCCTTTTCACGATTATTCCCTTCCGCTACGCTTCATCTTCATTCTCAACCCTTCTCGCAATTATTCCTTTCAAGTTTTGTCGTTTTCGCGATTATTCCTTTCACGATTTATCATTTTAGCGGTTATTTCTTCCAAGCTTAATCTTTCCACGATTAAACAGTTCCGCTCTCAGCCAGTTTCGAGGTAGTTCCACCGCACCATCTCCACCTCTCATACTGCACACACAATTGGCGACTCACACCCTCGCCATATCAATCATCATCGCTCACTTCTACAACCGTGGTTGCACTCGGGGCATAATTGAGCGACACTTGAGTAAATATAAGCTTCCTGTCTACACCTTGGCTGCAATTGCACTTCCTTCGCGGCACATGCAGCAGCTGCTCCCGCTGTCAGCCTGGAAACACCTTCGTGGCCAGAAGGCAAACGTTGGTCAGCCAAGTTCACGTCCGTTCGTGTCCACCTGTGCCTCGAAGGACAGCCGCCTTGTTGCCAGATTGAGATTGGGAGGAGAGTCAGCCCGCCCCGAACCGTTAACAGAAGCAGATGGGGAGTAGAGCAAGGCAATGTTGATGTCTGGATAACGAATTAAGATCTCACACTTTCTGGTAGGAATATTGATGCCATGCTCTATCCCTTGGAGTTCCGAAATAATTCTACGGGACGAAGAAATAGGGACCGGATTTCATGTAATTACATACAGAGTTCCTCCTCTGCATATAGCCAAGTAAAAAATTACAAATGTCTGCCAAGTACGATGCCAGGAATGATATACACGAGTTTCTTGTAAACAATTTTGAGGTATAAAGCATATTTTGCGTTCGGACTACACACTTTTTTTTAACGAAATGTGGCGTTTGCACTCTTTCTCTAGTTCTAACTGAGCAATGCAGATATATTTGTGAGTCAAACGCATATGTGTCAAAACTAAGTTAAAATATGTTTTCTCCAAAAAAATAGTCAGCAACTTCTATCGCTTAAACTTAATCTAATCTTGTCTTAAGTCATGGAAATAACACCCCAAAATCAAAGCTTCGTGTGTATCTAGTTCGCTACTGATATTTCGCACATAACACCTACTGATTCTGAGAGTAGTGATTACAGGCAGCAGTCATCATTTCTAAATAACTTCTCAATAACATTTTTAACACGCTATTTTGCTGTCAGGGATCTAAAAAAATAGCACAGGAATGAGGGAAACGACCGAAGACTGCGAAAAAGATTATATTATACATTTTAATACAGTTGTATTTCTTTTACATAAAAATCTTGGCCTTATTGATAAATGTACCGGCTTATAAAGAGACTGGAGAAATAGTAAGAAAAGGTTGCATTAGAAAGAAAAAAAGATCAAAATAAAAAAACAAGAAGATAAATTTGAAATGGTCTGGGTGGAATTTAATACCCGAGAATGAAGGTAGTGTTTTCCGGCAGTAAGGATGGATTTTTCCTCTGCATAGTACTTGAATTTCTTCTCTTCCTCTCTCTCACTGGTGGGGTTTCATATTCTTCTTCTCGCACTGTAGCCTAGCATTCTTTAAAAATAACGCCATATGCAGGACAAAATTAGGAAAATAGAGAACTGATTACTGAATAAAAGGTGAACTACCTGTGCGAAAAATTCTGGGCACGCCACAGCACCCTACACTACATTCCTGTAAGTTGTATAAAGTAATTGTCTATTATCTACCATTTTTAAAGATCTGTGTCATTAAGTTTCGAATGAGTGGCCTTTGCATTTCTCTCCTGATTGTAAACACATGCCGGAAATCCGAACGTTGCAAAAAATCTGCATCGAGAATTAGAAACAGGCGTTAAACCTGCCTGCCAGTGAAATTAACTTAATTTCGTAAGCTCTTGCGCATTTGACCTGAAATCCGAAAGTTTCGAAATTAAAGTAAATCTATGGGGTAATCGAAGCGACCAGGCGGGAGGGGAGTGGTTAGACAGGTGGGCGGGGGCGGAAGGGGTGCAATAGAGCTAATCTAAAGCTCGTTTTAACTCTACTTTACGCACAAATAGGCTAATAACAACTGAACGTAAAGTTGAAAACACCGTGCCATGTGCTCCCACCGGAGATTGAACCCGGGACACCTTGATGACAATGCGACAGCTTAAACATTACACCATAGTGGGGTTTCAATAGCGCTAACTGTCTTCGAATATAGATGTACTGAAGTGGTTGCCTAAATTTGATGGGCGAATTAATCTACAAGAAAGTCTTGATTCCTATGCGTATAATTGTTGTATCGTTCCGGGGAAAAGTGGGTTGCAGTCGAGACGTACAGCAGCATAGGAATCGGTCATGTCTCCATTAGCCTATCTGTGCATAAAGTGGACATAAAACAGCACTTGAAACAATCAAACAAATGTATGATAGTCGATTTCTAAATAAAAAGTTTTAATTTACTAAAGTTTCGAATGAGAGAGACGAGACATTCGGACAACCTCATTCTCGGTCTCACTTCGCAACTCCAATTTATGAAATTTACAGTAGAGAGGAAATAATGCATTTTATGAACATGTCGGACTTAAAAAGAGACAGTAAATTAGAGATACGTGATTCCACCTTACTGCTATGGATTAGAAGAGGACATATGTTGATCTCACTCCAAACAGATTACTTCAGAGGAGATACGTTCAACAAAACCGAAAATCGCATTTTTGGAGTCACGTTCCTCCGGTTCTCATACGACGCCTAACCTCGAAGGGTTTGGGCGTAAATTTTAAGACAAGACTGAGGCTTGCAGGCATGCAACCCGAACACACAACAAGTATGCACGTTGCACACTCATCACGCATACGGCAATGGCGTAGAACCGTTTTCTGTTTCATGATCCATTTTTAGTATTTACTCTGGACATGTTCTATAATACCAGAAGGAAGGGCGTATTCGGGATGTCGTAGGTTCACATCCCTCGGGCGAATATACTGATTAAGGTGATTAAGATGAACTCTTCCTACTTACTTCCATCTTTCATTCCAAACTGTAAAAAGATGACTAGAGAAATGATAGTCTAATACCGTCCCCGGGGGAGTGATCGTTTAATTTTAGACGTCTCGGGGTGTCCATCATCGTTTATCCTTAGGCTAGCTGGCGATTTGTTGTAAGTTTTATGCCATGGTAAGGGATGGTAAGGGACGAATTTTTCAAAAGTTACTCACAAATCCACCTCTCTTACATGTGGTCAGTAATTTATCCGCACCTCTGGAATACCCTTCTTCAAACAAAAGTCAGATTCACAAGCGTCGAATTTGTGGGACAAAGCACTTTCTGCCCCTCTCCCTGAATTCCTACGCAAGAGCAGATAGTCTGCACGTTTGCGTTAATCATGCACCCCAACTTGCCAATTTATTTGAATCTGAATCACGAGGAAAATAACCTTCGGCCAAAAGTCTCCGCGCACCTTCCTCTCCGTGGGTTCAACTCGGGCCATAAGGAAGCATACTTCCCTCTGCCGCTCTCCTCCAGCGGGAGTACGGTGCACAGGAGTCGCTGGTCTGCGCAGGCTCTTTTGCCTCTGGTTCCACTATAGTTGTTGGCTATACATATGCCCTTTTTCCCTATCCCCTACACATTCGAAGGTAGGCACACGGAGGTCCGTCCACACATTCACCATCTCGGTCGACTGATTGATTTGATTTATTTTACTTCACTTTTCTGCCACTTTTGGCTAATCGCCAATATGAGGATGAGCGATGACATGAAATTCATGAAGCGAAACACACAAAGAATACCCATGCTCGGGCCGGAATACGAACCCGGGGCCTCTGGCATCGTAGCGCTCCATGATCACGGTTTTTTTGTGATGGTGGTGACCGGAACGGTAACCGAGGCTTGTCCCCATCAATAGAGGCTGGATGAACCCCAAAGCCCTTTATGCGGTAATATTATCGGACAGGTTCCCACCTGAGATCACCAACTTCAGGAATCGAACCAGGACCTTTCGTGTAGCAATCAGACTGGACCACCAAGGCCCTAAATATGTTTTACACGACCTCCCCGATGGTGTAGTGGTAATGTAGTAGCATTGTGATACCCGGTGGAGGGACATTGCACAGTGGTTTCCACTTTAAACTGTCAGTCCCTATTATATTATCCGAGAACTCACCAGAAACTCAACAAAGTCGCCAGTCATTAGGAGGCCAAAATATCTCCCAAAACCCCGATTATTTTCGCACATGCACTGGCAACTTTTCTGGCATTGCAAGCGCAACTCCCATTTTTCTCTTTCTGGCCCAACTACGTAAATGCAAGACCTAGAACTGTCACCGACTTTTATGCACTCAACTGACTCAACCGGCAAACGGTTTCGACACAAACCAGCCAAAGATATCTCGGAAGAATAGGTCAGCGGGATGCTCTAGAGACTGTAGAGATACGGAACTGTGGCAACAAAGTAACGGGCGCGATGCGATGAGACGTGTTTAACAGCAAGCGCGCGTGAATTTTGCGAAAGCAGTACAGATCGAAATATTAGAATATTCATAACATACTATTCAAATATATATATATATATTTAAAATATCCGAAAATGACATTTTGAGTGATTTGGATACACAATTTCGACCTTAAAATTTATTATGAAGGAATTGTAGCCTGTAATTACAGATTTTGTCTCATTGTCCACTTACCAGAGCTGAGATAAAAATGTAACCGCTGATGCTTACGAATGGAAAAAATGACGCGCGTCATGATAAAGAAATGTCCGCCATCTTGAAAGCAGCAATAGAAATAAAATAACAGTGGTTCTGAACTGTCAACATATGAGGCTCACACCACACAAAATATATACTTCTTTTAAAAATGGTCAAGCAACCAATACTTTTCTTTTCTGTACCACTTGATATGGATTGACCCTATTACAAAGTTAATCGTAACTGATGTAATTTTAATAATTCCGTTTTTTAAAATATATTTATGGTGCACACAACTGCTATTTACAGTATCTACTTTTATGCATGATAAAGTTTTCGAATTTAAATTTCCGACCTCCGGGCAGAGTGGTTAAGATAGCACACGCTACGACGCCAGGGATCCCGGGTTAGAATCCCGGCCTTGGCATGGGTGTTCCTTGTGAGTCTCCCCTCATCAATTTTATCGTATCATCACTCATCCTCATCTTCGTGGTTAGCCAAAAGTGGCAGAAATGCGAAACAAAATAAACCAAATCAAAAATAAACCAAATCAATCATTCTAACCATAGAACAGAGAGGTGACATGAATGTGCGTGGGCTCACGAAAAAAAAAACAAAAAAACAGTTGCGTCCTGTTTTTGTAAATTAAACAGGCAGACCGTTGAATTTTAACGGCAGGATATCGAACATTTTACGGCGACTTCTAATAGTATGCTTGTAAAATACTAAATATAGCTGTGTGAAAAATTCGAACCTCAAGGTTCATTTACTTATACGGATGAACCACCCCCATTAGTAGGACTACCAAGACAATGGATGGAAGGCAACAAGAATTGTTCCAACTTTCTAGAGCGCAGGTAAGCCATTCAGTTCTTACAACGATCGTGGGAAGAACGGTTTGGAGTCTTCGTTTGAAGACTGAAGGAACATGCTCTCCACTTCTGTTGACATCAGGAAAAGTGCGTGAAAAAAATAAAAAAGATGGTAACCTGCAGAAACAAGGTCGGGTCGAGATGTATACCTGATTGTGCACTATCAACTGTTTCTGGAAAGAAAGTCTCTAGTAATTTAGAGGCGAGATAGAGACAGCCATTATAAAAGTCGAGACGAGACGAGACTGAAACTGAAGCAGGGTTCGTGTTAGTGACATCTCTACTGGCCCCGCTGCTTGTGAAAATGTACAGCATGTCGCAGTAAAACTTCAACACACACGCACAGCGTGCAGAGGACATCAAGACAAAAGCAATTTCTCGTTAGTAGAAAATGCCGGTTCTTCGAGAGTTCGTAGTATCGGAACGAGGCCTTGCCGAACAAAACATTATGAAAATATTTTTTTTTGGTCTTATTGTCCTTTACAAGCTGCGAAGGCGTGTCCGTGTTGTACGGTAACAACCTGTACATATTTACCACCAGCGTGAACAGTAAATATCGCACCCCTGTGGGTCCCGTTCCAACTAAGCCTGTCTCAGCATAAAGTGAACTTCAAACAAGCTTCGCCAATCTTAGCAACCTTCTCCGAACTTCTAGATTGTCAGCATTCGTTTGGCTATTGCTTTGTTAAGACTCCAAAGAAATTGTTGTTTTAAAGCGGCCCCTGTTAACAAATGGACATCAGTGGCAACCCTGCCACGTTCCTCTGGAAGTTAGATCGGGTTGAATATATACAGGATAAACTAAGAGCTAATATGTGTGTTTTTGTTTCTTATCGTCGCTTTCGTTCACCTTTTGGCTTAACGCGCAAGGGCCTCTCCGATGGGGGTAGTGGTAACGCCCTCGCCTTGTAATCAAGATGTCCCGGCTTCGATACCCAGTGAAGCACATGGTGATTCGAATACTACTTGAAACTTTATGTCCGGTTCCTATCTGTGTATAAAGTGGACTTAAATCATAACAAACCCATAATTACCATTGTTCATTGAATCTTTTAAGTCCATTTTATGTGCAAATAGGCTAATCGGGACTGGACCTATGGTTTAAAATGAGATCCGAACCACTGTGCAATGTGCTTCCACCAAGTATCGAATCCGGAACCACTTGATTACAAGGCATCGACGTTACAACTACGCCATCGGGGAGCCCTAGGATTTTTGAAGTTGTTATTTATTTATTAGAGCGGCCAGAGAACATTCGAGGAAAAGGGTTCCATGATCAACTCAGTGACTGAACCATTCCAGATCCGAGTATAAAAAGTGGGCTTAAATTTTTACAACCAAACACACGGGTCGGAAGTAGACAGAGCACCCGGAAGCATCTTTGCAATTCGGATTCCTCTTTGTTGGCAAAGCTTCGGCCCGGGCGTCCTTGCGAGATGTTTTGCCTCTCAGCAGACAGACCGGAGAAGCAGAGCGGGCGGAATTTGCCGAAACCTTGATGGAGAAAGGGAACTGCAACAAAGCCAATCGTCCAGCCAGAGGGAAGGACACTGCATTGACGTCAACGGCCACTCCAGACTTCCGTACACAGTATTGCACCGGTCGGCATCTTGCTTGGATCATAATTTATCCCTCTAGGGATATTCACTAATTACTTTACGTCGCTTTTCCACCTCATTACAATAATCGCTACGGTGATGACGGCTGATGATTACATTCAAGAGAATGCTTAGACAAAAAGAGGTGGAGAAGTCTGTCGCGTTACAGATCTAAATAAAATATACGGTGTGTTAACGATCGAAAAAAGACTGTTAAAGTTTAAGTCCACTTTATACTCAGATGGACATTTTTCGTTAACAAATACCTAGGTACACTGAAGTGGAAATATTCCAATTAATTGGAATTTCTTGGTGTTCGAAATGGGACATGCGAATGAAAATCAGCACTTTCCAAATTAATTTAATGATAATGGCCAGAAGAAGCTATAACATTCCATTATATCCAGCGTTGTCATCTTATTTAAACCAAATTCTATATTTGTCAACAAGCCTAAATTTAAGTAATGCTCTCTATGTTTATGCGATATGTTTTTATTAAGTTTCAATGGTACATAAAAATTAATTAACGTATAAAGTTTAAAAAATCAGAAAACCATTTACGAGTAAAATGTTGAGTTCGGGGCATAGGCTTTTAAAAAACTAATATATCGGGCCGCAGGTTCACGAAGGTTGAGAACCACTATTTTGGCAAGCTTGGGCAACTCGAATGCATTTTTGGAGGTCGGCGAGCGCTCCGTGCGGTGTGAGCTCACCGCCTGCTCACTGAATCTCAGGGCCAGGAAGCAGCTACGCAGTGGGGAATACGCTTTCATTGGGAGGTCAAAAAACATTGCGGAGGGGATAGCGCCCGCCTTTTCACGGAGTTTCTTCTGCCATGATGACAATGCCACACTGCACCGTTACACACAAATCAGATGACGAGAACGCGATCGACGAAGCGTCCTGTCTCGCTCAGTCTGTTGTCCACACGTGCATACGAGAGCGTTCTTTCACAAATAAGGCGGGTTGACCAGGCCTGATATTAGAGGTGAAGATCATCAGGCAATACGCTACGAACTCTCGAAAAATGGAATTTTATCCTGAATATATGCGCAGGTTTATAGCTGGCACTCGTGGATTAACTTTGATATTACGATAAACAAAATATCTGAGTTACAAATAAATTATCAGGTAGATATCTGCTACGAAAGTCTGAATAACTCATACAATTAAGTTGTTTCAGTTTTCAAATAAGATTCTAGTTTACAGAGAGCCTCGGACATTGAGACTCGCTCTCGGTCTCGTCTAGACAAATCTCCAAGGGCCTGGTCTCGTTCCAGTCTCGATTTTTAAAAATCACTAGGTCTCGGTCTCGCGTCGAGCTTCAAGACAAGACGGACGAGACTGTGTACCATCCCTAGATTAGATGGCACCTGCTCCAACTGAAGAATTGCCCAGATTCCTGTAGACATGTTACATCAAGTTTTGCAGGAATGGTTGCTTAGTCATCTACTAGACGTCATAATCAAGTCATAAAATTACCCATCTCTTCATCGGTACGTAACTATATAATGGCATCCTCTGCGTTATTAATTCCCATAATTAAATTTATTCTCTTCTCTATTCTCTCTCAAAATGTCCCGTCTTTTTTAGATGCCCTTTATGTAAGTGTCATTTCATCCTCAACACCGCAATTCCCAACAGGGCCAGGAACACTGAAAAAGGGGCAAATTTAAGAGTCAAAAAGACCAAATTGGGTCATTTTATGGGCTGTTTAGAAAATTTTGAGAATGCTGGGGGTGTGTGAATACAGAGATTTATCCATCTGTTAGTGCGTTAACGGTTAAATTTGGAGCCAAACTGACCATAAATTGGGCCTGTGCGAAAAATTTTAGGAGGTGTTGAGGTGCCATTCCTGACACCGCCCTCGAAAGGTCCGCCACTGACCTCAATGGCGTATTCGAAGCCAGCGCGATGTCCATCTCATAACAAGGTGAACGAGGGGAAAAGAAAAGGAAAAAAAGAAAAAAAAGAAAAACGATTTCACTATCGTCCTTTCACTCGCAGTCGGTCAGAAAGACATGGAGTGGTAGCCTACGTGCGTCGCTTGCAAGCGTGTGTGTCTGGTGACCGACGACCGGCCACGGAGTATGGATGGATCCACACGAGAAGATTGAAAACACAGTGGACGGAGGTAAACATCAACAGACTAATCTATTTCGAACTAGACCTAACCTTCTTGTATTGTTGTTTTGATGACGTTCGATGCCAGGTTTTTCACATGCTCGCTGCTTGGCACTTTTGCTTGGACTCCCGAGGCTATTTTCTCTCCCGGCCATTGTTGCCAACTCTAACAAAAAATCACTACACCTGGCGGATTCGTAATGGTCCGTGATATCTTAAGTCTACATCTACACGTAATCTGGCATGTGGTTTACATCGTGTACATAGACAATGTAAATTATACTACAAAAATTACACTGTTTTGAATAGTGTCACTTTTAAATAAAGCCAGTTCAAATATATCATGACAACAAATTCTCTTCAGTTCCAAGCACCACCTGTTTGGAAAAAGTAGAGTACACAATAACTACGTGGCAATCGCGAGACAAACGAACATTTTTCAATCTATTACGAGAATATTCCACATATTGTGTTTGACAGTTGGTAGAAAATTAATCGTAATTGTAAAGAGGAGTGCAGGGCAACAATTCGAACGCACGATACAGCAGTGTTGCCACAATCTAAGTGCACAATTTATCTTTCCAAGGGGCAACACTTGCCTTTGTCTCTCAATTCTTCCCTCCATCTTAAGAAATCGAATAATAATAAAGTGGCAGCAGTAGTTGCATATTCGTTGGCCCATGATTACATACATGCTTAAAGAAAGAGGACTCTCCCTATGGACTTTGTCGCCTTGTAATCGATGGGTCTCGGGTTCGATACCCGGTGGAAGCAGACAGTATTTCGGATTCCTCTTTAAGCTATAGGTTCAGTCCCGATTAGTTTATCTGTGGATAAAGTAGACTTGAAGGAAAAACTTAAAACATGAAAAAAGAATCGCTTGTAGAGAGCCTCCTAACTACAGCGCCAGATGCCTCAGGTTCCAACCCTGGTCAGGCATGAATGTACAATTGTAATTGTTCCATCAACCATTTGGTTCCGGGTTCGAATCCTGGCCTGGGCGTCCTTTGTGAGTGTCCCTTCAAAATTTCATCACATCATCACTCATCTTCATCTTCGTGATTAGCCAAAAGTGGCAGAAAAGAGAAGGAAGATAAATCAAATCAATTAATACATCACCCATTTCATTCTCATCTCGCTATTAGTCGAAGATGCAGATGAGTAATGTAAAATAATAATGAAACTGGAACCTGGCGTAATCTCTAAGATAATCTGTCGAGTTCGAAGTCTTCAAATTTGCCTGCAATTTTTGTATTTTAAATCGAATTATCTTTCTCTCTTAAAATTCGGGCCGAATTTCCCTACAATAAGGGAAATTTACAATCATATGGCAACATTGCGATACAGTCCGTCAGCATTGGTCGCGATCATCAGCATAAGTGTGCATGCGCTAACTGGACGACTCTATTGACAAAATAGAGGTGAAAGGTGCCGGTGCAACTCGAATATGGAATTTGTCCCACTTCGAAAGGGTTTGTTACGTGTTGTAACAAACATCACAAATGAAACACTAAACACGAAATACTGATCTAACACTTACAGCGTGAATGCTTCTACCAACTTCCCCTTTCGTGTTTGAATGCTTCCACTCAGGCTAGGCGCGTTTTCCGTGATCGCAGTATAATCATAGGCGTGCGCAGACCCTCTGATTTGGGGGGGTCAAAAGTCTTGATGAAAGTTCAGTTTGGAGGGGGAAAAAATCATTTTATCTCACTTCTTAATTTTTTTTCATTCGTGGGTGTATATTATATATATATATATATATATATATATATATATATATATATATATAGTAGTTATAACTTCTCTGTCTGGTAATTCCCAATGCATTACAGAAAACAATAAAATTGCGAGCGAAGCGAGAAAGAAATATTTTATATCCAAATTTTTGCAAACTGAAAACAATATTGATTTAATATGGTACAAAAAATTTCAGGGGCGCCATGGCATTCTGTTTTACATTTTTTTCATTTAGATCATTCGGTACCCAGGGCCTGGCCAACTCTCGCTGCCTTCTAGATACGGCTCTGAACTTGACAAGACTATCTATAGATATTGCTAGCGAAGCGGGCAAAAAAATTTTACGAATTATATTTTTATTTGTATAAAATTAGATATCGAGGGGGGAAATTGACCCTTTGTGCCCCCCTGCAGGTGCTCCTAGCCGTCTGGAAGAAAAAATGCAAGAAAAGTGTGAAAACTAATTTAATCTTCAGTATCCTTTTGTCCTGTTACACTTATATTCTACTAGTCTTGCATTCTTCTACCTCAATGTTTGCCCCTCTAGAATTGATTTCCGCCCAAGGCTGGGAAGGGACAATGCAACCCCCTGTGGTTGCGCCACTTCCACTACACCCCTTCACTCGTAGTTGCTTTGAACTTTAATCGCTTGAAAATATGTACTTCATTTTCTTTAAGGGTATAATTTAGTTTAATAACGGCGTTAAGATTCCTCTACACTAAATTTATAGGTGAATGTAGGGATGTGGACGTCTGGAAGGGGGAGAAATGATGGTCACACCACAGCCTTAGAAATCGAATGTGACCCTAAAAGTATATATTTAATATGTATAATTCGATTTCAGTCATAGTAATTTAAATTAAGCGATAATTTCATTCAAGTTGCGTTTTTTGAGGGAGCAACACTATTTTCGGGGACCTTGCTTGTCCCTCCGTGGAAAAAAATCTGCGGACGTCCATGATTAGGGGGGTAATTGCCCCCCTTGCCCCCCGTGCGCACGCCTACGAGTATAATTACAGAGTGATTCAAACGTCCCTTAACACCTTCTATAAAATGTAAAGGAGTTGGGCTGGGTATAAACGATCATTATAGAAACAGGTTAGGCCTAGTAGGAACCATATTGTGTTTCAAGCGGGTGTCCGCCATATTGATGTGATATATGAAATCAGGCTAGAATTTCACGTGAAGGTTTTTTCGACGTATCTTTAACCAGTAAAAAAATATTAATGAATGCTTGTACCCATTTCGGCATTTCCCCCGTTTCGAGGTGTCATAAAAAAGCATTAAAATGCGTCTAACGGATCAGTATCGCCTCGAGAACATACTGACGTGTAGGGTGAGAAGTTCACGTGCATTGCATATGATTTTAAGCGGATACATCCCCGAACAGTTGAGCATCATGAATGGTTGTCTCGAATAATTACAGTGTGACGCTTCCATTCGAATGAAAGGTCCTTCACAGTGACGAAGCTAATGTTTATGTTCATGGGGAAGTTGAAAAACAGAATATGCGATACTCGTCAAATTCCTTGCATAATATATAATTGTATTCGGCGGTAGTTAGCACATTCTCCGTTTTCTTTAAACGATCCGCCGTGATGAGACGCACTGCACTGCCTTCCAAAAATATTTGGATCTAAGAACGAGGTTACGTAATACTGCACAATCTACATATTCATCTGATAATAATTATTTGAATAATTAAGTCGGAAAATTTAGGTGGAATAGGTCATATGGCACGGATGGGAGAATGTATAAGAAGTTTGAAGGGATTCTTGTTGAAAAACTTCATGGGAAGAGACCTACAAGGAACTAAAACGAAGATCGAAGAACAAGGTTGAGATGATCCTGAAGAAAATTGGCATTTTACAGTTATTTTATATTGTTTTTGAACCAAAGTTAAGGGCCACGATGAGGACGAGTGATGAAGGAACAAACACAACAAACTGTCCGTGCTTAACTCAGGATTCGAACCTTGGAGCCCTAGTTTGATATGATGATAAGTCCGCCGTAGATGTCTGCGTGAAGAAAGTTGTCAGGACGGGGAAAGATGGCAGGCATGTCTTCTTTCGGCAATACCTTCTGGTTTAGGAATATCAAACAGGTAGTTTTCTTCTTATTTACACGTAGTTACACTATGAATCAGGAACCACCAAACGTTACAAGGAATAAGCATATATGAAAATCAGAAAGGTTACAATAACTATACAATAAAAGTATCCTTCCACGCAAAAAATGCAAATACTTTGTAAATGACAACAGTGAATCGTCATTGACTTTATTATAAGAATAATTATACCGGCGGATTGATCAGCTTTATTTTTGTCAGGTGAACGGCCAACCACGATTTCTTCCCAGTTAAAATGAAAATAAAAAATCTTCAAATATTACACTCTGCCATCAGTACATCCTCTTTTCCGTCTTGGCATGCATATTTTGATGGAGGCGTGGTAAGGTTTAAGTCTCAAGAGTTGGCAACATTGATCGTGAAAGCCTATTTAGGTTTACCAAACTGTTGCAGCTCTGTCACAATCGAGGTTGCCAGTGTAACTACTTTTACCACCCACAATACGTAAAATCACCAAAGGGACCTTGAATTCAGTGCAATTCGAAAAGCAAAGTAATAAGAGCCTTTGCCTAGGGGCGCACTAATTTGGGGAGGCAAACTCGGCCTATTTTAATGCTTTCCACACCCCAGCAGCCCACCCAAATATTTCCGTAAAGATCTAATTTCCAATTTATGTTCATTTTGACACAGGCTCCAAGAACAATGCTGTTTACTGCCCTATTACGCTTACTGCTGCTGGTAAAGAAATTTAGTAAGCGTACGAGGGGGTGAATTTCCCGTAAGCAGACAAATGTCAACCTGTCTTCCAGGTAGTACAACTTGGACTGCATGATTGCAGACTAACGAGGCTCTGGCGTCTAGATTGATTGATTGATTGATTTAGTTTATTTTACTTCGCATTTTGTGCCTCTTGGCTAATTTGCGAAGATGGGGATGAGTGATGAAATGATGAAATTGATGAATGGACATTCACAAACAACCAAGCCCGACCGGGATTCGAACCCGTGCAACATATGGCGCCTGTTGTCCAGAAATTCGCAGCCACTAAAAAGTATTAATTCACCGTTAGTACTATTAATAAATCACAGTTCAGAATATTATTCTGAGAGGAGGTTCTTCCCTACAGAACCTATTTTCCAGCGAAACCTTTTTTGTGTCAAAAAATATAGACAACGGGGCACAGCTTACACGAACAACACCCGGTGGAATGATTGTGGATACAAAGTATTATGGTATGTACATTGAATTAATATTTTTCCCTTTTGGGCGAGATGACTATCATTCACGATTTCCGCTTGTTTAAATTTTCAAAAGAAAAAAATCCAGAAGCTTCATGTCCAATGTAATTTGCATTATTCGATATTTATGTGAATATTTTAATATTAACTATTATTAATATTAATACAGCAAGTAATTTTAATAATCGTTAATCTCATAGCTGTAGTAATCAGACGCAAAAAAGACAACACTATGTTAACGAAAGTAAACGTTCCGTTTCGTGGAAACTTCCATTTCAAACCCTATACGCATACCGCTACACCCCTCCCTTCCCTTATGTTAAATTCTTTATGTAAATTTCCAGGGGTCCCGGGTTCGAATCCCGGCCTTGGCATGGATGTTGTGTGTTTGAATGTATTTCATCAATACATCACTCATCCTCATCTTCGCAAATTAGCCACCAGTGGCACAAAAAGCGAAGTAAAATAAAGCAAATCAATCAATCAATTTTATATAAATTATTTTTAACATGGCAAAAGTTTACGGAAAAATTAATTGAATTGAATTGTTATTTTAAGTCCACTTTATGCACAGATAAGCTAATCGGGACTGAACCTACAGTTTAAAGTGGGATTCGAACCCCTATACAATGTTCCTCTACCGGGTATCGAACCCGGGACTCGGAAAATTTAATTATACCCTATTTAAGCAATATATGCTTACTTTAGTCATTATTTACAATACACATATTATAACGTTGAGATACTAATTCACATGCATGGTAAGGGCTTCTGAAGTCAAATTGTGGCATCAAATTTATCGATAATCCTCGTTTTAATAAATAAATAAATAAACTTCAAAATATCGGACTCGCACCGATCAGCCATTTTAAAATGATTCTCGTAACATTCGTGGTGCGTTCTGCAAAGCACAGCTATTTCATTAATAACTGCATCTTCTCCATCGTCGCGATTAACACATGCAGAAAACGACGTTAAATAACAAAAAATCAAGAAAATATCAACCAAATAATCAATCACGCATTTATGTCAAGGCAAATAGAAGTGGTAGATTCATTACAAAACATATCTTTAAAATGATTTATTATACATTATATATTATCAAGATTCAATTATCTTTGTCCTCTCGTAAATTCCTATGACTCGCGTCGCTAAAAGAAGAACCTACTCGGTTAGTTTTAAATGTATTAATGTCGGTAGCAAGGTCACATTTACCTAGGTTTATCTAGGTCCAACTTGTTTTTTTTTCTGCTTTTTGGGAGAAATCGAGGCAATTAATGGATCATATGAACTTTTCAGTTAGACACGGCATCGTACATTTCCTTACTTCTTGTTTGTAGTTGTTTAATTAATGGGTTAATCGCGGCGAGGATGAATGACTAAACATCTACATCTTGTTTGAGATTTGAACTCGAAAGTTACGGCGACGAGGACGCTCGGTGATCGAAGCGGTTTTCTCCTACGGAAATCGTACAATAAATAAAATCACACTGTGAACTCATCTGCTTCATAAAATCGTGTTTTGTTTAATATATCGATTTTTTTCCCCACAAAATGTTAGCATGTAATTGATTCTCCCCTCTTTGATCAATGAAAACAATTTTCTTCAAAATACTTCGAAAATCATTTTCTAAACAAAAATAAACACGGAACTGCACGTAATTTGAACTCAAATAATCGCATCAAATTCAATATAAATGAGGATCTGTACATTTGAACTTGCGCCGGCCATTTGGCGTGCCCTGCGATTGTCAACTGTTACACAATCGCCATTCACGTTCACTTGCAAGAAAACACAACATGGCAGCCAAAGCAGTTAGCTGTTGAGGTCGGTCGATAATCCTTCGAACTGAAACTTCGCTGTTTTAGCCATGTCGAATTTGTATTCCAAAATTGCACCAAAACCTGTGAAGAGGTTTCAAGAAAATATACCAGTGTCGCAAACCAACGCCTGGGTAAATGGTAAGCATTTGTCAAATCAAAGGGCTTGGTTACCAAGCATAGCAACTATAAACAGTGAAAGTTACACAGCAATTTCGCGCTTGACCTGTTTTCGTATTTTACAGCTGCCGAGTGGCTTTACTTCACTTGCAATGCTCTCTCTGAATTGATAATACACGATATATGATGTTTAACATTGAGCATACGCATAATTAAGATACAGATATGGGAACGAGTAGTTGCTGGTCGGGTCGTAACTGTATTATATATAGTATCGGATAATGTCGCTCCTCGACCGCTGTGTGAGAAGTTTACAATGTTCACAATACAACTCATCATGCCGAATGTACTTTTGACATGTATGTTTATCATTCGAGAAGACACATTTAACATTAAGTAGTTTCAGGTCCATTAACTGGTTCTTGGTTTATTTGAATGTGATACATGGTACCACATATTAGAAAACGCATTAGTCAATTCTTATGTGTCCGATGCACTAACCCGGCATTGCAAACACACACAAGTTTCGTTCCAGAAAATATATATGTGTGTACAATAAACGCCAAGGATTTTCTTTCCAAATCGACAATTCCAGCATTAAATTTGGCGATAGTTACATATTTTTTAATCATAACATACTGTTTTACAACATAAAATAATCTTGCTGCACCTGACAATTACCAAAAGTGGAAACTACAGGTATTTTTTTTCACAAATTATTATTAAAAAAATGGGAGGGATTTTACGGTAACGGTTCAGAGTGTTTTATGATTTCACCTAGCACAAAGACTGGTCTCACTGCAGAACATGGGCTGCTGTTTTCCTCTGAATACATGAACAAAATTTATATTTACACAAAGTACGTACCTTCTGCTTCGATTTTCCGGTGTTCCTTTTCGGATTACTATTATATTATTCAACGTAAAAAATGTTTTTCCTGGTACTAAAAGCAACGCATTTGTCAATTCGTTCGCGTCCATATTCTTTAACAACTGTTGCCCTCATTTGTTTTGGGGTCTTCCTGCCCGCACAACAGTTTGGCCACCTTGTGTTCCGACGTCATATTCTTTACAGACATTTTCATTTCTTTTGACGAGGAATGCCTACAAGGTTAGGTTAGGTCTGTTAGGTTAGGTTTCATTAGCATAAATACAAAACCAACATAGTCTTATGTGACAACGGAGGCACCCAGCATTAAATTAACAAGCTTTTTCACGTGTGCTCAAGTGTTGTGCAGTTTCGGGGTCTTCCTATCCGCACAACAGTTTGACCACTTTGTGTTCCGAAGTCATATTCTTTACAGACAGTTTCATTTCTTTTGACGAGGAATGCCTACAAGGTTAGGTTAGGTCTGTTAGGTTAGGTTTCATTAGCATAAATACATAACCAACATAGTCTTATGTGACAACGGAGGCACCCGGCATTAAATTATCAAGCTTTTTCACGTGTGCTCAAGTGTTGTGCGATAAGCTAGACCTTTCGCATAGACATACTATTGTCTGTCATTTCACAGCATTCGAGATGATTCCGTAAAAATGGTTTGGGACTGCACAGGTAGCCTTCCCTTCATTAAAATTTCGGTTATGTTTTGTTATAATACATTATTGATTTGAATTTCCTTACCCTTTTCTTTATTTTCATGCAGGAACGTGATAAACAATGTCGCTTTTTCGATTGTTTCTCCGCTATGCAAACCGTCTAGCATGGACATGTATTTTTCATTTTTTTTTCAAATAAAAAAAAATTTCCGCACTTTACAACTTACTTTATTCGATTACTTACTTCAATACCTTTCCAAAAAATTAGGAACCACATTCCTTCTAAGCAGCCCATATTCTGCAGTCTTACCCAAAGACTAATTATCGTAGAATTTTGAAAATCATTGTAACACGAAATTTGAACCTTCCTTAAAGTAATGAGCACTGTTTAGACTCGAAAAAAGTTGTTTATTTTGAAAAAAAAACAACTTGAAAATAACCTTACGCACTTCTCATGGACAAGATATTCTCCGTCGACAAGCGAGAGTAAATATCATAAAAGCGTGGGAATAAATGTAGAAGTAAATCGGAACCTTAGTAGAAAGCATTTAGGGACTTTATTTTAATGCTATGGGAACCAAACCTAACCTGCCTAACCTAACCACGAAAGCATTTTTTGAACAAAACCTTAAGTAATCGCTAAAACTCTGCAGTATGTGTTAACAGACGTACATCAAAATCGAACCATGTAAAAATTGCATTCGTAGCATGATGAAATCGCAGTAAAACAAAAGGAACTTGGGCCCATGAATCTGCAGTTAATATTTGGCACTCACTTGTGAAATTTCCAAAAAAAGGGGGTCCGTGATCGCAACCGACAATGCACGATTGCTCATTATGTACCGCTCCTGATATTACTACAACCCCAAATTTTAACTCTTTGCCTAGCCTAGCCTAACCTAACCTTTTAACCCTGAAAGGTTTGTGGGGCTATGCGTGAATGGTGTGTGGAGCACCGTAAGAAAATTTAAGTTTTGTAGAAACACAAAATCTTCCGGTACATAATGAGCAATCGTGCAGTCTAAAAATGGGATCACGGCCCCCTTTTTTTTAAAATCCACACGTGAGCGCCAAATATTAACTGCAGATTCGTGATTAGGAACCCTAAATTATTGAGTATGTGAAATATAAACAAAATGGGAATTGTCCGGTATTGTAAAATCTTACCAAAAAATCATATGATAATGTCTGAATTTTGAAGAAGAAGAAAAAAAACATTCTGCTTCTCGGTATTTAATTAAAATTTCCTGCACTAGTTATATAAAGAACCTAAGGAGGGGAACTCGCAAAATTTTGTGATTTTTCCTGAGAAAACTAAATCTTTTCAAACATATATAGAAAAGGCAGAAATTAGCAGTAAGTTTTTGTATTTAAGATACCATTAGTTACAGATACATCTTTACATATTGATTAAGCACTGATTTTAATTTTGTGTACATATTAGAACTACTTGGATATTATTTTGCATTCAGAATGAAGATGGGTGTGTCCAGAAATGTGTTGATACATGTTTTCCTTACTTTGTAGCCGAAACACTGAACAATGGGGGCCTGTCACTGTCTCCACCTCACAGTATATCGCAGAGAGAAACAATACAGATCACTCAGCCAGCCAGCGCTCCTACCTCCCCACTTGCCTCCCCAAATTTGGCTACATCATTCAACCTGATAACTGGTGGACAGTCAACACTTGACCCGAACTGGCAAGCCTCCAAACCTACAATTCGGGAACGCAATGCTGCCATGTTTAACAATGAACTAATGGCTGATGTTCATTTCATTGTAGGAAGTCCAGGTATTTATCACAAACATACATTTAAGATTATATGAATATCTATGTTTTAAGATATGCTTTCAAAATGGCATTACTACTACAATAGTGTCATGAGTTGACCTTCTTGAATATCACATTGTCATGGATTGTAGGTTTTCTGTGCTGGTGTTGTGAAGTGTTTTTTTTTTTTCAAGTTTGATGTTATTAATCACTTTTTCTTTCTGGCCACAGGAAGTGTACATAGTACATGGAATGTAGTTATTTTTTCTAAGAGAAATTGCTACAGTATTGTGTATACAGACAAATTTCTGCATGTACCAGCACCAAGTGATGACATATTTTGCAAATTTCATTGCAATACGAGTATTGGATAATTGTCAAAAGCTGGTTTTATATTTTTTAGTTGATACATATTTTAAAGTGCAGGATTTTCAAATGCATGGAAATGTTTTTAAAAAAGTCATAGAGTGAGAACAATGTGTCATAGAGAGTTAAGTTTGTTTTATTTTGGATGGAATGGCTTCCACAGGAAGCCAATTGTTGACATTCCATCTTGATACAGGTGCAATTAGAAGAAAAGAGAAGCAATTTACATGAGAAATCCCTTTCTGAGGAGCTCCTGTGGTGTTCACATTAAACCAAAGTGAATAGCAAGATTCAAAATTGTACCTACAATTGTGTTATATATAGTTGAAACTTGTTCCATAGTTTATCATAAAAAAATATTAGAATGTCTTATGCAAATAGCAAAAAAAGTAGTATTGTAAACTATTCCTAAGTAGGCTATAGTCTAACAACTAGCTATGTATCTTTATGTACCACAAAAACCACTCTGAGAAAATATTACTTCTCTGGACTTAGAAAAAAATCCTGAAAAATGTATTTTTTAAAAACGTCCACCCCTGTTTAGCACATGGTGTAAAAAACATGGTCGTGACAGTACCATTATGCACAGTACTTACAATAAAACAATGTTTACCTAGAGTACTGCCAGACTAGATTACTTATCAGCACCTAGTATTGTGTAATACAATTAAAAGTTGCTTGCAGGTGGAACATGTTACTGTCCGCTGAAGATTAAATTTGAGAATATATATTGAAAGCTATAAGCAGTGTGAATGACAAAAAAAGAATTGGACGAAAATTAATATGGTTGAAAATTTCCAATCTTAGCACTAATTATTTAAAACTGTTTTTTTTTTTTTTTTTTTTCAAGGCCACACACAATGCATACCAGCCCATAAGTATGTTCTGGCCACTGGAAGTTCAGTTTTCTACGCAATGTTTTATGGTGGTTTGGCAGAAAACAAGCAAGAAATAGATGTGCCAGATGTGGAACCCTCAGCATTTCTCACGCTTCTCAAGTAAGTTAATGGCATTTCATTCAAGACCATGTACTTTATGTAAATTGCATTAAAAGATTTGTACAGCTTTCTTCTCGGTTATGCAAAATTTGTTACATGTCTTCTGCCAGCATGTTAATTCATTTTGTTTTAGATGTAAATTTTGTGGTATTTTTCCTGGAGAGCAGAAAAGAGGGAGGAGAGGAGCATACACTAATGCATTCACAAAGCAATATTGCTTCAATTGCAACATTCTACATATATGCTCTTCCTTTTATATGTAATTCTAGATTGAATTTATCTTATGATGTGCATTGGTTGGTATACACATGCTTCAAAACAACAAACATATTAATTATTTAACCTTTTGACGCCCAAGACCTTTTTCACAAGTAAGCCTCTGGGTACCGAGCCGATTTTGAGCAAAATGCAGAGTTTCAATTAAATGAGTGTAGTTCGGAAGCTAATTGCCCTAGAGAGATGAGTGATATACCGTTGTACGCGGAATGAACCAGACATTCAGACTATATGAAGTTTTTGCAAATTCGGCGTATATGTGGCGGGGGGGGGGGAGGGGGCTAACTCTCAAAATTCCAAAATTTCGGAAAAAAAAATTTGGTTCCCCCACCCTCCTCCCAAAAAAAAGTACATGACAGTGTCGACATGCACATGGAAATGATCGTTGAGATGTAAGGAACACAAAAATATTTGCATTATTATCATATGACCAATGTAACTTGAGTTGTACCCCCAAAAGGAATGGTCGGCACGCCACTGATTCAAGCTTCAAAATGCAGCGGTACCTTGAAATGACTATAGCTCAGAAACTAAATGCCCTAGAGATATGAAAGATATACCGTTGTACGAAGAATGAATCACAGATTTAGACGATATATAATTTATGCACATTCGGCATATCTATGGAGGGGGAAAGGGGGGAAATCCCCTGAAAATACTTTTTTAAATAAATGGGGTTTCGCCCCCCCGCCCCCCGAAAAAAATGATATGAAAAGTTCAAAATGCACATAGAAATTATCGCTGGCATGTAAGAAACAGAAGAATATTTGCATCATTGTCGTATGACCAATGTAACTTGAGTTGTACCCCCAAAAGGAATGGTCGGTACGCCACTGATTCAAGCTTCAAAATGCAGCCTTTCCCCCTCCATTTTCATGAAGACAAAAAAAATGCAAAAAACCATTTCTGTTAAATACATGTGTTAGGAACAATATAAAAAAATAAAATCGAAATTCTAGCCAAAAATAGAAAAGTTATAACGTAAAAACTATGACCTTGACACAGCGTCTCGATCGAGACGCTTGGTACCCCGAGGGTTACTTTTGGGTATCTCGTTCGAGACGCTTGGGCACCAAAAGGTTAAAGAGGCACTATATTTCTTAAATCAGCAATGTTCAGTTATATGGCTTGACAAAAATTCCATGGGAATATTGAAATGTTGCCAATTTAAGAAATATAGTGCTTGTTTACATAATTGTGACTTCATTGGTTTGAAGGCCAGAATGAATGTTTCATAAAATTAAGATTCTTTGTAATTGGACCAGAATGAAAAATCTGGACAAGCCCCCAATCTATTGGCATTTGTATTTTTCTTATTGTACATAACTTTCCTGTCTATGAGAATCCCAACAACAAAGATGGGCAAAGGAATGTCCATGTTCGAGTCAGGACTCAAAACTTCTAATTTCAGTGGCAAGTTCGTAACCCAGTTCTGTTGAACTACTGAACTGAAAACATCTTTGTAATTCCGCTATGTACTGTACTATTTCTTTTCACAAAAAATTGTTAACTAAGAATTATTGCATCTAACATTGTTCTATCACCTCTGATTTCACATATTACCCAACTGAATGAGTTACTTCAGTCTTGCGATCTGAGAGTTTTAAGTTTGAATTTTTGCCTGTGTTCATGCTATTTTCTGTTTTATCTGCTATACAGTAGGTCAGATGTAATTACTGGCATGTATTATATTATTAAATTTATAATTTTTACTTTCAGATATTTATACTGTGATGAGATCCAGTTGGAGGCAGATACTGTTCTGGCCACTTTGTACGTGGCTAAGAAATATATTGTTCCACATCTTGCCAAAGCTTGTGTCAATTATCTTGAGACAAGCCTCACAGCCAAAAATGCTTGCTTGCTCTTGAGTCAGTCCCGGCTCTTTGAAGAACCAGAACTGATGCAGAGATGTTGGGAGGTCATTGATGCTCAGGTGAGTGTTATACAGTTATTTTTTAACAAGTAGTGATGTAATGAAGCAGTAGATTTATCAATTTAAGTACATTCACTGGTAATTTTTTTATCCTTTGCCAGTGCTGATATTTATCTGATTCTAATTACATTGATTAGAGACCAACCCCCTATACGCCTTCATGGTGTGGTGCATAGCACAGGGGAGCACTTTACCTTTTTACCAGGTAGAAAATAATTCAACACTATTACATTAAATATGAAAGATATGCCAACTTTTAATGAACTTCTAGAAATGAAATAATGGATTGGTTAAAAGTAGGTCTCAGACTAATTGGTGCACGTATTGATCTCTGCCAGATTGGTGAATTGGTGCGAAATCCTGCCATTGTTGGGTTATTTTTTATCAATACAAGTGTCTTGTTGTTTCGTACAGGAAATATCTGAATGCAAAACCTATTGCAGTCATGGTAATTGATGAGGTGAATGAACCCTTTAGGTTCTTCATGGAGCATTGTAATTTTATATTGGATTGGTAGGATATCTGTTATCAGCATTGGCAAACTTTTATGTCAGTCCTTGTCATATCAAAAATTGGCACACCACATCCCTAATAAAATAATGACATAAGAGGGAGGTTGAATATTGAAATGAAAATATTAACCTGATTGTTATTATTTAAAACTAATGATGTACAGTTTAACAACATATTTCGATTTTTGGAATCCTCACAATTATTTGGGGTTTTTGTTTTAATAATGCTATGGCATACTTTCATATTGGTTAGTGTGCAAATGGAGTTCACATGAATTGAGGAAATAAACTTTCTAGTGTACAAATTAATGGTGAGTACTGTATTTTTTTTATTAGATTGTTATTCAAAAGTTCTTGTAACAATAAAGTTGCACAGTAGGTGCTACATGGATTTCTTAAAAAAAAAAAGAGTGGGGCAAGTGGAACATGCATTAATTTCAGTTTCAAACATGAAACATTGTTTCTGGCCAAGAAGGTTCATTCAAATTATGTACTTTAAACTGGAGTATGCATGAATAGTAATAACCAAACATAAAATATGTAACTGAATAACCTGTTAATATCCATATCAACCACTCTCACTGTTTTTTTTTCTCCAAATTGTTCTCTCTGTAGGTTTTTTTAATGATTTAATTGAAGAAGCCATCTCTTATAATAATTAAAATCTAATAAGCACATACTATGTTCTAGAATCATGTAATACCACTAAAAAGATAATCACGTTGAGTATTCGTTGATTTTAGAAACTATAGGCAACATAAAAATTTATGCAGGTCAACAGAAAAAAATGGAGATTTTTATTTATCATCATTTGGCTTTTAATTTGAATTTTGTAAAGATACATGCAGAGACCTACTGCAGGAAGCCAAAGATAATTTTGTAGCTACTTTTTATTGCTTCTCTGTGCATTTTATTTAAAAGAAATTTATGCAGTATACATTGGCTTAAAGAGACTCATAGCAGTTGGGTTTCAATATGTGATATACATATGTTCATCCGTCCTATCTAGTTTAGTTTTACTGGTGTAAAAGGTATAATTAGAAAATTTCCAACTGCACAGTCACATTTCTGTGACAAGAAAAGTTCTCCTTTTTTTAATTTTTTTTACAGCAGTACATTCTTTACTAAAGAGCTGAACAGCACATTTATCTTAATGTATTGCTTAATTAATGCCATTATTTAGGATATCTCTTTTAGTTTGTCCTTATTTTCGTGTTCGTAATTCCTCATGTTAAAGAGTTAACACACCAGGAACTCCTTGTGAACATTTTAATTTAAGCTATTCTGCTGTTCATTGTGCATAGTTTTCCCCTCCTCTTTGTTGTGTTGGCTTGCAATGTTGCATACTTTTTATGACGTTTATTTGACAAATCATTTCAAATTGCTGTTAAATGAGCATATGCTATTTGAAAGTTTTATTTGCAACTCAGTGATTAAATCTTGTCTTTGGACAGAAAGAAGGATGCAACATGCTCAGCTGATGCCTCAATTTTTCAAAGTACTTGCAGTCCTAGACTTCTCTCACCTCATCATTCTTTCTGACCTTTTAAAAAAGTGAGTAAATTTATCTCCAAGATATATCGAATATCTGTAAGCTTTGCTCTTGAGTGTGCATTAGATGTACATGAAATGTTTGTTATAAACAGGCATGTCATTGGAGAGTAATTCTTGTCACAGCACTGTGATTTACAAAATAATGCAATTTCTTCAATTGAAAAGTAGTTTGAGCTTATGTTAAAATTCCCTTTACAAATATTGCAGTTGTAAAAAAAAAAAAAAGAAATCTTCATTTTCTGGAATTAACATGGTACATAATGTTGCATAAGATTTATAAAAAAAAAGTTTAGAATTATATTGTTTTTGTTGGAAGAAATTGAAGGCTAATAGTTTTTTTTTTCAATTGCTGAGGTTAAAATTGCTTTCCTGTTTTCTATCCAAACTTGTCTTATAATCAGTTAAATTGTAAGTAGGATGCTTATTTTATATAAGTTTTATGTAGTGTACAAAAAAGTGTGTGTGTATATATGCAGTGCATGTAATCTGCTATTATGTGCAAGTTGTAATTCTCTTGAGTAAATAAAAAACACTAGATTTAAATGTGCGATGAAAGTACACCAATCCAGCCTGCAGCATCTCTAGTCAGTGGATGGAATATATAGCATGTATGTTGATATTTCTGTGTGCCTCATAATCAAAGCTCACTGCTTTGTGATCACATTAAAATATGTTCATAAATCCTTACTAACTCACTTACAATTCCTTGGGGTTTTTCAAACAATAACAATGCATTTCATCATCTTGCTTGTCAAATGTACAAGAAAGTACTGAAGTTGATGGCTATTATTAGAAAAACACATGGAAGAGAAAGTGAGAATTGATTATCTTCTTCCAATTATAGGCTGCTATTGAAATTCTCATTGAGGTGGTGCTATTAAATACAATGTTTCCAAATGCCTGTAACATCAGGCATTGTTCTAATTTGGTGAATTAATTGGTCTATTTTCATCAACAGATACATGAGAGCTTTTTTGTTGATAATTTGCATATTGGCTAAAATGGAATTCTGTACATATTAGCCCTGGCATGTTGATGCACCTTATAGTGTAAGTTATAACAGTGGCATGTGAGGCTGCATAAATAACTGCTTTATCTCAAAATTGTATCTGCACATAAAAGCATTAAGAAAATGCATGTTTAAACCCTATGGTTCCAGATTGCCTACCTAAATTTATTATTATCATTTTATATCTTCCTCCCTGTGGAATTATGAGTTGTTGTTCGCATCAATGCACAGGTGAATTTACCACCATTTTATGCATGTTTTTCACCTCCCCTTTCGAAATTACAGTAATTTCAGCAAGCCTTCATCCATAGGCATAGAAAGAAAAGGTGGGTTTGTCATTTGGTACCACTGAAATTGCAAAACCTCATGGTTTCAAGTTGTTTTTTTCCCTTTAAATTATCATAATAAATACTGTAGTAGTAATGATCTGCCCCTGTGAGTGTTTGCAGTTAATATCAGTGTTGACTTAGCATTAGGAGACAGTTGAGGAGCTCCAGCCAGTAGGGAGGCAACTTAGAAGGGTGTTATGATTGGATATACTGACCATGTGTCACCATTCACACAAGTGTCAGTGTTAGATTATAAAATGCATATGGCAAATTTAGCACACAGTTGTTGCTCTTAATTTCAGGGTTGTACATAATCTAGCATAGCTTTAATAGAATACCAATGAACAAACTACGCTCGTAACAGTTTTGTGAATGGTAACTGTGTCACTAAAATAGACAGATAAATTATATTTTTGCAAGTCACATGTTATCATTGTATGGTTATGCAAGAAGTAGATTTTAAGCATATCAGTTGATCCACAGCATATTTAAGCTAATGCTTGATTATTTTTTTTCTTTCAGGCTGAAATGGCTCTCCACTCAGAGGGTTTTGTTGACATTGATAGCAACACACTGGAATCTGTTTTGGCTCGGGAAACCCTAAATTGTAAAGAAACACATTTGTTTGAAGCAGCTCTAAATTGGGCAGCAGCAGAATGTGTTCGAAGGGATCTTGAGGTGACCTCCCAGAACAAGAGAACTGTTCTTGGAAGTGCCCTGTATCTCATACGCATCCCAACAATGACATTGGAAGAATTTGCCAATGGACCAGCTCAGCTGGGAATCCTAACACTGCAGGAAACCAATGACATATTCCTCCATTTTACAGCTCGAAATAAACCCATATTGAGTTATCCAATTAAAGCCCGAACAGGACTTAAGCCACAGGTAATGTGTAATTTAAACTATTTTTGTTTTATGCAGGCTTGCAAAACTTTAATGTTATGATTGATGGAAATGTATCTAGAGCTCCTGCATAGCCAAATGAATCCCTAGTGGGAGCTCCAGAATGTTGGGGTTGGCATCATGAGGCTTTGTAGTGCCAACTTCTAATAAGAGGGGGACATAAAGTCAGCACATGTCTTTAGTAGTGTAATGCTTATTTCTGCAATAAAAGTTGATTTTTTTTCCATTTTTGTCATTTCCACATTTAAAAGAATAAAAGTACAAAGCATACAAACATTCAATGTAAAATATAGGCAATGAAGAGGAAAATGTAATGCTGCAAATGCACTAAAAGTGTGCTAAATTAATCGCAACAGTAAGTTTTAAAAAATAATGGAATGAGGAACACACAGAATATTTATGCCTTATGGTGTTGTGAAATTATAGCAATTACTACTATTTGTCACTAGTAGAAGTTTCAGCAGGTCTTTAACTAAAATGTAAATTTGCTTCGAAAAATATATTGCTTTATTATCTTTTTGTAGTTAGTTTCATCTTAGACACTTTTGCAAAAGGACATTATGTTTTTAAATAAAGTATGATAAAAACAGAATTCTAATAGAAGCTTTTGTTACAGGTCTGCCATAGATTTCAGTCCTGCGCATATCGCAGCAACCAGTGGCGGTACAGAGGAAGATGTGATAGCATACAGTTTAGTGTTGACAAACGCATATTTGTTGTTGGTTTTGGACTATACGGTTCGTCCAATGGAGCTGCCGATTACAGTGTTAAAATAGAGCTTAAACGTCTGGGACGTGTTCTTGCAGAGAACAACACAAAGTTCTTTTCTGATGGTTCAAGTAATACCTTCCATGTGTACTTTGAACATCCAATTCAAATTGAACCTGAATCCTTTTATACGGCTTCAGCTATCCTGGATGGTGGAGAGCTAAGTTATTTTGGTCAGGAAGGAATGAGTGAGGTAACTGTTGGATGTGTAACTTTTCAGTTTCAGTGCTCATCAGAAAGCACAAATGGGACTGGTGTGCAGGGAGGGCAGATTCCCGAACTGATATTTTATGGCCCATCACCTGTTTCCGATGAGCACTAATAAACTATGTTCTATAGGTATTGTACATAATTGTGAAGTGTTATGCAGTTTGTGCATTAATCTTATTGTATGAGTGTGATAGTGGGGAATGTGCCCTATTTGATTGTGAAGTGAAAGGTTAAAACATAGCTGCCTTCTTCACATTCCAGCAATAATTATCAGTGAGCAACCTTTTTGCTAGATTTGACATCTTGAAACTATTGACGTAAATGTAGATTGCACAGAAACTAAGTTTTACATTAAGTAATCAATTTGACATAATTCTTGATCCAAGTGTATGATATTAGTGAATATTCTACCTATGCAAAACTGATCATTTTAGAACATCATTATGACCTTAAATTATAAAATAGAGAACAGCTTAAATGAATTTAAACTTGACATGAGCAGTACTATTTTCTTAACATAGAACATAAATGTACACATTGTTTCTAGGTATTATATGTATGAGTGTTGTAATTAAAGTTACTAGTTCCAGATATATGTTGTGTTTTCTTGTTTCCTATGTTATATACATGTATAAAAATTGTTTCTAAAAGAAACAAAATTGTCGTCACCCAAGTATTTCAAATCATGGTTCTTTTAAGGGGAACACACAGGAGAAAGTAAAGCTGTAAATTCTTAATGGCAGTTTTTATCATGTCTCAATAATTATCTTTCAGTCATAGACTATAAAAATTTCCTTGTGTGCATACCTGTTAGTATAATATAGAAACAACTACCAAGTTTGCTATGAATGTATATTTCGGTAATATGCATAATTTCAACCAAAAAAAAAAAAAAATGCAGTACAAATTTACATGGGATAAATAAATGTTCCAGCACATTTTGCATGCCTCACAGATTATTCAAAACTATGTGAAGACAAAATTCCCAAAAGAAAAATGATGAGAAAGTTTCCACTGAATTGTTTTGTGCTTGCAAGGTTTAGAGATTTGAAAAAAAAAAAAAAAAGTACACGTTTCCTCAGTTTCCTCAAGAATTTTTGTGGGGAAATGTAAACTCTGACCCTCCCCTCCTCACATCCTACACTGCTTATGGCCAAGAAAAATGGGATTTAACATGTACGGTAATATGTTAAACTTTGTGAAAAAAAATGAGCTATCATGATTTTTTAACAGTCTAAATCTCAGATTTTTTTCTATTCACTTTACTGTAGAGGTCAGTGATTTGCTGAAGAGTAATTTTTGTGTAAAATGTACGTTCTTCTAAATGTACTTTCAAGTTTCACTTCCCCTGAAAGCCTGGGTTGTCCTTCCCAAAGCACAAGTAACTTAAACTCTATATGGTAAATGGTTGTTATTCACTGTACAGAGTTGTCATTTTTTGTAAAAATGTTGGCAAAAGTCGACGAGTCCCAAAGCTCTGAAAACATTTGCACACACAGTTGACTTCATATTTCCCACCAACTCAACAAAATTTGGACTTTGTTGAGTTGGAAATACCACATTTCTTTTGTTATTTGGCATGGAATAATTTTATATAATTAACATATTTTCATTTTAAATATTTTATTATGATGCTAGTTCTTCATCTTATGTGCTTAAACTTTTCATTTTTTAATAACTCGATATTGTGGTATGTCATTCGTAAAGATGCTGCTCCAAAATGAACAATCTTGTCAAATTAAGTCAATTTGGTGGCACCTTGTTGCCTGAATAAAAAATTGTATTTCAGAGATTTTCATGAGCTTTTCCTGGATAAAGGTGGGAAGAAACAGAATGGAATTAAATGCTCAATAAAATCCATGAACATCACCATCGCCTAACCACATGACTCAAAATTTTAGTTGTCTCCTTTCTGCCATTTCAAGGATAGAGAAATGCACATATCACCTTGCACCGAAATCAAACATGATCCAGTTTCCTGCAATGGTTTTACTCATAATATCAGAACAATTATATATGAGTGCATTGTAATTTAAAAAATCCAAGATTAAAACCTTCCAAGATTCTTGCAATTTAAATTTAGACCTCTCAGGCCCGATTGTATAAAACAGTTGATCCTTAATTAGCCAGTAAAATTGATCTGCAGTCACGCTGAACTCTGATTTTGTGTTGTATAAAAGTTGAACTGAGATTAAGTCCCTGCGATCAAAGTTGACCCGCGATATTTCTCCGATCAGCAGACATTGACCGTAGTTCAGCTGTTGTAACATGGCTGTACCATGGGCTGTACTAACGAATATTTGCTTGTAAAATGTGTTGCAAGTGAACGTATGCGGCAAAACGGGAGAATCAATTAATAAAATCCTGTTTCCATAATAATAAAGAAGAAGCATGCACAACGAGGTGAACAATGATAAATATTTCTTCAATTTTTCTTTCTTTCCATATATCGTGTGTCATTGTTATTTACTGTTTCAAATACCATGTATTTTTTTCTTGAAATTTGCCTTAAATAACTGCAAGAGCATATTGTAACATTGTTTAATTGCACGATCAGAGAAAAGTAATTTGAGAACAATCGAGTGATGATACAAACAGAAAAAAAAATGACCCGCTTACGTTTTCTTGTTGATATCATTGTAAAACTTGCGTTAGGATGAAGAGGGAATATAAAAATATTACCATTTCGCTTTACTGCATCCAGCAAAGTGTTATTGCAATTCCATTTTGTCCGCAGAATGGAACAGAGCATATAACTTTGGCTGTAGTGTATATATCTACTGCTTTATGAACCGAGCACGTTGCATTTTAGTTGGTAAAGCTTTCTCTCCTCCCGATATATAAATAACACATATTTTATTTTGAATATTATTTGTTTTGGGCATAATTTACATCCGAGAGGACAAACGCGATTATTGTTTCAATATTTCTTTCCATTCGGGAAAACGCAAACACATTTTACATGTCACAACGTAGGTTATTCAATTAAGTGCAAGGAAAATTTCGTATACTACTTACAGGAACTAATGGTCCACCTGTAACACGTTATCGAGTAATCACAAAATAAATATAATAAAAATTTCCTTACATGAACAATAGCTCCAAATCCGAGTATAAGAAAGTTGTTATCTCTCTTTTTAGCATTAAAAAGAAATACAGATTTTTTTTAAAAAATTCTATTTATGCAAGCATATTTTTCTCCCCTTTGCAACCGAGAACCAATAGTTGCTTTCGTTGTCAATGATAAATCATCCACGTGGAACTCGCACAAGCAATATATGGCCGTTTAGTATCCAATTTACATGATTTTACTAAATTTGCAAAATGTTCGAATATTTACTACGTCGAGCACCTCAGATTTATTCTTTATTCAAATATTAAATACATACATTTACCTAAACAGACTTTAAAATGTTTGCTGTTCAGTGTTGGACAATTGGCAACATCACAGGCACACTAGCGACATGTCTGGATTTGCCACGTTGCCAAACGTATTTCTTTGACCCAAGATCAGGATTTGATCTAAGATCGACAAATCGACAATTTGCTTTATACAACATGATAGAAGCTTGAACTTAGTTCACTCACGGATCGTAGGTCAAATCTGATCTCCAGTTAGTGATGTTTATATAACCGGTCCTTAGTCTTCATCTGCCCCTCTTGCAGCCTGTACAGGTGGGCATGGTGATACTTGGACCACTAAAGCAAGCTCAGTTACCACCACCATGACCAGACTTCCATTCAATCTAGCAGATGAGTAAAATTGGTGGGTGGGATGTATATATCGGCTCTATCCAGGCTTTTTGGATAATTGCTAACAAGCCAATCTTCAAAATTTCACATGCAATTTCTCTCTGCAATGCTGTTGCCAAAATAACAAAAATTATGCATTATAGACTGGTATTAGTCAATAACTGATATACCGTATTTACACGTGTATAGTGCGCATGCATTTTGGATGGGTAAAAGTGGCAAAAAAATTATATCTCGTATATAATGTGCAGTACAATCCAGTTTCAAGAAATGCCTTGCTTAGTTGTAGGTTGTAAATCTGTTGCTATGCTGATCGAGAGTGAATGATGTCATACCTATTCAATTGCTCATTCCTTCTTTTTCAAAATATATACTTTTTCTTTCCGTGATTAATGTAACATTTATACGAGGCACATTCAGGACCTTCCAAATAGCAGTTAGCAGCACAAGCTTTCTTCCATTAAGGAATTTACACACTCCATGTATGTCATATTATTTGGCCAGAATACATTTTAATTTTTATTATCTTTTTCCTTATGTTTTCTTTCATCCAAAGTACCATAAAAATCAGAACGTTTCATCATTTTTTGATGAACTTATTTCAACCGCATTTCACATTAGTGTCGTTATCTTATATAGAATACTGTTTCCACATTCAGAAACTGCAGGATTCAAGCTTTACAACGATATATAACATGATAGGGTTCCGTAAACATGAAAAATCAATGTAAGTGTCCCAAAATCATGTAATGACTCTGTACAGTTTCATGTTGGCTGTCTGAATTATTCCGTGCATAATACGCACCACAGATTTTGGGGGCAAAAATTTTGGAAAAAGTGCGCATTATACATGAGTAAATACGGTATATGTATCGCCTCAGCCCTAGAGACTAAAAGTTCACTTACACCTGTCTCAATATTCATCAAATAATGAAAACAGAAATCATTTCAGTCTGAAATTAAGGAAAAGATTTCCAGAACAGATAACACATGGTAGTTCAAAAACAATATTAAAAAACGACACTAGCAGTGACTAGAACCTCAAGTATATAGCTAGCGATAATGCTGTAAGAAGATGAGTGGCTTCTGATACTCAAGATACTTAAGCTCCAGAATGTCAGATGATCTCAGTGTTTAACCCTAAATCTCCCACCTCCAGTCCAGACCTTAAGGGTCAGTTCAGTCCTCGGGAAAGTCAGTTATTTTCCCACCAAAAAATAGACACTGTCGTGGTCACCTGGGTTCAATAAAACAGATGCCATTTTCCTGACACCCACCTCCTTTCCAATATAACCATGGTCATAAGGTTGAAAATCATGGGCCATCCCCTATGGGGTTGCAACACAAAGCTATTTGTCATTTCGAGTAAATGCTGTGGACTGTTCTGATTTATGGCGATGGAAGGAAATAATGACTAGGTTAGAGAAGATACGAAGCTCTTATTCTACTTCTTTGTAAGATAATGAAGTTTTCATCAATCTTTAAGCTGTAAATGAAAATTCTCATCAGCTATTTTGGCATAACTTTCCACTTTGTGCAGTAAAGCGGAAATACAGGTCACACACCCTAACCAGCCACAATCATCCTCCAGCAGCTAATATAAATGGTTTGCCTTCCGCTACCATCCCACCACATCCAACCACATATTCAAAGCCCTTCTCCCATATGGCACCAAAGTAGCCTGGAAACCCAATGCCAAAATAGCTGATAAACTAAACGAACACAAACGGTACTTCCTCTATCCCCTTGATAACCCAGGTGTATAGGATGCAGAGTGCGAGTGCAAGGCACATTACATTGGCAGGTCCATCAGATCTGTCAATGAAAGAATCCAACAGCACCTAACAGATGCGAAAAAAGCCCAACCCACTACTGGTCTTGCTAAAAACATCAAATACAATAGCCATAAAATTCAAAAGGTACAAGTCGAACACACTGCCCACACACTCGTAGACACCAAAATCAAGGAAAAACATGCCATAATACACTTCCCGCATTATGCAGACGTACAGTTAACAACAGCACACTTAGCGTAAATTCCAACGAGGACGGTGGCAGTGGTTACTGAAATTAATAGAACAAAGAAGAAAACAGTTTTGCGGATAAAGTAAGTACGTCTCTCTTTTCCCAATTATGAATTTAATATATATGATCTTTTAATCTTCTATCTGTCATATAGATTGTTCTTCAAAGGACACTAACAAAGTAAACGAATTGAGATGTTTTATTTTCCACTTGCTGTGAAAAACTTGCTTCAGGTTATTTTTAAGTATGTATAAATTCAATGGGATTTGAATTAATAAAAGTTGCAATTTTTCACGTTATGGAGAAAAATTCATGCATAATTCCCGGAATTCCTGGTGAGTAGCCACCCTGCTACCTCTCCAAAGTGAACTCAACTGGAAATAAGTGATTATCATACACAAAATAAGACACTAAAAATCAAATTTTGTCAATTAGTAGAAGCAAAAATTAGGGCTGAGCTGATAAGATCTTCATTGTTGACTTGGTGTTTTAAGTCCACTTTATGCACAGTAAGGCTAATCGGGACTGGACCTACAGTTTAAAGAAGAATCTGAACCACTATGAGCCTCCACCCCTTGATTACAAGACGATCACGCTAGATAAGATCTTCGTGTGCTGATTTTAATGGTATTAGTATTGAAATTAACAAACACCAGCAGATACTTTTCTTAAGTTCAGGTAGCCCAAGAAATACTGGACGGTACTTTCTCGGGGTCTCGGTTAGAGATCAGTAGACAAATATTTATTATTATTACTCAATTCTCAAATCCTGGATTTGTTGCCCATTTCTCAAAACAAAGGTTTGCTGCCTACATCTCCAATCCAGCATCTGCTGGTTATTCAGGTCTGCTCATCCCATGTAGTCTGAATATTCCTTCAGAGTTACGCAAAAGTAACTCTCATTTTTTATCAAAATTACTAAGATTAAATAATAGCAACTTTAATACCCTGCTTATCTCATAAGTGAATCCATGAACGCTGTAAAGCAATAGTACAGGCTGATATGCATTGTTGAAATGGCTATGTCCTATGAACAATGGATATTGACATTAATGTACAAGATTATCGGCACTGATTGAAAGCAGCATCAGCTCAACCCTAGAAAAAAAATATATGTACTCACCCATGGCTGGAATGTTGATGCACAATGCTTGGGATAATCTCAAGTAGGTTCTCCCTAATTCATACACACATATCTGCAGCACATCACTGAAATCTATAAGCATGTCTAATACAGAGTTAAGGTACATTTTATCCACTATTGTATGTCAAAGTCAAATGAAAAAAAGAGAAATTTAAAAATGGAAATGATAGCTGCAAGAAATAGTCCAAATGACAAAGGTGTAACTTAGGAGTGGCAAGAGGGAACTTGCCCCAGAAATTTTCAGGTTTATTAAAATTTACAAGTTAGGGTTAGGCTTTTGTTGATCTTGATTGAGCTGAAGTTCATGTTCTACCTCCCACCAAAATTTAGGCCTCACATTATACTGATGCCAATTAACTTAAAATATCAATTTAAGCAGCTGCTGGCATAGTTAATAGTACAAAATTGTCCATTAGCATACTTATTCACTGTGAGGTTCAAGAATTGAAGTGGAAACACCAATAAGCTGAGAACAACCTATGCTCCAACATCAGCACAATTCCATACTTTAAAAGTTCACAGGTTGTAGAAGAAAATGATCCTCATAATTACATTCATCTTATACAGGGAGGTAGGTGCATATTATATCTACTAATGTTACTTAGCAACCTTGTCCAAATGACATGGCATGCATGCTCAGGCAGCTAAAAGACTTGCAGACTGGCTGGTTCAGACAGATGCAGTGGAAACTGTCATTATTTTTCTAAAACTAGACTTCGTTTGAAAATGGTGGCCATTTTTGTTTCATGACTTGCAACATTTTTGGCCTATGCAGACAGTTGCGATAATTATGATAACTCAGCTAAGAAAAATTATAGAAATCTGTGGTAAGAAACATTGTTTTAAGTACATTTCAGGCTACATTTTATGTTCCGTATCTTTTTTCACCACATCTAATGCAAATGGCTGAAATTTAGGGTCAAAACTGACTGATATTCAATTTTGAAGGGAAATCAATGTATAGGATATTTTCTTTAGTAGGTAAGCAATGAAATATCAGAGCTATAATTCTTTTTAGAGTGTTACTATCCTGCCCCCCACACTTTACCTCCGCACTCGAGGTTCGGTGCACTTCGTACTCGGCTCAGATTTTTCTAGGGGTATCTTTCTTTGTACGACAATGCACGTGGGTTGCTACAAGTCAACATAATTATATAATTAACTACAAGAGACAACGGAAAATCTTTTGCGAAACCTTTATGATCAGGGGGATAAATTACCTTGTCCAGCTTGTGTGAAATTTAAAAACGGAAATTTTTGGTATTTTCTATAAGTTTAATTAACGTAAAATTTCAAGTATATACAAGACGTATCCGAACGTTCATTTCTCTAATTATTTATCAGGCCAAAACTCTAATTTTGATGTTGGAATCTCTATTGTTTGTACCTGGATGCTTTACATTTCATGAATTACATCTGAAGTACGCTTGTCACAAGGTAGACTCGCGTTACTCCAAGAAACGTCTTAACAGGCGCTAGGCCGCCCGACGTGTACATTTCTCAACCTCCACGGTGACAAGGCACTAGGCTGCCCGGCGCACCGTAATTACTTCAAAATAACATCCAGTACAAACTACCTTTTTACCTGTAAATCGGACACCAAGGCACTAGCTTGCCCGGCAATCCAATCTCTTACAGCATCCGTTTCGGGAGATCTGTCCTCCGGTCCTAGCTAACCGAAGCAAAAACAGCCTCTCCCTTCCAAGTCTCAGTTCCAACAGCCGACTCCCCCACTCTCATCTGGGAGTTTATATACGTTTTGTTGGCGTCTGTTGCCAACGGCCCTTCTTTCAAAATTTTTAAGCCCGCCTTTCTTTTGAACGTTCGAAACACGAAGAAAGAACAGAGAGCTACATGGTATTTATACATGGAATAATACGAACAATGCATAATAAATTGATTTACACTAATCACACATATATATGTTTATACACTTGATTACCCAATTAATTAACATATTAATAAATATTTCAATAAGGAAAAAAAACACTGTTGCCCTGACACGAGGGCAGGGTAACAAGAGGAAACATGTACATCCAAAGATTCAGCAGAAAATATTTTGAGCTCTGTTACTGGTTTCCGCATTGAGTTAAAGCTCTTTGAAAATGCTCATTTTTCTCAAAATTTGGGCCCCAAATATATGTCTGCTTGGAAAGGTCTTCCCAATGGCATAGTGGTTATGTCGACGTTTTGTAATCAAAGGGTCCTGGGTTCGATACCCAGTGGAGGCATATTCTGGTTCGGATCCCACTTTAATAAACTGTAGGTTCAGTCTCGATTAACCTTCCTTGCATAAAGTTGACTTAAAACTGAAATCAAACCGATATCTGGTTGGGAATCTAATAAAAGTTGATATTTACTGCATAAAGAGGTACCTGTAAAAAATTTCAAGATTGATATTACATGATTAACAAAGTTACAACAGGGGGAAGTTTGGCAAAAACAGACAAATTTATGTTATTACTTACAATTATAATTATTTACTTTTAATGAACTATCATGTAATTACGTACAATTATTGTACGTATTAATTAATTGCAACATACAAATGGCATAGTAAGCCCGTTAGTAGCTATTATCAAAGAAAAGGTGTGTAGGGCTGTGTCAAATATTTTCTGCTGAAACTTTGGATGTAGATGTTTCCTCTAAAAATAATTATAGCTCTGATATTTCATTGCTTACCTACTAAAGAAAATATCCTATACATTGAGTTCCCTTCAAAATTGAATATCAGTCAGTTTGACCCTAAATTTCAGCCATTTGCATTAGATGTGGTGAAAAATGATACGGAACATAAAATGTAGCCTGAAATGTACTGAAAAGAATGTTTTTTACCACAGATTTCTATAATTTTTCTTAGCTGAGTTATCATAATTATCGCAACTGTCTGCATAGGCCAAAAATGTTGCAAGTCATGAAACAAAAATGGTTGCCATTTTCAAACGAAGTCTAGTTTTAGAAAAATAATGCCTGTTTTGAACTACCATTGTACAAGGGTTACAACGACAAACAAATGAAAAATTTTAAAAATGGTCGAGCGAACAGTGCTGGACAATTTGGTACGAATTGACCCTGAAATTTTAGGCAATTTCCAAAAAAAAACTTAACATTTTCGTTAGAAGGAACAAAAAACAAAAAAAAAAAATTTTTTGTAGAATAAAAGCATGTCCTTGCAATGATTTTCAACATCAAAAGTTTTTGGTTCCATCATACCCACATGATGAAAATTCAGATTTTCGTAACCTAGTTTTCCCACAACAAAAATTAGGCTACAAATCCATTATTAGTCTTTTTATAGGCATTTGTAAAAATTTTTGAGTGCTGATCTATTTTTTTCTGAAATTCTCATTATTTCATAGAACTTTGTGTAAAATTTCAAAGAGATCTGATGATTGGGTAAGGAGAAAAGAAATAAAATGTAAGCAAGGGTATCTTGTGTCGAGGGTCTCAAATAGTGACGGACAACACTGATTTGATGACATTTCAAAGTGCTGTAAAATGAAAACCGTTTCAGATAGAGCTTAAAAAATTTAGGGGGTTTGTTTCAACTATAAAGGAAAGGTGTATAGCAAATTTAATCGAAATCGGGAGCTGGTGGGTGTCATGATCTCGTTATAAATTAAATACACAGTACACATTAGGAGAAAGGTTTAACAGTCCGTCCAATGATTCACCACTTTTTCACAGACATTACCAAGGAAAATGGAGGAAGGTAAATACTGGTATAAAAAGGTCCGAACTCACCTTAATGATCTTTGTGAGAAACAGGCATAGTGCCCGACTTTTCACTTTTATGTTATTGTGTGATGTGTAATTCATTTAGTGCCTGGTCATTTTTGATAGAGTAGCATTCTGTGTATTTCTAAGAAATTAGAAAAGCAATGGATCCCTACTATCTATTTTCTGCTTTGTATTCCTTCCTATTATGGTTATACGTGGGTTGGAAATTTAATAGTGGCAACACTGCTGTCAGGGTGGCTACAAACAAGCAGAAATAAAATTCCCTGACTTTTCCAGGTTTTCCAGGACAAAATTTATATTTTCCCCTGGCAATTACAAACTATAGTAAATCGATGTTTTTGGAAATGGAAATAATAAACTCGTACAGATCCAGGTATAGATTTGTTAAGTACCAATATTATCTTCTATGAAATTGACTTAATTTCTCTATTCTCTATGATTTGAATTCAAACTGCAAAATAGTGAATTTGGAAAATTATTACAATTCACAAGCTAGGGAAGGATTATGGAATTTTATCATACACAGCAAATTTAAAATACAATACTTGATTATTTTTATAAAGTTACGACTATATAAGATTAGAGTGAAGAATGATTGATTAAGAAATACATTTTGTAATTTATCAGTCTCCTTATCGATTCTCGGTATTATATATTGATATTTCCACTGAGGTTTGGAATTGGAACGCTCTGCTTGCAAGAACCATGAGTGCGGACTCATTTTTCGATGCATAAAGCTGCTTCTCTCTTCTCTGTAAAGCAAACAACTTGACTCTTTCATATAAGTGAAACAATTGAATTGTACAAAAGAAAGTGTCATATATCCTTATATTATCAACGGGATTTCTGCTTCAGTACAGTACATCCAAGTGAAGTACTGTGAAACTGACAACATGCAGTTATACCATTATTGCTGACAAAAAGGGTATGTAGGTATTAGAAATTTAATGCAAGCAATTAATAGAATTGCATTGTATAGGTACCTGATTAGCTAACAAAATATTAAAACAGGAACACTCTGTTAATAACAGCTTCTGAAAGTTCATATACGAGGGGCATCCTGAAAAAAGCTCCAATGGTGTCTGTACGCAGCACTAGTGGCCAGAGAGTGACACACACATGCTGGCAGGAAGAAGTGGCATGTAGCTGTTATCTGGTAAAGTCGCAATGCAGGCATTTTAGGACAGTTCTAGGTTAAAGATTGCAGCTCTCATACAGTCTCCCACTGACTGCGTTGTAGCCTACGCGTAGTAATCAGATTTTTGCACGCTCAGAATTTGACACAGAGCCACCAACAATTGTGTAAGGTGTGCAGACCGGATGTCATGAGTGATAGTATGGTCAGACGATGGTGCAGACAATTCACAGAAGGCCAATCGAATGTGCACAACCCCATACAGTTGAGTACACGCGAGCCCTTTGCATGACTTCAGGTGAGAGATCTTGGACTACTCCCTGTACAACTCTGGCCTTGCATGTACCAACTTTCATCTATTTGTTCAACTGAAGAGGTTTCTGGCAGAACAAGGATTTGACAGCTACACTGCGGTAGAGATAGTTCCAGTCTTTGCTGTCAGACACATATACCATGGGCATATAAAATTTAGTGCCATGCTAAGACAAATGCCAGAACAACGGTGGTGATTATGCTGAAAATTAGGTTAGGACTCACTGGTACTAATGCAATAAATTACTATTGATATTCTTGTTTTAATTATGCCTAATCGGTAGAGACGTTAATTTTTTTCACATTGGTGATTTTTTTTGATTTTTTACTATTCAGTGTTATTTTCCCCAAAATTCACATTTTCATTTTAGTGCATTTTCTGGCAAATAACTGAAATTATACCTTCATGGTGTTTTTAAACTACTGTTTCAAATTGTAAGTCACATGGCCTACGCCTCTTTGTGAGAGTTTGATATTTTGGAAATTATTTTCCATACCCCCTTTTTAATTTTAAGGTAAGGGTTTTAGATAACGGAATTTTTCTCGCATATACTGAAGGGTGCATAATGACCATAAGTGGTGATGCACCCAAAAATTTTAAATCAATTAATCTCATGTGACAGATACAGATACATTATGGCACCAAAAACTGGCATTATCTTTTTTTTTCCTTGACTTGTTAGTGTTATTTTTCCCAAAATTCGAGTTTTTGTTTTAGAACATTTTTCTGCCAAATGTACCAAAACTTGATACTTCCATTGTACTTTTAAACTATTATTTTAAATTGTAGGTCACATCGTTTACGTATTGAGGAAGTAAAAGTAAAGCGCTCCCCTGTGCTTAGCACCAAGCCATGAAGGCATCTAGGGGGTGTGAAGTTAGGGCCCCACACTTTCTTGATCACGGCCGAAGGTGGGGGTGATGTGATCAGCACCACACTCCTGGCTACCTTTACCCCCAAAGTTTCCTCCAGGTACCTGCTCGATACGATGCTGGGTGGGTCCAGGAGCAGTTTGAACAGGTGGAAAAGATCCCGGTTCTGCCCGCAGGGTCTCTCGTATGGTAGTCAGATGCCCTAACGACTGAGCTCCATTATTTCTCACTCGACAAACGCCGATGGTGTGCACTTATCTTGGTAATTCAAAACACATCTCGCGCGACAAATACTGAAGATGTGGCTCCCGTGTGATGGTAGATACGCACTAGATCTCCTGTTAGAACCAGATGCGTATTCTGGGCACATGCAATGCATGAAAAACTAAATATGCTGACCAAGGCAGTAATTTATTTTATTAAAAAACATAAACTAAAAGGCTAAACACTTCCATATAGAATGTGGTTGGACTTTTTAATCTCACGCTCTTTTCCCTTCATTTTTCTTCCTTCTCCTCTCCTCTTTTTCTCTTGTCCTTTCCACTCTTTCCAACATCTTCTTCCATTCTTTGTTTAACTTCAGTCCCCCATTCCAGTTCATTGTGTCTTCTTCGCCTTTCTTCTCTATTTCCTTGGCTTCCTTCCATTTTCTCACTAGCATTCTCTTCTCCCTTCCTATCTGCTTAGCCTCATCCCACTCTATGTCATGTCCTGTTCTCTCGTGTGTTTAAATATTGCATTTCTCTCTCTCTTAAGTCGTACATCATCCCTATGTTGTTTCAACCTGTTTTTCAGCCTTTTTTTTCGTTTCTCCTATGTACACACTCTGACATTCTTTACATTTTACTTCGTAGATAATCCCTTCTTCTTCCTCTTCTCAGTTTTCCTTTTTCTTGTTAGCATTCCTTGCTATTCCTAAGATGCTTCTTCCTCCCTTCCTGTAAGTTTTAATTCCTGCTATTAAATAGCCTATGGAAACAGCTGGAAAAGAATGGCTATGAGAAGCAGGATAGACTGGACATAAACAGAAGAAGTAAGAAAACGGGCAGGGGAGAATTGGAAGAGAAAGAAAAAGAGGAGAGAAGGTTTGGAATAAGGAGTATGGGGAAGACCACAGAAAAGATATGCAAAGTGCTTAGGAAAGCAGGAATTAAAACTTACAGGAAGGGAGGAAGAAGCATCTTAGGAATAGCAAGGAATGCTAACAAGAAAAAGGAAAACTGAGAAGAGGAAGAAGAAGGGATTATCTACGAAGTAAAATGTAAAGAATGTCAGAGTGTGTACATAGGAGAAACGAAAAAAAAAGGCTGAAAGACAGGTTGAAACAACATAGGGATGAAGTACGACTTAAGAGAGAGAGAAATGCAATATTTAAACACACGAGAGAAACAGGACATGACATAGAGTGGGATGAGGCTAAGCAGATAGGAAGGGAGAAGAGAATGCTAGTGAGAAAATGGAAGGAAGCCAAGGAAATAGAGAAGAAAGGCGAAGAAGACACAATGAACTGGAATGGGGGACTGAAGTTAAACAAAGAATGGAAGAAGATGTTGGAAAGAGTGGAAAGGACAAGAGAAAAAGAGGAGAGGAGAAGGAAGAAAAATGAAGGGAAAAGAGCGTGAGATTAAAAAGTCCAACCACATTCTATATGGAAGTGTTTAGCCTTTTAGGTGAAAGTAAAGTTGGAAAGTGAAAGTCATCTGCTAGAAAGTTCCAAACAACTTTCTAAATAGTCTGGAGGGAGTAATGTTTGTGTATATATATTACCCTTCTTGCTGTATCTGGTTACTTTTGTACTTGATACAGAGTCTGAAGAAGACCTTGCTAGAAGGTTGAAACGTTACGTTAGTTTATGTTTTTTAATAAAATAAATTACTGCCTTGGTCAGCATATTTAGTTTTTCATAATCATGGAAACAAGGCTTAATGGAGTTATAAATGCAATGCATGCGTCAATTGTGGGAAAATAATAATTATTACTTTCTTTCACTTCAGATCCAAGAAATGTAATATAAGCTTAGTTGAGTGCTCTCGTGTAAAATAAATACTTCTCCTATATGAAGAAATTAGAATGTAGAAATGCTCATTAATGTCGTCGCAGAGCAAGCTCTCAGATGGACCGCATCAGCGAAAGAAGATTTTAACGTGGGCTACTAGCATGCTTCTTCCCTCCCCTCTCTGCTTTTCCCCCCTCACAATGCATGAATATCATGTTGGCTGCATGCGGTGAGGTGATAGCTACAGAGAAGAGTATGCTTGTTGTTTCGTTGAACAAAGAGGTGGCAGCGATTGATTTTTTTCCTTGGAGGTACAGTGTAATGCACATTTAGTTTACAGTTTGGTTTATTATTATTTCTGGGCCTTTTTCAAAGTTCCACATGGCTCAGTGCAGTATTTTCCCAAAATATTTTTAAAAAATGACGGAAAATGAAACAGAGGGTGTGATACAGGATTATTATTATTACTTGACTTTGTGAAGCTAAAGAATGAGTTGATTGCTCTCTATTCTTCCCCGAGTTTGAAAAAACCTGTACATGCACTAGTACCATATATGAACACGAACAATATTCGTAACATTATGAGTGAAACTTACAAGTTGGCTACACTCATTTTGTCAATGCCAGCTTTAACTGCATCAGTGTAACGATTTCTTTCAGCATTAAGAAGAATTAATAATTCAGGGTGGCTACAAACAAGCAGAAATGAAATTCCCTGACTTTTCCAGGTTATCCAGGTCAAAATTTACATTTTTCCCTGACAATAAAAAAACTAAACTAAATCGATGTTTTTGCAAAATGGAAATAATAAACTCATACAGATCCACGTATGGTTTTGTTAAGTACCAACATCATCTTCTATTAAATTGACTGAATTTCTCTATTCTCTATGATTTGAATTCAAACTGCAAAATAGTGAATTTGGAAAATTATTACAATTCACAAGCTAGGGAAGGATTACGGAATTTTGTCATACGCAGTAAATTTAAAATAAAATATTTGATTATTTTTAAAGTTACGACTAAATGAGATAAGAGTGAAGAGTGATTGATTAAGAAATACAATTTGTAATTTATCAGTCTCCTTATACATTCTGTATTATATGTTGATATTTCCACTGAGGTTTGGAACCCTCTGCTTGCAAGAACCATGAGTGCGGACTCGTTTTTCAATGCATAAAGCTACTTCTCTCAGCTCTGCAAAGCAAACAACTTAACTCTAGCATATAAGTGAAACAACTAAATCGAACAAAATAAAGTGTCATATTTCCTTACATTATCAATGGGATTTCTGCTTCAGTACAGTATATCCAAGTGAAGTTCTGTGAAACTGACAACATACATTAATGCCGATGAAAAGGGTATGTAGGTTGCCTATTAGAAATTTAACGCAAGGAATTTATAGAATAGCATTGTATAGGTACCTGATTTAGCTAACCACACATTAAAACAGGAACACTAATAATATAAGCTTCTGAAAGTTCATATACGAGGGGAGTGCTGAAAAAAGCTCCAATGGTGCCTATACGCAGCACTAGTGGTCGGAGAGCGACACATACACATGCAGGCAGGAAGAAGTGGCATATAGCTGTAATCTTGTACAGTTGCAATGCAGCCGTTTTAGGACAGTTCTATTTAGGTTAAAGATTGCAGCTCTCACACAGTCTCCCACCGACTGCGATGTAGCACGCTCAGAATTTGGCACAGAGCCACCAGCAATCGTGTGAGGTGTGCAGACCGGATAGTATGGTCAGATGATGGTGCAGACAATTCACGGAAGGCCAGTCGAATGTGCACAACCCCATACAGCTGAGTACACACGGGCCCTTTGCATCACTTCAGGTGAGAGATTTTGAACCACTCTCTGTACAGCCCTGACCTTGAATGTACAGACTTTCATCTCTTTGTTTAACTGAAGAGGTTTCTGGCAGGGCAAGGATTTGACAGCTACACTGTGGTAGAGATAGTTGCAGTCTTTGCCGTCAGACACATATGCCATGGACATACAAAATTTAGTGCCATGCCGACGAATGCTAGAACAACGGTGGTGATTATGCCGAAAATTATGTTAGGACTCACTGTTACTAATGCAATGACTTACAACTGATATTCTTGTTTTATTTATGCCTAATCGGTAGGGACCTTGATTTGTTTTCTTTTCAAATTGGTGTATTTTCTTATTTTTTATTTTTTACTATACGGTGTTATTTTCCCCAAAATTAACATTTTCATTTTAGCACATTTTCTGGCAAATATCTGAAATTATACCTTCATGGTGTTTTTAAACTACTGTTTCAAATTGTAAGTCACATGCCATGTGAGAGTTTGATATCTTGAAAGTTATTTTGGGAAAGTTATTTTCCATACCCCCTTTTTAATTTTAAGGTAGCTAAGGATTTTAGATAATGGAATTTTTCCTGTATATACTGAAGGGTGCATAATGACCATAAGTGGCGACGCACCCAAAAAAATTAAAGTCAATCAATCTCACGTGACAGATAACGATATATTATGGCACCAAAAATTGGCATTATCTTTTTTTGACTTGTTAGTGTTAAGTTTCCCAAAATTCGCATTTTTATTTTAGAACATTTATCTGCCAAATATATATGTGCTTTTAAACTATTTTTTTTAAATTGTAGGTCACATGGTCTACATATTTTCGTGACAGTTTGATATGTTGGAACAGATTTTTGAGGAAGTAAAAGTAAAGTGCTCCCCTGCACTTTTCCATGACGGTGTATAGGGGTGTGGAGTTAGGGCCCCGCACTTCCTTGATCATGGCTGAAGGTGGGGGTGATGTGATCAGCACCACACTCCTGGCTACCTTTATCCCTCAAAGTTTCCTCAAGGTACCAGCTTCATATGATGCTGGGTGGGCCCCGGAGCATTTTGAATAGGTGGAAAACATCCCGGTTCACCCCTGCAGGGGATCAACCCCGGGTCTCTCGCACAGTAGTCAGACGCCCTAATGACTGAGCTCCATTATTACTCGCCCGACAAATGCCAATCGTGCGCACTTAGCTTGGTAATTCAAAACATATCTCGTGCGACAAATACAAAGATGTGGCTTCCGTGTGACGGTAGATGCGCACTCGATCTCCTGTTAGAACCCTGCCACTTTGCTCTGTGATGCAAATGGTTTTGATAAAAGTTGAAAAAATCGTGCGAAATACATGATTTAATGTAGCTGTCGGAATTATTCCATGTACGTATAACTCTATAGTTTACTCTTGAGTAAAATGTTGGAAAACTTGCATGTTCTATGTACACAAACATGGCCTAGAAAAGACAAGAATGTTGGATTTCATGGAATTTTTTCGTTGTTCTAGGACATTTCTTTAAAAAATAAATCGCTAAAAACGCCAACAATACGCATTTTATGCCAAATTCGCATTATTTCGATATTTCGAACGGGCGAAAAATGTGTCCAGACATCACTGCACATTCATAAGCACAACTTCGCAGCAATTACCATTTTTCACGGTTTTGGCGCTTGCGAAAAATAAATGTCCCTACTAATTGGAAATTACTTTCTGGCCACCCCTCGTATAAATCAGTAGATGGAAAGTGAAAATTTAGCAGGGGTGGCAGAGAAAAGTCAATTCTTGAAGAAAGTGATTTGCTTTTATGATTGAATGATTCGAGTAAATACGAGTATGATATTAAAATATTTATGTATTTATTATTAGTATTTTATTTCATAATATTGGACATTAACCTTATCAGTGAGAGATTAGTAACCATCTCTCACGAGTTTAAAGAGACAGGACAGAGAGTGGCGTTAATTTCATTGCAATACTAGTGTTGCAGTAAGTTTGAGGTTGGGAGCATGCACTTGCCAATTTTTATAACGTTCATCAATGCAGATTTATGTTTCATTTTTTTCGTGATATTATTCAATATATATCCCATTTGGTTGGATTATTCTTGATATCTAAGAATAGTGCAATGTCAGGGCCTCCCCATGGCGCAGTGGTAGCGTCGTCGCCTTGTAATCAAGGGGTCCCGGGTTCGATACCCGGTGGAAGCACATAGTGGTTCGGATTCCACTTTAAACTGTAGGTCCAGTCCCGATTAGCCTTACTGTGCACAAAGTGGACTTAAAACACCAATTCAAACCAAATCAAACCAAATAGTGCAATGTCATTGTAAACGTATGTTAACTTGTGCAAAACCAGTAATACGTCAGGATGATGAAAGAAAACCTTTGTAAGCACTGCTACATTAAATAAGGCGAAGTGAGCCAGAAGAGCAAAAAAATTCCAGCAGCATATTTGCAGTCTAAAGCTCTTCTTGTTTATCCATGCGATTTTTGTTGGATGTTGCAGTCCATGCAATTTCTGTCGCATGTTGTACTGAGATACTCTGTCGGGTGGCGATATTCGACAAAAATCGTATGTATCAATGGAACCTATTTGTTTCCATGTTCCTTCAGTTTGCCCAACAAAATGCCTTACTACGACGTCCGACAACTATCGGACGGCCCCACCCGCTCGTATCCCCTCCATCTGCTGACAAGTCGCCTTACTACTCCAATACGGACAAGAAAAAATGATAATTCAATGCATTTTCCACGTAATATTTAGAGGCTTAACCTTTACTCCCCCGATGATACCATATGGTATCATCAGAGTAAGGTCGTACTGGCCCGATGATACCATATGGTATCATGGTGCTGATTACGAAATGAATGTGCTTTTTGGACCTTCATACTCTTATGTTTGGGTGGAAACTCTGACACAGGTCTGGAGCAAGCCTGGAAAATTCATAGTGATGACCAACCTCGCCCCTCTCCGCTACATATCCATGCCACATTTCCGAACAGAGTTTCACATTTTGGCTCATTATTCAACTTGTATGGCACCCAGGAATATGCAACATGTTACAATCTCTTTGGAAACGTCCATTCTTTGAAGAGAATACTAAGGTTTGTGCTCTCTTCCCAAATTGCAGGAGAAGAGGGGGCAAATCCCAGGTTTTTTTTTTAATTCGGTGGTCGCGCCCCCAAACCCCCCTTCCTAAGTTAGGCGTTCTGAATTGTACACGGTTGCATGCTATGATGTTTTAGCTGCAAAACAAAACTTATTCCAAGTAGATTGCTCCCATAGTGTCCGAGTTATAACAATTTTCCTCCAAAAATGCAAATTACATATTTTTTGTAAAAAAATAATAATCACATCTTGGCTTATTATTGTATGGCACCCAAGAACATGGACCATGTTTCATTCTCTTGAGAAATATCCATTCTTTGAAAAGAATACTAAAGTTCGCGCCTTCTCCCCAAAATAGTGGGAGAAGAGGGGGAAACTCCAATTTTTATGTTTTTTCCATTGAAATTCAAGGGGACGAGCCTCCCACCAAGCCGCCCTTCTTCGGTCCGGTGTTCTCAATTGTACACGGTTGCATGCTATGATGTTTTAGCTGAAAAACAAAACTTATCCGAAGTAGATTGCTCCCATAGTGCGCGAGTTATAACAAATTTCCTCCAAAAATGCAAATTACCTATTTTTCGTAAAATATTAATAATAATAATAATAATAATCACATTTTGGATTATTATTCAACTTGTATGGCACCCAAGAGCATGAAACATGTTTCATTCTCTTGAGAAATGTCAATTCTTTGAAAAGAATACTAAATTTCGCGCCATCTTAACAAATAGCGGGAGAAGAAGGGGCAAACTCCAGATTTTTATGTTTTTTTCATTGAAATTCGGAGGTCGCGCCCCCCAAACCCCCTTCCTCGGTTCGGCGTTCTAAATTGTATATGGTTGCATGCTCTGATGTTTTAGCTGCAAAACAAAAGTTATCCGAAGTAGATTGCTCCCATAGTGCCCGAGTTATAACAATTTTCCTCCAAAGAGTGTTCGAATTTAAAATTCCCGGAGGACGAAATTCCCTGACATTTCCCTGACTTTTTTTGACACCTCAAATTCCCTGACTTTTCCCGGTTTTCCAGGTTTTCCAGGTCTGTCGCCACCCTGTAATTATATTAGAGCAACCCAATCGCAAGAAAGATTAAGTGCGCTTGGTATATTATCCATTGAAAAAGAGCTGCTTCTGAAAACCCCTGCTGAAGAACTCTCAAGAAGTTCTTTGTCACACACGTTGAGAGTTCCTTGGCAGGGGTTTTCATTGTGAGCATGAACAGCCCAACATCATACAGTACTGACGTTACACATTCATTGCCATAAAAAGCCTTCATTCTCTGATGAATGTCAATGGGGGACACATTTTCTGCAGATAGAAACTCTGTCACCACACATAGTTTCAGGTGCACCGACATAGTATGGTTACATGCTGCCATTTTCCTCGCTCTAGTTCAGCAACCCCTGGTGATAGAAGTTTGAAACTTGGAATGGAGAAGGGGGAAAGTCTGAAGAGTAAAATGCATGGTTGCTCAAAATCCAAAATGTCTTTACACAGTCAAAAAAATAGAAGGCATTACTTTTCAGCCCACCCTTGTATAATTTCAAGAACAGTGAATATTAGTTGTTGTAATTTCAATCAAGTTTAGTCTATTTTTGCAAGGCAATTTTCATTATAAACAAGAAGGGGAGGGAATTAGAGAAACATGTCATATATGCTAGTGACAAGCAAGATACATTTTTGAACTAGTACTGCTGGTCTAGACCAGCCTACGAACCTCTCTTATATATATATTACAGTGTTTCAATTAAAGAGGATCATGTCATTTCTTATGCGGGGGTTATTTCTTATGTAATTCTTTGTATATATTAAATCAACGAAATAAATAGTCTTTTTTATATATTTTTAAACTGAACGTCTGAGCTATCATTCAAGATAAAAGAACTGAGTCTTTCCCTAATATCCATGGTAAAGAATATGGTAGTTATTCAATGTCTTTTAATTCGATTGAACTACATTGTTAGTTTTCTAAGTGTTATGCTAATTATTTGCCTGGGGAAGTAACGAAAACAAGTAAGAGGTCGAGCCAAGGCAGGTTACTCTCCCCAGAAGAGCAAGTAAAGCATAACACACTTAACTCCTATAATGTAACTAAACTTATTGAGACACAAGAAATCAATGTGACATAGAACTTGCATCAAGGGAACAGCACAAACATTTACGATGAATGCAATATATTTCAGTGCAGCTATATGCAGTGAGTGGTGTACGGTTTATCAGAAGTGAGAAAATTAATATTCTATATTATACCTCATCATACTAAAGCTAAAAAAAAGGATACGTGGTGTTCCCTCTGTTCTGCATGTGATGTATACGCAGGCAGCTATGACATGTGTAGTTTTTCGACCTCGTGTTAGGTGGCGGTTCAGAGCCATCTTAAAAAAATTAAATGCTGTGTCGGTACAGTGAGTGTTCAATCTGCAATGGAAGAGAAAAATGCATGAAATATTTCGTTTTTATGGTTTCCCAAATATTTAAAAATTGTTTTTCACATACAGGCATAATTTGCTTTGTGGCATTTCACAATCATAGTTAATGCTTATTATATTCAGTGTCCAATTTGATTCTACAGCAGTCTTCAACAGTCAAGCATGAATTTTTGACATGAGTAATGTGTATTTCTTTTGTGTACGTGTGTGTGTGTGTGTGTGTGTGTGTGTGTGTGTGTGCTAATTTTCTAACACTTTTGCCTAATTGCATAATTGCAACAATGAGGACTGTTGATGATTACATGAAATTGAATGGACACTCTTCCTCAAAGGAGGAAGGTGGAAAGAAAAAAGACTAACACTAGGATCAGCCACCAAAGTGACAAAAAGTATATTTGAAAATGTGAAAAACTAAATATGCTGACCAAGGCAGTAATTTATTTTATTAAAAACAAACTAAACGTAACGTTTCAACCTTCTAGCAAGGTCTTCATCAGACTCTGTATCAAGTACAAAAGTCTTAACTTTGATTCGTGTGTCTTAACTTTTGTACTTGATACAGAGTCTGAAGAAGACCTTGCTAGAAGGTTGAAACTTTAAGTTTAGTTTATGTTTTTAATAAAATAAATTACTGCCTTGGTCAGCATATTTATATTTTTTCATATCTGGAATTGTTATAGCAGTTGGATACATGTTATACAACCCAATATGTTCAACTATGTAAGGAAGTACGATTTTCAACACAAACTTGTTCTTTTTTTTTAAATGGAAAGCCCATTTTATTTTCAGCTCATTTGAAAGTACGTAAAAATTCATTAATAATGGAGTTTGTTGCATTGTAATATGTCAAGTAGTTCTCAAGTAATTGTAACGCGAAGTTGACGCTTGACACAAACATTCTCACAAATTTATTTGTGTGTCGTAACATGCACATTCCCCTTTTGACACCATTCGTGTATCATAACAAATATGTTACTCTTCTGCATACTATGCACTGTGTTTAGGAAAGTTGTGACGATCCAACAACTGCGGGTTACAATAAAATGTGTAGTTTGTACATAAGTAAGCTTTGACAAATTATCTAAAAGGATCTGATACACAGGGCTCGAAAAATCCCGGGTGCCATGGCGACTAAAAATTTCAGCCTGGCGACTGTGATCTTTTGCTGTAATATGTACGATATTTTGATGATTCTAAGTTCAAATTGCAGTACAGTGTAAGTTAGCATATGATTTTTTTATCAACTTTGTGAGCATTCCATAGAGTCCGTAACAAATTTCTTACCCTTTGTCCCCTAACACCCCATTTCCTACTTTCTCAAATAATTTAGCGATGTTTTGAATACAGTGATGCTCAGCATCTTAAGTTGCACAACCCAAACTTTGGAAATGTGGTATATCATGAAAATCATAAAGAGATATTTACACCGGGTTTTCTGCATTGTAAAGCCTCATCCATTGAGATATTTTTCAATGCTTAAAATTACACTAGTCAACAAATTTAAACTTTTTTCTGCAACACGGGAAAAAAAGGGTCAGTTTAACTAAATCGAACCTCCTGAACACGAAAATGATAGTAAAAATGTTGTAACACGTAACGTTTTTCTGTTACACTGGTAAAGAGGATTGTAGTGAAGGCGACGAAAATATATTACATGACTTGTGTTTTTAACTAGGTTACGAATGCAGTTATTACACTTGTATGAGTAAATATCATCAATAAGATGTAAAAAAGATCAAGGTACAAACACGCACACATATGTGTGTGTGTGTGTGTGTATATGTAATATACACAATATACAGCTATCACAATGGATGCAATTACCCTTATTTCCTCCTCTTGTAATGTTTATCACTATCTCTAACTAGGAACCAGCAGTAATCGCCCATCATGTGAGGATCCCATCTACCCAGATATCTCTGCTCCATTGTACGAATGTCTTGATGGAATCGTTCCCCTTGTTCATCACTGACGGCTCCTAAGTTCTTTGGGGAAAAATCCAGGTGGGAGTGGAGAAAGTGGATTTTGAGCGACATTCGACATCCAAGCTTTGCATAAGAATCAAGGAGATCCAGAACTAATTGAGTATAGTTTGGTGCTTTAGTATTGCTCAGAAATCCATTCACCACTGCACTTAAAGCCTTCCAGGCAGCTAGTTCTTTGACACTTAACTTCCTTAACTTAACTTGTGATCTCTCAACAGTTTCCGAATTTGGGGGCCAACGAATATTACCTCTTTCACTTTAGCATCACTTAGTTTTGGGAAGAAGCTCCTGAGGTATGCAAAACCATCTCCATCTTTGCCCATGGCCTTTACAAAATTCTTCATGAGGCCTAATTTGATATGCAAAGGAGGAAGCAATATGTTGTTAGAATTAACTAATGGAGCATACTTCACATTTTGTTGCCCTGGTAGATAGGTTTCTCTCGGAGGCCAGTTTTTCACAGTGTAGTGCGATTCTGTAGCCCTACTGTCCCACAAGCAAAGGAAACAACAATACTTTGTAAACCCACCTTGGAGTCCCATTAATATGGCAATGAGCTTTAAATCGCCACAAATCTGCCAGCAGTACTTATTATATTGAATCATATTTAACAAGACAAGACATACTGTCATATGTTTCCTTCATCTCAACAGAATGTGCGACTGGTATGGATGGTTTTTGGTTGCCATTGCGTAACAACACTGCTTTCAGGCTACTTTTGGACGAGTCTATAAACAGTCTCCATTCCTCAGGAATGTGGTCCAACCCAAACTTATCCATTAAACCGTCTATATTTGTACATACACAGAGGGAATTTTTCATTTCAAAGTAGCCTGAAAACTGTTCATGTCTCTTTCTGAAATGGATAATTCTAGTTCCGGAAGCCAGCAGATTCCACTGTAGAAGTCGAGATCCAAGCACCTCAGCCTGCTGCTTAGTTAGATACATATCTTTAACCAAGTCATTCAGTCTGGACTGTTCAACAAGGAGTGGTTCCATCTCTGGTTGTGGAAAATAGCTTGGATCATTGGAAGTGGACGGGATGAGTGGCTCTTCTTCTTCTGCAAAAGATTCCTCTAAATGTGAGGGTGGGCTAGGGATTGGGAGTTCAGGTCCATGTGGTATGGGTCTGATAGTGGAAGGAATATTGGGTACACAATACTGGATTTTGTTCGTTTAGAATGTCCCGCTATGCTTGTTAGGCAGAAGTAACAGTCCTCAGCATGGCTACTCGGTTCACGCCAAACCATTGGCACCGCAAATGCCATAGCATGGGTTTTGTCTCCACGAAACCACCTCACAAGAGTTGAATAACAAGTCACACAGCACACATGGGGAGCCCACACTTTCTGTCTTGATCACCAACATTGCACCCGAAGTAGCTATAATATGCTTGTTTCAACGTTTCTGTCAACATTCGGCGTTGACTTTTTAAAGTGTACTGCCCGCACACATAGCAGAAATTGTTTGGTAAATTTACACAACCACGTCGGTTTTTCTTCATTGTAGTATCACCCAAGTAACTTCAACACAACTTCTCTACCTCAAAGCACGTAATACTGAACTCATTAAATCACACTCCCTTCAGTCTGTAGAGCATTCTCCCTTATCTTATCTTATCAGTAACTCATTCTGGGGGAGGGAGAAGCAGCCTTTTTGAACGTTCAACAATGGAAACATAGCCAGAAAAAGAAACAAATCTTTTTATAAGTGTGTTTGTTTATACATTGTTGCAAAATTTATTTTCATTGTTGCCCAAAATCATATAAATTGGAATCCAAATGTAAATATCCACGTTATGCTGGATATGACGTCGTCACGTGTATCTCATAAATGTTACGTGATACAAAAATTTCAGTTGCAGATCTGAAATCAGCACATCCGAATTAGTTAAGAACACATGTTACCTTTGGTGTTGCAAAATGGTTGTTGACTAGTGTTATCAGTTCACTCCATACAGAAAATTATATAAATTAATAACTGACGGAAAGCACCATTCAATTTTTTCCAGAAATGAACGTCTGAGTAAGAAATTATCGAAGGGTCATAATCAGACATTTGATGACTGATGCCATGTCAGTCTGTCATTTGCAACCAATATTGGTAATGTGCAACATTTGATGAATTTTTGACTGGCGATTTTATGGGTTGAGCAAAAAGTGTCATTTTTGGGACATATCTTCGTATATGGCAACACTAGCAGGTCGAAATATTGCCAACAGTCGCAAACATGTGTCTAAATATTGGCTATACATTTACGTGAAAAATCGTAAATCAAGATTTTGTGCCGAAATTGGACTCTTGAGAGAATCCTAGGCTGCCCCTGGTTACATTGTATTCTCTTCACTCACTTTCGCCGCTACTGTGTCTGTTAGTTTTAATTGATTCAGTATGGCGTATTCATTGGAGCAGTGCGTGTGCATTGCTGAAGAGTATTTTACTACTTATTCTTACACTCATGTACAAGAAGTTTTCCAATAAAAATGCCCTGCTTCTGCTGTAGCTAACTCACAAAGCAACTGTTTTGCAACCAAACACAACAAATGATCCCACAAATTGATTAAGAGTTGGTATTTATTGTTGAAAATTAGTTCTCAGATGTTTTCAGCAAATTAACAATGTTTTTTTAAAATAATGTAATTGCCTTTATTTAGATAAATGCTAACATAAATTTATGATCCCAGTGATAGCCTACAGGATTAGTTTAGTGCAGAAAACCCGGTGTAAATATCTCTTACGATTTTCATGATATACATTTTCAAAGTTTGAATTGTGCGACTTTTGAAACATACTATAGTATGCACAATAGCTAGTAGGTGGTTTCCTGGCACCTGATTTTCAGAGATAGCGTCTACCTTTGAAGAAAATTTTTCGAGCACTGCTGATACATCTTTCTGAGTTAACAAATATTTGTACATTAAAAAGTATAAATTTTAAACATTCCAAAATCAGTTACATAAAGATTACTACATTAACATCTTTCTAATTTTTAATTGGTGTCCATTCATTTTCAGTACACCAGAACAATCAACTCTTCTCATGTGGTCATGACAAATCTTTAAGTTTTCAACTTTCAAACTTTGCATCTTATACTCGTACATTTTTCTCTCTTTCTATCTAATTGATTTATCAATTTTATCAAATGAAGCAAGAGCGTAACGAAGTACACGAATTAACCATATGTTTTTTCAAACTCTGAAAAGGCCGGGATGGTACTTATCTATGGCGAGTGTCGGCAAAATGCAGCACAAAGCATGCAGGCTGTATGCAGGATGGTATTTGCAATCGGCTCTGCCGACAGGCATAGTTGGGATGCATCTTCATGCTCAACTTTACGTTACAATTACTTGAGAACTACTTGACATATTACAATGCAACAAACTCCATTGTTAATGAATTTTTCGTACTTTCAAATGGGCTGCCATGGGACAGAATCGCTTATCCAATCTTTGTTTATTAAGCATTGAACATGAACATCTTCGTGAATTGGACTCCGATGATATAGTAGATGAATTTTCAGCGAAAAAGGCAAATAAAAGTGTGTCTACTATAAGTGTTACTTAAGCCTTTGGGAATTTTCTCGAAGAAAGTGTAGATACTACAATTTCCACAATGAACCTGTCGGTAATTGTCCAGTATATGGAACATGCATATGTAGTGACATATTTACTCTTAATTGTAAATAATATCATTTATAATAAATTATGTACGTAAGTACAGTCTACTGCTCAGTTCTCTGTTTCCGTCTGAACCCCCTTAGTATTTAATATATATTGTAGTTATATATATATATTGTATCGGTGTTCACTCTTCATAATATACTGTAGACATTTAGACGCATAATTTTACTGCTACAATTTTAGTCCTGTAACCTTATTTTACTGCGCTATTCTCCCTGCAAACCTATCTGCGATATGTATGATTGTGAATGACTACTGATTCTAAAATCAGTTCTACCATTTCAACTGCTGAAAATTGGTGATTATCATATTGAGCTAATAAAGCTCCTAGTAAAAAAAAAAACAAACTGGGGAGGCCCCCACAAACCTTGATACGGCCCTGTCTAAAAGTGTTATTTTATCAGCAACACATGAAATGTTACCCAAGGATTCGTGAAAACCATGGTTCTCGTCATAATCTGTACCACTGCTACAAGCACAGACTGCATGGCACTCATAAAGAGGGTGTCCATTCTCTCCCAAAGTGTATCATGCTCCCTCCCTTTATTCTTTACACACATTATTTTGACCAGACAAACATTTAATGAAAAAATACTAACATATAAGTTTAGCTACTTCAGTCACTGTTCACATTATACTCATTGTACATGCACGTGATTCTAACATTGATGAATGGCAATAATCAAAGAGCACATTCATTACAAAAGTTGAAATTAAAAGGTTAGCAAAGACAGAACAGTTATAATTCCAGTATTTCTAATTATTTAAATTTGTATCTTCTTGTGCATGTTACACATAATATCTTCAACATAATGGAACTTCAATTCTGTGATGAACACATAAATGGTCACATATTATTGCCCACGATGTTCTGCAAATTTTCTTGGCAAAAAACAATGTACAGATTATCTGATATGAATAGCAATCAGTTCCAGAGAAGATTCGAAGCTTTCAAGAGCTTGATAATGAATGAAGATGAGAGTGGTGTTAGTGCTTCAAACCTTGTTCAAAGCTCACCTGGCTATTAATGCTATAAAATCTCTGCAATCTATTTAATTGATAATGTGAAAATGGAAAAAAGATAAATGTTTACGCATCACTCTCAAAAAGTATTGGTATGAGTATTAGCACTGCACTGGCATAAATAAACACTGACAGAGATATAAGAATGCACCAAGAGAAAATATAATATAGTTTCGTACCTTAACTGTTGTGCCAAAGCAACAATGCCTTTTTTAGCATTACGAAGGGTGATTTCTCTTGATTCTTTGCCCAGCCCAGCATGGAAACCTGTGGAAAAGAAACAAAACAAATAAACTTTATGGAACTGAAATTCATCACACTTGGAAATCTCAATGTGTGGTTTCAACAGATGGGGACCGGGCCATTGCTCACAGAGTCAGTAGCTCAATGGGTGTTTTGGGGAAACAGTTTCCCAGGTGCTTGAACTCATTACATAGTGGCATTCAGTGGCCAACAATTTCTCTATTTGGGGCCATCTGAAGGATTACGTTTACCAACATCAACCAAGAAGAATTGACAAACTGAAGGCTACTGTATGCAAGAAATTGCAACGATAATGCTGCAACTCATCCAGCGAATGATGTAAAACTTCAGAATTGATTGGAAATGCATACCATGAAAGACAATATTATTTTCAAAACCAAGTGAAAAAAAAAGAACTGCATTGTTCTGTGCCCTTTCATATTATGTAAAATCTGGAATAGAATTGCTAATGTTTTAATTCTTAGTTAGTATTTAAAATGTGGGAGTTTTTTCTGCTGCACCCTATATATTCAGGTTTCGCATGAAATTGATGAAGGGTCACTCACAAGGAACACGAGTGCCCAGGCCAGAAGCTGAACCCAGGAACTTTGCTGGCGAGATCGAAAATTGACCAGTTAACATGCTTGGCCACTGAGCTGGCAAACAGCGTATTTGGAAAGTTCTCTAAAACCAACAAGTGAACATTTCTCGCAATGGCTATTAGACACTGTCAACCCAATTCTATTGTCTATGTGAATACACTGGCAAAAGTGTTCACGTGATGGTGTACTTAATACTATTGAAAGTTTATTGTTCAGTTTCTACAAGAAATTAAATATTAAATGATTGGAAATAACTCTTTAAAAGTATTGCACAAGAGAGTGAAAAATGGTAACATCATTACTTAATGCCAACACCTATAGTTAAACATGTGATGATTGCTATTAACTCAAGAGCAGTGGTGCATGAAAAGATGATGCAATAGGTGGCTCCAGGGTATTCTGGACCTGAAACTTTTTCTTCTTCCTGTCATTTCTGAAGCACATACACTTTCCACATTAGATGGCTGACAATTTCGAACATTTTGCCAAGACAAGAATATGATGTAAATTATTATTTTGAGATTTAGAATGTATAGAATAAAATGAAAGAGAAATGTGCCCTCAAATTAATCATCATCACCACTGAGAACTTCTGTGATTTCTACAGAAATTATGAGGGTGGATCAACTGAAAACAGAACAGTGGATGTATTGGGTTATACAGGGAGGTTATTGCACATGCTCACGCAAGACTATCCAGGGCAAGTCCATTATGCAGTAAGGGTTTCCTTCCCACTCTACCTCTACACAGGGTTGTCACCACACACATACATAAATACAGGGAGGTTATTGCAGCATGACACCGCAAGAGCGTCGGCCGCTTGCCGGCCCAGTCATGCAACAGGTGCCGGCAAATTGCGTAACAGATAGCCCGTTACACAAACCGCTTGTTTTGTAATGTTTCCACTTTTCACAATTATAGTTACAATTACAACTTAAATAAGCACGTACCTTGCCGCAAGGATGCTGGAAAAGGTGTCCTCTAAAATACAAATATTTCTGGCACTTTATTTCTGCCCATATCGCTTCTGACAGCAATGACTCATCCAACATAAAGGATTCAATTTTTCATTCTTGTCTTGCCTTCGAATAAACAAAACCGTGACTCTTATTTTGCAGATAACACAAGATTAATCCTTTTGAACACTAGAGTCAGTGGCGTGCCCAAGATTTTCGAGGGGGGAGGTTACTTATACATTATTATGCAAAACGAAAGCGCAGATAAACGAATTATTTAACAGTGTCACTTAATTTTAACGTGTGAATATTTTTGAAGTAAAGTAGCGATCATACACTGTGTGCGTTTTTCTTTCTGAGAGCGCCATTTGAAATAAGCACTTTTCCCCTTTTGCTACTATGGGATAAACTGAATATAAAAGGCTATAACTGCTCAACAACTGCATCTTTTTAAGAAATTTAAATTCTAAATGTAAGAATGAACAAAAAGCAACATTTTATGTAAATTCCGACAATTGTGAGTCCAGGGGGAAACGGGGGCCAAATCCCAAAGTTCTATTTTCCCCGTAATTACGCAAAATTTCTGAACGTCGTAATTTCCATATTTTTTTTTTTCAAAGTTGCGGCAGGAGCATTACATATCCTCATAGAGTAGTCTTTTGTTGTGCTTCCCTCAAAATTTGGTCCATCCAGTGTCTATAGAGCCGACGCTAGAAGCGAAATTCCTCAGATGTCGCAAGAGCGTCAGCGGCTTATCGGAGTAGTGGTAAGCCGCGAGAAGCCTCTCGATACTACGCGAATGCGACAGCTGTCGGCTACCAGTTGTTTAGACGTGTTCACTTCGGTTTGCGTTTATCAGTACTTGTGTTGTTTATACTGTGTTATTGAGTTGGTGTGCTAAAGTGCTAGTGCTTTATCGTGTGTTATTTTTTATTCATTCATTAGTTATGCCGCCAAACAAATATAGTCTTGAACAAAGAGTTTTTATGTACGATACTTACGTGAAAACGAACTCTTGCAGAAAAGTAGTCAGGCGATTCGCAAGAAAATTTCCTGGCAATCCTGTTCCGGACAGACATACTGTTTACAACCTCGTTAAAAGATTACGAGAGACAGGATCTCTTGAACCTAAGAAACGTGTTTCCAGACGACGTGTTCTTACGGAAGAAAAGCTAGACGAAATTGGTGAACGACTTGAACATACTCCAAAAAAATCCCTCCGTCGGCTTGCTCAGGAAACAGGCATTTCAAAATCCTCAGCACGAAATGCCACTAAATTACTTAGATTAAAACCCTACAAAATTACAGTGGTTCATGAATTGCAACCGCGCGATCACGCGACTAGAGTTCGATTCTGTAACTGGATGCTGGATAATATTGTTGCTGGCAGAGTAAATCCAGAATTAATCATATTTTCAGACGAAGCTTGGTTCGAATTGAATGGCCGAGTTATTTCACAAAACAATCGCTATTGGAGCGCAGAAAAACCTGACCTTGTGCATGAAGTTCCGCTCCATCCTGCAAAAATTGGTGTGTGGTGTGGTTTGAATGCGCACAGAATAATAGGGCCTATTTTTTATGAAGGTACTATCAATGGTGAAAGGTATCGAAGAGACATACTACAACCTTTTTTTGAACAATTAACGGACATTGAATGCCAGCAGTCATTTTTTCAGCAGGACTCTGCTACTGCTCACACTGCTTATGAATCACTTAATTTTATTGCCGAGATTTTTGAGGACAGAATTATCAGTACTGAGTTGTGGCCCTCTCGTAGCCCCGATCTTACTCCTTGTGATTATTATTTATGAGGAACATTAAAAAACAAAGTGTATCAGAATAACCCGCGTACAATAGAGGATTTAAAAGAAAATATAAGAAGAGAAATTGCCAGAATCACACCTGAGGAGCTTATGGATGTTCAGAGGAATTTCATACGCAGATGCCGGAAATGTATTGGTGTTGAAGGAGGTCATTTTCAACATCATTTATAACACAGAAGGTTAGTGATCATCATTATTATTAGTTTTAAATATAATTTTACACTTTCGGTTTGCTTTATGCACCGCGATGCTGTCTTCCCTTTCTGTCAACCGAGGATAAAGTAGAGATGTCTAAGAAAGATTAGATGTCTGAAATAAGGTTGTAATTGTAACTGTAATTGTGAAAAGTGGAAACATTACAAAACAAGCGGTTTCTGTTACGGACTATCTGTAACGCAATTTGGCGGCACCTGATGCATGACAAGGCCGGTAAGCGGCCGACGCTCTCGCGGTGTCTAAGAAAGATTACATGTCAAAAATAAAGTGCCACAAATATTTGTATTTTAGAGGACACCTTTTCCAGCATCCTTACGACAAGGTACGTGCTTATTTAAGTTGTAATTGTAACTATAATTGTGAAAAGTGGAAACATTACAAAACAAGCGGTTTGTGTAACGGGCTATCTGTTACGCAATTTGCCGGCACCTGTTGCATGACTGGGCCGGCAAGCGGCCGACGCTCTTGCGGTGTCATGCTGCAATAACCTCCCTGTATTTATGTATGTGTGTGGTGACAACCCTGTGTAGAGGTAGAGTGGGAAGGAAACCCTTACTGCATAATGGACTTGCCCTGGATAGTCTTGCGTGAGCATGTGATATGCGTAGGCAGCCGGGCAGCAGTATCGTCCGAGAAGGCGAGCAGGCAGGCAGTCAGTGCTTCACCTGTGGCGGCGGAATGTTTGCCAGCAAAGAAGAGCAACGGGGTGTTATTCGTTTTTTAGTTTTCCTGCATGTTTTTTTCGATCATGAAGGACCCCTTCTCCTTGAGTTTCTGGACCATGGTCAAACGCAGTACCCTTTACTGTTTACATGCAGCAATCAAGGCCAAACAGCCCGGCCTGTTGTCCTCTGGAGTGGTTTTGCTGCATGACAACACGCGGCCACATCGTCAGCTCTTACGAAGAACACGTTGGTGACGTTTGGGTGGACAGTGTTGGAGCACCCACCGTATAGCCCTGATCCATCACCATGTGACATCCATATCTTTGCTCCGTTGAAAAAAGGCATTGAAGGGTCGGCGCTTCCACTCGGACAATGTTTGCATCTGGTTCCGATCTCAGCCAAAGGAGTTCTACAAGCAGGGTATTCACCGCTTGGTGAAACAATGGGACAAGTGCTTGAGTAACTTTGGAGATTACATTTGAAATAAACCTTGAAATATTTGAAATAAACCATACTTACTACTAGCAACTGCAAACATCTAGACAACCAACTCCCGAGACATGCAGTCAGCATGAAAAACAATATGGTGCATCAGTGCAGAAAATTACAAGGTAAGTGGCACATAGGGTGGAAGGGACCAAAGATGGAAAAAAGTGGCTGGAAATTCTTGTATCTGTGGTTCCAGGAATAGAATGTGTGTCACAATTAGATGACAAGGATGATGAAAGTTACTGAAGAGGGATGGGATGGCTCTAGTGTACCTGCATGATGATTCATTGCACTTTTGTTTTGCCACCATGTCCAATCAATCCATGTGCAATTACTTGCCTAATACATACTGGAAACATACATTTCTTCAAATGTGAATCACATTTCATTGTTGCTATTAAATGTTTTCTTCGCCAATAACTCCTGGAAATTCAGTAAAACATAATGTTGCACAATTATGTAATAGAACACCTTACACTGCTCTTACACAAGGTAACAACTCACCAGTGACTACTCGGTACTTATCAGTCTCTACTACTGAGCCTGTCACATGTTCTAGTTTTGAGATGAGTTGACACAAATAAACAGGACAGTCCAGTGCAACCTGTCCAGGGCATTCCAAATGCCATCAGTTACTCTGAGGTTTCAAATAAGGCAGTTGATACAATTAGCATCTACCAAAATTCTACAAGAATTGCTGGAAAGAAGAGAGTGGGTTAGCATGTGGACAGACAGAATAGCAGGCTGAGGGAGGGAAGAGTGAGAGTGAGTGAGTTGGAGAGGAGAGAGAGCTGGTTTGAAGTAGGATCTGAACCACAATATGCCTCCACTGAGGATCGGACACTAGATCACTTCATTACAAGGCAATAGATTTACTACTATGCCATCAGGGAGACCCACACTTGTTGCTTGTAAAAGTTTCAATGACAAATAATACCTTCTCCTGACCTCTTTAACACTGCATTCATTTACAACCATACTTCACATGTATACAGAGCAAAACATGTGACAACACTGATCACTAGAAGATATGATTGTATTACAGGGTGTGATTACATTGTCAGAAGGTAAAATTTGAGGCAAATTAGTCACGTAACCATAAAATTGTATGCATCCAATGAAAAAAGGGTTGCATATAGTTTTGGTCACTTGTTGGACATGCAAGTGGTGAGTAAAGTCACCTTGTGTGAAAAAGAACTTTTTCTAAACTTACCTCCTCCAAAACTGCCTCCTCCTTTTGACTCAGCTGATACAAACTGACCAAGAGCTGAACTTCCTCCATGAGCATTTTCCTCAAACTGTATTTCAGACACAATTATATTGTCCTCCAACACCGAACCACAATTTGTACATACTGCATCTCCTCTGGCTGGATCAACATCAATTTCTTTACAGCCACAATTTTGGCACTTGTTATTCATGTTGCTCATGATGACCTAAAATTAAAAAGGGAGGAAATGAAGTCATTAAATAACATTTTAGCTACATAAAACAGAAAGTTTCGGAACAACTCTCTACACCATCGTGACTATGATTATAAATTTAGGGCAACAGTTCTAAATTTTATAACTTTTTTGCAAGTTTCATAGAAGTTTTAGGAAGTGCATTAGAATAATGGAAACAATTCGTTGTGGGAGAACTAGGGGGATACTGAAGGGACACACACAAAGAATGCCCATGCTAACCACTCCAGCATGGAGGTCGGAGGATGATCTAACTATTGTACACTCAACTGATGTAACAGTGTTGATTAGTAATTCAGACTACTGTCTGACTTACATTACGTCGCGTATTAAAAACATAATACAGTAGAGCATCGATTATCCGAATACCGACCAACCGAAACATCGGTTAACCAAAAGCGTTCCAGTCTGTAAATTCAAATGAAAATTTTAAACACAATGGAATGAGATTATTCAATTCGCTACCAGCTTCTATACGTAATTTGGAAAACAAGCAGTTTGCAAAACACATTAATAATATATTAATACCATACTGTATATATAGTGTCACGGAATTTGAAGAACACTGTATGGTTGAATGTGTAATATTTTAACATGTATTTTTAATTTTCTTTTCTTTTGTAATTTTTTATATTGACATTTATATACTTATTATGACGAAGTCTTTTGCAATCATGTTGTCTAATGACTAATAAAGTATTCTAGTTCTGCTAGCGGCCGCTAGTGCTGTGGCGCTGCAGCGCTTTCCCCCTTCCTGCCAACCGGCATATGTGACCAACCTCACGTTGTCAGTGGCGTCTGAGCCTTCGCTTGTGACAGATCGTGCTGTAGTTGTTATACCATTCCCAATGGCGACTAAAGAGGAAGAGCCTAGCGACGACGACTGTGCTGAAAAAGGACCATCCAGTGAAGAAGCTTTTCACTGCCTTGAGACGGCTATGAAGTGGTTAGAACAACAAGAAGAATGTGATGCTGTCCAATTGCTGTCTTTAAAATGTGTGCAAGATTTAGCGGCAAAAAAACATGTCTCAGCTCTGAAGCAAAAGACAATTTTGGACTTCTTCTCCTAAACTGTAGGCCTACTTTACTGTACTTTATGTAAGGTATGTATTTGTAAGACATGTGATACAAAATATATACAGTTTTGTGTTTAATATCACTGTTTCTTTGTTTTATATTGCTCCTATGACACCTGTACAACTTTTTTCGTAAATGATCGGTTATACGAAAAATTAGTTATCCGAACATCCCCAGTCCCGAATTGTTTCGGATAATCGATGCTCTACTGTAAATATTTTAAAATAGTTTCACCTAGAGATCACTTGATGTCAAAGAGTTTTGAAATGAACAAACAAGGGTTAATACACGTGAAATCACGGAAAGCAAGTTGCTATATAGTCATGGATTCGCTTCCATTTATTTTTTACTGTTAACATGCATGGTTCAATATGACAAATATGTAATATTAGGCTTTTCAACAAATATGTTAAAAGTTACAAATTTTTTGAAAATATGTCATATCTCGGAAACTATGTGCAATTTTGTGATGATTTAGGTATTGTTGGAGAGGAGAAGGACAGTCCTAACAGAAAATAACTATGTTACCCTTCTTACCTATTCAGAAAGTAGAAAAATCTTTAAAGAAAATAATATATTGTGATGAAAAAGATACTTCATTTTGGGTAAAAATTGTTACACAGCATAATCAATACATGTTCAACTTAATATTAAAAAAAACAGAAAGGTAATACTGTTCATAATAAAAATATCAGGTTTCAGTAGTCAATGTATAAACCATTCATTGTTTCCACTGGCACACAGTTATGTTTTTGACAAATGGCACTAAAACTCTCACAAATTACCACCAACATGAGTACACATAATATTGTTAGAAACGTTGAATACATGGGAGAAGCATTACTATGATTATAACACCATTAAGCCTTGTTTCCATGATTATGAAAAACTAAATATGCTGACCAAGGCAGTAATTTATTTTATTAAAAACATAAACTAATCGTAACGTTTCAACCTTCTAGCAAGGTCTTCTTCAGACTCTGTATCAAGTACAAAAGTAACAAGATACAAAAACAGGGCATTATATATACACAAACATTACTCCCTCCAGACTATTAGAAAGTTGTTTGGAACTTTCTAGCAGGTGGCTTTCTAGCAGGTAGCACATAATGCTTTTTCCATGGAAAAAAAAGTGATCCCAACTTGAAAAATGTTCCGCTATGCATATGAGATAAGTAGAAATGATTTTTATTTGAAAATAAACGAGTTAAATGTGTCTCCGGCATATCTAACTGGTACCTAATTAATAATGTTTTACTTTTTACTTACAGCATTCACAAACTTTTTTTTTACCCTATTTTAATTCAGGGAATGCCAGGCATATAGGCATTCTATAATGTTATGCCACTGAATTATAGTACAATTATATGACACATATATTGTTCCCAATAACTATTTACCAAGCACAGCAAAAAGAGCAAACAAGAAAGTGGTAAATTTCAATAGCCACCCATTTTGGTTTCTACATGAAAATAGTTCAAAATTTACTGTAACTGCTGGTAATAGTCAGTACATCAAAGTGAAGTATGGTTTGTCAACAAGTTTTAGATTTCTTGCATGCCCTTTCTTTCCATCTTTGTTCAAAAACCTACTTTTAGTGCACCTCTACAAAAATGTTAATTTTTTTCCAGAAACACAGTAAATGTCTGACATTTTCAGAAAAAGTAAATTCCCTAACTCCAGGATATCCAGGTTGGTAGACACCCTGAGCTTACTACAGTGTCCATCTTCACAGCTGTTTTTGGGGTATAATTTAACAATACAGGAAATTTCTCCAATTTGTTTGAAATTTCGGATACTTACTAATTTGGGTCTCCTAATCATGAATCTGCACTTAAAATTTGGCGCTCATGTATAGAAATTCCTGAATTATGGCTAGCCCCACGGACCATTGGCGCTAGCCCCACGAACCATTGGCACGTGGTTAGGTTAGGCTAGGTTAGGTTAGGAAACATAGTTAAATTTTAGTGTCGTAGTAATATCAGGAATATATATATATTTCGTTCTTTAAGTATTCAAAACGGAAAATCTTGCGATAAATAATGAGCAATTGTGCATTGTCGGTTGCGACGACTGAACCTCTTATTTTGCAAGTTTGACACGTGAGCGCCAAATTTTAACTTCACATTCGTGATTAGGAGCCCTAATTTAGTGAGTATGCCGAATTTCAAACAAAATGGAGAAATTCCCGGTATTGTAAAATCGCTCCGATTTTTGTTCATGCTTGTGTAAGATATAGAGTTCTGGTGGATTTTCATGTGAAGCTTGAAGGGGTTTTGTGCTTGGGTCTATTATCATTAATGCTAGAAGCCCTAAACTTGACCCACCTAATATATATCAAGAGCATGTGGATGTACAATCTGCCGAACTACATCAAGCTGTGGTCAGAACTCTGTCTAATTGAGTATGAATGGCAACACAATATGTCATTTTATATTTGTTTACATTCGACACAGTACTTTTTTACATAACTCGCAGTATCACATCATCAGGCCATGTCATTAGATGTCCAACACACACTTATATCAAATAAATAACACAATTTGGACGAGTACATATTATATTTGTAGAAAAGTACTTCTGCCTTGTACTTGAAAGAAACAAGGACATTTCAAAACAACAGGGAATGTTGGCAAACGAGTGCTTGTATTGCCATCAGAACAAAATCTTCAGTTTTTATTTTACTATTTTGCTAAACACCGATTAATGTAGAAATAACTGTGGTGAATTCCATTTTGTTAGTAATAACTACGACAAAAAAACATAAAATACGATCAACGTGATTTAATGTATAAATTCCATAGATTTTTGTTTGTCAAAATACATCAAATTTATTACAATACCACATGTATATTACCTAAAAAATATTGTAAGCTTTTACTTCTAAATATAAATAACTTTCGTGTTATTAAATATGTTCGCACGGAAAAAATGTACTAAGGATGACGGCACTGCTTGTTACCTCGTCCTCGTACACACGTCGGAAAGTGGTTTTCAACTCTTTACGACTTCCTCGCTCTCCTCTTCATTCATGCAAAACAAATGAAGAACAAGATGCATGCACCTTTGGACCATCGCGTATATCACACGGGATAGATTTCTTACTGTGTTTTATAAAACTAGTGTGTTATCACAACTGACGTTCCTCTGTTATCGTGTTACTTTAACAATTAATATATGACACTGACAGAAACATGGTGTGGAGGCCACCGAAATTTGTGATTGTATTGAGCGGCGTTGGAACATGTTTCGCCGGTGCTATAATGATGAAGTAAGGAATATAGGTTTTCAGAGTACTGGCTATACATATTTAATTTCCTAATATAGTAGAAAAATGTAATTATAAAAATATGAAGGCTTTCCATGTGTTGTTCTACAATCTGTAGTGCAAGGAAAATCGATGCAGAACATTGTTTGGCCCAATTTTCGATTGTTTAATGGCCGCGACTAATTTCACCAGGTGGTGTGATTACCATAGTAAAGTGTTACCTGTCATGTAATGCTTTCATTAGGCTAGCAGGGCAGGTTTAGGACTGTTAGCATAAAAATTACTACGATAAATGGTTCTAAAACCCGATCATGTGAATTCTGGTCTTCACAACTTTTCAGAACATTGCTATTCTTGCCACCTGGTGAAAATAATCCATATGGTAATCACACCACCTGGTGAAATTAGTCGCGGCCGGTAACAGTTTACTATACCTGAGACAGATTTCTTCAAATTTACAGGAGAAAGTACTTATGCAAATCATTTTCTGTAGCGTTGTTGATGTTCGGGAATGTAGTTTTGATCCATTTTAATGCGAATGCATGTGGTTTTGTACGAAAATCTATTTCCGACGCGCTATTGCTGCTTCCGCCATTTGCTTTCTGCATGAGAGCACAATGTTCCATGTGTTTGATGACGTAAACACCGTAGTCAGTGTTTGAACCCACGCCGTCTTTTCGCTATAATATGATGTGCCGTTGTCCGTATATGCTAAATTGAATGAAGGGAGTGCTAATGGAACCTAACCCAACAGGCCTATCCTAACCTAGTAGGCATACCTCGTCCCCGTAATGGTTCGTGGAGCTATTGTGAATTTTTGGTCTAACGTCAATGGTTTTTGGGGCTAACGTCAATGGTTTAGTAATTACTCTTTATGTCGAAAATTGAACTTTTTTCGTGAAAAAATATCGTGAAGTGTTTTTAATTTTTTTTTTAAATTTAGGTATTTTTCGGTGAACAAGGATACAACGCTGCATGCACACTCCAAATCGACAAAACACTGGCACAACGCGCGATGAACAGGTAACCTATCGCAATATTGTGTGGAAATAAGGAAGAACAGTAAGTACCCGTAAATGTAAGAAATATGCATTATTTTCGTTTGAAATTCATTATTTCACCTAAATAAATGTTCCCGAATGCAGAATAGTACGTTAGCAATGTAAAAAAGTGTGAAATAAATCATTGACAGGTGTCTCAGGTATAGTAAAGTAGTACCCATCTTACCAGCAGCAGTCCATATCGGAACAGCTTGCTGTGTTTTTCAACGCCATAGTGTGAAGAAAAAATGTTGCCAGCACAAAAATAAATGCACACAGACTTAACTTGATACACAATTCGTCAACAACTAAACATGCACATCTGTGTAACAGGCTAGGTTATATATCATACACATATGCAGTTGAAAACTGGGTGAAAATATCTCGGCCCAAGTTCCTTTTGTTTTATTGCGATTTCATCATGCTATGAATGCAATTTTTGGTACTATTATAGTATGGGGGAGACACCTATAAATCATATATTTCGTACTTTTTTACATTGCTAACGTACTATTTTGGAATGCGGAACATTTCTTAAGGTGAAATAATGCATTTGTAACTAAGATAATGTCTATTTCTTACATTTACGAGTACTTACTGTTACTTGTTATTTCGATTCTGTAACACATTATGGCGGTCGATAGCGTACTGGTCCAGGGCGCGTTGTTCGAGTGTTTTGTCGATTTATGCAGTGTTGCAACCTCGTTCACCAGAAAATACCTACTTTCGTGCCCGGATTTGGAATTATGATAATACCTCGCAATCCATTGACGTTAGCCTCACAAACTATTGACGTTAGCCCCACAAACCATTGACGTTAGCCCCACAAACCATTCACGTTAGCCCCAAAAACCATTTTCCGTAAGGTTAGCTTAGGTTAAGTTAGGTTAGGCAAGCATAGTTTAAAAAAAAATTAAAAATACTCGACACGTCATGTTCTAGTGAAAATACGGCGAGTTTGAAACACTGACTATGAGGTCACGTCATCTTAACACACGGAACATTGTGGTCTTGTGCAGAAAGCAAATGGCGGCAGCAGAAACAGCATGTCCGACAGAGATTTTCGCAGAAAACAACATGTATTCGCATTAAAATGGATCAAAACTACATTCACGAACTTCCACAACGCTACAGAAAATAATTTCCGTAAGTACTTTTTCCTGTAAATTTGAAGAAATCCGTCTCCCCTATACTATAATGTTACTCAATTTTTACATGGTTAGTTTTCGATTTATGTCTGTTAACACATACTGCGGAGTTTTAGCGATCACTTAATATTTTGTTCAATATATGCTATCGTGGTTAGGTTAGGCAGGTTAGGTTTGGTTCCCTTAGCAATAAAATAAAAGTCCCTAAATGCATTATACTAAGGTTTCGATTTACTTCTACATTCATTTCCACGCTTCTACGATATTTACTGTCGGTTGTCGACGGAGAATATCTTGTCCATGAGAAGTGCATAAGGTAATTTTCAAGTTGTTTTTTTTAACATAAATAACTTTTTTCGAGTCCAAACAGCGCTCATTACTTTAAGGAAGGTTCAAATTTCGTGTGACAATGATTTCCAAAATTCTACAATAATTAGTCATTGTGCTAGGAGAAATCATAAAACAATCGGAACTGTTACCAGTTAGGCAAACAGTTAAAATTTGGGGTCGTAAAGTAGTGAAAACACAAAATCTTCCGTTAAATAATGAGCAATCATACATTGTCGGTTGCAATCACAAACCCCCTTTTTTTTCGAAATTCTATATGTGACCGCCAAATATTAACTGCTGATTCGTGATTAGGAGCCCTAAATTATTGAGTATGCGAAATATGAACGAAATCGGGAAATTATCTGGTCTTGTAAATTTGTTCCCTCCTACATAACTCTTTGTTGTTTTTGAGCTGCCATTTATTTACTGTCATCTTGGATACGAGCTACTGCTGCCATCGACTTCACGTTCAGAGGATGCAAAAGGAATATTTAGTTACTAAATGCTTTTGTTGTTAGGTTAGGTGGGTCAGGTTTAGGGCTCTTAGCATTAAAATAACACCCCTAAATGTGTTATACACCTGATCACTTAATATGTGGTCTCAAGCACAAACCCCATCCGAGCCTCACATGAATATATTCAAAATCTCGTGTCAAGTCATCAGGAAAGCAAGAGCACCTACTTGTGCAAGCTAACTTCCCCAGTAACTAATACTTAGTGAAGCTTTTAACTGTGCTAATTAGTTTCTGCAAGCTTCGAACTTACTCCTACAATCATTTCCAGGATTGTAAAGCACTTCCTAATACTCCTGTAAAACTTCTGAAATATTATTAAACATTCGGAACTGTTACCCATTATTATGTCAGTGTACCTCCCCCCCCCCTCCACACTCAAACACACAGCCGAAAAATCTCTATATTTCATGGGCTTGAGTTATTTTTAGACCCCAGTAAACAGATGGCCAATTTTGAATGAGGGGATAAAATATATATTGATACTTGAGGGGTTCAGAGCACGAGTGGCGTAACCCCATCCAAGACAGTTTTGAGGAAAAGGCACTTTTAATTACTTACTACTATGTATAGCTATTGGAGCACAAGCATAGTGGCGCATCTTTGAATAAGCTGACTCCCATGGCAGAGTTGTTAGCACATCGTGCTACAATGCCAGGGGTCCCAGGTTTGAATCCCCGCCTGGGCATGAATGTTTGTGAGTGTCCATTCATCATGTCATCACTCATTCCCATGTTTGCAAATTAGCCAAAAGTGGCACAAAAAGAGAATAAAATAAAGCAAATCAATCAATCATCTATGAAAAGAATTTGAAACTTAAGAGATACTTACTTCTAGCACTGAAATGTTGATACTTCATAGTTCTAAGTTATGCATGTATGTACCTCAATTTGCACAAAAAGTGTAGTTACGCCACTTGTGTTCTGAACCCCTCATATGTTGAATGCAAGAAGTAGGATGGAAATATTTATAATGATGTGTACTTTTTACATGGTGCAGACTCACATTTTATTTAAGTAAAAACCTTAAAGGAAGTAACATCAATCAAGGGTGCAACTACTGTCACCAGGTGGTGAGACTAGCATTGAGTCATTTTTCACCAGCTTTTTCTTGAAATTAAGTACATATGCTATTATATTTTATACACTGCCAAATTATTATCATCATTATAGGGAACAGTTAACCCAACTGCTGCACCTACACACTATGGAAAGTTCTGATTTTCTTTCTTGTTTTAGAAAGACATAGAATCCAACTCCCTAACCTAACAAGCAGCGTGTGCACCCATCCCCCCCCCCCCACACACACACAAAATCATAAAAATGAATGTGTGTGTATTTGAAATTCCCACACAGTGATGAATCATGAACACTGATTGATCACATTGTTGCATTACAGAAAGATACAGCCATTTAAAATAGGAAGTTTCTGAATGAATGATGGGATATTTTAAACCATTTGTAGACAAAACTCTCAATAATACACATGTAATCCTTGATGTTTTCCATACCTATGTATTGCAGGTTTACGGAAATAAATTATTATTATGTTGCATGCTTTGTAGGTATACTTGTCTAGGATGGTTTTTGTGTTTTCTCTTACTGCTTTATTCATTTTTACAGGGAATACTCGGGAGGCAAGAAGTACAATGGATCTAACAGAATAGAGGAAAAAGTTGTTATAATAACTGGTGCAAACACAGGGATTGGGAAAGAAACTGCATGGGAATTAGCTCGAAGAGGTGCAAAAGTTTTAATGGCATGCAGGGACATAAAAAAGTGTGAAGAAGTAAGTTACCTATATTTGAAATGCATATTCTCTGAATTTGCAGAGGGTATGTTAGCATATTTCATATTCCTTACGGTCTACCAATAAAACTATAAACTGTAATCTGATCACTTTCTTCTCCTTTGTCACATTCTCCGTCACAGTGTGAGAAATAGTGTGACCAAATTTTGAACAGTAAGAGGGAGGGAGTGAGAGATAGGGAGAATAAGCAGACACACATGTTAATAATGAGAAGGTTGATGCTGCATTTCACTTAAAAGTCTTGTTATTTCCTTTCATTTGTTTATTATTCTCTGCTTCGGGTTTGCATTGAAGCTCGAGACTAATGCAGACAGAATGTGCTTGGCCTGTTGATGATCCAGAAATGTGAAATTGTGTGATGTAAAATTTATCTTCTAGCAAGCTGTGAACATATTACATTTTTTTTAAAAAAATATTTTTATTTAATAATAATTAGGGAGTGGAAGTTGATGAAATGTCATCTTTTTCCTGACATCTCGGACACGATGCCCTTTAAATATACACAATATTACACTTCGTCTAGAACCCAAAAAAGGTAATTTTAAAGTGCATTTTTTTTGCATTTTTTGCCAATTTTCAGGTTTTAGGTCATTTTCCCCGATTTTCGGCATTTTCCCGTCATTTTTTGCAATATTCGGTGTATTGTTTCATCATATTTTGTCAATTCTTATTTTGTATTGTCTTTGCGCATCATGGCATGTAGACTCGAAAAATTCAGTTTTTATTTTCCATATTTGTACGTATAGTAGGTTTGGGCTCATATTTTAGTTATTTTTACATATTTCATATTGCAGAGCAATTCGCAACATATACTCCATATTCGATAGACTTTTGTTTCCATACGAGGGAAGTTGTAATGGCAGCCGCATGAGTTGTAAACAATGTATCACTTCACATTTTTAAAACCGATAACTATTCAACCGAAAGAATAACGTTTCTTATAAAACATTATTAGGTACAAAACAATGGCGCTACTTAATACATACTTTACAACGTTTTGGTGTAGAACGTGCCTTTTATGCTGTATGCGTTATACATTGCTGGAGTAACACTCGGAAACCACAGACAAAAGTGCTCCTTTGCACACTCACAGATTATCTTCACATGGCGAAACTTTGCTCTGATTGGCTGTTCCACAGAATCCAGTCGAGGAAAGCAAGTAGCAATTAGAACATGTCCTATTCCTCCCAACCAGTCAAGCAGTCCGCCAGGTGGCCATGATTGCCACCTAGAAAGTTAGTTCAGCGCCAACTAGGGCATTCCTACTAGAAATCCAGTTCCGTGTGATAGGGGCTTTAGTTAATATATATCCATCTGAGGAGACAGTAGAAGGAAATTCACATTCGAACACATAAAGCAAAATTTTGTTATTCATTGTTTTGGAAACAGAAAATCAAAACACATTTTGCGTTGTTTAACAATTAATGTCAATGTAAGCGTACTATATTTTATGTAGTTCGTGTAGTATTAAAAGGTAACTTTTTATAATTTTAAGTCCATATTTAACTCCATATTTTGGTGAAAATTACTAAATATGTATTTACATATTTAGCACATTTTTAGTATTTATAAATCTGTTCCCTGGTCATCACCCTTATATAGTAGCTTGATGATTCAAGAAAAGTTACCGGAATCTCCACCATCATTGCAAATTTTTCAAACACCATACTGTGTAGATCAATAAAATTCCAAATGTAAGTTGGTTTCACAAGGGTCAAAGAATTGGAATGGGTGTAATCGAAAATTGTATCCTGTTTTCCCTTTGCCTGTTTTAAAATCAGTGGATAATTGAATAGTTTGGACATCCAGATTTCTAAAATCCAGAAAAGCATCATATCATTTCTGGCCTTGGATTTTCTTAAGCTATACCATAATATACTTATCCTTTAAAAGGTGGTATTTCATTGCACATATCATCAACATATTAAAAACTGAGTTAAAATCACATGTACCTTGTTTTGGCCTCCAAATTTTTGGAGTGACATTAGTCCTTCTTCAGGGATGGGAGAAATGAATGAGTTGTGTGAAATTGATTAAAAAGTATAAAATCTTGATGTCCTGATTCATTCTTTACTCTGACCCCTGAAGAGGGACAAAAGTTTGTTTAAAAATTCAGAGGACAAGACCAGATATGTTTTGTGATTTTATCTCAGGTTTTTACTTATCTGATATGAAATAACAAGCATATTCTGCTAAATTGGAATGCTATATCCATTTTTTTTTTTCAGTGTATATGACCAGGTGAGTTATATATGATTTGTGCAATAAACTAAAGTCACTATTTAATACAAGGGCTAGTCAAAATAGAATGAGAATGATTTTTTTTACTTATGAAATGCATTAGGCAGGTCCAGGTTGATATAGTTTTTTTCGAAGTAGTCCCCATTGAGTTGTATACACTTGGCCCAACGTGTCTGCCAGTCCTGGAAGGCATGCTGGAAGCCACCTTTTGATATCGTCTTCAGAACCGTCTTCATCAGCCTTTGATGAGTCGAAACGTTTGCCCTGCAGCTCCGATTTCAGACGAGGGAACAAAAAAAAGTCACATGGAGCAAGATCCAGGATCTATGGAGGGTGCAGGACACATTCAGTGTTTTGTCGAGCCAGATATTGGACAACAACGTTGGAAACATGAGGGCGTGCATTATCCTGGTGTAGGCGCCAGCCAGCTGGATCCAGCTCAGGGGGTTTTCGACGGATGTGTTCAGCCAGGGTCTTCAAAACTGTCATGTAATACTGCCCAGTAATCATGGTATGCGGGGGTCCTTCTTTCTTTCCTGGGGCACTTCATGTTGGTAGACCATTCCACGGTAGTCGAAGAAGTAAATCACCATTACCTAATTTTCCGACGGAACATCTTTGGCTTTCTTTGTCGTCGGAGAACTGGGTGATTTCCAGACTGTGCTCGCCTGTTTGCTTTCGGGATCGTAGTGGTGAAGCCAAGTCTCATCACCAGTTATGATGGAATTCAGGTAAGCCTCGACATGCTCCACTACTTGACGCTGAAGGTCCTGACACACCTGCTTCTATTCAGGCGTTAGCAATCTCGGCACCCATCTTGCACATACACATCTCATGTGCAAGCGATCGTGCAGAATGATGAACACACTACCATGGAAAATGTGTAACACGTCATCTATTGTTATTCAGCAATCTTCCAGAACAATAACGGCAGCTGTGTTAACCATTGCGGTGGCTGGAGTGCCCTGCTTTGTGGTCGAAACACGGCCTTCCTTAAACTGTTTGAACCACCGAAATGCGGTTGATTGTGGAAGGACACCTTCGCCGTATGCCTGCTGCAACATTTTGTATGCTTCAAAGCCGCATACTGCTCCTCACGAACAGACTCCATTATTCGTATGCGACTTTCGACCATTCGTGTTTTGTTTGTGCAGTGTTGCTAGATGCATGTGCATACGCACTTGCAATTTTATCTGCCAATTCGCCCTCGTATATACATATAACCCAGTGTATATTCAATGAAATAGTCTTCCTTCGTTGATTTAGTTCTGCATACTCGACACATTAAGCACCATAAGCATCATCCCATAAGTAATGTCATTTTTCGAGCACCACTGCAATGACGCCATCTGACGAGTGAATTGTGAAGTACATGACACATGCCATAGCTGTGTGATATAGGGCACGTCTTTGTGCATGAGTGCGTAGAGGGAGAACGGTCTACTCCATGTTTTGGAACAGTGTCGTGTGTTTGATCATGGCAGTGTCGGAGGTACACATATGACATGTCATGCTGTATGAATTTCACTAGGGACATTCAGCCAGCGCAGTGGCACGAAACATGGCAGGGTGCTATGGATGGGCAGAAGTGCCAGAGGTGGTTCCAGAGGTTTTGTTGCGGAGATACCAGCCTCACCAACAAGCCACGAGAAGGGAGACCTGTTAAGCTGCCTTGCGAGCAGTGGTGGAGGCAAATCCAATGCACACTGTTGAAGAACTGGTCAGCAAACTCCATGTCAACCAATCATAGTCATCTGCAGGACCTTGGGTATGTGTCGAATCTCGGAAAATGGGTACCTCATGCGTTAACGCTTCAACTGAAGCAAAATCGAATGGACATCTGCAGTTTGCTGTTCACCCTTCACAGACATAAGCCATTTCTGGCCAGAATGGTGACAGGGGATGAAAAGTGGATCCTTTACCATAACATTACATGCAAACGGCAGTGGGTACCTAAAGGGGAGGTTGCAGGAACTGTGCCAAAACAGAACCTCCACCCTCACAGAGTGAGTTGAGTGTGTAGTGGGATATCCGTGGAATAATCCATTTTGAGCTCTTGCCACGTAACCAGACTATCAATGCAGATGTCTACTGTCAGCAACTTGAACACCTACGGACTGCATTGTTGGAAAAATGTCCTGCTCTGGTTCATCGCAAGGTTGTGCTCATCCATGCTGATAACGCATGCCCACACACGGCAAGAAGGACCTGTGCAAAGGTGGAGGAATGTGACTGGGAGAAACCCCCACCCAGCATTTTCACCAAATCTTGCACCAACAGACTGCGTACTGTCTTTTTCGCAGCCTGCACAACCACCTGTCCAGGAAAACACTGCAAGATGAAGATGACGTGCGACGTACAGTGACCCAGTTCTTTGCCTCCAAAACTGGTGACTTCTTTCAGCAGGAGTTTCAACAACTGGTTGGCAGGTGGCAGAGTATTATGGAGATTATTGTCCTGACTAACAGTAGTGTTCCAGGCAAGTTATCATTCTTTTGCTCACTTATGGGATGACCTGATATACTGTAAAGGTATTTTACTATTTCATTGTGGCATTTCATCTTGGCTCAGATGCCTCCTCCCGCCCCCACCATAATAAAAATCTATTATATGTGTGTGTCTTGATTGTTACTGTAGTTTTTCTTATGCAATATAACATTCTTTATTTGTTATGTGAAATTTATCTCCATCACATTATTAATCTTAGTTCTCAATTGTGTATTTCAGACACGTCAAGAGATTGTATTAGATACCAAGAATAAGTTTGTGTACTGCAGAAAATGTGACCTGTCCTCACAGGAATCAGTTAGACAGTTTGTGAAGAGGTTCAAAGAAGGTAGATAGAAGATATTACATAAGTCATAACATTATTAATTTGATTAATTGTTCAAGAACTTGCATGTCAAAACCTGGTTTAGTTTGAGGGTACCAGATTTTTTTAAAAGAGATTATTGTATAAATGAATGTGATTTGAGGGTCATTCATATCAAAACCAGATTGTTTTGAGAAACCAGTGAAGAGCATGTATTTTTCAACGTAATCTACCTTAGCCTCACATCAATTTTACCATTGACAAGCCAATGCTTTATTATCAGCAGAATAGAAGAATAATAATATCTCTTAACATTTGAATCGCTATAAGTCCTTTTAAACCCAAGTTGTTTTTATGAAGGCACTAAAGCAGGAATGTAAGGGTGGAGAGAAAGGACTTTCCAACCCAATATTTTCAATTTTCTTCAGCTTTTGTGAGAGGCATGCAGCTTTGCATCATCCTGTGGGAAAACACTCCTGTTTACAACAAACAACAAACACATTGTTGCAAATTGCTCTGTAAAAAGAATCCAAAACACCATACTAGTATTCCTTTCTTTTTTCTTCACACTATTTCATGAAAAGTTTATGTTCTCTTCACATTGAATATTGACTTTGGTCACTGCTGTAGCTTCTAAGTCTCCCTTTCAGCCATGAACTGTGCACACCATTCATATGCCTGCCTTTTTTGAGTTTTTCCCTGAAACTGTGATGTTAGTTTTTGTAAAATTTCAACAAGAAAAATAATATGAATTAATCCATGAAGCTTTCCTGGCAGAGTGATTAAATCGTGGTTAAATCGCCCAGGTCTAGGGTTACCAGATATCCACTTTTTCCCCAGACGTGTATGTCGGTGATGTTAGCACCGAATTAAAATTTGAAGTGAGCGACACAAAAACAGTGATCGGACCTGTAAAGTATGGAATCTCAGGGTTGCCAGAAGTGGCAAAGAAAGGCCTTCGATTTTACAGCGAACCTATACCCTTGTGAGCCACAGTGTGTGTACCATGCTGATTTACATATCCCTTATTTATTTATTATACTTTATTATTTTCTATAAAACACAATTTTTACACTTGAGAAATTTAATTTCTTTCATAAAATTGTGTTTTTCGTGCATACTTGTTCTCGTTAAAAAAATCGTAATTATAATTGGTTCTTCGTTTTTCTTTATTTTTATTTTGGGTGAACATTCCTACTCTGTACATCTTCATAATACGTTTGACTTTTGTGTCTATCATTGAACTTGGTATTACACTCATAAACTGTGTTAGAAGATTGTTATCTGCATATTTTTTAAAGTTTTCTTAGCTTCCTGACCTTTCTTTGACACTTCTGGCAACCCTGCAATTCCATAGTTCACGGGTTCGATCACTGCATTTGTGTCGCTCACTTCCTATTTTAATTCGGCACTAGGATCACCGACGTACACATCTGGGAAAAAGAGCATATCTGGTAACCCTACCCAGGTCAATTTCGGATATGATTCTGAGAATTTGAGAGCTGATGTCATTCTCGGAAGAATACCCAGAGCTGACCTGGCAGATAACCTGATAATCTCTTCCATCAAGTAACAATATGCTGTTCAATAGCTACAAATATGTTGATGTAAACATATAAAGTAAAAGTAAAGTGCTCCCCTATGCTTTGCACCACACCATGAAGGCGTATAGAGGGTGTGGAGTTAGGGCCCCACACTTTCTTGACCTCGGCCAAAGATGGGGGTGATGTGATCAGCACCATGCCCCTGTCTATGGTGATGGTCACAAAAGCATGCTGAATATAATTTTTTGGGTAAAATTTCAGTGTTATTCTTTCTGTAACTTTCATTATTGAGAAGTGAAATGTATGAATTTTACTTCTGTTGGGCATTCTGTCGTTCCAAAAAAACAATTTCATCTCTACAACAATTAGTTCTCTCAAAAACTATTTTTTTATATACATTGTGGAAAGTCCCCATCCAAAGAGGCTAACATGCAGGAGAGGCTCCAGTCTGCTAAAAGTTAACATAAATATTCCATTGCAATTATACCACAGTTTTCTTTTAAAATATTTGAGGAGTTACATAAACTATAATTGGAATATTAAAATAACTATCATTTAATCAAGAAAATCACTTTTGCCACACAATGTTGGTGCAGTCTATGTATCTATCTTCTTCTATATATTTAAAAATGGATGTATGTGTGTGGGTGTGTATGTTTGTTTGTTCCGGCATAACTCTCGAACGCCTAGAGAAATTTCAACAAAACTTGGTACACGTATCACTTGCAATCTGGAAAGAATACTTTGAGGGTAAGACACCCCTGGCACCCCTAGGGGTGGGGTGGGAAGGGGTGACATGTAAAAATAATAAAAAACGACTAATATTAAATTCCGCACAGACATCCGGGACTATGCAATTCCACACAATAGTGTTTCTTGGGTTGTCTAACATTCAGGCTGATATGACTTTGTGTTGCGAAAACGATTGATATTAGTGTGGAATCCATAGTTTACGTGGTCACTAAGATGAATAGTAACACTCCCAATGCCGTTCAACTCCAAGACACCCCTGGCACCCCTAGGGGTGGGGGTGGAAAGGGGGTGACATGTAAAACGATCGATATTAGTGTGGAATCTGTACTTTACGGGGTTGCTAAGATGAATAGTGACACTCCCAATGCCGTTTAACTCCCAAGTTAATTTTGCACTATAGTTAGAATTCATTATTTTCCTGTCTAATAGAAGATTGGGATAAATAAATAACTGAGCAATGCCAGGTAATCAGCTAGTATTAAATAAAAGTACATTTTTGCTGACCTTACAAAATGGAAAGACACTGGAGAAAGTACCAGTTGGTATCTGTGATTAAATATGAACCAATACTCCTAGTTTGCATACTAAAGTTTTTAAATTGCTAAAATTGCTCAAAAATCGCTATCGAATAATTGTATAGGTATTTGCTTGGAAGTGTTAATAGCTAATATTATCTTCAGACTGATCCTGCAATATCACAAGTTCATCATCGTGTTTCTAACAAAGAATGTCAGATTAATAAATTTAAAAATTTACTTTCAGAGGCAGACAGGTTAGACATTCTCATAAACAATGCTGGTGTTATGAGATGTCCACGCACTCTTACAAAAGAAGGTATTGAAATGCAGCTAGGTGTCAATCATATTGGACATTTCCTTCTCACCAATCTGCTTATAGACACATTGAAGGTAAGTTTAGGAATGTATTACTCTGCTTCTAAATAGATTTCTACGTAATGTAAATTAAACTATCCAACTCCCTATGGTATGGCAACCAATTTTCATTATTATGATGCAATTTCTTTTTCAAGTTGTTATCTGAATTTTGTTTTGTACATTCATAGCACAAATCAAATTGCACAAACATCTATTATCAGAACAAATACTATAAATTATTCATGGCACAGTAACTTGATACTCTATTAGTTTATGTACTTCACTTAATTCCTTTTGCTCCATCAGGAGCATAAGGCTTCAGTGAAATGCCTCCATTTGGCTCTGTGACGTGCCAAATCCTTGACCTCTCTCCATGTTTTTCCTTTCTCGGCTGCTTCTTCTTTTACTGTTCTCTTCCATGTCTTCTTCGGACGTCCTATTTTCCGGGCTCCTTCAGGGTTCCAGTCTAAGGCTGCTTTCTCTGCTTTCTCTATTGCTCCAGTTGGTTTTCGTAAGGTGTGTCCTAACCAACTCCATTTGCTTCTTTTTATTTGGATTGCATAGTTCTTCATTTGATATTATTTCTGGCCATTTTATATTGAGGATACGCCTGAGACAGCGATTAATAAAGGTTTGTATCCTTTTCGTGTTAGCTTGTCTGGTTTTCCATGTTTCGCAAGCATACAGTAAAACTGATTTTACATTTGTATTGAAAATCCTTATTTTTGTCTTTCTAGAAACATTGCATGTTTTCCAAATGGGATACAGTTGTATAAATGCCACATTGGCTTTCTTGGTTCTATTTTGTATGTCTTCATCTGAACCTCCTTCTTTTGTTATGACACTTCCTAAATATGTAAATGACTCTACTTGTTCAACCAGCTCATGACAAACATTCAATTTTTCTTTTCCTCTTGCATTGACACTCATTTCTTTAGTCTTGTTCACATTAATAGTGAGTCCTGCTATCTTTGCTTCCTCCTGTAGTATTTTTAGTTTCTCCTTCATGTCGCTAAGTCTTTGAGATAATAAGCAGATGTCATCCACAAAATCTAGATCTTCTAGTCTATCTTTGAGTCCCCATTGTATTCCTCTTTTCCTGCAACCCATTGTTTTCTTCATAGCTGCATCTAGTATTAGCAGAAATATTGTCAGAGATAAAATGCAGCCCTGTCTCACTCCATTTGTAACATGTATGTATTCTGTAAGCTGTCCTTCATGTAGGATTTTGCACCTGAAACCTTCATACATATCTTTCATTAGGTTTAATATCTTCGTTGGAATACCATAGCCTGCTAGTGTCTGCCACATGACTCTTCTATTTAGTGAGTCAAAAGCTTTTCAAAATCGATGAATGTAAGATATAAGGTGGCTTGCCATTCATTGTTTTGTTCCGGAATTATTCTTAGAGTATTTATTAAATCGACACAACTACATTGTCTGTGGAAACCAGCTTGTTCTTTCCTCAATCTTGATTCTACAACATCCTTCACTCTATTTAAGATTATTCTCGATAATATCTTGCTTGGTATACTTAGCAAAGTAATTCCCCTCCAGTTTTTACAGTTAGTTGTATCTCCCTTTTTTGGCAGCTTTACTATTAAACCTTCTCTCCAGTCTAATGGAACTTATGTATACGATTACTGATAATTTTATCATTCTGATATATCTATAAATAGCCCATAATTTAGTGCAAAATTCTGCCATTTTTTATTATTTTTATGAACATAAACATATAATTTATATGTTTTGTACAACAAATACCTAAATGTTCAAGTTCTTTTTTCCAAGATGGTGGTTAATGAACCATTAACCTCTTAATTTCAGTCATCTGCTCCAAGTAGAATAATAAACGTATCCAGTGTGGCTCATCAAAGAGGAAAAATTAACACTTCTGATTTAAATAGTGAAAAACATTATGATCCAGGAGATGCATATAATCAGAGTAAATTGGCCAATATTTTATTCACTAGAGAACTTGCTGAAAAGTTGAAAGGTAGGTTTATTATATATTTTCTACTTTATCAAACATATTTGTAAAAATTGCCATTTTAGTGCAGTTGCTGTACTGCGTACCTTGTGTATCTGTAAAAGTGAAACTTAACTAGGTGTTGTAATGTGTACACATGCTACTGTGTATAATTTTTCTGCACATCCAGTTTTTTATTTGCAATCTTATTAACTTTGATGTTATTTAGGAAATATCAGTAAGATGCATATTGTTTAACTGGGAAGTAGTGTTTCAGATTTATACACCAATACGTGGAGATACCTTATCCGTGCTCGAACATTCCATTGCAGGGGTGGGGTTGTCATAAAATCAGTCCCAATATCCTAGGAATGATGCACAATTTCATTAATTCTGTGGCAGTTTGTGTAGCAAAGTGGATTTTTTTAAAATTTTTCTTCGATGTGAATGCATGAGCACTTGAGCATTATAACAATTTAAAGTACAGAATAGTTATACATGTTAGGATATAAGTACATATTCTATTGCCACTTATCATACCAATATGCTAGAATTTTGCTTTAAAATATTTATTAATCCACTTAGGAGATAATCCAAAAAGAAAGTGACTTATCATTTATACCTTACTGAAAATTGTAATGCTATGAGAAAATGAACAAATTTTTTGGCAGTGTAACCAATCTCTGGCCTCCCCACAGTTTCCACAACTTACACGGCACCTGCATCTGTATCCATGTCATGTTTGCACCATGATCAGTTTAGTGTGAGTGGGATGCCATATTGTATCAGTATCTTTACATGGTGCAGAAATGGGCATGATTGGCTAGGAGTTGGTCTTTTGTTAAAACATCAAAGAAATGTTACGTGCTATGGATATGGACCATGTAGCAATCTTTTCAGCAGTCTTTCTGCCAATAGGCGAGTGTAGAGGAAGATCATGGGGTTTTAAAGGAAGCACATGATGTCACTGAAAGCAACACAAGAACTAGTATTTGTAACAAGCCCACTTTAAGCACAAATGCTATTCAGTCTGGATATGTAGTTAGAGGACCCAAATAGTAGTGAACAAAAAATTGCTAATGTGCATCAAAATATAGCCACTAATCCAGGTTTGGGGAGGGGGGTTGAGGGTCTGCCCAATCAATGTTTTAACAATACTGAAAACATTCGCAATATCATCAATAATGAGTTTTGTAAGTACTTTTATAATCTGAAGTCCTAACAATTCATATAAATTTTCAGCGAAAAATGCAGGCTCGACCAGGACTCGAACCCAGGTCTCTGGAATACCGTGCCATTGCTCTACCACTGAGCTATCGAGCCAGCCTGGCCTCGCCTGATTTTTCGCTATTGCTGTTTTACCTGCAAGGAATCGTGTCTGCCAGTGCTACCGCAATGGGATCTGTTGCCTTTGAAACACTGTAGACTTAGACGTTGCCTGGTTCCTCTCACTGTAGAGATGTTAATTCTTGAAGATTAAGCACACACAGGAGATGTACTACGTAGAAATTTTCAGTGAAAAATGCAGGTCCGACCAGGACTCGAACCAGGGTCTCTGACATACTGTGCCATTGCTCTACCACTGAGCTACCGAGCCGGCCTGGCCTCATATTTTATATATTATGTCATTCTGGAGAATATAAACTCCAACATTGTGAAAGCTCTTTATAGCCTACAAGTAAATAATCAACAACTATATTATGTTTTGTGATTGCAGGTACTGGTGTAACCGTGAACGCAGTGCATCCTGGCATAGTTGATACAGAAATAGCAAGGCACATGAGTTTCTTCAATAGCACATTTTCTACTGTTTGCCTAAGACCGCTAGTTTGGCCCTTCATTAAAAGCCCAAAGTATGGAGCACAGACCACATTGTATGCTGCACTAGAACCAACTCTTGAGACTACCACGGGAAAGTATTTCAGGTAAGAAGTTAGCTTTTACTTTATCAGTCCGAATCCTTGCAACTAACTGAGATATGGATGTAACACTACTTTTTACATTTTTTTTATAAGGTGGGTTCAGTCATTTCTGTAAGTTTTAGTTTGCATACTAGGTGATTTGCAAATTAAGTTCATTTAGACTATTAGCCTACTCTTGTGACCAAGCACATTGAGTGGTCCAAATTCAATCTTGCCACCGAAGTTCTTGGATTCAAGTCCCAGCCTGGGCATTGGGATACTTTGTGCGTGTTCATCAATTTCATCTAATCATTACTGATCATCATTAGCCAAAATTGGCAGAAAAGTATAAATAACAAAATTACATTAGGCTATTAAAAAACAATAATTGCAGATAGCAGTGCACATTGTGAAGTGATAAAATGTCTGCATCAAGACAAGATTTGCTTTTTCTTTCAGTAACTGCTCTGATCAGGAACCTGCACCACAAGCACAAGATGATAAAATGGCAAAATGGTTGTGGTTAGTTAGTGAAAAATGGACTAGATTATAATGGCATATGTAAATAGTTATGTTTGTATTTTTTCATGTAGATATACCCTGTATTGTATAAATATATACATTTTTTCCCGAGTGTTTTTTATTGTTTGGTAGAGATTAATCTGTACTAGCTCATTTGGTTGAGCAATGGCACAGTGTGCAGTGGCGTAGCATGGGCATTTCGGGTGAGAACGCCAAGTCCGAAGGAAGGATCGGCCCTTTTTTTGCTTAATAATTTACTTATGGAATTAGTCGCCACAGGTATTGTTTATTTGCCTGAAGTCAGCTGGGTTTTCAACATCATCTATGCATGTTTTAGCTAGAAAATGAGATGCCTTACTATCCCACAAATGTTTTGAACTCTGGTCTTTTATACTTTTCGGTATGACGCAAGTCATTAGAAAACCTACCTGAATCACAAGCGCCTCTGAACAACAGTAGACGTCATTGTTGTGGGCGATCCAACTACTGATTGATTTGGTTTATTTTACTTCGCTTTTCTACCACTTTTGGTTAATCGCGAATATGAATATGAGTGATGATATTTATGAAGTTGATGAAGGGACACTCATAAAGAACACCCGTGCTAACGCCGGGATTCGAACCAGGGATCTCTGTCGTCTTGGCACGCTGTGCAAAACACTCTGACACGCAGGTGGGTGGATGATCCAACTATCGTACACTCTACTGACGTAACAGTGCCTATTAGTAATTCAGACCACTGTTTATTGCATCTTGAAATGGTGATAAACATTTTAAAATAATTTTGTCCACAGACCATTTGATGTTAAAGAGTTTTCAAATGAATGCTAAACATTTCCATTGACACAATATTAAGCAGTTAGATACTAACGAAAAAATAATAATAATAAAAAGAGAATAGGTTTGCAGGTTAAGTGGTAGAGCAGGCACAGGCTGAACTTCTACCATGAGGACTTCACCAACTTATTTGACAAAAATTGTGTTGATCTTTTAATTTTTAATACACATCGCTGTTCGTGCGATAAATTATACAATGCAATGGTCATTAAGAAATGGTGTATTTGAGATTGGTAAAGTTACGTCAGTCAATATTGCGTATTGTAGCACGAGTGGTACAAGTGTGAAGAACCGGGTAGGAATTCTACCGCTGTAGTCTGTTTCAGAAGGCATAAAGGGTCACATGAACCAATCGCATAGCCCTCTGCTCCATACGCTGGCGTACGAGAGAGCATTTGCACGCGTGCTGTAGAGATCCAAGCTTTCCCTCCAGAAAGGCAGCAAGGAATATAGAGTTCTTTACGACGAACCTGCCCGACGTCCAGGCAGGAAAGGCATTGAAAAAAATGCTGGAACGAGTATTGTTAGTGGAGCGTTGCAAGCGGATCGCGAAAAATAGCTATTATAATGCCATGAAGGTCAAACATATATGAAAGTAGTCAAGATTTACTTTATATTTACAACATTTACGTATTTTTGAAATTTTACATCAGGGAACGCTGGGCGTATGGGCGTACTATAACGCTAAGCCACTGACAGTGTGCCAGAACCCCAGGTCAGTCTTGGTTGAGCCTGCATTTTCCTCTTATATTTCTACATAGTACTAAGACCCTAACTTCGATTAAATAAAATAAACAACGTTAAATTGTATTAAGTTAAGTTTAACACTACTTACGTGATTGAGTATGGAACTTTTTTGGAACTACGTTTCAGGGTCCAACTGCCCCCTTCATCAGGTTTGCAATACTTACCTAAGCACTGAACATAATGCCACGTTGAAATGTGTTAAAAGAAGGTTAGGTTTTAAACACTTAAAACTATCCCTGACACATTCCTAATTAAAAAAAAATCCCGTAAAGACAAACCACCCATTTCAATTGAAACCACTTAAAAACGGGAACTCCTAAAATCGATAAAAACCACATCAGTTGCAAAGGAAGGGGGAGTTGAACCCTGAAACATCATTCCAAAAAAGTCTCATACTCACTCACGTAAGTAGTGTTAAACTTAATACAATTTAATGTTGTTTATTTTATTTAATAATAATTAATATGCATACAATATGTTAACCTTGATTGCTTATAACTAGACCTCGGATTTTTAGGTTCTAAAAAAGTGTGCTTTTAGGTTCCTAAAATAATTTCTAAAAATCCTAAAATAGGTTCTAAAAACCTTAAATTAGGCTCGAAAAATCCTGAAATAGGTTGCAAAAAAGACTTAACTTGGTACAAAATTCCCAAAAAATACAGATTAGATACAATCGTTAAAAACAAAATTTCACAAGAACCGTAATACCCAAATATTAATTTCCTAAACAAATTTTCATTTCTTTATATCATTTTCAAAATTATCTACAAGTTATTATAATACTGCACTTGTGCTGTTAGAAAAAGTTACTTGTTGATATGAAAAATGAATTATGTATGTATAATTTGCTGCACAATATCAGGGTGGCTACTCACTTGGAATTCCTTGAATTCTGGGAATTACACGTGAATTTTAGCAAGACATGAAATAAGGTACAAGTGGATGTTTTCTCTATTCCATTTTTTTCTCCGTACATGTGAAAAATTGCAACTTTTATTAATCCATATCTCATTAAATTTATACATGTTTATAAATGCAATGAGGCAAGTTTCTCTCAGTTTAGCTTTTATTTCATTCATTTTTTGAGGATGAAAACGAAAGCAACACAGAAAATAAAACAAAATTTCCTCAATCCATTTACTTTGTTAGTGTCTTTTATAGAAGAATCTGACAAATGGAAGATTATTACAAAATAATATATCTTGAAGTTGATTAGGTAAATTTTTTGTTACATTGGAATCATACAAACCCTTTATATTGTCAATATTTTTGTGTATGGAAGGGAGGGTGAGAATCTGTAATACGTAAGGTTTGAGTAGAGAAAACATCTGCTCGTATACTTGAATTTTATCATGGTCCTAGTGACCACCATGAATCTTTTTTACATTATCCACACTCAAACTCCACCTTTTGTCTGTGGGGTTTCATGTGCTGAAAATTATCTTTCAACAGAAACATACTCAGTAGTGCTAATTTGAATGCTGAAATATTACTTCGCAAGGTGTGAATGCCAAAAAGAACCAAACTGACACAAAAGTGAGCAAGGTTCACAGATCAGAAGTTTGCACATGGAACTGTGCAGGCAGTAGAGACTATTGGGTGCCAAAACTGAGAATGGGGAAGAGGGGGGGGGGGGACAAGGACAGTTTACTTTATCTTAGGAGGCAAGGCTTAGCATTAAGAGTCTATAGTGCAAGGGTAAAAAGTAGGGAGGAACTGTCCCCTTTCGCCGCCACTGTCTGCAGGTAACAGTGACGTCAAACATTTTTGTTTTGTTTAAAGCTTTGATAAACTTCATATACTTGGAGGGAGGGAAATAGACAGAAAACATGTTTCATGTTTCAGTCATTGAATTATTTCACCACCAAACCTAGTAAATACCTCTGAGATATAAAAATCCAGTAAAACCTGCAAAATAGGTTATTTTAGGCACTATAAAACTTAGTCAGTTGTATCGTTTTTTATGAAACGTGGATATAATTTGTTATTTCTTTTTACCTGCAAAGGAAAAAATAGGTTAAAAACCTAAAATCCGAGGTCTACTTGTAACTAGAACTTGAAGAGATATTCACACTAGACTTTCTGCAATATATTATTTATTGAGATTATTTTTAATACCTTTAGTTGCCAGTTCATTCCATACAGGAAATTGTAGAAATTAGTTGAGGGGATGTTCCCACCTTTTCCCAATGCTCTTGTCAACAAGGAACATTTCATGTTTTGTTTCAGTAAACAACTCTTCCCACCTTTTCCCAATACTCTTGTCAACAAGGAACATTTCATGTTTTGTTTCAGTAAACAACTCTCTCAAATATATGAAAGCTTCTTCCACAAGGTTAATACGAGGCGTATTTTTAAAGTAAGTACCGTTTTGAAATTCCACCGCTGCAGCGCTGCGTTCGGTGTCCCGTGCGTGCGCACTGTGTACCTACATCTGTTGGCGAGCCACAGATGCCATTGCGGCAACAATCGATCGTGTATACATTTGCTTTTGCGTATTTAAAATGCCTCCGCAGATTGAAAATCCCGCCGACTGTGAAATATGCGCTGTTATTAGTTTTTTAGTGCTAAAGGCGTGAAATCAGTTGAAATTCAGTCAGATTTGTGAAGTGTACGGACAAAACATTATGATTGAGGGAATGGTACGCAAATGGGTAAGAGCTTTCAAAGATGGCTGAAAGAATGTTCATGACGAGGAATGGAGTGGGCGACCCTCAGTGATCACTGTCGATTTGGTGCAGAAAGTCGACGAAAAAGTGAAAGAAAACAGACACTTCACGATTTCTTCGTTATCAGAGGAGTTCCCTGAAGTTTCAAGAAGTGCTATCTACGAAATTGTTACCGAACGCTTAAACTATCGGAAATTGTGCTCACGATGGGTACCAAAAATGTTAACTGAGGCGCACAAAAGCAAACATTTAGGTAGCGCCTTAACTTTTCTTGTGCGTTATGAAGCTGAAGGTAGTGCGTACTTAAGCCAAATTGTCACAGGCGATGAAACATGGGTGGCCTATGTTACACCTGAAACAAAACAACAATCCATGGAATGGCGGCATTCAACATCGCCCAAGAAAGTGAAGTTTAAGCAGACAATTTCAGTCCGGAAAATCATGTGTACCGTGTTTTGGGACAGGAAGGGGGTGTTGCTTGTTGATTTTTTGCCTCGTGGTGACACAATAAATTCCGAAACATATTGTGAGACTTTAAAAAAACTGCGCCGTGCCATTAAAAACAAAAGGCATGGCATGCTGAGTAAAGGGGTTGTTTTGCTGCATGACAATGCCCATCCACATGCGGCCAATCGAACTCAAGATCTCATCGCATCATTTGGCTGGGAACAATTTGATCATCCTCCATACAGCCCCTATCTAGCACCCAGTGACTACCACGTGTTTCTGCAACTAAAGAAGCATCTCGGAGGTCAGTAGCAATTATGTGAAAAAGTAGATAAAAGTGTGGTCTTTCGTGTAACAATAAAATTGTTACAAAAAGTTTACTTGTTTTTTGTACATATCAAAACGGTACTTACCTAAAAAATACGCCTCGTACTTGCCACATTACACTAATGCCTTTAGTTATGTTGCAAAAGTATTGTTTAGAACCAACAGCTGTATAGTTAGAAAAGTGTATCCTGTAAGAAATTAGTTTGCTCTTTCATATATATATGTAAAAAATTTATTCATTTCAAAGTTTTATAGGTGACAGTAGGGTAGAGGGTCATATAGTGAAATCTGAATTGATATTGCAGTTACTACAAAAGCTAAAAACTGCTGAATCGTGATGAACAGTAATGCAGGCATCTTGTCACATCCTGTGGAGGAACAACAAAATGCCAGTTGGTCACTCTGACCTCACGTCTGTGTAGGTCACATATTTTCTTTGGCAGAATTCACCACACAATCAGAGCCGGACTAGTCCACCAGGTAAAATTCCAGTGCACCCTCTCAGTGCCTTTCCAAAAACATACATTCAGCACTTTTTTGTCCCCAACTGCACTGTCATTGCTATGGTGAGGAAGATTGCCACCTCCTTCTTGGCAGCCCCAGTCCGGCCCTGCACACAATGAATGTTTTGAAGTCTTTGGAAACTCAATGCGAGTTGTCTTAATTTAAATTAAAAAGAGAGGTGCATATTATTACATAAGATGAATTAAATTAAATTATAATTAGATGTGTATCTATGTGTAGATTACAGGGTTAAGAGTGTGGGTCACAAATGCCCATTCTTTCATCAATAATAATAATAAAATTAAAAACACTGAGATTCATACATGTGGAAGAAAAAGTTGAAACGAAGAAAGCTGACGGAAGTATATCTCACGTGCATACTAGAACAAACATGTGCAATCCGGACAGATAGTGCACCAACGTTAATTTTATTTTATTTTCCTCTACAATTTTTGTCACAGTATATGGTTTGCATATTATGCAGTAGTATAGAAACCAAAATATTCAAGAGGGGTACTAAAATATACACAAAAAAGCCATTATCACATCTGAAGTATGAGGGCGTATCAAGAAGTTTTGCCTGTTGAGGTATAATTTGTTTAATAATGAAAAGATTGAAATAATGAGCATACTTATATTTTGCCTGTAGTGTCTTCTACAGGGAGGTTATTTCAGTCGTTTACCACGACAGCGCCCGCCGCTTAGCGGTCCCTTCATGCAACAAGTCCCGGCAAATTGCGTTATAGGAAGTCCATAACAAAAACAGCTTGTTTTGTAATGTTTCCACTTTTCACAATTACAGTTACAATTACAATTGAAATAAGCACGTACCTTGTCGCAAGGATGCTGGAAAAGGTATCCTCCCAAATACAAATATTTCTGGCACCTTATTTCTGACATCTAATCTTAGATTAGACATAGCTACTTTATCCTCAGTTGTCTCGACAGCGCCGGCAGCTTATCGGGGGTCGGGGGAGTTGTCAGCCGGGAGAGTGTGCTTCATACTGAACGAACACGACACCTGTCGCCAGTGATGCTAACCGTAGGGACATGTCCCTACGCATAGGGACTTTTCACTATATTTCGCCCGCGTAGGGACAGATTTTTCCAAATAAGGGAAAACGTAGGGACTTTTTTCAATCTTGGAAAATAACATTTTATTGTGCAAATGTGCAAAGCTTACTCACCAGTCAGTTGCACTTTCTTCGTGCTCGGTTTGGAATGAATGGATTAGTTTATCTGGATACTTTAGCGAGGAGGAGAAATAAGAACTAACCAACAAATCTCCATCAGAATTTTGAAACATGTTATCGGTTACCAAGAACTTTCAAGGCAAGCTCTTTTTTTAAAACATTTCCACTCTCGCGAAAATAGTGCTAACATTGCCACATTCTAACGCGGAAACGTAAAGAATATTTTCAATGTTAGGTGATACAAAAACAAAAAAGAGAAATAGAATGGGACCAGAATTGTTAAAGACTGCAGGAAATACAGCATCACCAACCAATATCTATCTCTTCACAGCAGCAGCAGCATGTATGACTTCAAATAACATAATCAACAGTAAATGACTCAACGTTATTCATTAGGGGTGTGCGGATCCCGAAAATTCGGGACCGGGATTGTGAAAAAAAATTCCGGATGACTTCCCGACTTTTTGGGATCCCGAGCAGTTGCGAAATACTGAATGGTCACTTTAAAAAGTCGTTAATTCTCTACGTTTTCTGCATTGTAAGTTTCTGGAACTTATCGGAAATTTTAAGTTTTTATTCTTCAAGTGCAAAAACAAACACTTAAAGTGAAAATGAAGTGTAGAATTCTAGATTTCCAGTGCTATGGTAATTTCCCGACTTGGTCGGGAAATTGCAAATTTTTTCCCGTCCGGACCAAAAAAATTCTGTCCCGCACACCCCTATTATTCATTAAGGCAAGAATTTACAATACTGGACCATTCTGTAATTTCTATGCTACATCTTATACACACGAAATAATTAGCCGTGATGATTTATCTCAAGTTAACAGTTGGGGTGAGGTGAAAAAATTGATCATTAACGTGTAGAAGTTCTAAAATAAGCTTTTCAATTCTCGCAATGATTCTCCGTATACAAGTATGGTAGCCATATTTGTTGATATGAACAATTGACGTTCGCAATTAGTTATGCTGTGTACAGCATTGCCACACTGCCGATTTCATACTTGGAGAGCATGGATCGTGTAAGAATGGCGGAAGAGAACAGTAAAAAAGTTGTTAATGTTGTATAGATTTTTAGGTGGAGTGTGCAGGAGGATTGCCGTGGGCTAATTAATAAACTTATGGATTTCGGTATATTGCTCAAAGAAGGTGCTTACATGTGACAGTGACAATCACGATGTAGAAGAACATGTGGAATGTTGACTGATTTGATTACAGGTAAGTTTGGCAACAGTGTATCGATCGTAAAATTGCAGGATACTAAAATGGCATCTTCGATAATGAACGTTTGCCGTTAAAGTGCTACGAAAATAAGATATTTTTTTTTATCGGTTCATAATCACAATTAGCGCAAAACCATTCACGGATAACCCCACTGAACATTCTCTGTAAGGTTAGGTTAAGTTAGGTTAGGCAAGGTAAACATATTTAAAATTTGGGGTCGAAAAACCATGCACCCACAAACCATTGACGGATAGCCCCACGAACCATTCACGGTAAGGTTAGGTTAGGATAGGCAAACATAGTTAAAATTTGGGGTCGTAGTAATATCAGGAATGTATATTTCGTTTTTTAAGTATTGGAAACACAAAATCTTCCAGTAAATAATGAGCAATCATGCCGATCGCGGATGACTCGATTTCACTTATTTTGCAATTTCTACATGTGACCCCCAAATTTTAACTTCAAATTCGTGATTATGAGGCCTTAATTAGTGAGTATGCGAAATATTACAAAAAACGGGGAGGGGTCCTGTATTGTAAATTCGCTCCTTCATTAATTGTGGAAGCACCAAGCAGAAAGATTTGGTAAGTAAATGTGTACATTTTATCTTCTGTTTTGCATGCTCATGAGGTGTTGTTTTTTTTAGTCGCTTTACTTGGCGTAGGTTCATTTGGTCAGTTGAAGGGAGATTTTGACTACGTCTGTAGGGACATTGCCGGAAAATGGTTAGCAACACTGTCGGCTACCAGACGTAGTGAGTCTACGCTATGTTCACTTCTGCTTGAGTTTATCAGTATGCGTGTTGTTTATACTGTGTTATTGAGTTGGGTCTGCTATTCAGTGGTAGTGCTTTATTGTGTGTTAATTGTTATTCATTCATTAGTTATTCCGCTAAACAAATATAGTCTTGAACAAAGAGTTTTTATATACGATAATTACGTGAAAACAAACTCTTGCAGAAAAGTGGTCAGGCAATTACGAGAGACAGGATCTCTTGAACCTAAAAAATGTGTTGTATTGCTGTTGAAGGAGGTCATTTTCAATATCTCTTATAACACACGAGGTTAGTGATCATCATTATTATTATTTAAATATCATTTTACGCTTTTGGTTTGCTTTATGCGCCGGGATGCTGTCTTCCCTTTCTGTCAACTGCGGATAAAGTAGCGATGTCTAATCTAAGATTAGATGTCAGAAATAACATGCCAGAAATATTTGTATTTGGGAGGACACCTCTTCCAGCATCCTTGCGACAAGGGACGTGCTTATTTCAATTGTACAGTCAACTCTCGATTCTACGACCCCGGGTATAACGACCCTCTCGAAGTAACGACCCTTTTCCCGGGAACCGTGAAAAATTTAGAAAAAATTAGAAAGATTTGGAAAAAAAAGTTGAAAAATTGAAGGAAATCGGCCGAAAAATGCATTGTTTTTTTCTCCACTCATTCCCTTTACAAGTGCTCTACCGCTCACAGTTAGGTCTGAACTAAAAATAGACACCACCACAGCATGCTTGAGTGATATCCAATAGCACTTGACCTCTGCCCTCTCCTCCCTCAAGTGCACCAATGTTACCCTGCACCCGACTGCCGCTACCCAAAGCGCCAGGCTTGTTTTGCCACGCTTGCTCTTGGATACGCGAGAAGAGAAGATCAAATGTGCTTGGATGTTATTTTAAATCGACTTGACTTGTTTCCTTGTCCTAAGAGCTGCTGAAAACTCGCGGGGGAGGGTGGGAGCAGCCCGAAATGACTGCCGGACTTGCAGTCTTTGCCAATGTGTATGGCAGGTCAAGCTCTTTCATCGATAAATACACCACCTTGAGAGATAAGATCGCAGGAATGTTCGAAAATACAGATGCGTGGTGCCTGGAAGTCTGGCCCATCTGTCCAGCTCTGACCTAGAGTTCAGCAGGTTCCCGTGAGTGAGCAACTTTCGGCCTTGTAGCCGACAACTTCCGGTAACCGCTTTCATTCAAAACGTGTTCTTTGTTCCCTGCAACACTTCATAAAAAAGCGAAACTGTTAGAGATAATCAAAACCACATAGGTGAACTAAAGATCGTCAACCCACTTAATGCGTTGTCATCCAGGTTTGCACAAAAGTTTACTTCAATCTTACGTGCATCATAACTCCCGTTTCCCACTTCATACGTTTTCCTAATTGTGTCGATGTCGTAATATCTGCCAAAAAATGTTCCGTTAAACGACTGACTTCTCCCTCTTTTCCTGTCAGCAAACGTAGGGGGGTGGGGGATGCAGATTGTTTCAGCCAGGATTTTCTTGCTGATGCGGGCTGATTACAGGCGAGGGTGGAAAAGGAACCACCCCTCTTCCTTTCCTTTGACGTCTAAAATGGGGCAACCAGTTCGTTATATTCTTGAAAACGAACAAAAACCACAGAACAATTAAAAAAAAAAGTGACCCTCTACCCTTTCCCCAGCTCATTCTCCGCCACTGGTGTGCACGGCAATGTTGATAATTGCAGATTTCAGTTTTTTTTATTTATTTATTTATTATTATTATTATTATTATTAATGCTGTTGTCTGCATAGGAAATATTGCCCGTATTATTGTCTGTTGCATGGTAAAATGTAAAGCAAGGGTCATTTCTTTCTTCTTTACACTGCTGTTAAAAGTTCCCTCTTCGACAGTTGCATTATCTTTAAAATGCTGGGACTTTTCTCTTCCGCCACCTGTTGCTCGAACTTCCAGCCGGTCTCCTTGTTTTTATGATGCAGCTGGTGCCAGTGTTTTGTCTAGCGTCTGCAAAGCTCTTGCTTGCCGATAACAGTGATGAATCATCCAGGGGGAAGGCCAAAAGTTATTGTTTTGAATCTGGCAAAGTTGTTTTGATTTGAGGATAACGAAATTCGATCTCCAGAAAGGAAAACAAGAGTTAAAATAACTTCATGTTCTGTGCCTTTTGATAAGCAAATCTGTAAATTTAATTTGCATCCGCTTTTCTTCAGAACCATTCATGTGGAGGAAAAAAAAGTGTGTTCAATGTAGGAATGGTCACTGAGACTGATTAAAAAGACATTATTCAAGGGGAAAACGTTTGGAAGGGTGGGTGTTTGACATCGAGAATACTCCTAAATCCAACATTAAATCGTCCATTAACGTGAGAGTAAATAACGATCTACCATTTTGATATGTGAAAATGCGCAGTTTCATAAAGCTTGTTTTCAGTTCATTTTATGCTGATGGGCTAATCGGGACTAAATATACAGTTTAAAGTGAAATTCAATTCCAAACCCGAATGATTATCGACTGCCACACTGTTTAATGACTTGTCCTAGAATACGCATAAGTTGCGCGTTTCCTTTTTCACACTGGATTACAATGCAAGTCAAGGAAGGAGTTTGGACTGCTCCCTTGAATGGGGAAGGAGGGTTAATGAAGTTGGTTGAAGCAAAGAAAAGTGACTTTTTTTTACGATGTATTTTTCACAGCCGAACCAGAATGAAAATTACAGCCCTGCCTTTATTTTTTTTTTGTCTGGTACCTAGAGAGGTTGTGTTGTTTCTCCCGAGAGATCTAATCTTGTAACAGACAAACAGACAATGCTCCAGTAAACCTGTATAAAATCCAACATTCATTCTGCCCGATTATCTCCCGACTTTTGCTGACACCAGTCTGACTGGTGTCAAGATTCTTCGAGTTTTGCTTGTAATAAGCGAGAGATTGATTTCCTTTCCATTGGTCTCAGTACAAACGGGTTTCTCATGAACTAGAATTGTAAGAATTTCCTGGAAAAGCAACGACTGTGCACAATTGAAATAAAGTAACACTATTTTAAATTCTCTTTTGTGAAAACTTTTTCATCTTCTATTTTCCTTCTCACAACATGCATCCTGTGCATAACAGGTTGTATAATTACCAGGATAAATGGTGTTACCATCTCCTAGGCATCTTTGTGTCTGTTTGAGCTCCCTTTAAGCTGCAAATTGGTGCAAATTCCAATAACGACCCCTTCGAAATAACAACCCTTTTCCCGGGAACTGTGAAAGGTCGTTGAATCGAGAGTTGACTGTAATTGTAACTGTAAATTGTGAAAAGTGGAAACATTACAAAACAAGCTGTTTCTGTTACAGACTTCCTGTAATGCAAATTGCCGGGACCTGTTGCATGAAGGGGCTGCTAGGCAGCCGGCGCTGTCACGGTAAACGACTGAAATAACCTCCCTGTACTTAGAGTTACCCTTCCACACAATTGCCATCACGTTTGAAGCATTTGTGCCAGTGTTTTATCCAGCCCTCAAAACCAGTTTGGAAAAATTCCACAGAACACTCCCTGCCCCACTGTTCAGAGCTGTTTTAACCTCCTGTAGGTCATCGAATGTCATGCCACGAAGCACAGACTTAAGTAGTTAAGTTCAAAGTGGGAGAAACCGAAAGTGTAGACATGACAAGGAGTGGCAGGCCATCAATGTCGTTGACAGACGACAACCGCCACAGGGATGATAAGCTCATTCGAGAGGATAGACGCATCACCATCCAGGAAATTTCTGATGCAGTGTACTGTCCTATGGGTCAGCACATGCAATGATTGAGAGTTTGGGATACCATAGAGTCTGAGCTAAGTCTGTGCTTTGTGGCATGAGATTCAATGACCTACAGGAGGTTGAAACAGTTCTAAATGGTGGGGAGGGAGTGTTCTGTGCAATTTTTCCAAACTGATTTCTGAGGACTGGATAAAACGCTGGCTCTAATGCATCGAACGTGATGGGAACTATGTGTAAGGGTAACTCTGAGTAGAGGACACTACAGGCAACACTACAGGCAAACTATATGCATGTTCACTGTTTCAATCTTTTCATTATTGAACAAATTATACCTCAACAGGCAAAACTTTTTCATACCCCCTCGTATTACTATAACTAAACTAGCTATATGAAATAACAGAAAATACTAATCTAGAAGTCAAGTGAGTTTCTTCTGTCGTGAAGACTGGCATGGCATGACTGTAGCAACATGTTCACTCTGAAAATAAAATCAAGCCCTGCATATATTGTTGTTAAAGTCTCGCATTGGAGTGAATTGTTTTTCAGAATGCCAATTTCAGCTGAGAAAAAGAGGATAATAAATTATTGCAGGGCCATAATTTGCAGTTTTGTGGTTCTTACCATGTTAATGTGTTTGGAACCAATAGAGGTCATGTGCAGCTCAATGGTTTTGGCAATGGCAGTTTTACAGATGAAGTGAAAAAGTGACATTTTATTGGGATATAATGGTTAGAAACACTAGTAGACCAGAATTTAGTCAGCATATGCTTACAGTTTCTAGTATTAATTTCTCCTTCCACATTAAATTGACACACAGAAACTTTAATTACACTTTACATCAGAATGATGCAATGGTCCAGATATAATTTTATTTCTTTGCTAGTACACAATAAACTCGTTTAAATGTTTGATACAAATTGGAATTCCACTGAGAAAACATTAAAACCTGTTACAGAAATCAGTGGCATTTATGAAAATTTGACCTGCTTTACTGTATTATATACTACTACATATTTAGATATAACAGAAATAAAATACCAAGGCAGGCATGCAAGTAAAACAAAACCCTGACAACTTCAAACTTTCTGGCAATTTCTACACATGAAAAAAGTTGGGTTTGCAGGCAGTAAACCAGATAACATGGGGAAAATACGCTCCTGCCAGAAATATTATTCATACATACACTTTGTGTAATGTTGGAATATGAAAAAAGTTATCAAAGCTACATCAATAGTCAAGTGTGTTTGGGTAGTCCACTTGTGATCTCTCCACTGAAGATTGAATCCTGGACTGTACGGGGGGGGGGGGGGTCAGTTTTTCATCGTCTTCTGTAATTTCTCAGTTTTTTAAAAATATGTATATTTGTCAGTAAAGTCAGTATTTTTTGTGTTGACTGAAATTTGAGATATTTTTTTTGTTTTTTTAAATTCATTATAAGCTAAGACATTTTTTATCTAATTTCCTTGAGCATTGACATCCATAATTACTGAAAAAAATATTTATTCTGGTTTGAAGGCTAGATTTTCTTCTCTGGTTCCTTATTCACCACTACCAAATCACCTTTCGTTATAGTTCATTAACTGTTTAGTACAAAATGAAAACATTGTCTTATCTTCATAAAAAAATAAAACTTGGTGTTCAATAATAAGGTGTGCCATGGTGATGTTGGATGCCAGATTATATTCTTTTGTTAATAGAATGTGTTTCACTTTTAAAATGCTAATTTATTGATAAGCTGTAATTAAATAGGTACGTAACTAGCATTTAGTTCAATTTTTTGGTTTGTTAGATCAGTAATTTGGACCCTTCAACTAGTTTCTGCCCTTGGAATAGGGCATGGGGGTTCTTTTACTATTGTCTCTTCATCGATTTCATCTAATTATTCACTCCCATCATCTAAATTAGCCTAAAAGAGGCACGAATGTAAAATAAAAATACCAAACAATTCTTCCATATTTGCAATCATTATCATGATCTATAGAAGTCTATGTGTACCCACATTATTACAACTAAAAATAAGAACAAACAGTTCCAATATAAAAAAAATCTATATTCTTGATGTATTCATAATGTGCAAGAAACGTTGCTACTACAGATGAAAAACTCAATATGGAAATACATTAAATAAACAAGCATAATATGCAATTATTAAATATTTTCAGTAATATAAATTATTACTCAATTTCATGCAATTGTCTAATATAACTCATATACATACTATACGAGTGTTATAATTAAACTTGCTTACACGCCATGAGGTACATTGTCCATTTATAAAATAAATATTATTCTATGCAAATCTGCAAATAACATAAGTTATATTATTTTATAAACAAAAATACATTGATACCTTGGAAGACTCATACTGAATTCTCTTTAAAAAAAATAGGGTGACTCATATTTCAATCTCCACTAATTGGCAAGATTTTTCATATAAGGCCTTTGCTAATTCTTCATCTTGAGCTTTTTCTGAAGGTTCCTTTATGCTACAATCACTGGAAAAATATATACAATAAAAGATGTTTATTGCTTGCTGAATATAGTGAAAAAGAAACTTACGTAATTTCTATATCTTATTCTCACAGGAATCTTACATGTAATAATACGAGGGATAGTCAGAAAAAAGGTTTCCTGTGCATGTATTTCCGGAAAGTGTGGAGATTTTGGGTTGGTAATATGTTGTGGATATATCAGCATTATCCTTCTTTTGTTGTCTGTCGCAAGAACTTTCATGCGCAAAGGATGAAGTGCGAACTATTATTCACTACGAACGGGTGGAACTTCCGTTACATCATGTGATGGACAAATAAATGAAATGAAAATCAAAATTTTGATTTTTTCTCAACATTGAATCAAAGTCTCTTCATCCGTAAACAGGTCATGCAGTTTTACGAACAGGGTTTCTTGAAACTTGTGAAGTGATATTACAAGTGCCTGAATGTCGCTGGGGACTATGTGAAAAAATAATGCAATGATGCCTCTTTCTGCTCCTGTCATGTTCCTTCTTCAGAATAAACTCTCTGCAGCTGGCAGACTAGGGAAACTTTTTTTTCAGACTGTCCTTTGTACTTTTCCCATAAAAAAAGAAAAGAAAAGTGATTCGAGAGATTAATGGGCTGGTAAATAAGTACTTGTACTAGGGATGGGACAGATTAATCAGTACTCTATCAGTATTGTCCGATAGAGGCATATCAGTTTATTGGTAAAATTACCGATTATTTTACCGATCTGATAAATATCTATAAACATCTTATTATTTAGTGCAAAATTTTGCCATTTTGTTATAATTCTAACAACTAAAAATAAATGTCTAAATATGCAACTTCTTTTCCACTGCATTCACCTGAAAACAAACATTTATTAAGGATGTCAATGAACCATTCATGTTCTTCAAGGACCATTTGGAATTTTATATCGGATCGGTAGAATGTTGGTATCGGTAAATTTTATATCGGTACTTTATCAGTAAATTTTATAAGTAGTTTATCGGTATCAGCCCATCCCTAATTTATACATTATTACTATTAAGAGCTATGGTGGTGCTGTTGGCAGGGTGCAACTGGCATGCAGAAGACATGGATTAAGCTTCCAGGTGGGAATTTTCACAGCATCTTTGCATGGAGTGGCACTGGGGGCTCTAATATAAACAGGTACTTGGAGGTAACAGCAGCTGGAGAATGGTGATGATCGCACAACTTTCACAAATGACCCAGATTGTGCCATGTGCCTTGTTTGATTTGGTATATTTTACTTCGCTTTTCTGATGTCTTGGCACATATGCTCACTTGTGGCATTTGGAGCATGGACCTCACAAATGTGATGAATGTCATCAGGTTTCATATTTCACAGCAAGCCACATCATCTGAACATACTAAATGCACAGAGCAACACATTAACTTGATATGTTTTAGATTCACTTTATACTCAGATGAGCTAATTTGGTATGGGCCTGCAGTTTAAAGTGGGATCTGAACCACTGTGCCTCTACAGAAATTGAACCTGGGATCTCTTGATTACAAGGCAATGATGATACCATAACATTGTTGAGGCTATTTTGTGAATTTAGCTCTGCTGCAGAAATATTCACAAATGATACCTGCTTCCCAAATATGCATTGCACAATTTTATCCAAATTTGGCCATCCCTACGATTGATAACCACAAGAAAAAACAGTACATGCCTGACGAAGCCACCACACTGGGGCCGAAATCTATCGTGAAGAAAATTAACATGGAAAAATGAAAAGTAAGCTTATCAGAGTAAATTACCTATCTCTGCGTAACTGCCAAACAGATATCTTTAGGTACAATGAGAAAAAGAAAAAAAAACAGAAGTAATGTTCACAACGTACCTGAGGTATTTTCCTGATGTTGAGGACAGTTCGGGTGCTACTGCTGCATACACAACTGTCTGTGCTCCGTGGAATGAATCTTTTGTAAGGAGCCAGATCCAAGGCAACATGGCTGCCTGAATCAACAAAGACGAATGAAGCGGCGAGTTCTGAAGATGTTTAGTACCATGCACCAAGCCTGGATGAACACTATTGATTGTCACCTTTGTACCTTCAAGTAAAAATTATTGAGTGTGTGTGTACAGGGATAATACAATTTGATAGTCAATATACGAGGGCCACTATTTATATTTTGAGCCTTGGCAACACTGATTGAAGTTAGGCGCGATTTGACGTTTGCACGGAATCGCCTGGCATTATTGACCATAACGTACTTCAAATGTTTTGTCAATAGTTTGATTTGTGTTGTTTATGTTGCCTTGGAGATTGCGCGACAACAATAAAATGGAATTAACTCGTGAACATTTTCGTGCGATGATTTTTTACGATTTTCGACGTGGATTATCAGGACAAGAGTGCATCGATCAACTTACTTCCACATTTGGCGATGAAGCCCCATCCTTTACCACTGTGAAACGCTGGTATAACGAATTTAATCGTGGCCGCCATTCGCTCACCGACGAGATTCGCGAAGGTCGTCCGAAATCACTTGTTGTTCAAGAAAACATCGATGCTGTGCAAAACCTAATACTGCAAGATCGTCGTGTGACATACTGTGAGATTGAGGCAACCATAGGCATTAGTTCCACCAGCATATATAAAATATTACATGATCATTTAGCTGTGAGAAAGGTATGTTCTCGTTGGATCCCACACAATTTGACAAAAACTCAAAAAGACGCTCGTGTCAATTGGTGCAAACAAATGCTCAATAAATACAATTGTGGTGCTTCAAAAGACGTATATAAGATTGTAAGAGGTGACGAATCATGGATATATGCATATGAGCCGGAACGTAAACAGCAGTCGTCTGTATGGGTGTTTCAAGATGAAGATGAACCCAATCCAACAAAAGTTGTTCGCGCTCGAAGCACATCGAAACAAATGGTCGCCTGTTTTTTCGGAAAAACTGGTCAGCTGTGGCAACTGTGCCTTTAGAGGAACGTAGAACGGTGAACTCTGAATGGTACACAACAATTTGTTTGCCAGAGGTCTTCGGTCAAATACGGAAAAGAAACAAACGCCGTCGGATCATTCTTCATCAAGACAATGCCAGCTGTCACACATCTCGTCTTTATGAACAGTCAAAAAATCTAATTGACGGGTCATCCGCCGTACAGTCCTGATTTGGCACCCAATGACTTCTTCTTGTTCCCGAATGTCAAGAATAAATTGCGTGGACAACGATTTTCGTCGGCGGAAGACGCCGTTGATGCGTTCAAAAACCATATTATGGAGGTGTCTCAAGAAGATTGGAAAAACTGCTTTGACAAATGGTTCGAACGAATGCAAAAGTGTATTGACCATAAAGGAGAATACTTCGAAAAACAATAAAGCAGTTTTCAATGCCAAATTCCTGTTTTTCCATTGTTAGGCTCAAAATATAAATAGTGACCCTCGTATAAACATGAGCAGGTGATAAAGGCACATCACTAGACATGCATTTAGCAGTAAATATCTACTGTATTATATTTTATTGATTTCACTTTTACTGCTACCTGTATGGGAGATTTCACACTGGAGTGGTACAGCACACTGTGCATGTTGCTGTTCACTTCAAGCTGGTTATTTTTCCAGACTGGAAGAGTGTGTAATCTCCATTTGGTACTTTTTTTAAAGTAAATGTTGTTGGCGGGAATAACGTCTCACGCACAGTTTTCTTAGTTATTTACACATACCTCGCCTACTCCGTATATACATCTTTCCATTACAGATCCAATAACACATGCTTTAAGTTGCCTTTTGCCCCATCACACAGAGAAATGCACTTATCAAAACTTCAATCTATGAGCGCACTATTTAGCATAACGCTAACCCGCCCAACGGTTTATCATGCTAACCTGCCCCTGCCGTTTATCACGCAGAGGTCCCTACACATACAGCACTCACTCTCTGTATATCTCGATGCATCAATAAAACTGTCTTAATCCCTTGAGCGATGGCCACTTTCCGAGATCTGAGAATCTGTGTCTGAGGATATGAGCCCGATAACAAGTCGGAACCTGGTATTTATACCTCCGACAAACAACCTGCCCCCAACCACCGGGGCAAGGTCCTATTGTTACCTTTCAAGCAGGGAAGCATCCGTTGGCTTCCCAGACTACTGGTCAAAAGGTAACCTAGGCAAGAGCATTTACAGCTGTGTGCATAAAAACCACACAACAATGTCTAAATATGCCACTTCTTTTACATTGCAAAAGCTTGGTTCATCTGGTAACACATTTATTAGAGAGGCAATTTTATATTGGTTATATATATATATATATATATATATATATATATATAAATCAAATAAGGTAACAGGAAACACTCACCGGACAGTAGGAAAATTCAAAATTTTCGCTAATTTATAGCATCATCGGTGTGAGAAGAAACAGAAGACGGAACCGGAAGTTGGGGTCCTGCAGAGTTGCCAGGTCCCCATTGAAGAAGAAGCGGTGCGTAGAACGAAAAAAACACTGTTTCGTCACCAGGCTCGTCGTAAACTGTGAGTGTGTAGGATGAGTTGGGAGGGAGGGCGGGAGGGTGGGTGAGGGTTGGGCATTACTGGGTGGCCTTGTTCAGGCCAGGTGGAGTGGTTGCACTCATGGCCGATATATAGGCCCTCTCCCATCTTTTGCGAACAGAGGTGTTGGCTGGTTGGGGTAGGAGGTGGATGATCGCTACCCGGAAGCAGTCGTTGAAACTGATGTTGTGGTGGTTGGTGTGGACGGCGACAGTGAAGTCAAGGTTGTGGGTGGAGGAGCGGTGGTTATTGATGCGGAGGTTGAGGGCCGTTGATGTTTCCCCCAGGTAAAAATCACCACAGATGTTGCAGGTGAGGATGTAGATAAGGTTTGAGGCATGGCAGGTCCCTTTGGGATGGAGGGTAAATTTGCCAGTGGCCGTGTGCACCTGGAGGGTGTGAGAAGTGATAAGGATGGGACAGGTCTTGCACCTGGGTCGGTTGCATTTATGGGCAGGGGGGTGTTGGATGTGTGGTGAAGGAGTGTTGTGGACCAGGATGTTTTGGAGGTTAGGGGGCCGTTTGAAAACCACCCTGGGTTTGTCGGGAAATATGTTTTTGGTTTCGGGATCACTGTGGAGGATTGGGAGACAAACCCGACAAACCCAGGGTGGTTTTCAAACGCCCCCCTAACCTCCAAAACATCCTGGTCCACAACACTCCTTCACCACACATCCAACACCCCCCTGCCCATAAATGCAACCGACCCAGGTGCAAGACCTGTCCCATCCTTATCACTTCTCACACCCTCCAGGTGCACATGGCCACTGGCAAATTTACCCTCCATCCCAAAGGGACCTGCCATGCCTCAAACCTTATCTACATCCTCACCTGCAACATCTGTGGTGATTTTTACCTGGGGGAAACATCAACGGCCCTCAACCTCCGCATCAATAACCACACGCTCCTCCACCCACAACCTTGACTTCACTGTCGCCGTCCACACCAACCACCCCACAACATCAGTTTCAACGACTGCTTCCGGGTAGCGATCATCCACCTCCTACCCCAACCAGCCAACACCTCTGTTCGCAAAGATGGGAGAGGGCCTATATATCGGCCATGAGTGCAACCACTCCACCTGGCCTGAACAAGGCCACCCAGTAATGCCCCAACCCTCACCCACCCTCCCACCCTCCCTCCCAACTCATCCTACACACTCACAGTTTACGACGAGCCTGGTGACGAAACAGTGTTTTTTTCGTTCTACGCACCGCTTCTTCTTCAATGGGGACCTGGCAACTCTGCAGGACCCCAACTTCCGGTTCCGTCTTCTGTTTCTTCTCACACCGATGATGCTATAAATTAGCGAAAATTTTGAATTTTCCTACTGTCCGGTGAGTGTTTCCTTTTACCTTATTTGATTTTTACTTAGCCCTTTTGGCCCTCCTTGCTTTTATCCATTATATATATATATATATATATACATATACCGGGTGTATAAGCTTAAATCTGCTGTTTTGTAGTCAGAAAAACACACGGTTTGTTCATAGAAAGCAACAAGAAATTTATTCAAAGTACTTGCCCTTGCGAGCTACACATTTTGCCCACCTCTTGGGCAATTTGTGAATACCATGCCAAAAAAAAGTCCTCTTTCAAGGCAAACCACTCATCAAGCCATTTTCGGACGTCTGCATATGAATCGAAGTGCTGCTCTGCGAGGGTGTGGCCCATCGACGAAAACAGATGGTAGTTGGAAGGGGCCAGGTCTAGTGAATAGGCAGATGGGGTAGCACCTCCCAGTTGCTTGTCTCCAAGTGGTTTTGGACCAGTCTTGACGTGTGCAATGGGGTGTTGTGGTGGAGGAAAATGAGATTGTCATGTCTTTGTTGATAATCCGGCCTTTTGTCACACAGAGCATGGTGCAATTTGATCAGTTGTTGGTGGTAGCGGTGGGCAGTGACAGTTTCACCAGGTTTCAACAGATCAGAGTAGACGATACCCTGTTGATCCCACCAAACACACAGCATCGTCTTCCGGCCGAAGCGATTTGGTCTCGAGGAAGATGTTGATGGTTGGCCAGGATCAACCCACGATTTCTTGCGTTTAGGATTCCCGAAATATATCCACTTTTCATCGCCAGTCACAATCCGATGCAGGAAAGGCTTTCTTTTTTGTCTGGCAAGCAAGATTTCGCATGTGTTTTGGCGTTTCTCCAGCTGCTGATTGGTCAATTCATGCAGCACCCATTTTCCGATCTTTTGAACCTTTTCCATGGCACGTACACGCCTGGAAATGGCTGCTTGAGTAACACCCAATTGCTCGGCAAGCATCTTTTGGGTTTGGGTATCGTACTCATCCAAAAGAGCCTGCAATTGATGGTCCTCAAACTTCCTGGGCCGATTTTCACGCTTCTTGTCACTCAGGTCAAAATTGCCATCTTTGAACCTACGAAACCAATCCCTGCACGTTGTTTCCGATACAGCACTGTCACCATAGGCCTCCACAAGCATTCGATGCGATTCGGCAGCCGATTTCTTCAAATGGAAGCAGAAAAGCAGAGCTTCCCTCATATGCTCTTTTTCTGGCACAAAACTAGACATGCTTACCACAGGAACACTTGTCTGTTGTTTGCATGTGCTGACGATGTGCACGGATTCGTGTTGGCAGATGTCCAACTTATACACACACACCAGGTATGGCGTGCCCATGGTAGCTTCATATGCTCACTAAAGCCATATATGAGCAAACAGCACATTTAAGCTTATACACCTGGTGTGTGTGTGTATATATATATATATATATACAGGGTGTTTCTAAAGGTCGTTTACAACGCTTGGGAGGTGATTCCTCACACGAAAACAAGCAAAAAGTCTAAGTTCCATTTTTACGACTGAGGCTTCGTTTCCGAGATAGGAGCCTCGCAAAAGGTGACAAAGTGAACGTCACACCTGACTGGGACGAATACTATAACAGATAGAGAGGCGGTTCCAAGGGAATCATAAAGGAATCGTATGTGCTCAGTCCGGAAGTCACTATGAAAAGTTCACTGCACGCATGCGCAATGGAGTCCTCAAAGGAATTGGGGATTTCCAGCAAGAACAATACATGGAAAGGGTATGTAACGCAGCAAGAAAGACCGTGACAATGAGAAATGCGTTAAAGACAACACATCCCGACCTCAAACATCAAAACATGAGCACGGAACACAAAATCCGAAAAGTTGAGCACGGTTGCATACCCCAGTTACATGCGAGGAATGAACGAATCATGTCATGTGACATACGAGAGACACATTACTCCACCAGGAGGAGGGAAAGAAAAACACAATATCAGATGATTGCGACAACGTGTTTTTTTACACGCGACAACTACGTAATATCCCCCCCCCCCACACACACACACAACAAACAACAAATGCTCGAAGGGTTGGTTCTCTCCGGCAGTCGTTCCAGTCGTGTTGCAGGTGCTGGGATATGATCAGCAGTTGTGTTCGTACGGTGATACGGCCAATTTGTGCAGTGGGCCAGTCTTAAACAAAAACAATACTTTGCAGTTCCAGCTCCCTATTACACAGATGGCTGCGTATACGACCCAGCAGCTAGCAGACATGCATCTCATGTATGGAGAGGCACGTGGTAATAGCCGTGAGGCAAGGCGTCATATGGAGAACGCTTTCCACATAGACGTTTACCGTCTCACACCTTCTTTCAGGTAGTGGACAGTCGACTGCGTGAAACAGGGTCAGTGTTACCACCGCGGCAAGAAGTTGGAAGACTTCGAAGTGTACGCACACATCAGTTTGCAGAAGATGTGTTAACAGCGGTCGCAGAACATCCTGGCACCAGTACGCGAGTGCTCGCTCGGGCACGAAACACGTCTCATGTGAATTTGTGGCGAGTGTTGTCAGAGGAAGGAATGCACCCTTTTAAACTGCAGAAAGTACAAGAACGGTTACCTCGTGACTTTCGCCCTCGTATGGAGTTTTGCCAATGGTTGTTGCATCAGCTGGACACAAACCCTCACTTCGGGGCAAACGTATTGTGGACAGATGAAGCCATTTTCACCAGGATGGATGTCTTCAATAGTAGAAACAGTCATGTATGGGACTTTGACAACCCACATGCACTTTTTGTGGCCCATCACCAGCACAGGTTTTCAGTGAATGTGTGGTGCGGGATAGTACATGATCATTTCATTGGACCATACATTCTCCCTGTTCGCCTGAATGGTCGCACGTATCATGCATTTCTTAGTGAGGTTCTGCCTGAACTGTTGGAGACCGTACCTTTGGCAAGAAATGTGGTACCAACACGATGGTGCACCACTCATTTCGATTGTAATGTACGACATTTCCTGCATGACGTGTTTCGCAATACGTTCATTGGTAGGGATGAGCCTGTGCCTTGGCCACCGAGGTCGCCAGATCTCAACCCTCTCGATTTTTTCTTCTGGGGAGAAATGAAAACCCTCGTATACGACACACCTGTCACATCAGCTGAGGACCTCGTTGCTCGCATCAACGTCGCCGCCGCGACGGTAGCAGATACACCTGGCTTGTTTGCTCGTACTCGACAATCCTTGATTCGTCGCTGTCATCTCTGCGTAGAAGTAAACGGCAGACATTTTGAAAACCGTCTGTGATTATTATCCTCGGCAATCTCAGTGAGAACACTCTTGGTATTGCTCCCCACCCCCTTTGTGTGGTGAAAGTGACATCTTCAGTTGGTGTACAGTGACAGGACTGTCTGTGCGTAAGATATTGTAGCATTTGTTGTTTGTTGTGTGTGGGGGGATATTACGTAGTTGTCGCGTGTAAAAATACACGTTGTCGCAATCATCTGATATTGTGTTTTTCTTTCCCTCCTCCTGGTGGAGTAGTGTGTCTCTCGTATGCCACATGACATGATTCGTTCATTCCTCGCGTGTAACTGGGGTATGCAACCGTGCTCAACTTTTCGGATTTTGTGTTCCGTGCTCATGTTTTGATGTTTGAGGTCGGGATGTGTTGTCTTTAACGCATTTCTCATTGTCACGGTCTTTCTTGCTGCGTTACATACCCTTTCCATGTATTGTTCTTGCTGGAAATCCCCAATTCCTTTGAGGACTCCATTGCGCATGCGTGCAGTGAACTTTTCATAGTGACTTCCGGACTGAGTACATACGATTCCTTTATGATTCCCTTGGAACTGACTCTCTATCTGTTATAGTATTCGTCCCAGTCAGGTGTGACGTTCACTTTGTCACCTTTTGCGAGGCTCCTATCTCGGAAACGAAGCCTCAGTCGTAAAAATGGAACTTAGAATTTTTGCTTGTTTTCGTGTGAGGAATCACCTCCCAAGCGTTGTAAACGACCTTTAGAAACACCCTGTATATATCTGTACCTTATGGCATTGCCAACATTTCATATTGGTCCATCCCTATAAACACTTACACGTTTTGTACACAATACAGTCCAATCATACTGTGATGACAGTAATGCCATGCATGGGAGGAGAGAATGATTGCACCCCCTCTCCCTTCTACGATGTCTAAACCTTGTATTGTTTTATTGATTTGGTTTGTTTTACTTCTCCCAGTGATGTGCACTTAGTAGCAGCTAGTCTAGCAGAGATAGATCAATCTCACGTCTCTAATTATTTTCAAATCACAATATGTATTGTCTTGTTGAAGCTACAATTCATATGCAATACTTTTTTCACGTGCTTCTTGTCCCTCGGTGTGATCAGCAGGCAAGGCATTAATACAAAATTTAATGTATCCCTTTTTATATATAAATGCTATGTATTGCACTTTCATTTAAAATAGTATTTTAGTGGACTGCAAAAAAAAAAAAAAACCTATAGTCCTTTTCCCCCCTTTTTTTGGCAATATATTTCCCTTTTTTTGTCCTTTTAGAGGAAACAAAGAAACGCTCATGCACAGGCCAGTGCTTGAGCCCGAATCCTTCAGTAATGAGATCGTGAGATGGAGAAATTAAAGAAATCAACCAAATAAAAAAAAAAAAAAAGAAGTTAATCATATACAAATGCGGTGTTTCGAAAATCCAATTAAAAATTACCTCTGAGGAAAATGCAGTTTACTTTACAGATACCCACCTATCCAAATGGTTAGCCCTTCACTCTCGTCTTTGTTGTCAGCCTACCTCCATGGGGGAATGCAAGTGGTCCCGGAATGGTATTCGGTGGAAGCACATAGCGGTTAGGATCCCACTTTAAACTGTAGGTCCCGATTAGCCTTTCTGTGCATAAAGTAGACTTAAAACACCAAATCAACCAACTATGGGGGAGTGGTTACCACAGTGTGCTACAACACCAGGAGTTCCGGGTTCGAACCCCAACTTGGGCATGGGTGTTCTTTTGTTTGTCCCTTCATTAATTTTATCGTCTCATCTTTGCAATTAACCAAATGTGACAATAAAGCGATGATAAGTAACAAAAATCAAATCATTGATTGATTGTTTGATTTGGTTTATTTTACTTCACTTTTCTGCCACTTTTGGCTAATCGCGAAGATGATACGATAAAATTGATGAAGGGACACACACAAAGAACACCCATGGCCAAGCTGGGATTTAAACCTGGGATCTCTGGCTTAGTAGTCCAATCAAATCATTTTTGATTTTCTAAAGGTTGTGGGGATTACATGTACTTTCTTTTAGTAGTCATTCCTCATATTGCATTTTACTGTCTGTGACATTTTTTTTTAAAGCAATACTGGACCCTAAAAGGGGGGGGGGGTTATGACCCGCACCAACCCTCCTTGGGCATGCCACTGATTGCTACCCCAAGTGTTGACCTAACTGGACATCACTGAATTCACCTTTCTGCCACTTTTGGCTAAACGCAAAGATGAGGATGAGTGATGATATTAATGCAGACACACTCACAAAGACACCCATGCCCACACCAGGATTCAAACTTGGGACCTCTGGTGTCCTAGCATGGTGTGCTAACCATTCTGCCATGGAGGTCGGCTAAACCTTATAATATTTTAAAATAAAATTCACTTCATATTGCAGTTGTAAGCAGATCTGTAAGTTGATTAAGCTAGGTAAAAACTTATTTCAAATATCGTTAATGGATATGTTTCAACTACCTTTGTGGAGAATGAAACAAAGTTTTCACTAGTTGAAGCAAGGTTTTTGGCATTATTTCATAACAGCGAGTTCTTTTTTTTTTCCATTCATGTGATTCGTGTAGTTATATAAATTAGTTACATCTTGGAAAACTGTAAGCCCTTCCAGCATAATGTACAAGCAAATCCAGCATAATATAGCATGGTGCTTTAATTAGGTATACATGTTCAGAACCTATGATTAAAAATCATACAATGCAGTGTCTCAAACATGGCAAAAACACACAACATAAATATTACACTGGATCCAAAAAAGTAGTATCTTACCTTCAAATTTCTTTGTCATTTCCTTGGCCATGAGCAGTAATGCCAGTTTACTCTGGCCGAAAGCTTCCCTTGCTACATAATTCTTCTCTCTATTCAGATCATCCAGTTGAATATCACTGACATAATGAGCCTGAGAAGACAAGCTGATGATTCGAGCTTGTGGTGCAGCTTGTAGCTTTTTCAAAAGCAGATGTGTAAGGAGAAAATGGCCTGTAATGTAACATGTCAGATTACAATGCAATACTTTAAAAATAAAAATATTATTGCAAGGTAAGAAAGAGGAAGGTAGAACCTGTAAAAAAATAACATACATTTTACACGAATCATAGCACATACTTAAAATTCACATCTGATACGAGGGTCACTATTTATATTTTGAGCCTAACAATGAAAAAACAGGAATTTGGCATTGAAAACTGCTTTATTGTTTTTCGAAGTATTCTCCTTTATGGTCAATACACTTTTGCATTCGTTCGAACCATTTGTCAAAGCAGTTTTTCCAATCTTCTTGAGACACCTCCATAATATGGTTTTTGAATGCATCAACGGCATCTTCCGCCGACGAAAATCGTTGTCCACGCAATTTATTCTTGACATTCGGGAACAAGAAGTCATTGGGTGCCAAATCAGGACTGTATGGCGGATGACCCATCAATTCGATTTTTGACTGTTCATAAAGTCGGTTGTTAGACAAGATGTGTGACAGCTGGCATTGTCTTCATGAAGAATGATCCGACGGCGTTTGTTTGTTTTCCGTATTTGACCGAAGACCTCTGGCAAACAAATTGTTGTGTACCATTCAGAGTTGACCTTTCTACGTTCCTCTAAAGGCACAGTTGCCACATGACCAGTTTTCCCGAAAAAACAGGCGACCATTTGTTTCGATGTGCTTCGAGCGCGAACAACTTTTATTGGATTGGGTTCATCTTGAAACACCCATACAGTCGACTGCTGTTTACGTTCCGGCTCATATGCATATATCCATGATTCGTCACCCGTTACAATCTTATATACGTCTTTTGAAGCACCACGATAGTATTTATTGAGCATTTGTTTGCACCAATTGACGCGAGTGTCTTTTTGAGTTTTTGTCAAATTGTGTGGGATCCAACGAGAACATACCTTTCTCACAGCTAAATGATCATGTAATATTTTATATATGCTGGTGGAACTAATGCCTATGGTTGCCTCAATCTCACAGTGTGTCACATGACGATCTTGCAGTATTAGGTTTTGCACAGCATCAATGTTTTCTTGAACAACAACTGATTTTGGACGACCTTCGCGAATCTCGTCGGTGAGCGAATGGCGGCCACGATTAAATTCGTTATACCAGCGTTTCACAGTGGCAAAGGATGGGGCTTCATCGCCAAATGTGGAAGTAAGTTGATCGATGCACTCTTGTCTTGATAATCCACGTCGAAAATCGTAAAAAATCATCGCACGAAAATGTTCACGAGTTAATTCCATTTTATTGTTGCCGCGCAATCTCCGAGACAACATAAACAACACAAATGAAGCTATTGACAAAACATTTGAAGTACATTATGGTCAATAATGCCAGACGATTCCGTGCAAACGTCAAATCGCACCTAACTTCAATCAGTGTTGCTAAGGCTCAAAATATAAATAGTGACCCTCGTAGCAGTGTTATTTGGGGAAAAAAATATTTGGCGATTCTCTGCCATCATCCAAAAAGGTGGTTTTGTGAATGATGACAGTGATTCACCAAAACCTACAGGCTAATATTTCTCATAAGTAAAAGTGGTATTTTCATACTTTACTATACTTATGACATGGTATTTTTTCATGGTACTCATATTGGCCCAGCCCTTATGTTCAACATGTTTCTATCTGTATAGAGAGTAAAGTTACTACAAAAATACAAATGGCATTAAAAAGTTAATAGTAGGTGGTTTATAAACATTCTATCAACATCTTAATTGGAGTTCAAATAAGCAATGAAACTGGTACAACTTTGCACAGCACATAAAGTTCATGAACTGAAATGTGATAATTTATCTAATTTCGAGAAGTTGTGGAAGCTAAAATACCCCACCCCCTAATTTTCCACATAACATATAACAACTTTTACATAATATTTGCAACTATTAGCAAGAAAAGACATCTCAATGGTGAGACCTTAGGTAGACATTGCGCATGCTACACCTTGGTATATTAAGTATTTGCCACTGGTGATACAACACAGGTACCTACAGGTAACACAAGTTCCATCTAGTATATAGAAAGCATTCGCTGTACATGCGGAACCAACAGATCAAGGCAACATGATGCACACTTAAAAAGAACAGCCCAGTTCAAGTGACATGTGCATCTTGTTGTATCATTTCAGCACAACAGGTTGCATTTATTTCTGTAGCATCCTAAAAAAAATTGTGTGTAGACACATACTTTATACAATAATCTAAATTTTTGAACCTATCTGAGTTCTTCATTAGAGATTGGGAAAGGAATAGATGTTATATGTTAGTTAAAGTAGATAAGTGGTTAAAAAAAACAAAAAAAACATTGACATCAGGAAGTCATGTCCCATTAGCCTTTCGTACTGTTTATGAAGCTGACAGCATGAAGTATAAAGTTCAAGTTTCTTGTACGACAAAAATGCAGAATCTTCAAAAAAATAAATGCCAATCTTTTAAGTGGAAATTCAAAAGAATCATAAAAGCAGCAAAAAAAACATATGTATGAAAACAACGTATGTTCAGGAACACAAAAATTTTAATTATGAAGTACAGTTAAAATCCGATAAGTACATGTCTTTTAATTGCAACCTTTATTGCATACATTTGTCAGTTTCTCCTTATTATATCCTAATAAATGTTCATTCAAAATGTCCAAACTACATTTTGGACAGCAGATATCAATTACAACTTGTCTAATAATAAATGTTCATATAATAATTAAAAAAATCCTAATATGACAGTTAACCAGAAAGTAAGTTCCGTTCACAAATGTTGCCTCTGCAGCAATGTGGTGACGACTGTGCACATGTGTGCAGAGTTTGTGGATTCTTTGGCAAGGCACACAGCATTTACGCAGCATGCTGTATTTATTATGATTTTTAAAAAAATCAAGAAGCCTGATGCATGTGGAATTAAGTATTCAAGGAGGGGTGGTAAGGATCATAATTCTGCTTAGGCTCAATATTCTTTGAAAAAAAAAAAGAAGAAAGAAAAGGCAGGAAAAGATGGCAAAATGAGGACTTCAGGAATGACTACTAAAAAGTACACGAAACCCCCCCCCCCCCCTCCTTCGAAAATCCTGGGCACACCACTCGAATGTCTGCTATTTCCATTGCACACATTGAATGATATGAATCTGCTTTTCATTATCAAAGCAACAATTGCCGGCGAACCATAAAGGTTCTTCTTACCTTTAAACGCGACAATTGAGGTGTTTGCATTTCAGTTTCCATCATAGTTAATAATTCTCGTCGTACGGGATAGAATTATGTGTCTTTTGTAGTTGTAAGGTCTGTGGTATGAGCTTTTACATTGAATTGGCAGTGACCTTGGTGTTTCTCACAGAGAAATATTGTGCCCCCTCCCTCCGTTGAAAGATCGACCCTGACGTTTGGCAAATCTTGCGATGACTACGTAAAAATGTCACGCTTCGCCACTGTGTGTTATACATATGTGTTATATGACAATGCAGGGTAGCCATTCTAGGACCATGATAAAATTCAAGTATAATTCCCAGTTTTGAAGGCGAACTTTCCAAAAATTCAAGGGTAGCTAGCTACAAGCAGATATTTTCTCTTTTCAACCCAACGTATTACTGCCTTTCATCACCCACACACATACACACACAAATATATTAACAATATAAAGGGTTTGTGTGATTCCAAGGTATCCAAAAATTCTATTTCAATTCAATTAACACTCCGTCATGTGCATCCTCATATTAGCACAAATGTCCAACGGTATTTACATGAATTATTCATGCAAATCGATGTTGAATTACACTAACATTTACTGGAAATCAGGCGAAATATATATGAACACAAATGTGTCCATTTCGGACATTTTTATTAGCTATTAAAGAGAGTAAACTAAAAAACTGAGAAGCATCTCAGAAAGAATTACAACCTTAAACTCTTGACACAAGTGCACAAAAATTTTATTCTAAAAATAATTAAAACTTTACCATATAATGAAGGAACTGAAAAATGAACTCACCACTAACAAAATTTTCAACAATTTTCAACGTGTTTTTCATAAATTTTCAACATATTTCTCAAAACTAATTGAAATCGTACAACTTATATGAGCTTAGAAGGGAAGCATTTGTTCCTAAAATTTTCAGTCAAAATCTTACTGACTCGCAGAAAAAAGAAATAAAATGTTTTAAACAAAACTCTATGAAACTTAAAAAATATTTTTAAAATGTTCAAATCTCAATATGTTTCTCCTACTCTTATGAGATATACATAAGAAAAGACATACTGACTCAAACAAATGGATCAGAATGTTGTTACTTTTCAATTCCGTTATTTTGAAAACTCTTGACATTTCTTATGGGTCCTGCAATGATTTCTGCATACAAATAATTTGAATTTCTAACAACGTACAGTCGTTTTATTCTTCTTACATCTGCCTAATTCATGGCTTGCATGCTACGATTGAAGGTAGGAAATGTTCCAACGCAAGACACTGAGTGCCTCCAAAGGGGAAACGGTCACTTCAGAGGCATGTAAGCAATTGAAAGAACACTGGGGAAAAGTGTGAACGCCTCTATATTTTTGTGAGGATAGTGTACATAGGTTACCTAGTACTTTCCTGACCATTATTGCGCTGGTAAGGAAAATAATTCAAAATTTAAAAAAAGGCGGCACTCAGTGCTGCCATGTGGGTTACGGAGGGTTAAACAGTATATGAATATTTAAAATATTTAGTTTAAGGTTCGAAATTTACATGTGTCATTTCACACACTCAGACTCAAAATATATCTTCAAACATGTCACAAATGTAATGGGATATATTAACCTAACGAAAAATCACACTCATATTTACCTAATCAACTTCGAGATATGTTATCTTGCAATAATATTCTGTCTATCAGATTGATTGTTCTGCAAAGTAAACTAATTGAGACTTCTGTTATATTGACCATGCAGCTTTTTACTCCTTTCTCGATAAAAATAAAAGCTAAGCTGTGAAATACTTACCGCAGGGTATTCTAGAATATGCATAAATTCAATGAGATTTGGTTTAATAAAAGATTAAATTTTTCACATCTATGGAGAAAAATTCATGCATAATTCCCGGTGAGTAGCCACACTGCAATATAAATGGTTTATAGCTATGTTTTCCTTAATAGCCCACAGGAACTTACTTTCTAGATAACCCTCATATTTGTCATTTTTCTGTAAGCATCCCCATCACCAATGCTGAATATGAAAACTGTGTCAAACCTGCTATTAAATCATTAGGTCTTCCATGAATTTTGATCACCATCATCAACAACAAAACTGAAGAACCAGCCAGTCTGGATACCTGTCATTAAAATTTCAAAGTATACAAAGGATATAACTACATGCTCCAACATTTCTTAAATGAAAACACAAATACAGTAAATTAGGGATGTGCCGAAGCCAATGACAGATGTATGAAAATCGTCCGAAATTGACATATCGGTATCGGAATCGGCAAAAATCCGATATTTAAACCGGTACAGATTATACTAGAGTTTTCCTTCTAACAAGTTGTATATTCTAGATTTGTAAGATTTATTGAAAATTTGGTTATGATTCGTCATTATTGTAGGGTTTTTGTAATAAAATTATTGCAAACTCTCATTCAGAGGATCAACCTAACTATAAATCGGAAATAAAACAGTACATTGCTGAACCAGGATTTGCTGTTGTATTGGAAATTCAAAAATGAGTATTCAAACCTGAAGCAAGTGCTGAGAAAATACTTGGGCATACTTGCTGCATCAGTATTCAGTGATTGAGTGTTCAGTGTTGCTGAACAGATTTGCGATAAGAGACGAAGGAGGTTACTTCCTGAAGTGCTTCCAAATCTCGTATTTCTGAAGTTGAATCTGGCAGAACAGGAATTCATTTTGCATTTCAAAGAACTGGTTGTGTACTAATGTTAAATCTCTAGGTTGAAATGGTGGAGGCACAAGTGGTTCGGATCCCACTTTAAACTGTAGGTCCAGTCCCGATTAGCCTTACTGTGCATAAAGTGGACTTAAAACACCACCTCAAACAAACCTCTAGGTTCACATAACCTTTTGTAGATGCAAATGTACATTCGCATCTCTTGAGAATATATATGTATATGATATGTATATGCAATAGAAATGTACATACCAAATTTATTTTTGTCATGCAGAAAATAACATCCCATTTCTGTTTAATAATCTTATGCATCGGAATCTGTTAAATATCGGCATCAGTATCGGTTCCAAAAATTATCAGTGAGTTCATTGGCATCGGTAAATTTTCAGCTTCGTCACATCCCTACAGTAAATATAAAATAAACCATTTTTTTTTTGGTGGAAATAAAGCAAGAAATCAATGTAAATTCTAACATGCAGGATTGCGGAAGTAACATTTTATTATAATATAGTTGATACACTCTAACTGTATTTAGCCAGCACAATCATGCAGTACTAGCATCTAATATCCAACCAATCATCAAGCTAACTACAAAGTAACTTGCATGTTCTAACATGTCCACGTAAATTAGATCATATTTTGGTGGGTATTACATTAACTAACCTAAATAATTGGTCACAAAATGTATCTCAAATCCCTCTTCAGTCTTCATGAATGGTTTAAATGCAACTCCTGCATTGTTGATCAGAATGTCAATTTTTTCATTCTCTGTGAAGACATGAATTCATTATACAGTTTCAAAACAACTCAATCACATTTGTAAAGACGGTATCTACTGCCAATGCTCTACCACTGAGCTAAGATGCCAACATGTAGCTTCCCCACAATTCCAACAACTTAGATTTCTGTGTAAGTTTATATGTCCATTCTAAGTTGAACCACAATTTTAAGATAACTTTTCAGAATGTTAAATATATTCTTCCTGTTCCATAAACTATTCCATATTGCTAGTTCAATTAAATGGTGAATGTAGAATCACAGGGTTACTACAGCTTTAGTAGTTGGCAACTTTATATAAAATATACGCAAAAAAGATCACCTAAAAGCTGACTTTAATAAGTAATAGCCTGATGTATAACAGTGGACGAGAAAAATCAGGTGAAGCCACGGCAGGCTTGGTAGCTCAGTTCATAAAGCAATGGCACAGTAGACCATAGAGCCAGGTTCATCCTAGTTGAACCTGCAAGTTTCACTAATATTTCTATGTAGTATGCCTCCTGTTATAACACCATTAAGCCTTGTTTCCATGATATGAAAAACTCAATATGCTGACCAAGGCAGAAATTTATTTTATTATAAAACATAAACTAAATGTAACGTTTCAACCTTCTAGGAAGGTCTTCTTCGGTTTCTGCACCAAATACAAATGTAACAAGGTACAAACTAAACTAAACGTTACGTTTAGTTTATGTTTTATAATAAAATAAATTTCTGTCTTGGTCAGCATATTGAGTTTTTCTTTCCCTCCTGTGTGTACCGGGTTGTATAGCTGAAGTCCTGAATGTAGTAGCAGTTCGGTATCTTTGACACAACCACAGAGGAAGCTGACCGGAACCGTATCTGGTTTCGAGCCACCACCTGTTTTTCTGTAAAGCGATGTTGCCACTTTTGCCTGCAGTGTTTGGACATCCATTCATTCACTGCCAGGTTATACTCCCAAGGTCTTTATATTGTATAAAAAAGTAGCACAATACGATAACACAACCTAGCAAAGATAACACAACCGCAACTTCGCGTTCAAAAATCTCTCACGAAACTGAATTAGCAAAAACATCTCATTTAGTCCACGTGGACTTCACGAGAGCTGTCATTTCTTGGACGACGCTATTGGTGGGAAAGGTTTCAAGGGACGATTTATTGGACCCACGTGGACCTGACATGTGGTTGTTAGGGGGAAAACTGATCTTTCGGAACGTTCTTTGAAATAAAGTGAGGTTGGAATCAGGACGACAAGTATAAACTCAGTAATACTGTTGACATTATTTGACAATATATGATTTTTTCTCACCTTTCATGATGACACTTATACTGCATCAGCTGTCATTGTACTGTGGCAAGCATTTTAAATAGCAGACAGCAGGAAAGTTCTTCCTTCTATTTAGATAGAGCACAGAGCATTGTTGCTGGGTACAAGCCAAGCAATGTCTGTGTTGAACAGTTTCCCCCAACCTGGCATGCTAGAAATTGAGCGAGCTGCAGAACCGGTTTCACACGTATGCACAATCTTCTAACAAATTCAATAAAGGGAATGCATAGAGAAAAACACATGCCACTTGTCAAGAGGTATCAAGTATTGATTACTTTTAAAGCAGTGTGATCATAATTCTAAGAAGAGTGATTATAAACGAAGGCTATAGTTCAAAATGCCCATTCAGGACTGATAACACATCTACCTGTAAAGCAGAGGCATTAGATTGCAAGTTGGAATCCTGAAAAAGTTATACATTTTTTATTCTTGACCAAGAGATATCTGGTAAATTAATTTGTAAGGAGGTGCATGTACACATACATAACAACTTTGGACAATTTAGACATTTTCAAAACACACTGTAGACTAGATATTTGTCGAATTAAAGAATTAAATTCAAATGAGTATTAGAATATCACTTGCACTACACATTCTGGCAATAAAACATTTCAAAGATAGTGCACAGTTAAGATGGTAAGACGACAGGTCACCAATTTTGTGTCCACATTAATCAGTTGGAATATTAGAGGATGACAAACTTTAAACCTTCCAAACAGACTTTTGGAATATACACTGACTATATACCGTGCGTCCATTTCGATCTTCAGCCGAGAGATCGGGAGAAGCGTGGCGGGCGGCGCTGACGGAGATGCCGACATTTGCGTCCATAATGACTGCTTATTTTTATGGACATATGCATACATTTATATAAATATTGCAAAACGAGCGCTAACCTGTGTTATAATTCATCATCTGTAATTCATCAAAGTTCTGCCCTTATATACACAAAAAAATACGCTTTAGAAACGATGTTAAGAGCCACAGATAATGAAACATTTTAATCATAGTTTTGACCAGTAACGTCCTGCTTAAGTTTATATCCTTGAAAGAGTTTTGTGTCGATCGTTTGGAGGTTTCGAATGTGCAACACTGTATCAAGATTACACTGCAGACAAAACCGTTAAAAGTAGGGATGTGACGAAGCTGAAAATTTACCGATGCCGATGTACTCACCGATTTTTGTAACCGATACCGATGCCGATATTATTAAACAGAAATGGGATGTTATTTTCAACATGACAAAAATAAATTTGCTATGTACATTTCTATTGCATATCATATGTATATACATATATATTATCAAGAGATGTGAATGTACATTTGCATCTACAAAATGTTATGTGAACCTTTAAAAAGAACATGAATTCTCAAGAGATTAAACATTAGTACACAAGCAGTTCTTTGAAATGCAAAATGAATTCCTGTTCTGCCAGATTCAACTTCAGAAACACGAGATTTGGAAGCACTTCAGGAAGTAACCTACTTCTTCTCTTATCTCAAATCTGTTCAGCAACACTGAACACTCAATCACTGAATACTGATGCGGCAGGTATGCCCAAGTATTTTCTCAGGATTTGCTTCAGGTTTGAATATTCATTTTTGAATTTCTAATACAACACCAGATCCTGCAGCAATGTACTGTTTTATTTCCGATTTATAGTTAGGTTGATCCTCTGAATGAGTTTGCAATAATTTTATTACAAAAACTCTACAATAATGTCGAATCATAACCAAATTTTCAATAAATCTTACAAAACTAGAATATAAAACTTAGAAGGTAAAAACTCTAGTATAATCTGTACCGGTTTAAATATCGGATTTTTGCCGATTCCGATACTGATGTGTCAATTTCGGCCGATTTTCATACATCTGTAATCGGCTTCGGCACATCCCTAGTTAAAAGTCAATGGTTTTCGTGAGCTTCCTTGCAATCCGAAATCTCCGAGCTCGAGTTTTTTATTCCTTCGTGACTAGATGAAGACAGAGCTGTGAATATAGTGGCGAGCAGATGTAAACCAAGAGCGTGTTAATTTCGTACTGTGCGCAAGAGTGATTCTTGGTTACTTGCCATTACTTGTTTGTGTTATTCCATTGTGTATGTGTGTTGTGTCAGTGAGACGATTGGAATGCCAGCCGCAAGGTTCACGTTAGAACAAAGAATTCTTATGTATGACACTTACGTGAAAACAGACTCGTGTCGAGACGTGTGTAGGCAATTTGTACAGAAATTCCTAGGCGTTTCACCTCCACATAGAGATACGGTTAGACATCTTGTCCTTAAATTACGAGAAACTGGATCGTTAAATTTTAAAACACCTAAGCAAAAACGACGGATTCTAACCGAAGCAAAACTCGATGAAATTGGTGCAGTGTTAGAACGTTCTCCAAACAAACCTCTACGCCGTGAGATGGATGTGTCAAAATCATCAGCACATACAGCTACTAAGCTACTAAAATTAAAACCGTACCCTTATAACACAGGTTAGTGCTCGTTTTGCAATATTTATATGAATGTATGCATATGTCCATAAAAATAAGCGGGCATTACAGGCTGCAAATGTCGGCATCTCCGTCAGCACCCCCCGTCACGCTTCTCCCGGCTGAAGATCGAAATGAACGCACGGTATTTGTGCATAATCTTTTTGCCGTGTCTTAAAAGAGAGTGAGAGGATGTGCTCATAATATGACAAGAAGATGGTTTGAATTTGTTTAAAATGTTCTTGTCATTTAACTAACTAACTATCTAGCATTCTTAAACCCGAAGGTTTAAAGCTGCAGCAACACAAGCCTTCCATCTGTCCCTATCCTGGACAAGATCAATCCAATCTTTTCCATCCTTACAGATTTCCTTTAGTTCCATCTCAACGTTATCCCTTCATATTAGTATGTTCTTGTCATTTACATATTAATACATATATTATTTTTTATACATACTAAATAATAAAAAATCTGTCTGGAAGGACAACAATAGTAATGAAACGGCATAACAGGCAAGCAATTTTCAGATTAAGTAACCTCTTACCTAATGTTGCTGCAAATGCTCTGACTGACTCCAGCAATGTTAAATCAAGTTCTTTGTACTCTACTTTAGCATCTGGAAGCTTGGCTCTAATTTTCTCAACAGCTTCCTTGCCGATTCCATCACCTCGACAAGCTAAAATTATGTGACCACCTGCAAAACAATTGAAGTTTCAAGAATTATCAATTACCACAGTGAAAAGTTAACAAGTCAAAAAACAAGAACTTATGTATGCTAATTTTAAACTACATAAATAAAAATAAAATTTAGGAAAAATATAGTTCCAAAATGCAAGCAAGTGTTGAGAAACCATACTCCAACTGCTAACAGTTTGAATACTATTTCAAGTAGGAAAATAGAGCAAAAATAATTATAACAAATTGAAATGAACTGCAATACCATGTGCTGCAAATTATATAGGTACAAAGGATCTCAATAAACGCATCACAGAAATGGACAAACACTGTATCTAATGTTTCACAAACCTCTTGTGTGAATCCTCAAGTTTAGTTTTATATTATATTTGCCAAACAAAAGCAAGTAAGTTCACGTTCAGCACATAATACGAGTTATATATTTTTATTTATTTATGTGTTTAATACCTGGCGATCCATTTGAGATGTTAGAAAATTAAACTATTGTAGACAAGAAGGTAATGAATGCATCTCTGAGCAGTTTGTTTGGATATGAGAGGGAAATATGCCTGTGGGGTGAACGGAGGGTTTACAGTCAGTTCAGCCATGGGATGGTGCTAGCGCATGAGAAACAAACATGGCAGTAAACTGGAACATTAAAATGGCCTATGAATTCTCCAGACTTTGCCATGTGGGGGTACGTAAAATTGCTTGTGTGTGGACGAGGACCACAGAATGAAGCAGACCTTCAACAGAAGATCATCAGCCCTTGCACATATCTCTCTGGAAAATGTTGCATATCATGTGCTCCACGTAGTATGAACTGTTGTATGTCTACCATACTGTGTTCATGATTTGAACACAAAAGTAGTCACTCCTACCTGCATACCAATAACTGGAAATAAAATACATTCCCCTCTGCAATGTTTTCTTTTCTTACTTTTTTTGCACCATATCAAATGGATTACAGAGTATTTTTTAGTCCCCTCTGCAATGTTCTCTTTTCTTACTTTTTTTGCACCATATCAAATGGATTACAGAGTATTTTTAGAGGTTTTATAAAGAAATGCATTATTTCAGAAATTAAATATTTTGAAAATAGAAGGGTAAAATATAACCTCTCCTTGCTAGCTCAAGAGCAGTTTGAAATCCGATGCCACTCGATGCTCCAGTAACAATAACAACTTTCCCATCAATCCTTTCTTTGCTTGGGCATTCAGGTCCTCCCATATAGGATCTGCAAATATAAGCACATGGGAATGGAAGAACATGGAACACTGCATCAGTAATGTGCACTTAATTGGAGCAATCCAATACCATTAATAAACATGCCATTATAATTTTTTCACTGTTGCTAGCTGAATTTTAAAACCTGCAGTGATATGTTAGAGTTGGCCATATATTAGAATATATTACACAGTTATCCATGCTGTTACCAAATGTATTACCTTTAATCCAATCTTATACAGGGTGATTGGTAATTCGACCTATTCTTGGAAAGGGGTAATATTAGAGCACATTTGCAACAAATTTGACCCTATGCACCGGGGGTCGGAAATCAATGGGTTTCGAGTTATTGCAGTTTCTAGATTTTCGTGACATATTCTGACTTGCGACCAAAAAAACTACTAATTGTGGAAAAACTACTACACCCTGGGCACTTAATCGACACGTTGCTACCAGCTGACGAATGAGTGACTACTGGGAAAAAAATTCATGTCCAAAATTCCCATACCCACAGAAAGAAGCAGTCATTGGAGCACACGTCATGAAGAAATTTGGAAATTATCGTTTAAATCGAAGAGGATTACTCAAAAAAATGGTAACACACTTAGCGTAAAAATTACGGAAAAAACTTCGTTTCATAAGCTCTCCAAAAAGATACAAATGTTGTCAACTGGCACACGGGTTGGGGAAAAAATCTGAATATATATAAATGTGGTGGACACCCAAAAATTTTACTTCTTTTTTATAAAAATTGTTTTCGCTCATTTTTCGACTATGCAGCTTTCAGTTACGGGGGAGCAAAATCCAGTCTACTCAACAAAATAGATATATTACAAAGAAAAGCATCGAGAATTTGTGTAGGCCTTATGCAATTGAGCCCTAATGTAAGTGTTTATATGGAGAGTACAGAAACATCTTTGATACACAGGCGGATTCAATTAACAAAAAAATTCCTCCTTAAATCATGGGAAAATCATCGTCATCCATTTAATAAATTGTTTGAAATACAAAAAGAATGGGCTGAAGCCGATGTAATAAATCCACATACCACCTCATATTTCTTTGTGTACTGTCATTACTTAGTTCCAGAACTTCGATCCAAGATTTTCACTCTCCTACATCCTTTGATTTATCAACTGGATATTCCATTATATACACAATGTTCAATTCATTTCAGAGACCTAAGACTACATGCATTGTACAGAGAAAAATGGCCAACACATGTAATGATTTACACTGATGGTTCAAAGAATAACAAAGGGGTAGGATGTGCCTATTACATCCCAGAGAAAAAAAATATATCAAAAGTTTAGATTACCTATAGATTATCTATTTTTATTGCTAAGTTACACACTATATAGAGCCTTACAATGTGGAACAGCCTAAGATTTTAAAAAAATTCTTCTCCTTACAAACACACTGATAAGGGAGGTTATCTAAGTGTTCCCCTCCGATTTCCATGAAACTTGGCAGATGTATAGAGGGGCCCAAAGGAAGAAATATGTTTTTTTTTTGCTTCGGCTAAAAAACGGTTTTAGGTGTGTACGGGAAACGTGTGTACACCAGCACACCTAGCAAAGATACACATCAAAACTCAAGAAAATTGCAAATGTGCTAATGAAAATCCTGATGCACAACATTTATTTCTAGAATGTCCTATTTTCTCAAATCAACAAATCACACTCTATAAAGGTATACACGTTTAAATATTTCATTTCCAATATCACTCTTTTTCCTTCTATCAGAAATATCTCCTCCACTAATATGGCTTCTGAATGCATATGCTAGAAAATGTAAGCTTGGAATATGATTTAAAAAAAAAAAAAAGGATAACAGTGATTTAGATCAAGAACTAGCTGGTGAACTAGAGTGACTATCTACTAATTTCAGAAGAAAAACATTAAAACAAATTCAATAGCAGAAATGATGTCTAAAGTCGACAGGATTTTGTTGACAGGGTCATGATAAAGAAGAAGAATAATTGTCTTGACTTTTGGTTCGGGCTGTGAGTTTTAAAGAGTGATCAAGCTGAATTGTAATATGCTGTTCTTTCTTTTAAATTGCAATGGAACTTCGCACATAAGTATTTTTAATTTGGTAAGAAGTAACATATACCTTTTTTTTCCTTAGTGAAAACTTGATTTTGATTTGGTTTGAACAACCAACGAAGAAAGATATTACCCAATACCCTGAGAGGCATCACGTGAATGCTACGAGTCCTCATGTGATCATTTTTATTGTGTTTCAGTTAAATGATCATGTTCTTTTGACTGAAAGAACGTATCACACTACTTCCAATTGTAAGCAGGTAATCCACAGAGAAGCTAGCATTTTTCAGTTTACACACACCTGCTTGAAACAAATGTAACACTCATGTGAAGAATGTTGTCTGGAGTAACTTACCTAATACATGTTATAATGCCCACTATAGCAGCAATAAGGTATGGCCACCATCCAAAATCAAGATGATCCAATCCCGAAATGGTATCCATTTCTTAATCTGAAATTATAATGAATGTAATGAACATCTAATTATGAACAACGTAAGTCTTGACTGAAAAAAAAAGAGAAAAAAAACTTGGGTAACATCATAAGACTCTTTTCAAACAACTGGTATTCTTCAGAACAACTGTAGACAATGGAATTTGTCTGACTTGCATATGCTGGGCGATGAGCAAAGCATTTGAAACTCTGGGAATAGGTGGAAATTCCTGAAGTTTGTTGGTTTTAAGTCAAAAGGAGCAGCAACTGCAGCAAAATTTCATACCAAAAAGTAAGTTGTGTTAAAACATTGTAGTTGCTGGAATGCGTGCTCAGCTTGCAGGTAAAGGAAGAGGAGCAAGCGATGGCACTTCTCTGCTTGGCCAACCATCTTGCACAGAAGAAAAACTAGGTACATAAATCTTCTTTTAGCTCAAGTATGAATTTTGTGTATTATATGGACTTTATTAAATCTGACCACCCACTAGGAAGTATCCCTGCCTCTCCTCACTCTGCTTAAAAATCACAGCAATCTAACCTAACTTTCCCAAACTGCTCACACACATTTTTTAATGGAATTATATTTATTTAGTATTAAAAAAATGTCCAGTGTACATGTACACATAAAGGAGAAAAAAAAATAAGGCAAGATAACCAAGGTATTCAATTTGCACATGTAAAATACAAATCTATGAAATGTGTAAAGCAAGCTGAATTGAATTCCACAAATGTAAGTCAACACAACCTTCATTAACACAGGTCTAACAACAATGTGAAAATATACAACTTTATCTACACAATACTGTCACCATGTTTACCGTACCAAACCATGAACATGTCAACAAATTTACGCAGTTTACAGTTTGTACCCTAAGCAACACTGGACATACCACTGCTCTCTGCAAAACATGAAAATTTGTGGGACTGAAAAAAATGTTCCGCAAGAAAGATGTATTGTATTTTTGTTATTTTACGTTGCCTTTCTCCCACTTTTACTAATTGCGATGATAAGTGACAATTTGATGAAATTGGTGAAGATACACTCACAAAGAACACCCATGCCCATGCCAGGGCTCATACCTGGGAACTTTGGTGGTGAGATCAAAAGTCAACCACTTGTGTTCATCCACCAAGCCAGAAAGAAAGATGGATGATTTATTCGTAATGAATCTTTAGCATGTTCATTTAGTTAATTCATATGATGTAGAACAGGCACATGCACAGAGGCTGAGCTGGCATCTTCTTGGGTCGGGGGAGATTGTCGATCAAAACCAGAATTATGAGGTCTTTCATACATGTTTCAATAGCTGTGGACTAAGTATTTTCTGGCATAGAAAAGATTGTGTAGTTTACATATTAGAATATATATATAATATGGTTAATAGTTTATCCTAAGAAAAGTTTTTGTGGCAATTATTATACGAATTATTAACATACAGGGAACCATATAACACATTAGCCCCATCTAGTTCCGTTGCATCTTTTGTTGATTTGGTGTCTGCACTGTTTGTACTAAATTCTGGAGTGGTGTACAGTATAGTGTTCAGGTATTTGTTGAATCTTCTTGAATAACACTATTCTTGTGTACAGTGTCTACATGGTTGAACGCAATTTCTTTGCACCAGCCTGACACTGGGATACACCTACACTACACTGAGTATCAAAAAGTGCAGCGAACTAGATGGGGCCATTAACACCAAATAATAATAATTGTACCAGCTATCTCAGAATACTTCAAGTGGAAACCTGTAATACAAGAAGTATAATGGAATATCAAGTAAGTTTACACTGTGCACAAATGTCATGCGAAATTGCAAACATTTGGTCCATCCACATTTGACAGTCATACTTTGAATAAAGATATATTCTACTGTTTTTGGGTAACTGGTATTATGTACTTGGGATATGCAGTTTGTGGATATCTTCAAACACAAGGAATGTTATGGAAATGCGGGGGAAAATCTGCGTTCTCTTTCAGATCATTTACAGCCATTAGCACATACACTAATGAGAGAAATCACATTACTGTTTACAGGATATTTCTGTGGGAGTGTGTCCGACTGCTATTGGCTCATTCAGTGCATGGTGGATGATGCATTATAAGTAGGGAGCAGAAGTTGATGACCTAAAAAATATAGGTATATGACCTATAGAATGTCCTAAAAAATGGGAAAAAATGACGTAAAAAATGACCATTAAATTTGTTAGTTTCAGGTTAAAAATTGAAATGAAAAAGAAATTAAACAAAATGCAATCTTGCTTTAAAAAAGAAAAGGCACCAAATGATACCATATGCACATTCAATTAAAATATGCAACGAGGATTTCCAATGGAAACAACCGAATAATTTTAAAACAATTTAATGAAAAGTTCGTATACACTGAATAAATTGGTGTAAAATACATTAATTTTCCAGTTGCCCCAGGCGGACAACTGCTGGTTTCCCCCGACACAACAAAGACTGTGACCAGTTCAGCATTTCTTTTGCTTATAAATTGCAATCCTGCGAGATATATGTGTTTCACCTTGGTGAATAGACTCAAGAATATTACCAAAATGAAAGAAGTGACAATATATGACGAAACAATACTCCAAATATTGCGAAAAATGCCGGGAAAAGCCGAAAATCGGGGAAAATTACCTAAAACCTGAAAATTGGCAAAAAATGCACCGAAATGTAATATTGTCGATATTTAATGGGCATCGTGTCAGAGATGTGAGAAAAAAAAGATGACATTTCATCAACTTCCGCTCCCTAATTATAAGTTTTGATAATAATACATTTGGGTACTTGTTTACCTGGTTGAACGCACGATGATACGATAGACAAAATTTCACATTCGGTTGACTACACATATAGTATTTTTACTTAGTTCATCTTAAATATGAAAAATATCCATTGGTGGGCGTGGTGCAATACTTACTGTCATCTATTTCATTAGCATGGATTTATGGTGCTGAAATAAAATCAGCTCGTAAAGAGAATTTCAATATTAGCTGCTCTAATGTGTATACTTTGTCAAAACACTCACCACCATAGACAGGAAGACGATTTTGTTCCTTTTGTTGACACCACGGGAAAGACACTTCCTTTTCGTATTTTCCACTGTTTATATCGATAGTTCAAAGAAAATTCTGTAGATGGCTCCGCAGTCGCGAGCGATTTCTTTCATCACACAATGACATTTTGTTAACTGAAACTGGTGCATGTCCACAACCAATAAATATTTTTATATGTATATAAAAAAAATGACATTTTGTCTAGGGTACGCAACACGATTACGACCCAGATTCAGTGGCGGCCGGCGGCAACTATGATGGGTAGTGCCAACCAGTGGCGTCGCGTGGAGTAAATCCTTGGGTGTTCACAGCCAGCCTAAAATCACAGAAAATTTACACCCCCTCCCCCAGACTGAGGGGCTACAAACACACAGAGAAATCAATTATTGATCACCATCGTAGAGAAGAGAACAGTGAACCTAAGTGACATTGGTTAATTGAGATACGAAGGGCGAAATTTTAGCCAAGAATCGAAGCCATAGCTAAGATCCCATCTTTTTCTTCTAGCGCCTTTGCCAAATGTCGTAGAAAAGCAACATAAAAGCATGATAAAAGTACGAATATAACAGCGCGTGTTTAATCGAGGATACGAACCTGTGGCCTTGTATTCGTAGGCATTATGTAGAGACACTGCCAGAGTGCTTAGCGAAAATACAAGGGTCGTTCAAGGTTGACCAGGACTTTTATTTCTAGACAGGAAATATACATACATAGAGGCACCAAACTATGTCAGTTTTTCAAAGTATTCCCCCTGAATATCTAGACACCGTTGCCATCGTTATGGAAGTTCCGTGATGCCTTTGGCGTAGAAAGATGTAGGTTGGTGTCGTAACCACTGCAGGACAGCGTTCTTGAGTTCCTCATCTGTCTGGAATTGCGTCCCACCAAAATGCTCTTTAAGAGTCCCAAACAAGTGGAAATCACTGGGGGCTAACTCTGGACTGTAAGGACTGTGTGGTAAAACCTCCCAGTGCAAGTTGGCCAGCGTTGTTTGAGTCAAATGGGCCGTGTGTGGCCTGGCATTGTCATGGAGAAGAATGACATGTTTCGACAACATTCCAGGTCTTTTCTTCCCAACGACCCCACGTACAACACCGATATTGATTGTATGCGCTACGTCACGCACTGTTACTCGCCAATTTTCAAGGATAACTTGCTGAACACGCGCGATATTCACCGGAGTGACTGTAGTTGGGCGAACGTGTCCGTGCGGTTCATTTTGCTACCAACTCCCGTCCTTCACTGAACTGTTGACACCATTCGTATACTCTTGCCCGTGACAGTGTTTGTTCACCATACTGTGCTTGCAGTCTACGCCAAATTTCAGCAGGTTTCACCTTCTCCTTCACGAGAAATTTCATTATACACAGCTGTTCCACAGCAACAGATGCACTACTTGCCGCCATCTTTGTTTACACTACTGCACATGCGCCAAATGCGTCGCAAAGGTTCATGGTTACTTGCAAGGAATCATGGTCTGTCCTGCCGAAGTAATGCAGCGCTACATTGTTTCATTAATATTTTACGCACGAAAGTCCTGGTCAACCTTGAACGACCCTTACATTTGAAAGGCTTATTGCAGAAAGGGACCAGAGTCACTTTTGCACAATTCTGAGAAAAACAAGAAAAATCGCATAATATTGATAGTGTAAGAAAGAAATCTACCGCTGCTGGCTCAAATATTCAGCATACAGAATAGTTAATTTTGCAACCCTCAATGACCCCCCCCCCCCCCGCAGTATGCTGCTAGAGACAGTGGAGATGAAAAGGTTGCGACTCCGGTACCTTTCTGCAATAAAAGTGGAAACTTTGAGAAATAAGACGAGAAATATCCTACAAACGCCCGTTTGTCGTTGCCACATAAACTAGGTTAGGTTAGGTTATGCCATATATGCCACAGAAAATTATAGATTCATCAATAAATGACAGTGTACTGCACTTTCTGGACTTTATTGTCGGTGTTTGAAGTACAATATAGTACGAGCTCATTCATGCATGTGTTATTCTACATCTGAGTCTGTTTCATTGCCGTGTGTAGTGGGCCACTGAAGAATATCTTCATAAAATCCTTTGACGTCGTCTGGTACATGCGACAAGGTAGTTCATATGTCCTTCAATTTAGTAAGCTTGATCGACATACGTGCAACTGGCAACGTACGTGGCGTAGGAATTACAATTCTTGCACCTTTGGACAGATAGAAGGTGTGAGACGTCAAACCTTTGATGAATTCTGAAACCTTGACAGTACCCTTACGTTCAACACAGTATTCAAAGTAATGATACTTGGAAATCTGAAAATACTGCCTATTCTTGTAGGAACACATGGTAGTTTTCACAGATGCCACATTTTTTTTGTAGACATAAGGCCACCACGTTGCGAAACCAATAATGTTACTGGTGTCAATAAGTTTGACAGTATTTTTACCGCCCCGAGCTGCATCACAGATTAGCGTACACAGTTCGTACGACGTATAAATACGGCTAAGTTTATTGCAGAAAAGGACCCGAGTCAGTGACTTAGGTACCTTTCTGCATTCAAGTACACTTTTCACTGTGCATTTTCTTGGCTATAGCCTCGTGTGACTGACTTCCTTTCTGCACTAAAAGATGTGTCTGTAACTAGGAAAATAAAAAAATACAATTAACTCCGATACCTCAAAAATGTGACTCAGGTCCCTTTCTGCAATAAGCCATTCATTTACAAAATACAGGCCAATTTTAATTTATTGCGAATTATCGTGTCCGCTTATCACCCCTCCCCCCCCCCCCCGCTCGCCCGTGAAGACTCCCTCAAAAAAAAGGAAAAATTACCAAGTTAAGCAATGCAAAACTTATTTTGCAAGTTTCAATTATTGAAATTCCTCCGTGGCAGAGTGGTTATCACAGCGTCATACAACTCTAGGGGTCCAGGGTTTAAATCTCGGCCAGGGCATGGATGTCCTTTGTCAATGTCCCTGAATGGTTTGTGTGCGGCCCTGGTGGACCGAAAATGTGCTTGCCTGTTGGGCCGAGATGGGTCTGCCTAATTTGTACGGTGCACGCCAAGGAAAATGATAGTACTTACTGCGTGTCGTTTTATCACAAACCCATGGCTCTGGAGTGGAGGACCATATTGTATTCCATAAGGTGATTCGACTCGGATGATTGCAAATGACACTCACTGATAATAACGAAGATATATTGACTAAAACAAAGATTACATTTATGTAAGGTACAAACTTGCTGCAATGCAACGTGATGGACGGAATGAAATCACAGCGCACACTCGGCCATATTCTCTCGCTAACTGACTGAGCGTCACTCTCACTCTTTGTTCGAGAGTAAGCATAAAAACAAAACTGAAAGCCCCTGACATCTACTGATAAAAATATCAAACATATCAATTATGACTTGAGACGGTCCCTTCATCAGTTTCATCATGTCATCAATCATCCTCATCTTGGCGATTAGCCAAAAGAGGCAGAAAAGCGAAGTTAAATAAACCAAACCAATAAACAATTACTTTTCTCTTTATTTTAGTTTTGGAAATTCCTTTTCTTACTTCTAAGAATTAACCCCCGCTCTCATTTTAGCTAATCATGATACCGTCGAATATGTGATTTTTTTAAATAGCTATTTGTAATTTCGCAGCAGCTTCCCTATATTTCATTCGTAAGTGTCTGGAAAATGCTCAAATTTCATGATGAGAATTGCAACTTGCGATACTTAAAAAATATTGTTTTAAAGCTTATCTGTAGGAGTTTATAATAATTATAATTTATTTTCCAAAATATGTAACTGGTAATTATCCATACTCGTTTTACATGTGTACCAACATAAATATTATTTTCTGCTAACGGTGTCTTAAACTTCTTTCGTTTTGACTCATCTACATTATCTAAAGGTTTAAGCAACACATTTTAACTATCGATGTAAGTGTAAATCTGCTCATTTTGATGATAAAATGTTTTAGAACTTAAAACTTTCGGCATGCAAGGTTTTGGGTGCGCGACAACTATTTGCCATAGAGTTGTTGAGGAGGTTTGCGGCCTTATTTTTTGGTGAAATGCAGTGGTGTAGCGGCCGCCCCCGCAACCCCCGCAAGGTATAAGGGCCCTGCAATGTGCTCCTGAAATTTTATATAATCGAAGATTCCACAGATAGTGTCGCTTATATATATATAAAAATATCTATTTACGAAATAGAAATCTGGTTGCCAGTAATATCATATGACGACGTCTGCGATAATAAGCAGTGGCGTATTGTCTCAGCCATGGGAGCCCGGTTAACTTGTCACTTTGGTCCCCTCCGAAATGCAGAAATAACTTACTTGCTCCGCAGATGTCCATGGATAGGAAAATATTCCTCATCTCATATATATTTATAGCTATGCAGTTTGTCGTAAAGGTATAGATAGTGTGTCAATTGTCTATAGTTATGAATGGAGTAGAAATATTAAGTTGCTCAATCAGTCAATGCCTTATTGCTACAATAAACATCAAACTTGGTAATTCATGGCCTCTCAACGTGATATTTAAAATGTAACTTCACACTAAATATGTTCAAAGGGGCCCCAAGATTTTCATATTGAAATAGGAGCTGAAATGAACTTCCCACATTGTCTACACCTGTTACATTTTACTTCAAAGGAACCCAAAAACTCAGTAGGAGGTGGAGTATAAAGGGGAAATTATCCTTTTGTCCTAAGAGCCATTATCCCCTCCTCTGACACAATACAGCGTATGAGTTAAATGTGACCATTTTTTTTGTGAAGTTCACTTTTCTACATATTGAAATTTTGTGGACATTTCTGTCGAACCAGTTCTTCTAATCCAATGTGTTCCGATTTTGTGATCTGCAGTGTTCGAAGTGAAAATTCCTAGCTGCGAATTTCCTTGTTCGCGTTTGGGGATAGAGGAAGGATCCTTTCATGGATCAACTTGAAGACAACACAGTAGGTGGAGGAGGTTTCTTATGCAAATTCGAGCACTGACGATCTATTTATAAAACGGTTCTTGTTTCGTGAAAAAGTATCTCAAGAAATATATGATCAGTGGTCTATCGAAAAGAAATGGCAGAGTTAAAATTACGAAAAATGATAATGAGGTCTAGTGTTGCCCACGGGACGAGACGGGACAGGCTTTTAAAAATTCGAGACGAGACGAGATTGATCATGTGTCCCGAGACAAACGAATATTTTCGAGACGAGACAGCATTTCACAGCATTTCCACGAGACGAGACAGGCCAAAGTCTCGTCTCGTGGGCAACACTAATGAGGTACAGTAACATCAAAATTAAACACCATGTCTGTAGCAATTTCTTTGGAGGGGAAGAGGGTCCAGTCCTTCCAAGCGGCATTTCATTGAGTGACACATTGTCAGTCAATAGTGTCTCATCGCCGATTCATTATATATATCTCAAGGCTGCAGTCCGCGGCTATTTCTTCGAATAGCAAATTGCAACTGACCTTGTGATGTTAGGTCACCATCGACAATCTAGAAGTTCGGTTCAATCCCCACAACTGAAGTGATATGTTTGCTTGAGTATATTATTCACTATTAGTATTAAAAGGCTAATGTGAGCGGCTCTTTCGTCGAATCTGGGCCTGGTTCAATCAGGGAATGGCTTAGGGGCTAAAGGGGCATTTACCTCAAAGTCCAAAAGAGAATTATTTACTATCCTTTAACAATTCCCCTAAAACAATATTTCAATATATATGTATGTATATATATATATATATATATATATATATATATATATATATATATACACAGGGTGATTGGTAATTCGACCAATTCCTGGAAAGGGGTAATACTAGAGCACATTTGCAACAAATTTGACCCTAAACACCGGGGGTCGGAAATCAATGGGTTTCCAGCTATTGCAGTTTGTAGATTTTCGTGACATATTCCGACTTGCGACCAAGAAACTACTAATTGTGAAAAAAACTACTACACCCTGGGCACTTAATCGATACGTTGCTAACAGCTGACGAATGAGTGACTACTGAAAAAAAAATTCATGTCCAAAATTCCCATACCCACAGAAAGAAACAGTCATTGGAGCACATGTCATGAAGAAATTTGGAAATTATCGTTTAAATCGAAGAGATTACTCAAAAAAATGGTAACACACTTAGCGTAAAAATTACGGAAAGAACTTCCTCGTTCCATAAGCTCTCCAAAAAGATACAAATGTTTTCAACAGGCACACGGGTTGGGGGTAAAATCTGAATATAAAGGGGATAAGGCGCGTTGTAGACCCCCATCATCTGACAAGAATTCTGTGGCCGGACGAATCCAAATTCGACCGCGATGGTATTACGAATTTTCATAATGCGCATTTTTGGTCCCCTAAGGGTCATAACCCAAGAAAATCTAAAGAAAAGGCTCACCAGAGAAAATTCTCACTAAATGGGAATCATCCACAATCATGTGATCGGGCCATTCTTTCTGCCACAAAACCTAAACGTCATTACATACGAAAACTAAGGGAAGAATTGACGACGCTGCTGGAGGATGTGCCGCTCGCCACAAGAAGGGGTGTGATTTACCAACATGATGGCTGCCCAGCCCACTATTTCCAGTGTGTGCGACAGTGGCTGGACGACAATTATCCCATGCGATGGATTGGCCGAGGCGACTTTTACATTTGGGGTAACATGAAAGAGTCAGTCTATAGTACACCAGTGGATTCCCAAGAAGAGTTGAGAGAGAGAGAATTGTGACAGCCGCCCAATACATAAGAGATAGAGTGTCAACGTGAGTGACTGTGTCTGAAGTACGCCGCAGGCTGTGTACTGCATACGTAACCGGGGAGGCAATTTGAACAGGATTTGTAGCTTTATTAACAGTTAATTCTGACAACCTGGAATCATGAGAATGGTAAATAACATTATTATTTCACTCATTTTCATTCCTTTATTTCTCACAACCGACAACTTATTTTCACTTTACAAAGAGGTCTACAACGCGCCTTCTCCACTTTATATTCAGATTTTCCCCCCAACCCTTGTGCCTGTTGACAACATTTGTATCTTTTTGGAGAGTTTATGGAACGAGGAAGTTTTTTCCGTAATTTTTACGCTAAGTGTGTTACCACTTTTTTGAGTAATTCTCTTCGATTTAAACGATAATTTCCAAATTTCTTCATGACGTGTGCTCCAATGACTGTTTCTTTCTGTGGGTATGGGAATTTTGGACATGAATTTTTTTTTCAGTAGTCACTCATTCGTCAGCTGTTAGCAACGTATCGATTAAGTGCCCAGAGTGTAGTAGTTTTTTCACAATTAGTAGTTTCTTGGTCGCAAGTCGGAATATGTCACGAAAATCTACAAACTGCAATAGCTGGAAACCCATTGATTTCCGACCCCCGGTGTTTAGGGTCAAATTTGTTGCAAATGTGCTCAAGTATTACCCCTTTCCAGGAATTGGTCGAATTACCAATCACCCTGTATGTGTGTATATATATATATATATATATATATATATATATATATCTGTGTATTACATGTAACCTCAGGGCCTCCCTGATGGCACAGTGGAAACTTCGTCGCCTTGTAATCAAGGTGTCCCGGGTTCGATACCCGGTGGAGGAACATAGTGGTTCCGATCCCACTTTAAACTTTAGGTCCAGTCCCGATTAGCCTTACAGTGCATAAAGTGGACTTAAAACACCAAATGAATCAATCAATCAATCAATCAATACATGTAACCTCATTAAAAAAATGTTTGAAGCAAAAGATACAGAGGATCACGAACAAAATAATTGGCATCGGGAAGCTTTCCCCTCCTGAATGTGCCGCTGCGTAGAAGTGAGAAAATATTTCAAGATTCTTCTTCCAGATATTTATCAGAGATTCAGACATCCTGCTTTAGTTTCAAGAAGGTTCTATAATGATGTATAAGTCGAAAACAAAATGCGAAGGTAGTATTTTGGGTAAAAGTTAATTTCTTGAACAACTGGGGGAGTGATGGGGGCTAGCTAACTATATTATACGTCCGTCCCACTCTGGCCTCATCATTTTTTTGGTCGCTAAGGAGGCCCCCAATATTTTGCTTTCAGGTGGCCTCCAGAGAACTTCGTTACGCCACTGGTGAAATGTATTGGAAAAGAAAGATATTAGGCTAAAACATCGAAGATCTTAGGAATTGCTATAACAATGCAAACATTGCTTACATTATATCTTAACTACTGCTTACCTTTCCCCAATACAGAAGCTAAATGAAACGAAAAATAAACTACCTCGTCCCTCCACCGCTATCGGCATTCTCGGAATAGTTGCTGTCATCTGTTGACAGTGTTCTCTCGGAAGGCGCACGTGCTCCGATTTCCAGTTTTCCCTCTTGGTTTCTCTCGGCTCCTTCGGTAGATCTACAACGCAGGGAGAATACAGCAGAGGGAGTTCATAGCGCCAGATGTGCCCCGGGCTCTCGCTGCCTAACCTAGTGATCTTTTCTTGTCAACAGTCGGGGAAAATTGGGAAAATTGAAGCATTATGAAGACTTTATGAACGAAAAATAGCTGCTTTCTAAAATAAGTATATTGAAATGTAGTGTTTTATCGTGCAGAAAAGAAAACAAATTGAAAATTTTCAGTTTTCGGTTGAGGGTTCGTAAGCTCCGTGAACCCCCTTCAGGGGACGCCTCTGGTGCCAACGTGATCAAGAAATCGAAAAAAAACAACAAAAAAAAACCTCCGCAGTGTCCATCCCAGCCCCCTTCTTGACGTTGCGCCACTGGCCAAGATGTTTATCCTTGTTTGGTAACATGAAAAACAGCGTGTGTTTAAGGCACTAATCCGATTCATCTTCACTCACTAACCTATAGTTATACAGAAACCAACTTTTAAGCTAATTCTAAAAATTAAAGAAAATATTTGAATCTTTCTAATTCAATTAATATTTATGGTAGCTCTATCAAACAAAATCCATAAATTAGGAAATTTACCTTCCTTTCATTTTGGTTATCTTCACTTTTTGTGTACAATGCACCGTTTTCGAGATATTTTTTTTTTAAATGTTTAAGTTAAATTTTTGCCCCCCATTTTCCAAGATGGCGGATTTTCCCAAAACATTTGGATAGCGAATTTTTAATACATTATTCACTATATCATTCCGCACAATCTGGCACAAAAAATAACATATGTGTTGCAATTATTTCCGGGTGAAACCGTATATTTCCTCTACTAATTTGTAAGTACTGACTCACTGTACAAATGATTGGCTGATTTATTTGTTTACTAATAACTCACCATTTTAGCTGTACATGTATTATTTTTTTTTTATAAATATGCCACTTAATCACATTTTCCAAATAGTTTTTATTTAAAAAATCAATTTGTGCAAGTAAAATATATATCCATACTTTTATTTTGCACATTATATTTATTGTTCGACTGGCTTGAAATTTTACTATTGATTTAGTCGGAGCAAAGAGCTGAACTCCGCGGCGGAGTGGTTAGCACACCGCGCTACGAAGGCAGGAGTCCCGGGTTCGAATCCCAGCCTGGGCATGGAAGTTTGTGAGCGTCTCTTCATCACTTATACTCATCTTCGCAATTAGCCAAAAGTGGCAGAAAAGCGAAGTAAAATGAACCAAATCAAGAAAAGAGGAAATATTGCAAACCATGTGATGGTTGCAGTTCCACTGCTCCGTACTTGTCTTCAACTTATTAACAAACAGAGTATGCTTTGGCGTAATGGAGTTCACAAGGGACACGAGTCAACGAATATCACGAAGACGAGACAACCTTTCCAGAAAGTGCTATGAATTTTCAGATTCTAAAAATATATATATCAGCTTGGAATTCTTTGTAGTGCGTTAGCACTCTAGAATAGTGGACAATTTTATTCTAGCAATTATCACCAATACTAAATGCGATACTTGTATATAAATATATCGTTTCTAAATCATAAAATGTGCTCTTCTTCTCCTAGAGTTACAGCGTCTTCTGCAGGAACGTGTGCTGTTTTTTCCCTTAAGAATGGAAGATCATGAGGAAGAAGGCTGTTGCTATCAAGGACGTATTTAGGGGGGTCCAGGGGGCCCGGACCACCCGAAAGACTTATCAAGTATTAAAATTAAATTGGATCTTATGGCTTTGAAGAACAGGACGTATTTAGGGGCTCCGGACCCTCTCCCCCACCCGAAAGACTTAAGGCCGAAAATTAAATGAAAATATACTCGTTTAGCATTTGTTGTATAATTTCCTCCGAACTTATCGGAAGACAAGGACTATATTTGGATCATACGGCTTTGAATGACAATACAAAGAAGATTTACACTACACACTGTGTACACTACTACTCAAAATAATATGCATAAAATATTAATCAGAAACTTACTTTTCTCCAACTACATGTAACATTCTTTTAATAAATATTCAATTGTTCATCTATTTGACATTAATTTCATTGCCAGGCCACTTGTCTTTATGTAAATTATTCCGATCTTAACTACAGGTAAGCTACGTAATGAATATGCTCTGTTATATCTCTATTCTTGTTCAGTCTTTTTACCTATTCGTGTAATAATATAATATTAATTTATGTATTGTAATTAGTATTAATTTGATTTAATATAATTATTTTAATTTAAACATTGTTATTATTATTATTCCTGAGACACTTATTTCGGAACCCCCCCCCCCCCGAAACATATTTCTAGATACGTGCCTGGTCGCAGTGTATTCCAGAACTACGAAATGATAACACTGGGGAACAAAAAAAGAGATTTTATTTTGCGGCATAAAGTTAAATAACAGTTTCAGCACACAAAACAGCTGTGATTGCCAATTGTATGATTGGTTCAGTTGAATTGACTCCAGTTATAAAAATAAACGCACCATGGAAAATGTAGGAGGTAAAATTACTCTACGCTTTTCTCGGCAATATCAAAATTTGATAATGGGCTGAAATTCCCATAAGAAACTTATTTATTTATTTGTAAATTGTTGCTAGGTAACTTATGAAGCATTGCTAGGCAATATATCGGACACTCAACAAACCTTAAGGAAGAATACCAAAACATAAAAATGGTTTTAGGAAAAAATTGAATATGCTGAACATAAGTGGCTCGTGTGTGTGGATTTCAAGATGGTGATTTTTTTACTAGGACAGCAAAGTGGGTACACAAAGTATCCCTGTTTCCTATATTTGTGGGATAGTCGTGCTAGAGAAAAGCATTGGACGATAAAAGTTTGGCCCCCCAAGGGAAAATATTAGTGGGAAAAGCTAATATCATTCATGAACCGCTGATAGATAGGGACAAAATCATCTCTCCGCCACTGCATATTAAACTTGGGTTGATAAAACAGTTTGTCAAGACCTTAGATACAAGTGGCGATCGTTTCAAATATATATGCCACACTTTTCCAGGACTAAGTATTGAAAAATTGAAGGCAGGAATCTTTGACGGACCACCACAAATTGAGAAATTGGGAGCTAATATGAGTGTGAAGATACATTTTCTACATAGCCACATTGACAGATTCCCTGAGAACCTTTGTGATTTTAGCGAAGAACGGGGAGAAAGGTTCCATCAGGATATAAGGATAATGGAAGAAAGGTACCAGGGACGGTGGGATCGCCACGTGATGGCCGACTACTGTTGGAGCTTACAGAGGGATTGTCCTAAAAAGCAATACAGCAGGAAATCGTATAGAAAACGTTTCACATAGTTTGTTACTTCATTGTGTACATATTTTCTTAATTAGTTTGATCATAGGCCTATATAAATTTATTTTTATAATAATGATTGTAATCACAAAAAGAAATATGAAATTGTTGTTGGAAGTTCATTTATATGTATATCTTATGTTTCCGCCATTTTGGTTTAGTTGCATTTATTTCATAAATTAGAGCCAATTCAGGAAATATATTATTATATCATTATTCAGCAGCATGAAATTGCCCTAAATTATCTCTCAAACACTGTGCCGCAATTTCACTGTTCTCCAGTGTAATTCATCTAGGTAATTGCTGTCTATTGCTTCTTGCAAATTTTGCTTTGCTTGTTATTACAAAGACGTAGCTACAACCAAGAAGCGGTGACAAGCATATACAGTATACGTTTTCAATTTGGAGGTAGGTGAAACGTATTCATAGGCGGACCTAAAGTTCATGACGCAACAGCCCTGTAAGGTCCATGAAGTGCCAGAGCGGCTTTTCATTGGGTGACACATGGTCAGCCCACCAAGATTTTGAGGGCTCCCATCGGGAATCGAACCCTGTATAGCTCGTACCAAACGTGAGAGTACTAACCATTTGGCTACGCAGGAGGAGACTTATTTGAGATTCCAGTAAATCTAGTTCTGAGTAATGTACAATATTTGTGCTAAACTTAGATTTATTCTTTTACTATCCAGTAAAGAATTGCTCGAACATTTATTGTTCGTTAATATTATGACAACAATACTATTTATGATACTTAGTAACCCCCGCTAAATCTATGCAACTCCAAGGTAACAGTTTAAGTTTGTTCTGACGCAACACGCAATATGCAGAAATGTGGAAGTCGCTAGCGCCTTCAAACGGTTGGACGGCAATTTGTAAAATGATTCACTACATTTAATCAAATTATATTGTAGAGTGTATTATTTGTATTACATTTTGTGTTTATATTGTAAAATTTTGAAACAAAAAAAATCTTATTGCTCATTTTAAACATCGGACAATAGCTTTTATTTCATGTTATGTACCTAGGCATAATAAGTACCCGTCATTATATTCAATTTATCTGAAACCAGAAACGTTTGTTGCTTATCAAGAATAAAGCATCTAAAATCAAGAAATGCGTATTTGTGTGACTCAATTTCATGTGTTCAGTTTCTGACATTTTTCCTATCTGTATAGTGCAACACTAGCGCATGGATTTCGTATTCGCTTCATTAATAAATTCTCCTATAACCTTCGTTTCGTCATCACGAAGAAAACAATCCATCTGCCCAAACTCTATACTTGTAACCTTGGTTAAGTGCAGAGGGGGAAATTGCTACTATTATAGTTGCAACAGAAATGAAACCCACTGCCTCTGTAGTAGTAGTAGTGGTGGTGGTAGTAGTAGTAGTAGTAGTAGTAGTAGTAAAAAAGTGACGAATCACATTTTGAAGATTTTGATTTTTTGTTTTTCTGCTCCTTCATTTTATTTATCTTCACTTTTCGTGTACAATTCAGCGTTTTCAAGATATCTATTTTTAAAATTTCAAGGTAAATTTCTGTTACAATTATTTCCCCAGATGACAAGAAAAATTCCGTAACTTTGCTAGATTATCTTGTTTCTATGTTTTCCGATTTTACGCCGCATATTTATAACAGATTTGTCGGGATAACGGGATCATAGCAAAACATCTATATTTTATCCGGGATTCGAACTCAGGATCTATATTTTCTGCATAAACTGAATGCAGCACACGGTCGATTTTGAAACTGCTTCATCAGCATCCAACAGCAGCCTATGAGCGTATGTCCAGAACAACATACACAATCACTCTCTGTAATGGACCACAGGTGAATCAGTATGGGGTATGCCCTCCTGTGACAGATATACACAGTGACATCGGCTCTACATACTCAGAACGAGATTATTACGGAATTCCTGCAGCAAAGCGTTCCACTTCTCATGGAGGGCCCTTCAGAATTCCGCCAGCGTTGCTGGTGGAGGTCTCCTCTGGACAACATGTTTGCCCACACATGTTCTATTGAGTTGAGGTCTGAGAAGGATGTAGGCCACTCAATTCGATGGACATCCTCTTCCTCAAGGAGGTCGGACACTAGTGTTGCCCACGAGACGAGACTTTGGCCTGTCTCGTCTCGTGGAAGTCTCGTGGAAATGCTGTCTCATCTCGAAAATATTCGTTTGTCTCATGACACATGGTCAATCTCGTCTCGTCTCGAATTTTTAAAAGCCTTTCCCGTCTCGTCCCGTGGACAACACTATCGAACACAGATGCTGTACGATGGGGATGAGCATTATCATGTATAAAAATGAAATCCGGACCTACAGCTCCGTGGAACAGACGAACATTATGGAGAATGACATCATTGAATACCTTTCACCTGTCACCGATCCTCATTCCAGTAGTTGCAACTCACTACGTCCATTTACCACTATGCCAGCCCAGACCATGATTCCCCTGATAGAATTTTTGTCCCTTTCCACAACATTTTCTTGCTTGTACTGCAGGTTCACGCCTGATGTACTGACGTCAGACTGAACCAGCTTTCATCTGTGATTAGAACTCTACCCTTTCTTCAGCCGTCCAGGTACAATGCTCTCGACATCATCGCAAATAAGACTGTTTGCGAGCCAATTTCAAAGGTACACATTTAACAGGTTTCCGTGCACACAGCCCTTCCTCATTCAACAGTCTTGCTACAGTTTGACGAGATACACGTGTCCCTGTACCGGCGAACAAGTTATTAGACAACTGACCAGCGTAACTTTGGCGATTACATTTTGCACATAACATCACATAATGGTCTTCACCTGATGTTGTCTTTCATGAGCAATCTTCTCCAGTACGTCTGGAGGCATTTCCAGTTGTCCTGTACCTTCTCCACAATCGTGACACAATGCTGTGATCAATTCCTAATTCATTAACGACACTGGTCACAGTTTGCCCTTCTTACAATTTTCCGACAATCCGACCACGATCAAACTCACATAGATGATGTCTTTGAGCTATGTGCGCGATAAGCGCAAGTACAGAAGCACAGTTAGTCCACAAGACCTCACTAAAACAACGAAACCACTGCTTGTATTATCACACTACGACTCTCGACTTTGCACTCGCCGATGTTACTGACCAACTGACAGGTAGGGTAGGCCCTTCACTGACATAGTAGGTAGATAAGCCCTTAGACTACCCAATGGATCACGTTTTGGACACCAGTGTATAAAATAATGCAAAATTTGTCATTAAGAAAATTCCGTCCAAAATCGGCTCTCCCAAATATCAATCGTTGATCCACCACTGATACGAGATGAGACTTAGACGAAAGACCGAGAGTCGAACAGGCTGTTTCATTCGCGGGACATGATGAAACTGTGCTACAAACACTACGAATACGTATCATAAACACAACTCCAACCTGTTCCATTTTTCGAATTTACTGATTAGTACGGTGAAAAAAAAATAGACGGGAATTGTCCAATAACAGCTTTTGTGGTCAACTTCATGTACAGTTTGGAGTGTAACATCGACGATTTTATTAAATTTGTTGAAAGCCCAGAAGCTGCTCTCAAATGAGCTGATACTCGGCGCGCTTTATGTTTGTGCGGCAGTCCGTAAACGCAGCTGGGATTTCCCCCATAAAGAGAAATAAATACATTTCATCGATCCTCTCTTTCCTATTGTGTTTATGAATATGCGTGCCTGATTGAATGGCCGTTTCTATGGAGCTTAAATCGAGCTGGCCTCCTTAAACAACAGCAGAAACGTGTTTTATTCTGCGTCCACGTTGCTTTGCAAGTATCATATCTCGTCACTGAGCGAAAATTTAGATTGAGTATTGGGGCACAAGGGGTCCCAAGTTCGAATCCTGGGTAATATTTATTATCATTTCTGTTCTGCTTTGAAGATTAATATTATTGAATGCGTAATGGGAATCTCAAAAAAATGGGGCGTTATCGATTTTAACGCTGCCGTAGAATTTCTTTCGGGTGGGCTCAATGATGGGCGATACAATTGCAGGCACTCTACTTCGATGGACATATACCCTGTCCCAGCTATCTCTGGAGCAGCCGAACGAAAACAATTCTCTGTGCAAGTAGTGACGCGAGACGGTTCCACCAATGAACACGTGAGAGGGAACCGGATTGCGTGGAGGGGGGAAGCAACTGCAGTTATAGAGCGACCACAAGGAAATGAACCTTCGGCGAGAAGTCTCCGTGCACCTTTCCTTTCTTCCGTTCAGCTCGGGCCATAAGGAAGGCTGGAAGCATGCTCCACACTGCCCATCCCCCTCCACGCGGGAGTACGGTACACAGGAGTCGCGGGTTTTTTTGCTTGTAGTTCCACTATATCAGCATTCGCAGCAGTGTGTACTGCTTCGTTCTGCCCACTCGATTTCCTCCCCTTTTCTGGCGCTATGCGAGGCTCTACTTCACAGAGAGCTGGGACAGGATATTCCTTCTCTATTTCTTCCTGTTCTCTATCCACCTAACCCCTTTCTCATCTCCGTTCCCTCTGTTACTCGATATCTTTCTTTCTTCTTATGTGTCTCCATTCCTTCCTCACTTATTTCCACTGTTTCTCTGACTTTCTCTCTTCCTCTCTTTCTTTTATCCTCTGTTTCTGTGTCTTTCTATTTTTCTCTCTTGCACTCTCTCTCTCTCTCTCCTTGTTCCTCTGCTATCTTCTTCCTTTATTTCCTTTTTTATATTTTCTTTCTTCTTTTAGTCTTCCTTCCTCCCTTACTCTCCAGAGGCCTGGTTCGAATCCCGGCCTGGACATGGGTGTTCTTGTGAATGTCCCTTCATTAATTCCATCATATCGTCACTCATCCTCGCGATTAGCCACAAGTGGTAGAAAAGCGAGGCTAAATAGCAAAAAATCAAATCATAATCAATCAATCTCCCTTATTCTATCCTTATCTATAGGTTTCTTTCTTTCGGTCATTCTTCTTTTTGTATCTCTATCCATCTCTCCCCCCTCTGTGTGTGTTCGTGTGTGTATTTTGTTTGCTATACAAAGAAAAATATTCTGTAAATCTCTCATGTAGGACCACCAAGTGGCAGCGCCCAGAAAACGTTGTCGTAGAACCGATGTCAAAATCACTTCTTGGAGGATGGTGTCAATAAGACAAAGTTAGCACAGAGCTTTAAAACGGGACGTTTATGTTTAACAGTTGCCTACAATCGCTGTTCGACTTTTATCCTTTGTTCTGCTGTTTTAGTCCAAACTACAATACCCCATTTTTGAAAATTTTTCTTGTTTCCACCTTTTCTTTTATCCTCTCTTCTGTGTTCATTATACTACAAAACTATTCTCTGTGCACTGTAGGAATGAAGCCAAATAAACAAATACACGTGGCTTGCCACACATCCTATTGGTTATCCCAATCGCAACCGGTCAAGAATCTTTCGCGTAGGAATATAGTGTGTGTGATAGAGCCACATCGCTCAACGTAGCTGTTATATTAAAGTTATTGGACATTTACGAGAAAGATAACACCGGAAGCAAGAAATAGGAAAGGAACTATTTCTCAGAATGCACGAGATTGTTCACGTTAACTTTGTTGTTACAGTGGATGGAGAATAGTGTCCTTGGGTTACTGGAATGAATGGTAGATAATGAACGAAACGACAGATCAGGAGAAAGGGGGGAAGAAAATATACATTATCCTTCACGAGATCCAACGTGAAAGGAAATTGACCCGAAGAGGATGTTCGTAGTGGCCTTATTTACAGGTACCGTCCCAGTCAAGTCACAGTGGGACATCTCGTTTAGTGCTACCAACAGTCCCAGCTTCGAGCTCTAGCTTCTAGGTTATCTGCACCTTATGCTCAGGTAGGCTAATCGGAATTGGAAGTGGGCTCAGAACTACTGCGCAATATGCTCCAATGGGGGATCAAACCTTGGGTCTCTTGATTACAATCCGACTTCGTGGAGAGACTGTCGGATTCTTGCGTGAGCATTGGTTTACCTTTGTCAGTGTCCCTACATCAATTTAATCTAATCATCATTCACCCTCGTCGTCGCAATTAGCATAAAGGGGAAGAAAGAGGCGTAAAATAGGAAAGATATTAAGGAGCGGAAGTTGATGACCTAAAAAATATAGATATATGACCTATAGAATGTCCTAAAAAATGGGAAAAAATGACGTAAAGAATGCAAAAAATGACCATTAAATTTGTTAGTTTCAGGTTAAAAATTGAAATGAAAAGGAAATTAAACAAAATTCAATCTTGCTTTTAAAAAAAGCACCAAATGATACCACATGCACATTCAATTAAAATAAGGAACGAGGATTTCCAATGGAAAGAACCGAATAATTGTAAAACAATTTTATGAAAAAGTCATAGATGAATGAATGAATTGGTGTAAAATGCGTTAATTTCCCACATCTTTGCCTGGTGATGTAGTGTGGTGTGTTTCTGTGGCACTGTAAAGAAAAATAAATCCTGCGAATATATATATAGGCCTATGTTCATCTTGGTAAAAAGACTCAAGAATACAGTATTACCAAAATGAAAGAAGTGAAAAAATATGACGGGTGTATTTCCCGGCTGTTTGAAATCCTAATATCGAAAAAAGATTCTCCGAAATCGGGATCTGAATAAGATTTATTTTCCCGCAAATTCCGGGACTGAAATTTCGAGGTCTCACACGCGCCTAGTGGTTTGCAAAAATTTGAAATGTGTGACGGCAGTTTCTCTGTGAATTACAATTAATTACATACTTTACATGAGAGATTGTGATGGATGTGTAAGGAACATTTTATTACAAAAAGTACAATCAGCGGTTTGCATAATATTTGTTACTCCATCTGCAGGCAAGGCACAAAGAGCTTCGCGGTTGTATATTGAAATATCAAAGAACTGGACGGCGAAAGGAAATTTTTCATGTTTTTTTAAATATATTATTATTACTGATATTTTGTAGGGTGGGGCGTTGAGTCCCTAATCTCCCTCTTGGCACGTACTTGACAGATAGTATCTAAAAGTTACGATACGAGACCGGGTGTGAAGGAAAATAATTTTTCTTCTCTTGTCTCATTCTTCGAAGTAATTCAGGTGTAAAGGATGACCCTTTATGAAATAACAAAATGTCACCTCAGTTCCATATAGCACACCCTGGACTGCGTTTTGCAGACTAGCCAGGCTGTGGCGTCTGGACACATAGCGAGTGTAATCCTCTATGGGACTTTTTTGTGTGTTGTCCATATGTGTTTGTTATTGTTCTCTCATCTCTTTCATCTTTTCATTCATTCTTATGTGCGCGATTAGCCAAAATAGACAGAAATGCGAAGGAAAATAAACTAAATCAATCAATCGTCGAAGTAATTGATGCAAAAATATTTTAAAATAAGGTACCTGAACCTAATATGGCCTACCTAAGGTTTGCGATTGTTTCTAATGGTGTACAAAGTCAAAATGGTAAAATTAATCGCAAGTTTCAAAAGAGGGAACATTTCTGGACGTATATTGAAAATTAGAGCTAATTCCAAATAATAACATGGGTGCAGGGAAGATTTTATTAAAATGTTATGTACCCAATATGGCCTAGTCATATATTTTGTTCTTACACATCAAAATATGCAACAGAAATTGTAAAGAATTACCACAATGTTGTTTTTATAGGTGGATAAGTGTGTTGATATACTTACATTTTATTTACATAATGACACGTGAGATTTGGACAAAGAAATAACATTGTTTACGAACCAATAAACAATAGAGTTACATGCAACAATTTGCTACCAAAAGACCATGGATTACACGTCACAGTCTGGGCAATGGAAGGTCCTTATCATCTTTAGTGAGATCAAGACACTCCACGTGAACATAAGAGTAACAAATGTTATATTTGCGCATGTCCATCACGATATATTCCCATGCAGGCCATATTGAGTCTACCTTACATGGTGTTGTTTTTCCTTTTGTTATAAACAATACTATAGATTGCAACTAAGTACATTGTAATAAAGTACAAATTATGAGCTATCATAATATGTACTCACTTGGAAGATGCAGTAAGTAATAACTTCCACATGCAATATTAGATCACGAAGAACACAATAACGAAAACCAGCTATAGGTACAGTCAACAGTTCCAATCACGTCACTGGGACAGTCTAAATGACATACTAGCGTCATCTGTCGAATTAACCATGTAACTACTTAAAAACAGCAAATATGCCATATTGGATACTAGGCCATATTGGGTTTAGGTATACCTTACGAAATAAAACAAACTAAAGAATAGGCTTTGTGTACAGCGACCAAATAAGAACGACACGGATCCTGATATACTCGCTTCATGTACGGTGCTTTGCATGTTGCCTAATTCTATCAAGTTTCTGCTGAAGACTTGCTACTAAAGATGGCTCTTCGCCTTAGAGGTAGGCAACACACGGCTCATTGCAGGGAAGCGAGTATTTCAGGATGTATTCGTCCAATTTTTTATGCTGGTGACTGTACATTAAACGATAACTTTGAACTGTCTATAAATTATAGTCATTTATAGTCAATATGTCATTTATATACTTATTATTAATTAATATAATCTAATATACAAGGTTGTTTATCTTTCTTCCCTTTTTTATAATTGTTATTATTATTATTATCAAGTCTACATATAATTATTTGCGTATTTTATGTATTTTATGTCATATTTATCTATTACATATCTAACAATTACAGTTTCCGTATAATTAGCATGCTATCAAAACTTAGTACCCTGTAGTATCGATTCACGTTAAATTATGCGGCTGTGATTTCATTCTGAGATCTCATAGCAGTCTCAGTCTGCACGGACATTGAACCTCGCACGGCCACTGTCGCTAGCGTGGAATGCAGAGTCAGCTTCATGTCGAATAACCAAGCTGACGCCGGTACCTTATCGGGCGTGTGTCCTCAACACATAACTGCAACAACGGCGAGATAAATAAGAAACTACAAAACCACTTACAGTAAGTGTATATTAGGAATCGATATCCAATAAATTAATGAACTAGCCCAGTATTTCAGTGCACTTAACTACCTTCCAAATAGCAAATTCTCGCCACACACTACAATAAAGCCTGATCCGGAAACCAGACAGGGAACTTGCGTCCGTGCAGACTTATCCAAGCCATCATTCACCCCAATCTCTCCTGTACATAGCATTCCCTACTATCTATACGATAACTAAAACTAACCAATAAACTAACACAAATTAATCCATGACTACTATTAATAAGTTTAATTAATTACCAATCATACAAATGCACAGTAAATTTACAAGAAATTTCAAGACTTGTTCCGGTCACCAGAACGGTCTATTAAAATAATACAAACTAAAAATTATTAAATGTAGCTATGTATAGAATCTCCATGTATTTTCTTATCTCTTTTGTACTTGTATTTGTAGTTTATGTATGAAAATAAAGACGAAAAGAAGGAGGATAAAAGGGCAATGTTTAAATTCAGGAAACTGACGTCCTGGTTTATTTAAAGGTACCAGGACATTAAGAGCATGCCCTCGAAAGTACGCGGGTGGAGGCAGGCTACTTCGGGAGGTTCTCCCCCCCTTTAGATATGTATATGTCTATAAACGAACAGTTACTTCCCTTGGTAAGTTCGTTTAAGCCGTATACTAAAGCAATTTAGTTTTAAGTTTTGAGTGAGGCGTACAATTTTTGGAATTTTTTCAACGCAATTGTTAATGGGAGTATTGAGCAAAAGTAATTATACATATTGCCTATCTTATTCAGGGCTGTATTTGCCCAACGAGACGGCGTGCAAAATACAAATATGCCTTATTCAAATGTACACCGTGGACCAAAAGTCACGATTGAACACTATTTATAATGCAAGGGCCAGTGTGCGAATTAACGGGGGGATGCCGGGAATTCCCCTTCATAAAACATTTTAGCCCCGGCAAAAGAACATTACTTTTATCTTTGTCAGGGATGTCTTTATCCCCCTCAAAGGGAATGGAATTGAAAGAATACCATTTCTTAACTAACAAACAAAACTGAAAATTATTCTTGTCCACTAATTGTCTAGTCATCAAAGATTTCCGTGCCGAAAAGTATGCAGCCTTGTGCATTAGAGGAGGACCACTCTGAAACTGACCAACCTCACCGATATGTATTCAAGTGTTCACAAGAAACTTGTAGGTGGGTAAATGGACATTATGTTTGAACCTGGCAATGGAAATTTATATAAGTTTTCGATGTTACTAGTTCCACTCTTTTTGTGTACATTTTGAGTATTCTTAGAATGTAAGTACATTGTTTCAAAATTACGTCATAAATGTATTAAGTAAGATTTCATGACCTACGTTACAACCAATAATCAAGGTACCGTTGAGAGCTGCACTGACATAAATTTTATGTGTATTCTTGACCTATTTCATTCTTTAATGTATTTTGCTCAGTTCAATACCGTTTGTGCATTCATTACCACATTTGCTTTCACAATAGTAATACAGGGTGTACACGATGAACCTTCGGGGTTTCGACGCAATGTTAAAAATCAGAAAATAAAGTTTCGACAATCCAGTCTTTTGTATTTGGTGCCATATACGCTCAAGTTAGTGTTTTTCTTTTTTTTTTAGTTCGCGCGCGTCATGCTTGGCAGCGCTGTTGTCGCTTTTGTGAAAATGGCATCTTCTCAAGACAAAGCATGGTATGGTTTGTGGAATCAAAATCAATTGTTACGGTGCAGCATAAGTTTCGGCGCGTCTTGAACAAAACGCCTCCAACGGACAACAGCATCAGGACATGATACAGGCGTTTTCTGGAAACGGAGAGTATGTTGAAGAAGATAGGGGGAGGAACGCCACTTTTCTAGATCGTTGGATCGAGCGAGGGGGCCTTATCCCCTGGCCACCACGTCACTCCTCTGGACTTCTTCCTCTGTGGATATGTTAAGGACGCAGTTTACTCAACGAAGGCACCAAACGTGAATGCTTTGCGTGACCGAATTGTTGCTGCCATTGATACCATCCCTGACGACGTGCTGCTGCGCGAAGTGGAATACCGGCTGGACATTCTTCGTGACACTAAAAGTGCTCACATAGAAGTGTGGTAATTTTTTGTAAGAAACTTTTTGAGTTGCTCTTTGCATTAAAATTACCAAGAAATGTATAGGTGTTGCGACGGACTAAATACAATTAGATTAAATTTAATAGATTGAACCCAACAACTACGACTCAATAACTGAGTCTCGACTATTCTGAAACGTTGAATATGTCATTGGTTCGAATTATTTATTTTGATACACTTTGCCTAGTAACGCTGGTTACGCGTACAGATCGCTGGAGATTAAAATTTTATACCTTCGGATTTCAAATAGGATTTCAAATAATTTACAACTAACAATAACCCCTTTTCATAGCAACAGCATTAACCCAAATTACACATGTGAAATTCCCCCTTTCTGAAAGAGAAGAATTAATCATTTAAACATTTTCATAAACATCAAATACAAATGGAAGAAAATGTTTTAGCACGTAAATATGAACACCAGAAACAGTAAACTTGTTTATTGTTTTCAATTTAACACATATTTCCTGCGTTTGAAAGCATCGACAATTTGTGCTTATTAAGTTAAGAGACATAAAATAAGAACTGTCGATACATGAACGAAAATTTACCCATCAAAGTCATTTAACATGCACCATTAATACCATATAAGGAATTACAAAGTCCTAATTACTTCTTATTTTGACATTGAACCAATTTTGGAACATGTTCCTAGTATATTTTGACTAGAGCTGTGCGTTTCTTGCACGAAAATAAATCGTTTTGCGTGTGCACATAGCCCTTATCAGACATGGCGTCGATGGCCATTTTGTAGATAACGCATGGTCTGTGACGTGTACTAGTACCGTTTCCCGTAAAATTCAACACACGCGAGATAGCTATCTCATAAACAACTTTGCTTAAACGTTGTAAACACGATCTTCGAGAATTTTCTTTCTCTCAAAGTCACTTAAGATAATTAATTTCCTCACCTGGTGTGTCGGGAACGACGAGTCCAGTAAGCACGAGTCCACTCTTACCTCTCTCCTCCCGAGAGCTCCATTCCTTTCCAACACTTATTTTTGCGATGTGCTTTCACTTCATGCTATTAACTGCCGTTTTGTCCTAACTGCCGATGTAAGATTCCTCCCTAAAGCACGGAAACGATTCTGATTTTCTCCACTGTAGTGACATTGCTTTGTTCACTCCATGTTTTTCTTCCGGAAGTCCTTCTCCACCGCTGCACACCCCTCTCGATCACTGTTCGTCATATTTGCAGAGCACATTTGTCTTTACCAAACAACAATTTTTTATGATTTAAATACCACACGATAACAGATATGTATATGCGTTAAAGAACCCAGTGTAATGCTCAATAAGATAAACTTTTTGCTGATAATTAACCAAAGGCATCTAGACCAAAACGCTGTATATTTTATGATTTTGCGCCATAACAGCGAATTGCCCATGCGTGCAGTGACCGACACATCAAAATGTCCTTGTGCATAAGGAAACCGCGAGAAAATCGGGTCTCAAACAAAGGAATTTACAATTCAACTGCGCACAACGGTCAGAGCCATCTAGCGATTCTTCGCGTAACTATTAAAGCAACAAAGTTTTCATATTGCATAGGCATTCCACCTATCGTGAATTCTTTGCACTAGACGAGTTCATCGTCTTTGGACCTGAGTTGGGCTATTTTACCCCAGCAAAACACACACGAAACTTAAGTTTCCAGTATACCTTATGACAGTTCGTCATAAATGGCGCCCAACATAGGGCTGAACCCTCACATAATACTTTTGTTACAATACTAAAATTAGACTTTCATCAAATAAACATTCATGTTCTACATATCCACTAATATACATATTTAATATATACAGACATATTACTTTATTGTTTACAATATAAAACATCCCGGATCACCAACTCTGGTGACTACATCATACTCCAGAAAGAAGGAACCCCGCATGTGTTTTGGCGTCTTGTAGAACATAGTGGCTTGTATATTTTTGGTTGGAGCAGGAAACAAATGAATGCCTAGGCCCACCGCAACATTATACTTACTTGACTATTAGCCCGCCGCAAGCATAACCTAACTTGACCTTTACCGCATCATACCTGCCCCCACCCGCAAACTCAACAACACCCCCATGGAACTACCTAAACAACTCCTAATTCGCTTCTGGATTCATTCTATCTGAGCTAATCACTATTTAAAGGCGTAGTAAGAGCCTTGTGTGCTACTACCCTAATGAGCTGCAGTTGGTATTTTCTTTGACCTGACCACAACAACGATGCAAATAGTGGTGTTCCAAATATTTGTGAGATGAATACCCTTGAGCAATCTATCATAGAAAATGTCTTATCTTATTTTGGAGCAATCAGGAAGATTTCAGGCTCATCTCGCATGCTAGTACGCCGCAGAAATTTCACCTACTTGGTCAACTCGCCCGCCGCAGGCTCAATCTCACTTTACCCATACGAGAAATTTTAACCTTGCTCTTCCCCTACCCCCTCCTTATTTGCACTGTTCTTAACTAAAACGTCCGATTTACAGCTAAACCCCATCGTCTGTAGCATTTCATCCACACCTTCCAAATTCAAATCTAGTAATCTTTTCACCCAAATTTTTACCTTGTCATCTGAACAATTCCAAACTTTACAATTTTCTATCGACTGGTGATCCAATTTTTCTCCTGTCACACAATCTATCAATGAAAGCGTGGAATCTTTACTGTTCTTAACACAAAGATAAGGGCCGACAAAGAGGTCACAATATTTTCTTATCACCCTATCTCTGGTACCACTTAAGGTCTGATTCTTAACAAAGACTAGCTTTCCCTCTTCGACTACAGGTTTAGCATCCATCTTAGCATTTTGTTGCTTCAATTTATTTTGCCTTTTACTGAGGCTAGACAAATTCGCCATAACTAGCTTGTCATTCCAAGTGACATTGTTAGCATCGACCCCCAGAGTCGGTATATCGGTCAATCTCTTTGTCATGTTTAATCTCAACTCCATTGGAGAATATCCTGTTTGTGACGAAATGGAGCCATTCAGAAGGCGCAGAGCTTCAGGTACTCTTTCCGGCCATTTGTTATGATTGGAATTACAGAGTATTCTCATCAAACGGTTCAACTCCGAATGATAGCGCTCTACCCAATTTGAGCTCGGATGGTACACCGGAGTGTAAACAAGTTGTACCCCCCATGTTTTCATTGCGTTCTGAAAAATTTTCGACTTAAATTGTGGCCCATTATCCGAAACTACCCTCTGAGGAATTCCCAAATGAACAAAGTACACTTTTGACAATTTATTCACAATGGTATTGGCATTGCTATTAACCACCGGGTATGCCACCAAATACCTTGTTGCTGCATCTAGAACCGTGAACAAAAACCTTTCTCGCTTAGGCCCTAGCGCAAACGGACCCTGCAGATCAATAAACAAAATCTCCCCCGGCATGTCTGTGAAATGAGACCTTGCAACAATTTTAGCCGGATGTTTATTCGGTTTTGTACGCTGACACAACTCACAGTTTTTTACATACGACTTAATATCAGATTTCATCCCTTGCCAGTAGAAAACCCGATATAAGTGAGATAAAGTTTTGGCAACTCCGAAGTGTCCCATGTCATCATGTCCAGCCACCAAAACTTTATTTATCAATTTGACAGGAATACATATCCTGTGACGCGAAACATCATGGAAGTCTTTAATATAAAGAACATCATCATTTAAGCAGTATGTTCGATTCCAAGATCTTGAGCGAGAATTGATCCTTTGACTTACCCCCTTAAGATGATCAGTAATTTCTCTCAAAACCACGTCGTCACTCTGTAAATCAATCAACTCCTCCTTGGTGAAAATCTTCTGATTTAAATGTGTAACTACAGAAATATTTACTAAAAATTGAGAATCAGGTGTATCTGGAAAGTTTCTACTAAGGGTGTCTGCCAAGAGGTTGTCCGAGCCCTTGCAATATTGCACGACGAATGAATACTGTTGGATCTGTATAAACCATCTTGTCAGCCTGGCATTCCAAGAATGTGCAGATTCTAACCACGTGAGTGATTTGTGGTCAGTGACAACAACAAATTGTCTACCCTTAAGAAATGTGGAAAATTTTTCGATCGTATACAGTATAGCCAAAACTTCGATCTCAGTTGACGTATATGACTTTTCGTACGTTCTAAGCAACCTGCTGACGAATCCTAAGGGTTTCATTTCCCCATCCGTAATCTGGTAACAAAAGCCCCCTATCCCCACAAGAGATGCGTCCGTTTGAATATAGAACGTTTTCTCAAAATCTGGAAAGTTAAGGGTCACTTCATGGACTACCAACGCCTTCAGGTGCATAAAAGCTTGTTCAGCTTGTGTGGTCCAATGCCACTTCGTCTTAAGTTTCAATAGTTCATATAACGGTTGTGCCACCATGGCATAATTAGGAATATACTTCGCTAACCAGTTGAAACATCCCAGAACCCTTTGCAACTGTTTCAAGTTCTCAGGTTTGTGTAGGTTGACAATGCTTTCGACGTAGGAAGGATCTTTCTGGAAACCCTGTGTCGTGATTATATGTCCCAAAAACTTCAACTCTTGCACCGCAAACCTACATTTTTCTAACTTCAACGTAAAACCCGCGCATTTTAATCTTTCCAAGACCAGACTGACGTGCCTTAGATGTGAATCAAAATCTTTAGATTTGATGATGATATCATCTACGTACACCACAACAAAATCTAAAAATGATCCAAGTACCCTATTCATGACATCCACGAACACAGCCGTGCCGTTCACCGAACCAAACACAACTCTTTTAAATTGGTACAGAATACCCTCAAATGCAAATGCCGTGAATTTACGACTGTCGGTATGTAAAGATACCTGCCAATAAGCGTTTCCTAAGTCCAGCGAGGTGAAGAATTTACAGCCTAAAAATGAAGTCAACAGATCGTTAATCTTCATTGGCGTAAGTTGCATGAGTTTAACGTGTTGATTAACCTTTTTCAAATCTACACATAATCGTATCCCACCATTTGGTTTTGGAACCACCAGTAGAGGCGAACGATATTCGGACTGTGAAAGCTCAATCACCCCCCAAGCCAACATTTGGTTCAAATGATCCCTAACCTTATCCCGGTAAGCATAAGGAATGGGGTAATTCCTCGCCACGATTGGTTCAACAGTGTCCAATTCCATCCGATGTTCATACTCTCTACATAATCCCGGTATGTCAGTAAACATCTGTTCAAAGGCGCTTAACATGTCTATGAATCGAGAATTTAATTTTTCTTCTAAGTTCAGCGAACCCTTCACTTTGTGCATGAAAGACGACTGTTCATTTGCTGAAAGATCTATATTCATTGAAACGTTCATCAAAGACAAGTCCGGTCCCAAAGAATCTACTTCTCTAAGAGGTGTGAACTTCAAAAGTGCTTTACCATTGGGAGTATGATAAAAGAAAGCATCTACGTCAAAGTTTAGTTCACCGTGAACCCCATATATCACATCTAAACCTAGCAAAACGGGTACATTTAGTTTTTTCACCACTAGAAACTGTACATAATAATCATGCCCCCCCAAATTGATCATCAACTTCGTGATACCTTCCACAGATTTAGACCTCGAACCAGTATAATCTACTAATTTAATATTGGATGCTGGTTCCAATCTTGGTCTCGAAATCAACGACGAAATCGATTTCCAAGTGTTAACTTCGAGGAGAGACACCTCGGCACCACTATCACAGAGAGCATTATAAACTTTACCCAATATGGTAATTTTAATCATAGCAGACGTATGTCGTTGGTAACCCACATTAACAGGTACTGTTGAATTCATTGCATCAAGAAAATCACTCTCCTCTTCCCACGTATCATTAAAATTTACAAACTGTATAGCAGGAAATTTTACCTCACCCTCACCCCCTGCCCGTTGGTAAGAGCTCCTCTCCCGTTTTCCGACCTGATTGGTTCATTAGAAGTCTCTTCGACAGCATGTATCTCTGCCTCGACTACAATCTGAGAACTAGGTTCAGGACTACCACGACCCGCCATGGTAAAAATGCCCTTTTTTCTCAGGAAATTCAACACCTGAACCATTCCTTCCCTATTCCAATGAATGAGATCAGTTCTTCCCCGCGAAGGATTACCCAGATACTCTTCATATAAATCAATGCGTAATCCACCTTGACTGTTAAAAAATATGGGCGAAATATCATGCACCTTGACGTTTCTACCGTTATGGAACGATACAATGTATTCGTTAATTCCACGCCATTTCAACCATACGTTAGAACTCCCACTTCGCATTATTCTTGCTAATGGAGGTAAGGTTAACCAATGAATTTCCTTTGTTTTTTCCGACAAAAGTTCCAACGTTTCCAGCAGGTTGCGTTTAATAGTTTCCTCCGACTGAAAGTTCAGTATATCATTTGTCCCTATCATTATGACTACAGAATCAGCTAATTTAGAGCTCAATCTAAGCCTATTATTCAACTGTTCTGTGGTTTGTCCACTTACAGATAACCCTATTCTCCGATTACCTCGCTCGTCAATGCAAAGTTGGTAATTACCAAACCTTTGCGCAAGTCTGACAAACATGCTGTCACCTACTAATTGTTTCCCTTCCAATAAAGGATCAAGAGTATTAAACCAGCCTTTACCCCTTGGATGGTTATAAGGTAATGCGGAAGTGTCTTTATTTACGGGAGGATTATTCAAGGTCGAACCCACATCACCTCCTACGATGTGGGTAGAATCTCGTTTCCCAACGAGGAATCTTCTGTAGAATTTTTTCTATTTCGTAAGCGTCGCTTCGAATTAGGACTTACGTAAGCCTCTTTCCTTACGCTCGTCGGTGAAGTGATCATTTCCCGTGACCCTGGTCTAAGTTTCTCTTCAGAGACCTCAGATGTGACTGAGACTTTGCTCACCCCACCCTTAAACCCTTTGCCTTTAGGAAGTGGAGCGGCGTCTCGTTTAACATTTACATCCTGTAAAGATTCATAGTTTTCTATTATGTGTATCGCCTCCGCGAAGGACGAAACATCCTGCATCACGATGTGTTCCCTCAACTTATAAGGCAAGAGCGTGCCAATTTGAGCCACGATATGAGAGTCCTCCGCCTTAGGTTGAATGGAACGTAACAACTTAAAGTTCCTCGAGAAGAATTGTAATACACTCTCCTCCGAGGTCCTTTGATAGGGCGAGTTCAATACCTTAGCAAGACAGGAGCTACGCCACCTGGAACTCTCGTAATGGTTAATGAATTCAGTTTTGAATAATTCGTAAGTGACTAAGTGAGCTTTCCGCTCCGAAAACCAAAGTTTCGCGCTATCCGTTAATAATTTCGGAACATACTTTATGTATTGCATCGGGTCTATACCATATAATTCTAACAGTTCCTCAACCTTTTCCAAAAATTCAGATGGAGTTACCGTGGTGATCAACCCATTGAATTTCGGAAATTTCAACAAGTCTTGAGGCTTTATGCTGTACACTTTGGTACGAACCGCGTCCTGATTCTGGTTACGATCAGACCGTTCTTTGACAACTTCTAACACTTTCTCTACAATTTGCCCTTCCAGTGACTTAATATCATTTGCCTTCTCAATTTTCATCTGATCCAAGGACTCATGCATTCCCAGTACTTCTGAATCCAACCTCTTTGCTAGTGCTTCATACTTTGCTTCCAACCCTTCAGCCCTATTCATACACTCTACCCTATATTGAGAGACCGACAACGTGAGATCATTTAGACCTTCACTTGTCTTTATAACATCTTGCTGCAGCTCTAATATGCATTTACTGGTGCCCTCTAGATCAGACTGCAGTTTACCCACTACCTTACTTGTATGAGCTGCGAGTTCTGTTTTGAGTGACTCAGTGCATTCCTTGTTCCTTTCCTCACTCTGTTTAATAAAGGCGAACAAGGAATCTAATGTAACCGGTTCCTGCTCCGTTGCCATTATTAATATTAGCTTTGACAACAGCAATTAACCAACTAAAGATTAACCTACTTGAAACCCAACAAAAAATTCAATAACGCAGCCCCTCTGCACTTGAGTCCTCGTAATCTTGCGACGGACTAAATACAATTAGATTAAATTTAATAGATTGAACCCAACAACTACGACTCAATAACTGAGTCTCGACTATTCTGAAACGTTGAATATGTCATTGGTTCGAATTATTTATTTTGATACACTTTGCCTAGTAACGCTGGTTACGCGTACAGATCGCTGGAGATTAAAATTTTATACCTTCGGATTTCAAATAGGATTTCAAATAATTTACAACTAACAATAACCCCTTTTCATAGCAACAGCATTAACCCAAATTACACATGTGAAATTCCCCCTTTCTGAAAGAGAAGAATTAATCATTTAAACATTTTCATAAACATCAAATACAAATGGAAGAAAATGTTTTAGCACGTAAATATGAACACCAGAAACAGTAAACTTGTTTATTGTTTTCAATTTAACACATATTTCCTGCGTTTGAAAGCATCGACAATTTGTGCTTATTAAGTTAAGAGACATAAAATAAGAACTGTCGATACATGAACGAAAATTTACCCATCAAAGTCATTTAACATGCACCATTAATACCATATAAGGAATTACAAAGTCCTAATTACTTCTTATTTTGACATTGAACCAATTTTGGAACATGTTCCTAGTATATTTTGACTAGAGCTGTGCGTTTCTTGCACGAAAATAAATCGTTTTGCGTGTGCACATAGCCCTTATCAGACATGGCGTCGATGGCCATTTTGTAGATAACGCATGGTCTGTGACGTGTACTAGTACCGTTTCCCGTAAAATTCAACACACGCGAGATAGCTATCTCATAAACAACTTTGCTTAAACGTTGTAAACACGATCTTCGAGAATTTTCTTTCTCTCAAAGTCACTTAAGATAATTAATTTCCTCACCTGGTGTGTCGGGAACGACGAGTCCAGTAAGCACGAGTCCACTCTTACCTCTCTCCTCCCGAGAGCTCCATTCCTTTCCAACACTTATTTTTGCGATGTGCTTTCACTTCATGCTATTAACTGCCGTTTTGTCCTAACTGCCGATGTAAGATTCCTCCCTAAAGCACGGAAACGATTCTGATTTTCTCCACTGTAGTGACATTGCTTTGTTCACTCCATGTTTTTCTTCCGGAAGTCCTTCTCCACCGCTGCACACCCCTCTCGATCACTGTTCGTCATATTTGCAGAGCACATTTGTCTTTACCAAACAACAATTTTTTATGATTTAAATACCACACGATAACAGATATGTATATGCGTTAAAGAACCCAGTGTAATGCTCAATAAGATAAACTTTTTGCTGATAATTAACCAAAGGCATCTAGACCAAAACGCTGTATATTTTATGATTTTGCGCCATAACAGCGAATTGCCCATGCGTGCAGTGACCGACACATCAAAATGTCCTTGTGCATAAGGAAACCGCGAGAAAATCGGGTCTCAAACAAAGGAATTTACAATTCAACTGCGCACAACGGTCAGAGCCATCTAGCGATTCTTCGCGTAACTATTAAAGCAACAAAGTTTTCATATTGCATAGGCATTCCACCTATCGTGAATTCTTTGCACTAGACGAGTTCATCGTCTTTGGACCTGAGTTGGGCTATTTTACCCCAGCAAAACACACACGAAACTTAAGTTTCCAGTATACCTTATGACAGTTCGTCATAGTGTGTTCGTTTTAATTTCCCATCACTTCAAAACCCAGTGGTTCATCGTGTTCACCCTGTATTATATTAATATCCGATCGTGACTATTGACCCACCCTGTACTACAGATTCTAACTCGAAAAACAGCGTTGATCTCGTCTCGAAGAATCTGAAATAATCTATAATCCCACTTTCATCTCGATATTTAAAATACAGCCTTATCGAACTGCGAAGCGAGAGCGAGACAAGGCTTGGTACAGTGGAATGCATACGTATTACCAAGCAAATAGTCCATGGATATGTTAATGCAGTTTGTTTTGTTCAATGAAGAGTTTCAAATATTGAAACAAAACGTTAAACAAGCTGCTGGCAGTCTCTGCACCAGCAAACGTAAAAATTGATGGCCGAGTCTGCTGCCAGGCGCGTGTCAGCAGTAAGAATAAGCGTCAAATTTGCTCCTGCCACGTAATTCGTCTGCTGAGAGGATGTTACAAATATTAAGAACAGATGAAGACGAGGAAAATGCAAGTTTATAATTAGTGGGAATGAATGTACAGGTAATTTAGAACTTTTCTTTTTTAGAAAGCATTTAGCGATATTATTTTAATGCTAACAGAAATTAACCTAACTACGAGACCATTTAGGTTTATTATTACATAGAAGAATGCTAAGGGACCTAATCTTAAAACATTTTTGTGTAAGTAATCGCTAAAACTTTACAGTATGTGTTACAGACGTAATTGCATACGTGACATGATGAAATCACGATAAAACAAAGAGCGAGTCTGTTGCCACGCGCATGTCTCTGTTGAGATTACAGTAGTGGCCTCCCTGATGCCGCAGTGGTAGCGTCGTCGCCTTGTAATCAAGGGGTCCCGGGTTCGATACCCGGTGGAGGCACAAGTGGTTCGGATCCCACTTTAAACTGTAGGTCCAGTCCCGATTAGCCTTACTGTGCACAAAGTGGACTTAAAACAACAAATCAAGCAAGAGATTACCGTCGAAAAAGAACGTGGCAGCAGACACTACCAAAATTGATTCCTTATAATCTAGTTGGATAAGGGAGAAAAATTATGAAAATAGTTGTGGATAATTTTCCGAGCAATACTCGTGCATCACACTGTACCATTCCTGTGTGCGATGTAGAAACCTTTTATTAATTTATGTTACTGATGAAGTAATGTAACACGCAAGCCTATGACCAATTAATTTTAAAAAGAATACCAAGTGCCTATCCAATCATCTTGAATATCAGCTCGTTTGATATAATTTATGTGGGAACAGCGCTGCCACCTGTTAGGGGACATGGAAAACATCAATGTTTACCTCGTCTCTGTGGCAACTGACAATCGACGAGCAAGACTCGGAATCCGGCACCGTTTGGCGGGGAGGAACGAACGGACGAGGTAGTAAATTATTTAAACATCACGAGACGGTGCGTTCTGTCATGCGTTCTGGGCGTTCTTTCGTACCAAGACCACGTGAGGGCAAGGAAAATCGAACGTCGAATATTTTCCGTAGATAAAGCGGTCGTGTGGTGTTAACCCAGATTGCGATTTCTGGCTGATGTGCGCTGATTACCTCGAGCAATTATGTGATGTCCCAGAAAGAAGGAACGGTGTTTGTAACGCCAAACAGACTATATAACCGCGTTATGTGTACTAAGGAAGATAGCGTGAAAGTAATAAGTAAGTACTTGTTTTTTATTATGCACAGTCCCACTTGAAATAAATTCGTTTGCAATTATTTCTTTAGGGGCGAATTAACTGTGGAATTCCATTCCGCGAGACCGTCGGCGTCGCCAGAAATCTTTGTGGGGTCATCAGGTCGTTAAGATACAATAGAGCTATAGAAATAATAATAGATAATACGTGTAATAACAACTAAACAATTGTTATTATTAGGTTAGGTTAACCAGTTATCATTATTAACTAATACTAATAAACTTCTATTCTATTAAAAATTGTTTGTTATTGTTTGCTTTTGCTATTGTTATTATATATCTTATTGGAAGGAATTTCTCTGCACAGTGGCGTGCCCTACGGAGATGATGGAGGTCATAACCCCCCATTTGGCCCAGTAATCCTAAAAAAAAGAACTCTCAAGGCAGAATAAGGTAGCAAAATGAGGGGCGAATACTAAAAAAAAGTGAATGTAACCCCTTCCCCTTTCGAAAATTCTATACACGCCACTGTGTATACCATTCACTAGATGCGCAGTTATGAGTTTTAAATGTATTTTATGCACGGTTAGGCTATTCGGGACTGGACATACAGTTTAAAGTAATATCCGACCCACTATGTGCCTCCGCCGCGTATCGAAGCCGGGAACCCTTGATTACAAGGGAGCGACGTTACCACTAAGCCATCAGAGAGACCATAGCATTGTTAGGTTTCGGATTTTTATGTAATTACATTTTCTCCTTTGTACAACAAGTAGAGAATTACAAATATCGAGGTAGGAACGATATATATATATATATATATATATATATGAATTTCGTCGTATATATTTTGAGGTATATTAATATTTCCCGTTTCATTTTTATAAAATGCGGTATTTGTGGCATATCTTTAGTTTTCATTGAGTAATGCAGCTATGTTTGTGGGGAAAACATTCAAAATATGATTTATCTAAAACTTTGGTAATTTGTGTATGATTGTGGCAGACCCGCCACCTTGTTCTTTCGGTTAAGCTTCTTTTAGGCTATGAAAATCGCACAGTAGAAATTCTGTTCTGTTTGTATTTTGTTATTCACTAATGCCAGATTTATCAAAGAGCCATTACTGATTATAGGAGTAGTGACAGCACGCTAGCAGTTAAGGTAATGGTCGTGACGGAATTTCTCAGAAATCTACTTGAAATTTTGGATAGCACAGGAATAATGAAAATGCCCACCTCTTCATAGCTACTATTTCATGTAGCCTATATGTACGTTGACACTCCTGGGTATATGGAATATTCGCTACTGGCTATTTCGTCCTTGGAAACCACGATATTATCTATTATGCCTAAGTGTCTTCTTATGTAGACATTTGCTCTTTTTGTGGTTTGATTCTAGGAAGAATTATTCTATTACTTGTATTCTTAAAACTGTAAGTAGACTGGAAATATTATCACTAAGAATTTACTATATATATTTAGTATATATTATAGTCTTAATAATTTTCTCCTCTTTGTATATCTGTACGTGTGCACGATTTAGAAAAGTTATCATCCAAGAGTTCCCAAACGTTTTCGTTGCACGGCGCCCTCAGTGTATCGAGATTTTTTCGCTGGGCCCAAGTCAGAATGTAGACCTATCTAACACTTGCAGTGCTCTGTTAGTGTGGTTAGGTTGCTTGCCTTAAGTTAAAAAAATAAACATATATTTTAAATTTAAAAATATTTTACATGTACGAGGGGGCATCTAAAGGTTTTGCCTGTTGAGGTATATATTTTTTAATAATGGAAACAATGAACATAAATATAGTTTGTCTGTAATGTCTTCCACTCAGAGTTTCCCTTACATATAGTTCCCTTCACGTTCAATGCATTTGAGCTAGCGATTCACCCAGGTCTCGAAAAAGTTTGGAAAAATTCCACAGAATGCCTCACCGTTCAGAGCTGATTTAACCTCCTGGAGGTTCTCGAATCTCATGCCACGAGGCATGTACGTGGTGCGATTGGAAAGTTTTAAGACTGGGCGCGTAATTTCAAAATGGAAGATCTTACAGGCTATTGTGATGGATCTCCTTCAAAGTAGTCAGTTCCCTTCCGACTGATAGTTACTGTAGTAATTGTGAAAAACGCGCCAACTAGGGCGGCAACGAAGAAAGCAAACTACTTTTATGCACACACACAATGCATAACCTGTGTTCTAATAGCTTTAGAGAAATGAGTTAAAATTTCGAGTTGTTGTGCATGCCACACCTAAAGTTCGTAGGCTCTATTATTTAACAACCTCAATATTTCATCGCAGTTCGCTTGCGTCATGAGATTCTACTTTTGTCCCATCCAAGATATAACACAAAGAACTGGAACAACAGACACGAACGGCAGAGAAGACGAAGCTTAACACTGAACAAAACAAAAGATCTCCACAATGCTAAGATATGGCGCTTTGGCCACATTTCTTATTTCGAGCGGAATAGCCCCGTGGGCGGAATAGCCCCGCTGTACCCCACTAACGTGTACTTTAAGGACAAAAAAGGTTATGTAATAATTATTAACAATTTGGTCCAGTCAACAGAGCACCTGACTGTCACGCAAGAGACTCGGTACGGGTGATCTCAGGTAAGAATTTTCCAACATTGTCCCTACAGAAAGCGGATTTGGGGATCACTCAAACTGTATAAAGGGTATCTGGCAACAACCATGGTGTGTAACGGCATGGTGCCGACATCGTACCTCTGCACCTTCCACATGTGCGAGGACGTATTTAGGGGGGAGGGGATCAGGATACCCCCGAAAGACTTACCAAGTATCAAAATAAAATAATGAAAATATACTTTTTAGCATTTTTTTATAATCGAGGGTTATTTATTTTCGCCGAACTTTCTGGAAGGCAAGGATTAGATTGGGATCATAACGCTTTGAATGACAGTACCAAAGAAAATTTATGCACACTACTACGTGGGTCGTTCAATATATGTTTCCGTATGCTGTAAAAAATGTTATTTTTAAGATACATTAGAAAACTATACATACATGTGTTGGAGGATCCTTCCTCACTTCTCCACACAATCCCCATAGAGATTCAGGCATTTGTCCCTCCGTTGCACCAATTTATCCATACCCTTTGCAAGAAAATCAGGGCTCTGGCTATTGAGCACTATTCTCACATTCCGCTTCACTTCTTCATCTGTTTCGAAATGGTAACCTTGCAATTCAGACTTTAACACAGGAAAAAGATGGAAATCACTCGGCGCTAAATCGGGCCTGTATGGAGGGTGGGGCAGCCGTTCCCACCCCAATTCTTAAATTTTGTGTTGTGTTTGCACTGCTGAGTGGGGGCGAGCGTTATCGTCAAGAAGAATGACACCAGCTGACGGGAGACCTGGTCGCTTATGTCGAATTGCATTTTTCAGTTTATCCAATGTTTGACAATAACGGTCAGCATTAATTGTTCTTCCTCGCTCCAAAAAGTCCATAAGCAGAACGCCCTTAGCATCCATGCCTCTGAACTCCTTATGACGCGAGGCCGCGTTTTCCGAACACGCATTTACTTTTCGCCCTTGAGCGCATGCGCCTTCACGTCTGATAACGAATCGATTATTGTTCCTTGTAGACGAAGGATGGCGCTTGTTAACCATGTGCTTCTTTTTAATGGCATTTCTTTATACAATATTTTATAGCACAGGGAAACTTATATATTGAACGTCTCTAGTAATAAGCCGTAGTGCAACAGCCCGTGAGGGCCCTTGTCCTACCCATTGACTCCCTGCCTCACTCCCACCTGCCGAAATGAGAGATCATCCAACCAGTTGCAGGGTGACGTGTGGTCAGCACGACGAACACCTAGTCGTTGTTGTAGGTTTCCTTGACCGGGATGTACACCACTACTTATGATAATATGCATAAAATATTAATCAGGAACTTTACTTTTCGTCAACTGGATATAATATAATCTTTTGTTATTGAATAAATATTCAATTCTCTATCTAACATTCATTTCCTTGCCAGGGCAGTTGGTTTTACCAAATTTTGGCGATCTTCACTACACGTAAGCTAGATAATAAATAAGTGCTGTTTTATATATATATATATATATATATATATATATATATTCTTAAACAGTCTTTATAATACATCTATTCATGTAATTATATTAAGATTATTAATTAATTAACCGTATTCATATTATTTTAATTTGAACATTATTATTATTGTTATTGAGACACTTGGTTAGGACCCCCCAGAAATGCAATGAACAATACAATAATAATAAAAAAAGTTGCAAAGCAAAGCGAGGGAATTTTTCCGAAGAAAAGGGAAATGGGAAAGAGATTCCTACACGGATGTCTGACTATCACTGTCCGATAGTTTGCGGTAACTTTCACCTTTGGCGGACGAAACTTCTACGCTGTAAACCCTTTCCGGATGGTTGTCTTTAGAAACGCTCTTTTCAAATTCGCTGTGAAGGGAAATTACTTTATCCCAAAAATTGAAGTCTTTTTTTTATTATTTTTCGAGAGAATACCACTCTTGTGGAAAGTGAATTATTTTCAAAATTCTATCCGAAACTCTTGATTTGGCGAATCAATATGGCTCAAACAGGTCCAATTGCATTTGGGTGAAGGTGTGACATTAACCATTAACTTCCTGTGAAAGTCCTTGCTGTTCTGATCAGCAATACTAATAATGGTAGCGAAAAAATATTCCTGAGTTATTTTACCCCTTTTGTTTGAGTATACCGTATCTGAAATGCAAATACGTTTCCTCTCCACAGATAATAAAATTTCCTCCTTTTTCTTCATTCTGGTTAAACACACGTAGCTAAGTGCCACATATCTTGTTATTTTTTTATTTGCCTGCAAAGCAAAAAATAGGTTAAAAGCTCAAATCGTAGATCTATTTGTAAGTTACCTCTTTTCATGGTAAATCCAATGATAACACGTAGGGAAACACGTCGTGATAGGTTTGTTTGTACACAATGTGACGTCACAAATCTCACACAACGCAGGAAACAATCGAATGTGGTGCAGTGTTGCGAAAAACGTTGCTAGGTATTTAGAGCGAGTTTGGGAGTTTATACAGACGCAATTAATTTTAGCTTCATAGTGTTTTTCATCATTTGGTGCGTTTATTAGTTTTTCCCTTAATGAATTTTAACTTCAATGCTGCCAAACGCTCTCTCCGTCGATTTTTAGACGAAACCTTTGACAACCTCCTGCATGAATCTCCGTCTCAAGAAGAACACGACGTACTCTACCAGGAGTACGTGTCGCATATGAGGGTGGTAGATTTTGCCAGAGATCACATCGAAGCCTTCAACGAAGTTGTGTCCACTTCCGGAGGTCGAACCTTGTGTCCCAGGGATAATACACACCATCCAGTTCGCAATGCAACAAGACGATCCAGATGAAGAGGTGACGGCGTCCGATTATGAAAGCAGCGAACAAGTAAGTGACGGCGACGATGAGAGTAGCGAAGAAGAACTTGATATGCGTTATTGGTCCTTTTTTCGTGCTTGACTACTAACCGCAGCCGTGGAGCGTTCGGAAGACATTGAACAGTTCTTGCTTGAGAAGCAACGAGAGAGAGAGCTCAGATACGACAGTGACATTCAAACGCTTCTGGACGGAATGAACGCTCCTGGCTTGCGTCGGAAATCTTTGGACCAAATCGTTCAGGCAGTCTCACCACCGGCTCCCCTTGAAGTCATTTCCATAGCCAACAGACAACGAAGAACTCCTACCGATGTGTTTTTTTGCGTAGACGAGGTATGGACAAAGCTCCAGAAGCTACCAGCATGGCCATCTCTGTCAGACGCCAGCGCCGCTGTCCCTCTGCTTTCTGGGAAGATCGAAATTCCGCAAAGCAGAGAAGTCTCTCGCGTGCCAATGTGCCGACCTCTTCAATGTCCCGACCAAGACTAACAGGTCGTCCAGGTGAAGTCCTCGTCGTTCCCGAATGATAACACATTTGAGCTCCTTTCTCAAATATTTGGCCACAGAAAAGTTCAGAGCTGCTTGCAGCGAGTCAAGGAGGCAGTAAGAAAGGATGTCGAGAAGTACCAAATGAAGATCCGAAGAGAACAGCTGGAGGAGGACGAGAGGGAGATATGTCAAACGGAGATGGCCGATATCCAGAGCTCGGTTGCGAAAAAGTTGCCCGTAAAGTTTAACAAGGTGAAGGAACAATTTATCTGCGTGTTGAAGCAGCAGCGAGGTCAAGTCAACGTTGCGAAAAAGAGGCAGAAGGTCTGCAACTCTCTCAAGGCGATCCAGAGAAGTGCGCAGTCCGAGTTGAAGTACGCTTGCCGCGAGATCATCGCCAGTGCAAACGTAAAACTTAGATCCAGAAGAAAGACAACACTCAATCCAACCTTGCGTTGCGTGCAGCGCTGATTTCGCTGTCTAAGCAGCAAAACTTCACTCCAGCCTCCTTTCTCCTAGAAACTACGTATTTACACATAATAAATTGCAGTGTAGTTGTCTTGACTCAACGTAGTCAGTTGTGTTTTAAATTACCAACAAGCACAAAATATGTAAGTTCTCGTTATAAATAAAAGCTTAATCTTATCTGTCACTTATGTTTAACCAGTGGTATAACTTCCCAAAAAATATACTGAATATAATAACAGGGTGTCAACCTCACCAAAAAGACAAAGTTAAAGCACAACTTAAGATTTTTCAGGATCAATTCTTCCAAATTTCAAAGTTATTTAGGGAATAATTCTTCAAATTTATTTTTCAAGCGTGCTTATTTTAAGTTTAATTTCAAAATTTTCAGGCAGTAGACACCCTACATATCCATACGGTATAATAGGAATGTGTGTTTTTTGGGGAATAATTCTCACACCTATACCATCAAGTGACTTTGTTGATCCTCTTTGTAAATAATTAAATCTGAAAAACGTCATCTCTTCCACATAGTTTAACACTATAATTTTATGCACATTATAATTTTTTGGATTTCTGATTAGTATAGGGTAAAAAAAACGTGCGCACGGGGGGGGGGATTGTTGCCCCTAATGCCCTCACTTAGAAATTTAGTGTAATTTAACTTTAAATTTATTACCGTTATTAAACAATATTATAGTCTTAAAAAAATTAAGTATTTTCAAGCCGACGAAAGTTCCAAGCAACTACGGAGGGGTAGGAAGGTGCATTATTTCCTATAAAGTTGAACTATTCAACTTCGTTCTCTAGCAAATCCCTTGTTATTAACACTCCCACACACTTTATTCGTTAGTTGTGTTACCTCAATATAAATTGCTCATACATAGGAAATCAATAGCGACGATTGGGTGCCAGCGGGGGAGGGGACAGTTTACTTTGTCTTTGTAGACAAGGATCAGAATTAAATGCCATAGTGCGGGGGTAAAAAGTGAGGGTGGGGGAAACTGCCCCCACACCCCCTAATAGTATTTGGAAATGAATAAATCATGTGTAGTTCTTTTGAATTTGCTGTACGAAACCACGTTTATATGTAAAATAGTCTCTGAACCACAGAGGATTGAGTAAATAACATTGGTGCGTGCCACGGAAGTTTGAATTCTTCTAATGTAATGATTTTCGGGGGCACACACTATATTTCATACCCATGAATACAATAAAGCAGTGAAATTAGGTTTTCCTCTCTCAAATTGAACTGTCATCAAGGCTTTTGTCCCTCCCTCCCCCCCAAATTCAGAGGATCTGCACACGCCTATGATCACCATAAATGAAATATCAACCTTCCATGACAAGCAGTTCTCATCCTATGAAAGGTTCTGGCTTCTAAACTCAAATTATTTTTTTTTAAAAAAAAGAGAAAATGCAGTTTTCGGCAAAGATACGTAAAATTCCTATTGCTTTGGAATCCAAAGTATGTCGTACTTCTACATGTACATAAACGAAAATTGTAAACAGAAATGAAATATCAGAAGTTATTCCGGAGCAATAACGAGCTTTTTAAAGGTTAAGACTTTCAAAAACAGGTCCATGCATGACCAAACTCGATTTGCGCCCCTTCCCCTTATGCACTTTGACAAAGTTGTTGATTTGTTCCAAGGATACCATTTTCATCCACTTGCAGAGGCAACTTTCGATGTGGTTTCTGAACAACCATCCGAAGAGGAAGTTCAAGCTATTAGCATTATTGTTGAAAAGGATCGGAGGGGGAAATGCTGTGTTGTAACTTGACAGACGACTTTGCTACCGGAGGCGGGACTCAAACCTATGAAACTTATCCTTTATCATTTAGTTTTTGAACTCCCCTTTCGAAAGCAGATAAAGTAGGTCGGATTTCTGGAAGTTTTGTTTTCTCGGCTCCAGGCATCTTCATTCTTATTTCTCGAAGGTGTGGGAAAACTGTGAAGGTCATGTGGTGTAACCAATTATATACCGGGTGTTCCAAAAGTCCGATCTCATTGAGAAAGTCGGAAAAATTTTAGTAATGATAATTTCTCTCAGGTAAACGAATGTAGGTGAAATTGATACCAGGAATGAAACGTACACTATGCGAGAGGAAGCCGAAATTGTGATTCTGCATGCCTCAGGTCTCTCGGTAAGTCTCACCCGATCATTGCGATAGATGGAACAGGAACTTGGAATTCCCAAAAGCTCTGTGCAAAGACATAAGTTTCACCCTTGCAAAACCCAGCTTGTGCAGGGACTGCATGGTCATGACACTGACCGTCGAGAAGAATTTTGTGTTCGGGTTAATAACAATGAAATAAACAGTGCAGATATCGTGTTCGGTGACGAAGAGGGGCATCAATTTGAACATTTGTTGCCGTAATGTTTTTCCTCTCTCAAACAAAGGCTATATTAGATATCAATATTCAACATTCATCACTTCCGACTTTCCCTATGAGACCGGAGAGTTTTGGGACACCCTGTATATATGTTGTTTGTGTATGTGTGTGTGTGTGTGTGTTACTAGTTTATTTAACACGACAACATAACGTTGTTTCAATAGCAGGTTCATAGAGGTATGCCAGAGGTGACCTCTTCGGAATTCCCAAAATTTCAACTTTTGTTTCACGTAACACATCCCGGAAGCTGCAAAAGAGTCTCTGGCACATTCATCTACAACCATACTACTCCTCTGTATTTTGTTCCTTGTTCATGTGTGTTTGTGATTATTCCTTCATCCATCTCAAATGATCACAAGTCATGCTTATGGCCGAGATTCATCCAAATCGGCAGAAAAGCCTCAAAATATAAATACAAACACGTAAACCAAGTTTTTGAAAACTGGTTAAATTATCAATGAAATATTTCCAATTCAGAAATATACTCTCACGTGTACTGGAAAGCAACAAATAGACCAATCAAAACGAACCCTTTGGAATATTGGGGAAAAGAGGAAAAAGAGGCCTTATCAACATAAAATTCAAGAGGGTCATGAATTAGAAAAAAAAGGTAAAGTGCTCCCCTGTGCTTAGCACCACGCCATGAAGGCGTATAGGGGGTGTGGGGGTAACGCCCAACACTTTCTTGATCAGGTCATGAGTGGTGGTGATGTGATCAGCATCACGCCCCTGACCGCCTTTACCCCCCAGGGTTTCCCCCAGGTACCCATGTCATTCGACGCTGGGTGGGCGCCGGGACCGCTTCCTATGTTAGAAAAGTTCCCGGATTTGAACCGGCCGGGGATCAAACCCGGGACCTTGAGCATGGTAGTCAGACGCGTTACCGACTTTTTTTTTAAAAAAAGGGGGCCAAAGATAACGCAAATAGCGCCAGAGACAAGGGATTACCTTGAGGTAAGCCATTACTTACTACAAAGGGCTTAGAGAGAAATTCATTTACCTTTGTTTTGATGTGTATACCTTCCATTAAATTCCGAATTTGAGTAATAAGGACCGGTTGTATACCCATGTAATTTAACACCTGCCATAAATACTGGTGGTTTACACGATCAAACGCCTGAGAAAAGTCAACAGACACTAAGAAAGCATCCGTCTTAGTATTTTCACACAGTGAAATACAATCTCTTATGTTGGATAGCAGATGATATACTTTTTTATTACCTAGTACTCCATATTGAAAGGGCTGAACTAATGTTTCTATATTGTTTTTTAACCTGTTTAAGATACATCTAGTTAATATTTTATAATCCGTATTAAACATTGTTATGGGTCTATAATCAACTGTCTTCCGTGGATTCTCTTTTTTTGCTATGAAAATTGCAACCCCCGTTTTAACAGTTGGGCTGAAAAGTTCGTAGGCTGACTCATAGATGGCGTTACTAAAAATAAATCCATGTAATTTTTACTTAGTACTAACCTTCAAAAGATACGTGTATAAATTTCACAGCTGCCGGATAATTAGTTCGTGAGATATAGCATTGTGAGTGAAGCAGCTTTTGTTATTGTGAAAAAATGGATAAAAAAGAATTTCGTGTGTTAATAAAGCATTGCTTTTTGGCAAAAAAAAAATACTGTTGAAGCCAAGGCTTGGCTTGATAAACATTATTCGGACTCTGCACCAGGAAAATCAACCGTTGAGAAGTGGTTTGCTAAATTTAAACGAGGCGAAATGAGCATCGAAGACGATGCACGCAGTGGACGCCCCAAAGAGACTGTTACCGACGAAAACATCAAAAAAGTCCACAAAATAATTTTAAATGATCGTAAAGTGAAGTTGATCGAGATAGCTGAGACTTTAAAAATATCGAAGGAACGTGTTGGACATATTGTGCATGAATATTTGAACATGCGAAAGCTGTGTGCAAAATGGGTGCCGCGCGTGCTCACAATCGATCAAAAGCAACAACGTTTTGATGATTCGGAGCAATGTTTAGCGATATTCAACCGTAATAAACACGAATTTTTCCGTCGATATATTACAATGGATGAAACATGGCTCCATAACTACACTCCAGAGTCCAATCGACAGTCAGCCGAGTGGACTGCACGTGATGAACCGAATCCAAAGCGTGGAAAGACGCAACAGTCGGCTGGCAAGGTTATGGCATCAGTAGTCTGGGATGCGCATGGTATTATATTCATCGATTACCTCAAAAAGGGCCAGACCATCAACAGCGATTATTACATAGCGTTGTTGGAGCGTTTAAAGGATGAAATCACGAAAAAACGGCCCCATTTGAAGAAGAAAAAAGAGCTGTTTCATCAAGACAATGCACCGTGTCACAAATCAATGAAAACGATGGCAAAATTATATGAATTAGACTACGAATTGCTTCCCCATCCACCATATTCTCCAGATCTGGCCCCCAGTGACTTTTTCCTGTTTGCAGACCTTAAAAGAATGCTCGCTGGAAAGAAATTTAGCACTGATGAAGAGGTAATCGCCGAAACTGAGGCCTATTTTGAGGCTAAAGAGAAATCGTACTATAAAAATGGCATCGAAAAATTGTATGACCGCTATAATCGTTGTATCGCCCTCGAAGGCAACTATATTGAATAATAAAATCGAATTTTGTCAAAAAAATATTTTTTACTATGTTAGCCTACGAACTTTTCAGCCCAACTGTTACATAAGGTACTCAGTTGCCCTGTCGTAAGGACCGCATTTACCCATTCTGTTACCGTAGGTCCTATAAGGGGCCAAAATTGATAATAAAAGTACCAGAAATTCCATCTAGGCCTGGCGAGGATTTCGATTTTGCCGCACACACTGCGTGATAAACTTCGTCTATCGTAAATTCTGTTCCATTTTGTGTCTCATTTTCAAACTCAGCATGAGGACAATATTGTTGGATATATTATGTGGAATCAGACAGGGAATTACTTGGAACATTATATATTTCACAAAGGTTCTCCCGTAATAAATTACGTACAGTTTCTTCGTTTTGACACCATTTTCCTTCATTATTTTGGAGTTTGGTAATTACATTCTTTGATTTACTTTTATGTATTTGAACTACATGATTTAAAGATACATTTTCATCGGGGTCAATATTTATTAATTTACTTCTTGCCTTTATGCTATTTACCTTTTTGGCATATAACTGAAGTAATTGCGCCTTGACCTTTTTTATACGACTTTGTGTCGACCTATCCATTTGTGCCTTATTATGAAGTTCTCGTAACACACAAAAATGAAAATTTACTAAATTTTTCCTATTTCTCATCTTTTCTATACAATACGTACGACAAAGTCTTTGGAGGGATGGTTTAAAAACTTGATCCCACCATCGTATAATATCGGTATTTCTCAGCGTTCTTCTTTCCCATGCCGTTTGAAAGGCTTGAATAAATTGATCCTCTTTCAGTACTATGGTATTCATAATCCAATATCCCCTTCCCACATGTATATATTCAAATGGGGATCTCATTTTCATTACTACTGCATCATGATCGCTAAAAATTACTGGAATTACCTCAATGTCCGACACCAAATGTTGTAAACTATTATGAACATATACATACGATCTAAACGCGATGCCCCGGTTTGTGTTTTATAAGTAAAGCCTAATTTTCCTGGTTGTAATTTTTTCCATACATCAACGAGATTTAGACCAGTTACTAAAGAGTTGAGTTCTGGGAAATAACTGAAGGTGGAAGTTTGGTCTTCTTTATGTAACGTACAATTCCAATCTCCGGTAACACAAAGTCGATCTGTGTGACCATCTAAACAAGGGGCTAATTCCTGTGTTATAAAATTTCTACGTCTATTTCTATTTTGAGTACCAGAAGGAACATACACATTACAAATACTTAAGTTACCCAATTTACCAATTATTTATTTATTTATTTATTCGTTTGCTTCCTACAGAGAGAATCTCCAATTACAGGAAAGCTTACATAATTCAAATAATAAACATATAAAAGTGTAGATTACATACAAACACACACACAAACGCATTTATACACACAAGATTATAAGTGAAGTACTACAGGAAAGAAACATATATACATCCAACCATATACATAAATATTCATTCATTATAATCCTTCCACCGGGGTGAAGCTGAACATTTAACATATTTAAACCATGACGTACCAAAATGGATGTTCCCGTATAATTTTGAACACACTTATTATATTCTTCATAATATTGATGACACTTCAAGGAAGGAACCCCCACCTCTTGAATACATGCAACATCTACATTATTATTAATTAAAAATTCACGTAAGGCCACAAGTTTAGTGTCACTACTTAACTTATTTACATTTATGGTTGCTAATCGGAGAACCGGATTGGCCATTTTACTTTGCAAGAGGAAAAAAAGGGGACATATTAGTATAAATAATAACATTGCGCAAACATTGTTGGTCATTTTACACTCCAATTTTTTTTTTTTAACCTGTCCTTTTGCAATCTCATGGCTTATCAACCATTGGCTGTTCATTACTATCAAATTTGGGGTCATTTGTTTTCAAACTTTTCGTCGTAGGATAAGCAAACGAAGTATTTTTTTTGTTTATTTTTACGTTTCTGTATTGTTTTACTTACAGTTCCAGCCGATAATTTCTGTGAGGAGGATCGTAGTTCTCTCTTTCGCACACCTCTATTTGGAAGTAAGGAATCCTTTTCAACATCCGTTGATTCGTCATCTTCTTCATGTTCCATTAGATTTGTGTGGTCCATTTCTCGGTCTTCCACCTCCTGGGTTGGTGTGGCGTCGATTTTTGTTTCCACTTGTTGTTCAGGGAAGGAGTCTGGTTGCTTCCTTGTAAGGGTGGACACGTTTTCCTCAACTGGAACGGTCGGAATCAATGGGGTAAGGGGCGTCTCTTGGTCGCTATTGTTGTCATTCACTTTTTGGTCACAGGTCTGCTGGGGAATTCCATTTTCCATTCCGTCATCTTTGTCTTCCATGGATAACTGCACTACCGCTCCACTATAAGATCTAATGGGGCGAGTTGGAACACGTAATACCGTTATTTTCCGGCGAGGACAGTCCTGTTTTTTGTGAAGGTCACTAGCACAAATTTCACTCGTGGGTGTCTGTCCAGTATATATTATGTGCGCCATAAATTTATCGACCTGAATAAAGGACGGTACGGGTTTTCTCAATAACATTTTCACTACCCGCACTCCGTTTTGTACTTGATATCTAAACTTCGTGCTCCATGTTTCACGTGTGATGTTATCTACTACACCGAAATCACTTAATTTGGCACTTATATATCTATCATCTAATTCAAGCGGGAGATTAAACACTCGAATATATTTCACTTCTCGGCCAGCATCACTAAGTTTCACTTTTGTCATCTGTCCATTTTCATAATGGAAGTTTACCTCACCAGAATATTTTTCTAGGATTTTATCCATTGTTGCTCGTCTTACTAATCTTACATATACACCGCGAACAGTTGTCGGTATCTGTATGGCATATATTTCATCTAATGTCAATTTAAAAGTTCCGTATATAAATTCATGTATTGCACTAGCACTCGGTTTAGTTGTTCCATTATCAAAGCTTACCTGAATGGTATTTTCACGCTGCATGATGATCGTATGTTGTCGTTTCAAGTCTTTTCACAAATTCAGTGGGGAAAAATCCCAATTTGATCGCGAAACAGTTCACCACGGTACTCGGTTAACTCGTTTACAGCAGCTCGCAACACGTCTGTACTCTACCGTGCCGTGGCACTGACTGTCCGACTGAGCCACCGCGGTCATGAATTAGAAGAATGTAAATTTATAAGTAGTGCAAAACGAAGCATAAAATTTATCATAAAGAATTTTTCAATATTTTGTTATGTAATAAAACAGACCTAAGCAAACATGCAGGCTTATTACATCCATGTTGCCAGTTACTTTTAGACAAAAATCACCCGTGAGAAATGCAGCACTTTAATACTTGAATCTCAAACTGAATAAATAATAAGTTAATATCATTATTACATCATCCATCAAAAATAAATAGTGCACACTCAAAATATTACGATACAAGGATAGCATTATCCAATATGGTAAGAATATCAAAACTAACCTGTGATCTTGTTCTTATTCACTTGAAGACTCTTTGACACAGTGAGAATATTGTGTCATAATGTGCCAAAAGCAGCAATGAAACACATTCATTTCTTAAAAAGCAGATTATGTTGGCACAAGGCGCAAACATTAGTTTGTAAACTTATTTAGAATAATTAAACCGAGTTTCGAGTTTCTTAGTGAAATTTTCTTTCAAGTTATGCGCATATCTGAAATTTATGCTGAATTACATATTTTACCACAGCAAACGTCAGTTTCTGTCCTTCCATCATTTCTTTCTTCTTGGTTTACTCTTTCACTCTCTTATACCAAACTATCCCTAGGAATGAGAGAGAATAGGCGAGACAAGTTTTACAAGTTTTAGCACAGCCTCGTCTCGTAATTGTCGGTGGCTTCTCGCTACAAATGCCTATGCCTCTCTCTCTCTCTCTCTCTCTCTCTCTCTCTCTCTCTCTCTCTCTCTCTCTCTCTCTCTCTCTCTCTCTCTCTTTTGGGCATACATTCACATTTTGTGGATCCTCAAGTTAGTTCAACAAAACTTCTTAACAAGCCGCTTGTAGACAAGACATGACAGTTTTGTCGCGGACGGACAGGGACGGATTTAAAATATCTCACCCTCCATATTTGTCTCTGTGAAGGCGTCCTCGATTGTGGATGTGCTACATGTACACATCTCTCGAACCTCCCTCCCCTTTTATTACAATTGCTGCCAGACCTATAAATATATTTCCCCACCTCTTTCCTGCTTGGAGTTCTGTTGATGTTGAGAACGCATTTGCAGGGTAAAGAAAACACAGATGTCTTTTCTGTTGTTTAGAAATTAAAACTCTCTCTTCCTATGTGCAAAATATATTTCTATATTTCCGTATAAATATATAAACAGCATGTATTTTTACTTTTTTACAAGGGAGAGTCAAATAAAATCTTTAATTTGTTTATGTTTCTTATCTAGTAGATTTCTGCACAAGTTTGCTGCATTTTTAGCACAGACCTATTTGCTGATCTACATATATTTTCAAATTTGAGTTAGTGCCTTTGGTGTCCACGTGCAGTCACTTATGAGCCACTGCGAAGGCTTTTCCACTCATCTTCCTGCGAACTGAGGCCATTGTCGAAATTTCTCCTCCATTAGTAAACTTGCTGGTGCGATAAGCATGCACAGAGATATTTAATTTTCATTTGCCGAGAAATTTCTGTAATTTTTAGGCTGGCAGAGGGCAAGAAACCACTTCTCTTCACTTCTTCAAGTAAGTACAAGAGGCGCCATCTTTAAAATAACAAAAATGGCGTTTTTGAAGCTCACTTTATTATTTTTGCAGCCTCGAGGTCGTTTTGTAAATAACGGTTTGACACCTCATGTAAATTTGAGCTGCATACAGTCTGCCCTACAACTTTTATTGGGCTTTTAAGGCTTCAATTTGACTCTTGTAATACTACAGAGCAAGTTTGTCGCCCCAAAATTCTTGCGTCTCTAGTCCGAAGTCCTGCCGAGTGGTCGTCTTGCAGTCGTTTCGACCAGAGTTGAGCAGTCGAACAGACTGTGTGAGCGGGGCCTAAGAAACATCACGGCCGCAAAGCTGGTCGAAAGACTTTCAGGACCGACATTATCGAGCGTTTCGGATGCACTCGACGAAACGCTTCTTTTTTACAGTTTTGAAACCAATCTAATTTAGTTCCAACTTTGGCCACGTACTGGAGGCGGCGGTGTCGGCGTTAGGAGATGCCATTCATGATTTAACTCCATTCCTAAAAGTTTGTTCGCGGAGGAGACTTTATGTAACCTCTACCTGCCAGACTTCAAACTTCTCCAGTTTCACGGTGGGAGACAGAGGATAAACAGCTCAGCCTTCCCACACATCCACCCTCCACATAATGCATCACGGGTGTGTCATATTCCGTCTCCGATCGTTACTCAGTCGGGAACTTTAATCTACGTTATTGCACAAGCTTCCAGTTATTGATTCCGCATTCTATTGTTGTTTTTTTCATCAGCTGATGTTATGTTCTGCAGGGAGGGAACTGTAATATAGTAAAAATCGATGTCCTAAATTACTTTGGAAACATCGTAGCCTGAGGCTGAAGTCAATAGTTGTTGCAAACGATCGTCGACAAACTTATTTCAAGTTTCATATGCACTCATAGTCTCTAAACCGAAGTCAAACTTGTCTTATTTTGAAAAGATGATCGTAGCTCTTGCAGGAGATAAAGCTTTGCATCCAGCAGCGATGGTTTTATATACGGGCGTCGGAAGCAGCGTACAGGGCTGACGTATCCGTCCTCCAATAATCCTAACACTTGGGAAACAGTATAATATTGATGTATTTTACACTGTCCTCGACAACCGTATAAATTAGGCGAGAGTTTCATATGATGATAGGCTCCTATCGGGGAGTCGCGGGCTAAAACTATGGATGGACGCTCGAATCCGACTCTGAATTATTAAAGTCCAGAATTATTCGAAACGGATAAGATCGAATCCTTCATCTAATGTCCGAATCTCGATTCCTGAATCTAATATTGAAATCTCGAATCCATAATCTAATTTACGAATCTCGAATCTTGAATCTAATTTCGATTTTGAATTGTAGTGTACTGGCCGCGTGGCAGAGGGGTCAGGGTAACACGCTACGCAAAGGCGCCTATGTTCGAACAATGGTCTGGCCTGTATGTATCACAGTGTCTCCCATAAACAATTTCATGAATTCATCAGTCTTCATCACTGTCGCGATGAACCTAACAAGTAGAAAAACAACGTAAAATAACCAAAAGAGAACTGCAGTTTTCGTCCCGGTACCAAATATATTTAAATAATGTACAGGACGCTCCCTGTCCGCAGAAAGAGTTAGAGGGCCCGGCCCTTGCTTCGAACACGTCCCTGCTTTTCTCCCTAAAAATATGGAAAAACTTTGTACCGGCAGCTAGACGATTACACCAGCTGCCCTTAATAAAAGATTATGCTCTCTAAATGTTTCTAATACCTTAGAATTAGTCTTAGATTCTTACGAATGATTGATCAATTCAACGAAAGAGCTCTCACGAAATTAGAAGGCAAACACTTACCTCCCTTTTACTCCACTTGTCTTTGCCTCATTAGTTATGACGTTTAATGAACGGCCTGCAGAATTACAAGACTCTACTGCGATGTCTTTATTTTTTATCCGAAGAGTACCGATATTGTTACATGGGTCGATAGCAGAAAGGCTATGCAGAGCTTGTCCGATTAAGGTCCTACACCATGCTCACGTGTGGCAACGCTGAGATCGATAAGGACATGAAATGCTGCACGCAAGTACGGCGAGAGGAAAGAAAGAGGAATAGATAAATGGAAAGAGAGAATGATGAAAGGACAGGCGTATAGGAAAAGAAGGAGAAAGATATATAAACAAAGAGAAGGATAGGAAAAGAAAGCAAGAGTATTATAAAAAATATAGGTAGAGATATATATAGGAAGAAGAAAGGTAGGGACAGAAAAGGAGATAGATAGAAAAAGATCTGGAAAGTAAGAAAAAGAGAGAAAGAGGCAATAGAAAGAAAGAAATCTAAGGAAATATAGAGGGAAAAACAGAATGAAAGTATAAGGAAAGAAAGAGAGATAGTAAGAAAGAAATATCGGGAGCTGTAGGAAGACTGTAAGGAAGAACGAAAGATAGAAAAAGAAGGAAAGAAACAAAGAAAGACAAGGAAATAAAGAGAGACAAAGGGAAATACAGAGAACGAGAGAACGAAAAGAAAGGTGGACCTCCGGAAAAACAGATCGTCGATCCTTGAGTTCTCCAAAAGAAAATTCTTTAACGCACAACCCGCTGGTAATCGAACATGACTTCTTATAGAACGCACAGTGGCTATTTCTCCCTCCTAGATAAGAAGTCCGGGTTCCATTTTCTGTTGCCTGATTACAATTCTCTCCCTCGCTGATAAGTACAAGAATACGGAATACCTGGAAGTAAAAGATTTGTGAGAGGAAATTATGTTAACTCTTCGGTTATCAAATGTGACATAGAAACCGATTGTATTTTACGCAATTGCAGGCCCGGAAGTTTTCGACCAATCACCACACATCGTTGATTGCGACATTCAATCCTTGGGGAAGTGAGCGAGCCTACCACGCCACAGCAGCTTGAAAGGGAGTTACTTTCGCACGAACTGAATTCGTTCCAGTCACTGCTAATTGTCTTTTTCGATTTCTCAAATCTCTCGGGAATAATCGGGAGGTTAGGGAGTCGAGAAGAGCCTCCAATTTTCTCTTAATTGCTCACTGATGTCTAATTAAATCCCTTATCTCATACAAATTTTATCCTGCTTATTTCCAGGTGGCAGGATCTTCCTAAACTCCTGTTTCGCATAAGATAATCGGGCGTCACTTTTGACACGCAAATGTAACAACTCTACATTGAATGTATGTGGAAAACACAGAAGAAGAGAAGTGTTGGTAGGGAATAAGGGGTTAACTTTTCGGAGAAGCTTGTCGTGCACCTTGGAACTGCATGACTAACAAGGGTCTGGCGCCTGGAAAGACAGCTAATGTATTCTTCGCTGTTGTTTGTATTCTGTTCATATGTGTATTCATTCATCTAATTACCAAATCTTTATCTCTATTATCCAAAAGTAGCAGAAAAGCGATGTAAAACAAAACGAATACCGTTTGTGTAGATAACATATTCAGAGGGTTGTGGTAGCATCAGTATCTCGACCATCTCAGATGCTAATCTATGAAGGTTGCTCACTTACAATACATTAAATGGAGATTGGATATGAAGGAGTTGCTTCCATAACAATGATCCCCCGTTCGTTAGTTATCTGGACTATCCGGCGGATAACCAAACAGCCATACGGACAGATTCCAACTCAGTTTGTGTCTCAAGTTGACGTCATAGTCTCGTTTGAAATTACACGTCTCATAGTTTGCTAACCCGGCAAGGGACAATTTACACAGCATATTATTAGCAAGACGTGAAAAAACAAGCCACTGGTAATGGCATTGGGAATAAGAATTGAAAAATATAATATTACTAACGGCATAATCATGGCCTCTCCAATAGTACTATAGTCACTCTTTTCTTGTAATCAAAGTTGCTTGAGATTGCTAAGTCAACTTTATGCACAGAAAGGATAATCAGGACTGGAACTACAACTTAAAGTTGGATCGGAACCACTGTGCAATGTGCCTCCACCTGGTTTCGAACTCGAAACCCCTTTATTACAAGACGATGACGTTTTGTAATCGAAGGATCGCAGGTTCAAATTTTGAGTTTTTGTTTTCAGTCCACTTTATGCACAGATATGCTAATCAGGACTGGGCTTACAGTTCATAGTGGAATCCGAACTACTGTGTGTCTCTACCGGGTATTGAACTCGGGATCCCTTGATTACAATTTGCCGACGTTACCACTACTCTATCTGGAAGGCCCGATCGCAGGTTCGATTCCTGGCGGAAGTGCATTACACATTTGTTCAGTTAATGTAGTGGCTTAAACTCTCGTCTCGTAATTAAAGGGTTCCTGGTTCGATGCGCGGCGGTGGCACAATGGCTCGGATAGTACTCCAGTCCCGAATAGCAGAGCTAGGAATTTTAGGTGCAAAAATTTGCCAATAAAGGTGCAAAAAAGGTGCCAATTTTTGTACAAAAAGGTGCTAAAATAGGTGCTAATTTTCAGATGTAAAATTTATTGTGAGCAGTGCATACATATATGATTTTACTTGTCTGGATAAACACATAGATTCTCTGGTTTTATATCGTTTAATATAACAAAGCAAAGAAAAATCTCTGATACATTACTGTAGAAAGCGACATAAAGGAAAACATGCTTTTCTTACTTGCTTAGAATTAGTCAACTAGAAAACTGTTAAAATAGATTACATTCAAAATTTCTATGTTCTTCTGAGTGAGGCTACATCTGCGGTCACTAAGCAGATACTTGTAAGTTGAAAAAGAACGTTCAATGTCAACAGACACAAGTGGTGCGTATTTTGTTTTCAACCAGTAATCCACATCGTTGTTGGTTGCGACTTCTTGAACATCAGGGTTTTTGGCTAAACTTTGTTCTAACTTCTCTTTCCCGACCCCTTGCAGCTCTCGTTGCACATCCATCAAAACAGTCCACTGTGCTTCCTTTTCAGGACACTGCTCCTCCAGTTCTGTGATTGCAGTAGTAAGGAAAGAGAAGCAATGTACAATATAGAGTTCATCTTGCAATTCCTGTTTAAGTGCAAGTTTTTTGGCTTTTCCACAGCTGAGGAATCACTAGGCAAAGCACCTAAAAATTTCGATATTGTATGGAAATGATTGCAAATAAACACTGCAGCTTTTAACCATGTACCCCATCTAGTGAGGATGGGAGAGGGTGGTAGCGGAAGTTTCGTAATTTCTACGTACTTCTGTATTCTAGAAGGAGCCTTTTTCAGTATTTTCTTAATGGTAGACACAAATTCGTTCACATATGTATATTCATCTTTAAGAGCTTCATAAACTCGATGCAAAACATGAACTATGCAAGTCACATGTTTTAAGTTAGGATACATATTCTTCAGATTAGAAAATGCAGCTAACATGTAAGATACTTGATCTGTAAGAACTAACCACATTCTATCATATTTTACGCCCTCCGGTCACATTACAAAACATGCATCATTGAAACTTTGCATTACACTTGCATTATCTGTTTTGCCGAGAAAATAAGTTTTTAAAAGCATGGGTTTTACTTGATGTCCATTGAGAAGTGCTACTAAAATATTCAAAACGTACCTGTTTTGCCTATCTGTGGTTTCATCTAGTATGAAACAGACTAGATGGTCAGCTACTACTTGCCTGATCTGCGAGATTCTAGCTTCATAAAGAGGTTGAAGGTAAGATTTCCTTAAGGTGCTCTCATCTGGAACTGACTTCCCAGTATATTTTTGCAAATATGATTTCATGACAGGATTGCTAAGTTTCGAAAGAGGTATTCTACACGCTATAAATGTCCTTGCTGTCTCACTGAAAAATTCATTTGTATTTCTGGAACTCTAAGGTGCAAGCACCTCACCAACGAATTGCTGTCGCTTCCCACCTTTACCATCTCGTAGTTCTTTATTCCTGACGTGCTTTCCACTTCGTAGATGCTGCACAGCCCGGCTGCGTTGGTGTTTGTCATCAACAGCAATAGAAATATCACACACATCACACCTCAGAACAAACAGATCCATCACTCTGAATGCCATCACCGCTTAACTGTTTAACAATGTCCTGCAGTTTCCCAACATTTACTTTATGTTTTGGCATGGTGAACAAGCAAATCCGATTCATCGATCAGTCGATCACAGACTGCAGTTACCTTGCTCGCTGAGACGGGAGAAGGAAATGAAAACAAAACAGCTTTCCTACAACAATTCGTAAACAATACAGCATAGGACAAAAAAGAGCACAACTTCTAGCAATTGTAACGCGTCATTATTGGCACTGTTTAAAGTCCGCGCGCTTACTACATTAACATCCAAGAACTGAAGAAAGCCGATTCAATGTTGTGCAGTAAAGAAGAATCGCGTGCCAAGAAGCAGTGCCTCGAATGTTGGTGGGGTTAAACAGCGTGAAAGTTGTATTTAAAAAAAATGATAAAGATGCAAAAAGGGCGAGAAGGTGGAAAAGGTTCTGAGATTGTGAAAAAGGTGCAAAAAGGGGCAACCGAAACACCATGAGTAGAGTTCAATTCGCGCTTATTTTGGGGATGAGTAACTTTTTTGCTCATTTTCACACAAAAAAATTTAAGGTGCAGCACCTAAAATTCCTAGCTCTGCCGATTAGCCACCTGAGCATAAAGACTTGAAGAAAAATTCCGACTTTGCCTGTTTAATGAAATTTCAACTGAACAACCAGTCTCGATTAGCCTCTCTGAGCATAAGCAGTCTGTAAAAGGTTATAACATCATCACTAGAGCCCGGAAGTTTGGCAAAATGCCTCTTTTTATCTACTGCATATATTGATAAAATTTTTCCGGATATACGTTTCTTATGTTGTTTCGAATGTTTTGGAAGCCTTTTAATTTTGCCTATTTTGCCTATTTGGGACCCCACTGCCTATTTTTAATTATAATGCCTTTTTTTGCCTCTTTCAATGAAATTTGCCATTTTTTTTAAAAAAAATGTGTGTATATAAATTATTTTTCTCCCAAAAAACGTTGTTGGCATTTATTTTTCTTCCTTTTATTATGTGAATAATTTTCGCCTTATTTAAGTAATATTGCACTCACGCATGTTTCAACATTGCTGAAGGAGAAAAGTGTGAAAAAAGTATTTCATGCTGAGTCAGGATATTGCCTTTCGGTTAACATTTCTTGTGCATGATTGACTGCTGAAGTGGACAGGTTGATTTCGAACACAAAGAAGATATTTCTGAAATCTCCCTCTCGAACCCGAAAATTCCAGGAAGTTGCGATTGAGCTTAGTTTATCTCAGCAACCAGTCTTGACGAGATGGGGAACCTGGATATCAGCAGCTATATATTATGCTAACAACCTTGAAAAAATCAGTGAGGTGATCGATGCTCTTCCAGAAAATGAAGCGGCTTCAATTCGTGAAGTGAAAAAACTCCTGTGCTATTCAAGTTTATTTTTGCACATTATGGTGCATTGCCAGAGACAATTACAATTATAGCATCCATGAAAATCTTCGAGGAATCTATGCAGCAGATGATGGAAGTGCCAGGAGAAAAGGGGTCAGCTGTTGCGGAAAAGTGCAAAAGGGTAGCGAGTGCAAATAAAGACTTGAAACAATTTAAAACAATTTGTGATATTCTTAAAGGTGAAAATGCTATTACCGAAATTAGTCCAGCTACATTAGCTTGTTTTATGTATGCTCCAATAACTTCTGTCGAAGTAGAAAGATCATTTTCTATTATGAAAAACATTCTCTCTGACAGACGACTATCAATGAATGTTGAGAACTTAAAAGCACCTTGTAGTTATGTGCAATCAAGACGGAGAAAATTGAAATGCTCTTCCCAATTTAGATTTTAACATTTCGCCAGAAATTATAGATAAAAATAAGCGACTTCCAAATGTGCCTTTTTTCAGTTTATTTTGCCTTTTTTTTCATTTTTAGTGCCTATTTTCCACATTATAAATGCCTTTTTGCCTGCCTATTTTAACGAAAATAAATGCCTGAACTTCCGGGCTCTAATCATCACAATCATAATAATTCATAAATCGAATTGAAGAATGAAGGTGAATATTTCCTGTAGTCGAATTTTGTAGTTTAGAGAGAGCTCAACCTTTTGGCGCCAGCACTCTGCGAGAAAACCTATCGGATTCTCAGGATAACGGCATGACTACATCCAATCGAATCAGCACTGGAAGACGCTCCTGAATCGTCTTTTGTCCTAAGGATTTAGATTTGAATGAGAGCTTAGAGCTCGCGTTATCACCGGAGAACACCCCTCTCGATTCGGGAAGGGGCCAACATCGATCTCCAGAAGCTCCGCCTTTTACCACCTCATTTCTCCTTTCACCGTTCTCCGTCACGTAAATTCTGCGAAGAAATGGGGAGAACGGAGAAAGGGCGGGCGTGATCACGCATAATTCATCCGAAGTGATGCTCCTGGTGGAAGTCTTTTCCGGGGACACACTTACCTGTGTTGTTTCCCGGATGCAAAGAAGACCGTGGGATTGCCAGATATTTTCCTTCGGTTGGACTCAAAAGTGGACGAAATATTTTTAGACGGACTCTTTCTTTCTCTTTCTTTTTTACCCTGTTTCTGTATCTTTCTCTCCCCATCTCTTGCTTTTTCCTTTTCTTTCTCTTTATCTCTTACATCGTCTATTTCTTTATCCTTCTTTTTCACTCTCCTTTTCTTCCTGTTTCCCTCGTCTTGCTTTTTCTCTCTCTACCTCTTTCTTGTTTTCTTCCTCTGTTTCAGAATCTCTTCTTTTCTCTCTCATTCTTTCCTTTTTTCTCCCTTTCTTGCTTTATCCGTCAGCTTTCTTTATTTTCATCTCCATAACTTTTTCCACATATAACCATCATTCTTTCCCTTTTCTTATCTGTGTCTGCAGCTCTTCTTTCGCTTTCCCTCTTCTCTTTGTCTTCATTTCTGTCTCTTCTGTAGCTGCTTCTTATTCTTTCTCTCTATTTCTGTATCTTATTCCTTGGTTCTCTCTTTTTCCCTGTTTATACCTCTCTCACTCTCTGTGTGTGTCAGAGAATGAAGAGAGAGCAAGAGAAGAATGAAAAAAGTACAGAGGTCACAAAAGAAGATGATTTTCTCTTATTTAGTGTTGCTCTTCTGCCACTTTAAGCCAATCGCGACTATGAGGATGAGTGACGACATGATGAAATTGATGAAGGGATACTCATAAAGAACGCCCATGTCCGAACCGGGATTCGAACTCGGAACTCCTTGCATAGTAGCGCGCTGGGATAACCATTCCACCACGGAGGTCGGCAAGACGAAGGGAGGAGAGAGGGAGAGAGAGAGAGATACTGAGAGAGAAAGGGAGAATGAGGTTTTGAGAAAGCCAGGAAGTGCGTGTGTGTGTGTGTGTGTGTGAGAGAGAGAGAGAGATAAAGATAAGGAAAGGAATGAAGGAAAGAGGGAAATAGATATGGAAATAACTATGGAAATCATCACGAGTAACAGCATTTCCCCACAGATTCCCTAATTAAAAGGCCGGCTTCTACAGCGTAAAAGATGAAAATTAGGGCTACTGGAAGTGTGAAATTTAAAATGGATAAAAGCTTTATTAAACAAAAGGGGGAATAGAAATGCGTCTGCACAGTCTTCCTCGTTTTCTCTCAAATGGCTAATAAAGAAAACAACATTACAAATGAGTCTGTGTAGTATTTCTTACATGAAGCGTTCACATTCTGAACATGTCTTCTATTGTACGGACACTAGTGCCAAATTTGGAATAGCAGTGATGTTCTAAGTAGTTATGGTACCAAGACATAAGACAGGTCCTCTCGATTTTTCACACGAGAACGAGTCAAGACCACCATATTCGACAATTTTAGAGACGAGGCTGAGAGCGAGGCGAGGCATAGTGGCATATTTAATGGCGCTATCCTGAATGAAATCTCTGAAGCGTTCTGGAGAAAAAAATCCTTAATGACATTTTTAAAATTTCGTGAAGTAATTAATATCCTCTGTACTACGAGGGTCACTATTTATATTTTGAGCCTAACAATGAAAAAACAGGAATTTGGCATTAAAAACTTCTTTATTGTTTTTCGAAGTATTCTCTTTTATGGTCAATACACTTTTGCATTCGTTCGAACCATTTGTCAAAGCAGTTTTTCCAATCTTCTTGAGACACCTCCATAATATGGTTTTTGAACGCATCAACGGCGTCTTCCGCCGACGAAAATCGTTGTCCACGCAATTCATTCTTGACATTCGGGAACAAGAAGAAGTCATTGGGTGCCAAATCAGGACTGTACGGCGGATGACCCATCAATTCGATTTTTTGACTGTTCATAAAGTCGGTTGTTAGACGAGATGTGTGACAGCTGGCATTGTCTAGATGAAGAATGATCCGACGGCGTTTGTTTGTTTTCCGTATTTGACCGAAGACCTCTGGCAAACAAATTGTTGTGTACCATTCAGAGTTGACCGTTCTACGTTCCTCTAAAGGCACAGTTGCCACATGACCAGTTTTCCCGAAAAAAAACAGGCGACCACTTGTTTCGATGTGCTTCGAGCTTGAACAACTTTTGTTGGATTGGGTACATCTTGAAACACCCATACAGTCGACTGCTGTTTACGTTCCGGCTCATATGCATATATCCATGATTCGTCACCTGTTACAATCTTATATACGTCTTTTGAAGTACCACGATTGTATTTATTGGGCATTTGTTTGCACCAATTGACGCGAGCGTCTATTTGAGTTTTTGTCAAATTGTGTGGGATCCAACGAGAACATACCTTTCTCACAGCTAAATGATCATGTAATATTTTATATATGCTGGTGGAACTAATGCCTATGGTTGCCTCAATCTCACAGTATGTCACATGACGATCTTGCAGTATTAGGTTTTGCACAGAATCAATGTTTTCTTGAACAACAACTGATTTTGGACGACCTTCGCGAATCTCGTCGGTGAGCGAATGGCGGCCACGATTAAATTCGTTATACCAGCGTTTCACAGTGGCAAAGGATGGGGCTTCATCGCTAAATGTGGAAGTAAGTTGATCGATGCACTCTTGTCTTGATAATCCACGTCGAAAATCGTAAAATATCATCGCACGAAAATGTTCACGAGTTAATTCCATTTTATTGTTGTCGCGCAATCTCCAAGGCAACATAAACAACACAAATGAAGCTATTGACAAAACATTTGAACTACGTTATGGTCAATAATGCCAGACGATTCCGTGCAAACGTCAAATTGCGCCTAACTTCAATCAGTGTTGCCAAGGCTCAAAATATAAATAGTGACCCTCGTAGGGCTCTAATGAACTATTGAATCACGTAGAAGACTATGGAAACAGAATAAAAAGCCTCATCCGAAATGAAATTAACCATTTCAAAATTATGCTTTTAAGGGAAAACAGGCGACAAAAACATTCGTGCCTGTCATACAGCTATTGATAGTTTTAGATCTCTTCCATGTTAAAAGGAAAAATAACTAAGTTTTACACGGAATTTACCCTGTCTTACTGGGGGAATATTGCCGATATCTCAGTTAAGCAGAATTCTAAATATTATCCCAATAATGAAATATTACAAATGTAAAATGAATTACCTTAAAATTCCAATTAAAACTGTAGTGCAGACTGTATACAGCTCAAATTTGCATGAGGTATCAGCTGCTATTTACGAAATGACCTCAAGGCTGCAACACTAATCAGGTGAGCCTCAAAACACCATTTTTGTTATTTCAAAGATGGCGCCTCCTATACGCCCTTGTATAAGTGAAGAGGAGCGGTTTCTTGCCCTATGCCAGCCTAAAAACTAAATTTCTCGGCAAATGAAAATTCAATACCTCAGTGCATGCTTACCACACAGCAAGTTTACTAATGGAGGAGAATGTTCGACAATGGCCTCAGTTCACAGGCAGATGTGTTGAAAAGCCTTCGCAGTTGCACATGGACCCCAAAGAATTCTTCTTCTTAAGGTATTCAGACACTAACTCAAATTTGAAAATATATGTAGATCAGCAACAGGTCTGTGCTAAAATGCAGCAAACTTGTGCAACCCTATATACAGAAATATACTATTAAGGTATATTAAGGTTTTCATTTAACACTCATTTGTAATTTGGAGTTATTCCGTCCCCAAAACTGAACTGACGAAAAACAGTTTTGTTTACAGTACGTTAGATGGCAACTCTGAAAATTCGCCTCGCCCTTACTATGCTGAGGTTTCCGCACAGAAAATTAAATTTCGTCTGAGAAGAAACGGTTTGCTTTAATAATCCAAATCGTTCCTTTTGTGCAGCATATGTTGCGGAAGAAAAGAGAGGAAAAAACCCTTTGTTAGTATCGAACAATAGGCAAGCACTGAGTAACAATTTGGAACTACAATGCCTTATTCTGAATTATAATTTTTTTTCTTGAATGAAAAGAATATTCGTGCCTGCTTTTTAGCGAGCGTCACTTTTGTTCTAGAAGCTGTTACGAGAACAACATGCCCCCGTTATTGTTTAGTGCTCAGTGTTGCCATATTCCGATCTATATAAATAACCAGTTTATTGGCTACTTTATAAAGGGGCGTTAAGAGTTTTCGCTTGTGCTAGTGGTTGAATGCACAACACGGGCTTTCTGGAAAATCATAGGCGGATAGGTAGAATGCGAATTCGAGTCATGCAATATTTACAGTGAGTGTAAAAAGTGTTTGGACACCATTGATGGTACGTAAACAAGGGATCCGCTCAGGGTTGTGGGTGCAGGTAGATGAGTGGAATGAAAACCACATTATTCTACCTCATATACTTGTTTATCTGATACAACAGGAAAATACAAAATATAAAAAATAAACCATCTATAAACAATAATAACGAAAATATCTGATATTTTGAACACAAAAAGTCTTTGGACACTTGCCATTCTTGTCCATATTTTCTGCAAATACAAAAGCATTTAATATTTTGTTGGATTTCCTATGACACGAATCACTGCCCAGAGCCTGTCTGGTATAGATTTAACCAGATCTGCAGTAATCTGAGGTGAAATGGCGTTCTATTCTTCCGGGACCCATGTTGCACTATCGTATTCAATGAGGCAGCGCTACTGCCGGTACTGAGACTTGCGAACTGACAGCTGCGAGCGAGCTCAGAGGTTGAAGGGGTCAGTGGTACGTGTATGGCAGTCCAGGTATATTGATCGTGTTTCACAGAGGTCTTTTTTTAATGTTTTTTACTAAGTGTCCAAAGACTTTCTGTGCCCATAATTTGTGGCATTTTTGTTATAATTGTTCATGGATTGTTTAGGCTATGTTTTGATATTCTTATTAAGTTCTTGTACCAAGAAGAAATAATTTGAGGTTGAACTATTGCACTTTTATCCCGCTCACCTACCATCATCCAGAACGCCAATAGAATCCATTATTAACGTAACTACTGCAGTGTCTAAACACTTTTTACACTGACTGTAGTTGGTTTATGAACTCTTATGAATCATTCTATGCCAAACCAAACCGTAAAAATGTTGATTGAAGAACTGGCGGTGTGTAAAACTGTCGATATCCGCTGCCATTTGACTACCGTAAAAAGAAATCATGACGATTTTAAAAGGATTAATTACCATTACTTAGGTAATAAAATTAATGTAACTGTATTGATTCCGTTTTTAACAATATATTTTGGTTGCACACAACTGAAATTTACAATAATTATGCATGATAAGATCTACAAATTTAATAAAAATATTGCGTTCCGTTTTGATAAGTTAACAGGCAGACTGTAAAATTTTAACGGTAGAATATGGTAAATTTTACCGTTAACTTTTTGTGGACCTCAAAGAGTCAGATTCCCATGATAAGTATAGCAAATTCCTTAAAAAGTAATGTGCTCACCTGTGCTTTGCACCACGCCATGAAGGAGTGTAGAGGGTGTGGAGTTAGGGCCCCACACTTTCTTGGTCACAATCGAAGGTGGGGGTGATGTGACCAGTACCACGCTCCTGGCCGCCCTTATCCCCCAGAGTTTCCTCCAGGTAGCCACTTTATACGACGCTGGGTGGGCGCCGGAGCCGCTTGAACAGGTGGAAACAATCTCGGTTATCCCCCGCCGGGGATCGAACCCGCGTCTCTCGCATGGTAGCCAGACGAGAAAATTCCTTAGCTTTGTTGATTGTTAAAGTTTTATTGGAAGTGTTAAGAAGTTAATAATCATTACTCAAACATTTTGAGAAATAGAGAAATATCTTCGAATGTACCGAGAAAAGAGATTTGCTGGTGTTATTGAAACGTTCTTGATCCAGGCTATTATTGGATATGAATAACGGCAGCAGCAGTAATAGCAGTAGTAGTAGTCGATATTAGTCAAAAGTGGCAGAAAAGCGACGCTAAATAACAAAAATAAATAATCAAAATGAAGAATAACAGTAGTGTTCATAAATTTTTGAATTTTCCAAATTCTAAAAGTATTTCATTGTTGAAGACATCAAAAACTCTTCTCTCAACATTAATGTTATACCCTTCTCGCACATATGATGTGAGTACCTATGGAACAGAACAGAATAGAACAGTTTTAAGTCCACTTTATGCACAGAAAGGCTAATCGGAACTGGACCTACAATTTAAACTGGGATCCGAACCACTTAGCCATATGCCTTCACTGGGTATCGAACCCAGAACCCTTTGATTACAAGGCGACATTACCCCTGTGCCATCGGGAGGTCCCTAGTAGCCATGGTTTATCTAAGTTTGAAGATGGACCAGAAGATAAATAAGGAAGAAACCACATTCCGAAGTGTGCCCACATGTATTAAAATCTGGACTTAGATTACAAAATAATTTGTACGGCACACGCAAATAAAGCAATAATATTACTCACTTCGACGGATATATCACGAACAAGCAGTCACTTGGAAGGTTGGTTCAAAACTAGACCTTGTGGCTTTCTTCTGGGGTTGGCAGCACTGAAGTCAAGAACTCTTCCTCATCAGCCAGGCTCAGTAGGTGTGAAAAAAGACACGAGCGGAGAGGAAAAAAGAAAACGGTCGATCTGTACGGAAAGGACCTGGCACTAATGATTTTCCTCCTTCAGTTTTATGCACCAAAAAATCTCTTGCACATCCTTTCACTTCCGTTTCGCCACTCTCTTGGCTCCTCTTCTCTGGCCTTCGCTTTTGAAGCTTCCGAAAAGAAAACAATAATAAAAGGAGGCCGAGAAAGGAGTGAGAATCGACTTCGTAACGAGCTTCCATCTGCAAAAGAAATACCGAGTTAATTAAATGTAAACAAAGAGCATATTTTTCTTTATAAAACTTCCGTTTCCTCGTGGGAAAAAAAAGAGACGAAAACAAAAGATCACGCAGACGAATCAGAGCCATCTTTTGAGCAAATAAACTGTGATGACGTGACGCTTCTACCAATTTGATATAGCATTTGTCTTTAAATTCCTGATCGAAATCGTGTATTGCTTCATGTGGTAGAATTGTTATTTTTCCCTCCAGCAGAGACTACAGAAGTGTCTCGTCGAATCTCTGGAGAACAGATCTTTGTCAGTACGAGACCTGGCCGCGTCCGAATCGGCAGCAGATGTTGCCTAGAGCACCGTTCCATCCGGGGACTCATGCTACCTCCGTTGTCCGAATTGGCGGCAGACATGGAGCCGTAGGGGAGATATGAACGGCGCGACAGGTGCACGCTCCAACTCGCTGTGGCCCTGTGCTTGGCAGCCATATTGCAACTTCCGCTTTGCGGAGACAACGTTTAATGAATAGATGATGTAAAACTCGGTGATTCTTGGACATTTAATCGACAAAACTGAATGTAGACAAATTGAAAATGAAGAAATCATATGTGACATTTCTAATATTTGTAGTTAATAGGTGGAAATCATTGAAACGTGTGGTTGACGTCTCCCTTCTGCTTCCATCCTGTGCGCTTGCACCCTAGAGCGCGGTGGGTGACGTTAGGGACGACACCTGGCGGGAAAAGTGACAACCATACTGCAAGGAGACAGATTCGGACGACTTCGACGGCAGACTAAAGCAACGGGAGAGGACGGGACGGAGCGGAGCGCCTGCCAATCCGGACACGGCCTGAGAATGAGACGGATGTCTGTCAAATCAGGAAGATAACAGGATTTCCGAGAGTCTGAATCAAAATCAAAGTGCGAATTTAAGTTTTGCTTTTGAAGGGGTGGGGGTAGGTGTTCGTACATGGGAATAATAACAATAATATTATACAAAGCAACATTGAATATCATAATAAGGATAGCCATTTTGGTCTCAATATCTTGACAGGAGACTACATAATTATATAACATTTTATTTACGGACATTTATAATGCCGGACTGACAACTTCTTCATTTTGGACGACAAGACGTAAAGTGTAGTTTGAGGTGAGAATTTTGACATGGTCGTTATGCAGCCTGCCTACAATATTAAAAATGATGCAGACAAAATTAACTAAATTGGTGCTTTCACATGCTATTTACTCATATGCGAATTAATTATATCGGATTCCTCGTTGTCATTTAAATTACAGTATCGCATTTATGTCTGAGAAACGTGTGAAACAGTTAAAATGCACAAACTGTTCTACTGCGTAAAGCGTAAAGCTATCGGTTTCTAACCAACACGATGGCGCCCCACCTCATTACGGAAATTGTGTTCGTCAGTACCTGGATGTGCAGTTTCCCAACACTTGGATTGGACGACGAGGTGTTGTGGAGTGGCCACCACGTTCCCCTGACCTCACTCCGCTGGATTTCTACCTGTGGGGACATGTCAAGGCCATCGTTTACTCCGAGAAAATTCGAGATATTGTTCACCTTAAGCAACGCATCATTGACGCATGTGCCAGCATGTCATTTAACTGTGAGTGGTCATGGGTTCATTACGAGCCTTGTTTGCGGTGACAGACACAAAAACGTTGATAACTTCGTCCCTGTTGGTGCTAGAGCAAAATTATGCACATCGTTGAACTCGTGAGAAAATTTCCTATTGAAATGAGATATTATACGACATGGTTTCTATTTGAACTTTTAAAGTTGCATTCAAGATGGCGGATTTCAAGATGGCGGTCGCCATCGTCATATGCCCTATAACATTTTCCTCCACCCCTATTACAAACCTGTAATGTTAGTTTTTGGAAATATACTGCCATTTAATTTTTATTCAGGTGTTTCCAACTTTTGGACCACCCTGTATATACGTATATATAAAAATGTATGTTTGTCTGTATATATGTATGTATGTTAGTTCTCGAACGTCTGGAGCAATTTGAACCAAACTTGGTACACATATGACTTACAATCTGGAAAGAAATACTGTGGGGTAAGACACCTCTGACTCCCCTAGGGGTGCGGCTGGGAAGGGGGTGACGTAAAAATAATCGAAAACCATCGATATTAGTGTGGAATTCATAGTTTTCGGGGTCGCTAAGATGAATAGTGACACTCCCAATGCCGTTCAACTCAGAGTTCATCACCTGTCGGCATAGGGGGTGAAAAGTAAAATGTCAAAAATGACCTAACTCTCGAACGCCTGGAGCAATTTAAACCAAACTTGGTACACGTATGACTTACAATCTGGAAATAAATACTGTGGGGATAAGACACACCTGGGACTCCTAGGGGTGGGGGTGGGAAGAGGGGGACATGTAAAAATAATAATAAACGACGGATAATAGTGTGGAATCCATAGCTTTCGGAGTCGCTAAGATTAACAGTGACACTCCCAATGCCGTTCAATTTATTTATTCTTGCTCCTGGAAGTTAAGCTGAAAATGTTGTTTATAATCAAGTTTTGAGTTAAATTAATATTATAGTGAATTAGTAAAATATTTTACTTTATAATTTGTATACTGTACTTATACTTTTAAATAGCTGTAAATAGAATTAATTACACTTTACACTATAGTTAGAATTCATTATTTTCCTGTCTAATAGAGCATTAGGATAAATAAATACTCTGGCAACGCCGGATAATCAGCTAGTGGAATTATATAGAAGATAAGTAAATTGAGCCGATCGCTATAGTCTACCGCGTTCCCCGTCGTAATCTATGTTGTTCTTTCTTTCGTTCTTCATGGTGAAACAATGAATCACACTGAAAGAAGCATGACGAGACATTTCTCTAGTCTCTGCTGGAGGGAGAAAGAACAATTCTACCACATGAAGCAATACACGTTTTCGATCAGTAGTTTAAAGACAAATGCCATATCAAATTCGTAGAAGCGTCACGTCATCACAGTTTATTTGCTCAAAAGATGGCTCTGATTCGTCCGGATATTTTTTTTAGCACGCATTCAGGCATACCCTCCTTTTTTGTTACAAGAATCATGTATGATACGTATCGTCAAATTAATTCTAATATTGATATGTTATATAAGAAATAAATAAGCTGTGGAGCAACAACTCGTGTGGTCAGCACAACGAACTCCCAGTGGTTGTTGTAGGTTTCCATAACCGGTTTGGGCTACTCATTCGTAGCTCTCCAATTTCCTCACGATGGTGGGTGGCTACCGGTCCTATACAGGTAGCACAAGTCCCCGGATGGAAGGGTGCTCTAGGCAACATCTGCTGCCGATTCGGAATCTGCCAGGTCTCGTACTGACAAAGATCTGTTCTCGAGAGATTCGAATTGGAGAGCTACGAATGAATCCGGACGTTTTTACTTTCGGACTGCGAACAGAAATAAAAGTTGGGCCATGGATTAAAAAGAAAGGACTGGTCGCCTTATCCTTGACAGTTCAAGACAACAATGAGCGTTTTCTTGGAAAAATAATAAATTATTTAGTGACAGCATCCCAACATTTTATTTAATATTTCGTTTCGAATTGGTCGAATATTTTTGGGCATTCGTACATCTCTCTCTCAGAAAGAGCAAGGGTCCGCTCGGGTCGAGAAGATATTCATAGGAAGCAGCACGTGGAAAGGAAATCTGAATGACAGCCTGTGGTAATAGCTGGAAATGGACGTCGATTACAAAGGGAAGCAGAAAACCCTGCATCTTCACGCAAGCCTTAGCGTCAACGGATCGATTGCTTCAGACCAACAAATAAAATGAGAACCCGAAGCTAGTCTAGCGTGACGACAGCTGGGTGTAATGACAAGACATTTTCGCCGTGCTGCAAAGGGAGGCCTGTTGTGTGGGCAGGGAAGGGTTATTAATCAGAACAAACCAATAGTATTGAACAGACGTCTCCTTTCTGTCTTTATAGTTCCAATGATGTTACAGCAAGGAAATCACAACACTGCAATTTAATCACCGTGATTCGCAAATCACAATCATATTAGATCACAGAGATGTCATAAAATGGAAACTGTGATTGTATCGTATAGACGCCAGGGGTCCTGGGTTCGAATCTCGATCTGGGCATGGGTGTTCTTTGTGGGTGTTCCTTTATTATTTTCATCATATCATCACTCATCCTCACCTTCGCAATTAGCCAAAAGTGGCACAAAAGCGAAGTAAAATAAACATAAATCAATCAATCAATGTGTTATTTTCAAATGAATTCAGCCAAAGCCTCTACGAGTGTTGTTCCCACTGTCCCTTACGTAGCGATGAGCAAACTTACCAATTCAACCCGAATTTCGAACTGCGCAATCTCTCGCAACCCTTCAAAACTAGTAAAATGTTTATTGAAAATCGAATCCTCTTTTTATACCAACAGATGACAGCACAATATAATCATTCTGACACCGGAGAATACATGAAGAATTTGAGTGATATCTGTTTCAATTAAAAAGGTATCAGTTCTTCTAAAAGAACTGATAAGGAATGTAATTATTGGGAAATATATTTAGTGTTAGTCATAATGATAACTCAACCTAAGTTTAGAGAAAGATATACAAATCTCTCCTACTATCCTGACCTCTTCTGATTTGTCAAGATTGAGATGACGTGTGTATCTGTGCGCAGTCGCATGACAGTTCGCTCGGATTGGCTGTTTTTCTTGACAATTTAGGAAGAAATGCCCAAAAGTAAATTACCCGGTTGGGATGTGCGGTTGCAGCGCATCGAAATCCATGCCACAACATTCTCGCTTTCAGCAGTTCCGACTCAAGCTGCTTATCTCACAACAAGGTAACGATTGAATCCCACCCCATCCTTTCTCTTCCTCCCTCACGGACTTCGTGTTGCAGCTGTTTTGGTAAATAAAGGAGAGTCTGGCGCCGTCAAAACCATGCAACCGACAACCGCAATCGCTTAACCTAACTTCCATCCAGCAGCGGCTGCAAGGATAACAAAACCCAGCAATAGCAACACTCCAGCTCACAGTTGGAGAAGAGATTTAACAGACCTTGGAAGTAGTTTGGAAGAAGCTTACTCTCAAAACTCCTCCCAAACTTGCCCTCCAGACCGTGTTCAATCTGTACACCGATCTTAAAACTTAAAGCTAAACCTCTCTTCTCTGGTTTAGCAACTGTCAGTTGTTACAAGCCAACAGTGTTAACAACCTGCTGTGTGTAGTTCTATAAGAACGTAATATGTTTCCCCTAATTGTCATTTTAGTTTTCTAACTCCCCAAAAAAAGCGTTCCACGACTCTAATTGTGAAATCGTTATGCACTTTTTGTACTCTTATTGATATGAATTGTGTCAAATATGTGATTTATATCACCAGGTGAAGAGCAATGACTCTTCGTGTCTTCTTTTCTTGACAGCCATAGCGCAAATAGTTTGGGACTCTGTACAGGTTGTTCCAAAAGTTCCGCATCAACAGAAAATTGAAATTGCACTCCTTGTCATTAAAATCGTTTACTCTGCTAAAAACCTTGAACATACGTGTTTAGACTCCCATGTATCTCTTACAGAAAACAGTAACATTTAGCGATGTCACTAATCAGAACATTGTTTTGGAACGACATATTGTTCCTTAAACTTTCTTATTTTCCTTCATGTACTTTGTGCAGCAATGTGAAGCAGCGTGTTCTTCAAGTTCTTTAAAAGGTAATACTTGCATAAGCGTCCATCTAAAATTCTAACCTCCCTCTCGTTCTGCTGTTTGCGTTTCATGAAGGAAACTGCACGTCCTTAAGGCAACCCGGATAAAAGAGATTTGTTCTGTGTCTCTTAAAGAAATATACCTTTGAAGCTGGCTTTCTTCGCATTCATGGTCCGATTTAAAAAGAACAGATCGTTTTTGAATGAACGGTTCTATTTTCTTTACGCATTTTCTTCTGCCCTCTGACCTTGGGACTTTACCCTCATAATATATCAATCCGCCTTTTCGAATCGTTCGTTTCTCGATAGCTTCGCCTTCTTCTCGTATTATAGCGCCCTCTACCATTCAGCGAGTGCGGCTCCGATGTCAGGCACACTCGGGAATCTTATTCAATTCCTCTACTCTCAATGGAGCCCATTCAGTGAAGGCAAAATACGATTTTCTTTTTTTTTAAAAAAACTTTTTTCTCTCGTGTTCGCTTAGGAGAATCTGAACAGCGAACAAGACGTAAAACGCAGACGTTCAAGATAAATTAGTTTCTCTTTCTCCCTCCAGTTGGCGCAACTGGACTATCGCACTGCTTGCCGAAACTTAGTGAAAAGATATTGCATCTGAGTTGTAGTTTCTCTTATGGTGTTGTTTCGTGAAAGCAGTGTTGTAAATTACTAATAGAAATCACTGTAAACCTTAATTATGTTGAAGCACTTAACGTTCCATTGCAGCAAATCTACTAGTTCAAAGCCACAATTTCTTCCAATCAGACAGGAAAAGATCTCGTAATCCGATAACTGTCTACATTGTCATCATGATTCCAGAATTTTCGGAACACTTTCTTTCAAGTGACACTCGCTGGGCAAATATTTCTTTTTTTTTAAAATGTAAGTTGATGACATCTCAGTACTGTGAACTAAATAAAACTGCAAAGGAATAGGGTTTTCATGTACCTTATACTATTGAAGTATAAGCCAAGACTAGAATTTTGTTTCAGATGTTTCACCGCGTGACAGCTTATCTGTCCTTATTGCTTTTCAATAAAATATTCCAAGTTCGAACAGCAATTGCTGCACTTTCAGCGATCAAAAGTCCAAATACGACTATATTCTTGGTGTTCAAATTGGATTCAAACTTACCTATCTATTTTCACATATTTACACATAGGTTCGAATTCCTAGAAAACTACAATTTTACAATAGACAATTTTTACCGACTCAAAATTCTCTTATGTTTTATCTGAATCATATAAACGGGTTTTAATGGAATATCGTCAGGCAGCGCTGAGGCTAGTCACCAATTTTGATGATATTTGGTACATATATTTGCCTTGCTCCGAAACAGACATATGACTATTAGGTAATACCTGAGGGTTGATGAAAAAGTTATTTTTCACAAACATGCTGTTTTCAGTTGCGTATATATTGCTAACGAATGCACATAGAGAAGCGTTCTTGAGCTCGTTGTAAAGAGGAAGAGCAGTAGAATAGTACGAAATGATCAATAGTTGAAACTTTGTCCAATTTGAACACTCCGTTCAAATTTAAAATTTAAACAGCTCAAAACGCCCACAATCGATTTTTCTCATTTTTTGATATATTTTACTACCATCATTCATCTTTCGACTGAGAAAGTCTTATTGTTGTGTTTTTTCATGTAAGAACGAAAAGTGAGATTGGAATTTGCCCTGCACCAACAATGAATTGAACCGCAGTAGGCTTATGCTGAGACTTTTCATTTGTGTCGCGCTAAAGGATGAATATTCTTACTGTACATCAACAATATAATATTCAACTTGATTGTTGTCTTGTTTGTATGTTGTTATTGCTAATTTGTTCATTGCTGTTTTCATATTTTTAACCGCGCTCTTGTACAACAAGATGTGATGATGTGTGCTTTGACATGATTATTGGTATGGGAAAATAATATCCTTTGTTAGAAGGATGATTCATCGCTCATGATACAGCTTGTAGCTTCCCCGATGGCATTGTGTTAACGCTGTCACCTTGTAATTAAGGAGTCTATGGTTCTGATCCCACTTTAAACTTTAGGCCCAGTCCCGATTAATCTATCTGTGCATAAACTGGACTTAAAAAAAGAGAGACTCAACACAACACAAATTGAAAAGTTTGGTCGAGGGAGCAGTGTCGTACTGTTATTTATTTATTTATTATCATGCGCACAACAGGCATCTGCCCTTTTACAGTGCACAGTAAATGTCTTACATTTGAGGATTTATACACATAAAAATAATATTTATACACATTTTCAGATATATAAAAAAAATACATATATAGGTTACATATATCATCCTTATACATTACCGTGGATAAAAATGAATCAAATCTTACACAATTACATTCATACAGAGTAAGTCAAAATGCTGGACCCGATTTCAGACATTTATTCTGTGAAATATAATAAACAGATCTTATTGTGAGACATGTGCTAAGAAAGGTAAACTGTCAAAGTTTTTTTCAAACAAATCACAAGTGTTCTATGTGAGCACCTCGCGTAACACGGCACACATCAAGCCGATAGTCTATCTCCTGCCAAACCTTGTGTAGTATGTTGCGGTCAATATCAACAATGGCTGCTGTGATGCGGGCATGCAGGTTATCCAATGTTGTTGGAAGTGGTGGTACGTAAACATGATCCTTGACAAAACCCCAAATGAAGAAATCACAGGGGTCAAGTCGGGGAACGAGGTGGCCAATGAAGGAGAGGTCGATCCTCCGGAGATGCACGGCCTATCCAACGTTGTTCCAATGCCCCATTGAGATGGTCCCGAACGCTGCCATGGTAATGCGCAGGGGCACCATCGAATTGGAGAATGAAATCTGCGCTATCCTCTGCAAGCTGTGGAAGGAGCCATAGTTGCAACATATCAAGGAAAACAAGTCCTGTCACAGTACGTTCATGGAAGAAAAAGGGCTCATAAATCTTTTCATGGGAAATGGCACAAAAGGCATTCACTTTGGGAGAATCGCGTTCGTGTTCCACAAATTCATGGGGGTTAGCAGTTCCCCAAATCCTTACGTTGTGTCTATTCACTTTCCCTGAAAGGTGAAAAGTTGCTTCATCACTGTAAATTAACCTCTCAGAGAACCCATCCATTTCCATTAATGCGAGGAAATCAGCACAGAAGGACGCGCGCAAAGCATAATCAGTGTCTTTAAGGCTTGAACTATTTGCAAGCGGTAGGGTTTCATTTGTAAACGTTTCCGAAGAACTCACCACACAGTTTTATGTGGAAGTTGAAGTTCTCTCGCTGCCCGGTAGTTGGACTTTTGTGAACTCCGCAAGAAACATGTGTGCACTCGTTCCACTGTCTCTTCCCCAGTCGATTTTTGTTTACAGATTCAGACCGAATCTGTGAAACGTTCATACCACTTACGAATGGCCTTCCCCGTAGGTGGTTCTCTCCGATATTTGGTACGGAAATGCCGTTGCACACTAATCACAGAGTGTTCACATAATAATGAAACACAGAAAGATCTCTCTTCTCCAGTCAACGCCATCTTCCTGCTCGCTGCTGACTCCTTGCGGTAGAAAGTGAAAACACTGCGTGGAAACTAAACTTTGAAAGTTAACCTTTCGAAGCGCATGTCTCACAATAACATATTTATTAGATTTCACAGAATAAATTTCTGTAATCGGGTCCATCATTTTGACTTACCCCGTATATGTATGGGTATATATATACACATAAAGAAGGTAATAATAATAATAATAATAATAATAATAATAATAATTAAAAATTAAGTAAGAATGTTGTCCATTGAATAGCGTTTATACTCAGAAAATTTAGCAAATGTGTCCACGTGTACGCCCCTCTCTAACCATTCATTATGCAAGCTACACATTCTTCGCAGGGGAGCCATTTCTGCGGATTTTGCGTCACTTTTCTTCTACTTTCGCTAATTCTGATGATAAGGATGAATGGTGATTAGATGAAAGTGATGAAGCGGCTTGTTTTGCATTGGAAAATGTAGATGGCAACATTGTCAATCAACCGCTTCAAATTTGATATGTCAGTTCCTGCTTCGACTTGTCGCTAAGCTCAAACTTCGTAATCGCCTGCTGTTTATGCAACCACTTTATCTCTAGTTCAAAACGGGTTGCCTATAATTCGAGGATGAAGTTTTCTTATTTCACACCCCGTCTTCTTCAGAGATGACTCGAAAGAAGAGAGGACCAAATGTCGAGATGTACTTAAATTGCTCATGAATAGACTCAGTTCTACAAATATTACTTAAATGCACCTCAATAAATTTCAAAGAATTTAGTTTTATCTTCAGAACTGATATTTTTGATAATTTGAAATGGCCCACTGACTCGACCACAAAAATCCCATCGTCTACGAGTTATATAACGTGTGCGTGTGTGTTCAGTGACGTGACTAGTAATTTTGAAGGGGGAATTCCCTAACAGGAAGAATATCGTATTTTTAGTAGTCAGTACAATATTTTACTCTATATTTACAAATATTACGTTCCTTTTTTTTCTTAAAAAAATCAATATAGATGTAAACGATAGTTTTAATCCCCCCACCATAGATTATGGTTGTTAGGGTTTGTTTAGAGATTGACACAGGACTGGACGCTTATATTTAGGATACAATTACATCAAAGAATCCAGATAAGAAGTTAAGTTGAATGGACGAGAGAAAGAGGGAGAGAGAGAGAGAGAGAAGACGAGCAGAGAAATAGTGAGTGTAAGGTGGAGAAGAGATGAACGATAGAAAGAGAGATGGGGATAGTAAGATTGAGATAGGGATGGAGATAAATAAAGAAGTGGAGGGGAGAGAAGTCAAGAGAAGGGTAGAGAGCAAGAGAGAGAGAGAGAGATGGAGAAAGAGAAATGCAAGAAGAAAAAGACCGAACTTAAATGAATTTTCGCGAATAAAAATCACTCACTTGCACAAAAATCCGCCGCCAACTTTAATTAACAACTTTGCGCGCGTGCGAGCTCCCATAAGCAGAACGGACGAGAAATTTCCGAGATATTAAAGTTTAGTTCATTGGGTCACTTATATCTCTTCATCGGATGGCGTTGTTTGGAGAGGCCGAAGACTAATGCCTCGGCCTTACCATCGTAAACGCATAACCTATATTTCAGGAGATCCGCCCCTCCCTCAGCTCCCTCAAACTTCGTTTAGAAACGTTGGTCCCACCCTATCTGGGTCACGAGAACAATCGCCATTTGCGCATGCGCAGGGAGCTGTACAAAGTTGCCAAGCCGAGGGAAATTCCAAGAGCTGCGAGGAAATATTTTCCTCGTCGGGAGAAGTTTGATACTTGGGTAGAGAAAATTGCTAAGGCTCTGGTATGGCTAAGTTGTGTGCGTGTGTTCCAATTGAATTGAGGCTGGGTGACCCCCAGACCCGAGTATTGTCGTCAACATGAGATCTCCCACCCGGGATTGAACCTGGGTCTCCCGCAGCAGTCAGGAATTCTACCGAGTGGGGCACCGCTAATTAGTTAATATTTTCGATAGTGATAATTTGATTTAATTTTTGTTATTGAGCGTAGTTTTGTAGTCAATTTTGGCTAATCATGATGATGAGGATGAGTGATGATATGATGAAATTGATAAATGGACACTCACAAAGAACTCCAGGCCGGGATTAAAATTCGGGACTCCTGGCGTCATGAGCTCGGCTCGAGATTGATGACACAATTGATATTGATATATGTAACAAGAAGACAGCGAATCAAAAATTGGTTTTCTGTGCTTTAGAGGTGACTCGCTACGAGGGTATCCGGAGTAATTATATCAAAAATTGTAAATTATTTTATGAGACGACTGGAATCTTGTTTGATAGGTTACATTATTAAAAGCAACTTTAAGGGAACATTTTCATTTCATTGTTTGTTGTATTTTAAGTCCACTTCATGCACAGATAGGCTAATCAGGACTGGACTTACAGTTTAAAGTGGGATCCGAACCACTGTGTTGCAGGCCGTAGCCAGGCAGGGGCCAGGGGGGCTCGGACCTCCTGGTACTGCCGTCAGCCCCCTTGACATTAGGTAAAGCTATTTTGTGTAAATTTTGTGCAGTGAAGAGTGAAAATGTAGACAACAGATATTATTTTATTCACAACTTTAGTGAAGGATAAATTCACAGAAAATAAACAAGCAACTGTTACATTCAAGCGTGTGCGTTTTAAAAGATGTAGAAAAATGTAGTATTTGTAGGATACTTCTAAATTTTATATAACTTGATGACCTCTATCTCTCTCTCTCTCTTTCTCTCTCTCTCTCACACACACACACATAATTTAATTTAATACTGTTAAACTTTTGACAAATGGACTTGCTCTTCAAAGCCCCTCTGATAACCCGTAAGTCCCCCCTGGAGATCAATTCTAGCTACAGCCCTGTTATGTTGTTCCACCGAGTATCGAAACCGGGACCCCTTGATTGCAAGGCAACAACGTTACTACTACGTCATCGGGAGACCCCGGTCATTTCATTGTGTAAAAAGACAATTATTATAAAGGTTTAATGGGTTTATACATTTACAACAGGCTATTGTAAAAGGGCGGGGGAAAATTGTCAATTTAATAACTACAAAATTTACTTTTAAGAGATGGGGAGAAGATGCCATTTTGCGTCAATACAAGGTCATTGTTTGGTGGAAGAAATCTTATGTGTGGGAATTTTTTAAGACAACGAAGCGATATTTTGTTACCATGATATGGCAACACTGACGGAGCGCCTACATTCTCCGTGTAGTCTGTTGGACGCGCAGAGTGACGGGCGAGCCTCGTTGGACCCCGCTCCTCAGACACGACCACCTTGAATCCTACACCCTCGACCTTGGCAGGGGCTGCGTGTATGACGGCCGTGACCCAGTCTCAGATTCGCTTTTGTTCTCGAATTTTCAGTGGTTCACGTGTGCGGCAAAGGTAGGGACGCTGAAAATAATTTCAGTAGATGTCAGTGTTGTGTATCTGTATTGTTATCTGTGGTAATAACGTAGAGATTCTTACGGTTAAGCTACCGAAACGGTTTTTTTTTCGGAGGGAAAAGTGACTTCTTGTAATCGGTCTTCGATTTTCGGTATTCGAAAAGATTTCTCGAGTTTATGTTCTCAAAAAACTTATTAGATTTATGAATTTTAATTTGTTTTTCAATTTTCAGATTTTAAAATCGACATCAAAGAGTGAAAACCGATTGATGGCAATGCCAACATCTCACGTTTCGTTGTTCTTATAAATATTTTTGGTTTTAAAGTGTTTTTGGTTTTTGACAATTGGTTTTCGATATTATTTCTGTCTATTCCTATTTCGGTTATTTTACGTCGGTTTCCTACCTTTTGGGATAATCGCGACAACGAATAATAAAATAATGAACTGGACGACGAGACAAACACAATGATAGCATAATGCCTTGACCAGGGTTCGAAACGGAGATCTTTGACTTCGTAGCGCGTTACAATGACCACTCCACAATAGACGCGGCAATTTTTGCTACTGAAGGTTCTTGAAAGTATTAAAAGTTTATTAAAAGTGCGTGTCGAAAGTGTCGATTTTCTGTTCTCAAAATCGATTTGTGAATCCCCCAATGGGTCATCGGCTCTCAAAACGGTTTTTTCGGTTGGGTCTTGGTAAACTTTTTCGGGCGATGTGTGCTAGAGTATGTGGATAAATCACAGGGTATGGGTTCCAATACTGATCTTATTATTCCCTCGTGCAAACACGGTGGAACATGAGTTTAAATGCGTGGCATCTCTTTGGAATTGAAGCCAATTTTTGGGGCAAAATTTGCGATGTTTTTGTTATTTCCTCCTTGAACTTCATTATAAAGTTGATGAATCGTGGAAACTTGGTTAATTTTTTATCGGTATTTTAAAATTATATTCAGTTTTCATGATAAGAAAAAATATTTTTTTGCCGGAAATGATTGATTGCTTTGCTTTATTTTACATCGCTTTTTGTGCCACTTTTAGCTAATTTGCGAAGATAGGGATAAGTGATGATATGATGAAAGTGATGAATGGACACTCACAAACATCCATGTCTTGACCAGGATTTCAACCTGGGACTTCTGGCGTCGTAGCGTGATGTGATAACCACTCCGCCACTGGGGCCAGCTTCGGGAATGATAAAAGTTGCAAGATGCTTCTGGATAGCGTGGTAGTTAACCTCATGGCCTTGTAATCAAGGTTGCAGTGTTCGATTCCAGGTGTATGTATTGTATGTTCAGATTCGAATGGTCACTGTGTACTTACATTGATGATACAGTAAACATTGCTTTGAATGAAGCTTGACTTTTCTCCTCGCTTGCAGGATGATCCTTGGTACGTTAGTATTCTTTGTTCGTTTCTAAGATTATTGGTTTTCTATTCTAATTATTTTACGTCTGTTGTTTAACTCTTTAGGCAATAGTGACGACGAGGATAATTTATAAATTGAGGGATAAATACAATTATACAAGTATGTCCATGCCTTTCTTATCGCGTTACGCTGACCACGGAGGCCATCTCGCTTTTTGTCACCGTAGAAGGGCAATTTCCCGCAATTTCAATGATTTTCACTCTATATCGAGTTATATCACTCTATATCAAAAGCTTACTAAATCTTAATTTGTCTTGTGGTGCTTCTCGAAATAACAGAAAAGTTGAATTTCACGAATTTGATAATGCAGATATTAACAAGTACATCTTTATCTCTTGCTGCATCGCGAATAGCTGCCTTCACCTCTGTTAATCTCGTGCAGCCCTTACCTCGGACTGTATACAATTTTCTTGCAAGCAAAAATTATGGTTAAGAGATGATTTTATAGCGTGAACTTCGTATGTGATGGGTTTATGCAATCAATACCTAAATATGAACACCTTCACAATACCCCATGCGTCTTGCCATTTCGTCATTACCATCTCACATCTTGCACTAGTCGTCACTTAAACCTTTCCTAACGGAAAAGTATTCTTAACGTCTTTATAAGAGAAATAATTTAGAACCTATTTGGGACTATTTAGTGCGATTGGCGGCTATTTTACAATATGGCGGACAAGTTTCGATTTAGATTTCAACGGCCTGCATATGCGTTCGGATGGGTGAATGTTGTCTCTGAATAATTTCAGCATGCTGATTCCAAGAATGAAATCCATTTGTACCCATCACATCTAATTTTTTCAGAAAATAACAATATATTAACTGCCTTAATTTCACATTAAAATGTATCGTTACATCATTTTTCCAATAGAGAGCTCTGTTTGGATGGTGGTAAAATATTGGTTTTCTACAATACAAATCCTCCAATTTTGAACTACAAATGCACATAAAATAGTAAGCATTTAATCCACCTTCTATCTTTACAAGACACATTGACATGAAAATTGTAAACTTGGAGTGCGCATGTTCCATTTTCGAAATTCCTCATAAAGATTTCCTTCACAAAATGTCCAAACCTCAATGCTATAATATAGTGGGTTAATTGAAACTAATGACGTGCAGGAAAATCGTGATCTTGAGAAAAATTCTGACGTGATGGGAAGAAATTTGTCATATCCGTCATCTGCTTCAAAATACTTCCAGAATCACCTATTGGTTTGTAAACAACCGAAATTTCCTTTGTTTAAATATATTTTACTGCGTTCTGTAATAGGCGTAATGGAATATGAGAATTTTGATTGTGAATAATTCTAACGTGATGGGGGGGGGGGGGAGTAATGGATGTCATTTCCGTGATCAGCACTCAAAATATTTCCAGAATCACTTATTGATTTGGAAACAACCTAAATTTCCCTTGCATAATTTTCTTTTCATGCGTTAGGTAATAGATGTATGGCTAATATGAGAATTATGATTGTGAAATTGTGAAAAATCCTGACGTGATGGGAAACATGGATGTCATTTCCGTGATCAGCATTCAAAATACTTCCAGAATCACCTATTGATTGGAAATCATACGAATTTCTTTCCCCAAAATGCAGGGCTGTGTTTTCTAGAATCAGACTCGGTGGCCGAGGCACGTTAACGCCACCGAGACGTGGCAACTAAAAGCAAGATAACTTCTGTTGTCTGCTTCTATTGAAATCAAATTGTGTAACGCCCACTACAGGCAAACGCGAGGGACCGAAGCAGGAATTTCTGTGCCAGAAGTCTGCAGGTTATCTTAAAAGTTATCGCCCACGAGACACCGGAAACGCTTATGTTGCCGCGTTTTCCCGCCTCTCAGTAAGCTTCAAGCTTTAGTGATCGACTTTCGATTCCGCCACCGAAAGTCCAGGATTCTAGTCCCGTCCTGGCATGGATGTTCTTTCCAAGGGTCCCTACATCAATATTAGCAAATTATCTCTCATTGTCAACATCGCGATTAGCCAAAAGTGGCAGAAAAGCTAGGCTAAATAACAAAAATACAAGATTTTCTAGGACTCTTAATGAGTTGTTTATGACATCATTCCACACATTTCTCTGTGATGTTTTTGTCATTTGTCAAAATTCTGTAATTTATTGCTTTTACGGTCATTTTCCAACATGATGCAAGCAGTTCCAGTTGGATTTCTCCAAGACTATTATTGCGTTGTTTAGGGCAACATATTAAGCAGTTCTGCAAATTTTTATTTCATTTGATTTCTTTTGGCTTAATTTTACTATTAGAGTAATTTTATTTTTGCACACACATTAACGCCAGAAACTAATTTTTTTAACCCTATATTACATGTTAATGAAGGGGTGAGGGGTGCACTGCAATTCTTTTATCTTCTCTCTGGCCTCCTTCACTGTTCAACGCAGTTTTTCTCCATGAAATATAAAACAAAGGGACTCTTCCTAATGGACTTCCACGAAAAAGATAATTGGTTCAGGCGAATAGAAGTGGAGCTACGTCACAAAGCAAATAGGAGTCAGTACATAGGAAGCTAATGAGAAGGTCAAAGCTGGAGGGAGAAATTGATAGTGGTATCGGAGGTGCGGGGGGGTGAATGAAGGAACGCACACGCACGTCAAATTGGCCATATTGTATGCGTAGTGAACGCTCCGTCTTTTGCCTAATGTATTGACTTTCTTGCTATCCACAACAAAAAGTTCAACTTTGATGGGAAAATGCAAATGGTTGTTTCTTGTTTTTTGTTGTCTCTGTAGCCAACTGACGATCTCGTTCCTCGTTCGAGTCCCGGCCTGGGCATGGGTGTTCGATTGTGGGTGTCCCTTCATCAATTTCATCTAATCATCGTTCATTCTCATTGTCGCGATTAGTCGAAAGTGACAGAATAGCACCATGAAATAACAGAGATACAAACAACACCTTCATCAATTTTATCCAATGGTCATCGACATTCATCGTCGTGATTAACCGAATCAGTCAGAAAAGCACCGACCTCCGAGGCGAAGTTGGAAGCACAGCGCGCTACGACGCGAGAGGCCACGGACATGGGTGTTATTTTTGAGTGCCACTCCATCACTTTCATCATATCATCCTCACGTTCGCGATTACCCAAAAGTGGCAGAAAAGCGAAATTAAATAAACTAAATCAATAAAAGGAGCGAAAATAAATATAAAAAATACAAACACGGGGGCCAGTCCAAAGGAAAGGGACAGAGGAGCAGGAGGATGCGTCAACAGCCTCCGTTAAAGGTACCAGCCGAGAATTCTCTTGGAGTGACTAAGTATTACAAAAACAAACGTAAGAAAACCCAGCTTCCACCAAAAGCTAAGACTAAATGCTAAGAGCACTAAACCTAGCCCTCCTAACATAACAATTCCTAATCCACAATTCTGCTTAGGTCTAATAATGCATACGTGGTTAGGTTAGAAGGGCCACGTTCAGAGCTCTTAGCATTTAGTCTTGGCGTTTGGTGGGTGTGCCCCGCACCAGACTCCCATCCCTTCCTTCGTATTTCTACGTCGCTTTTCTACTTTTTAAGTTAACCACAGCGACGAGGATGAACTGGTGAAAACAAATACGGGAACACACACAAAGATACATCCATTCCTCAACCAAGTTTCGAACTCGGGACCTTCAGATTAGTAGTAAAACAACAGGAGGAGTAGACATCCCTTTTAAAGTCCATGTGCACTCCATTTCTTGGTACTCCATTTTTCAGCTTCATTGGTTTTTGAAAATCCAATTCAGTGTAAGCTATATCATGCTTCTTAAAAAAAATCATTAGGAATGAATCTTGGTTCTTAATCTTCTTTGAATTACGTTAAGGTATCCAAAGTGTTAATAAACTGCAAGTAGATTGTGCTCATGTCCATAAAAATCTCCTTTTTCATAGTAAAAGCTCTTCATCATACTCTCGCAGCTCGTCTTCAAAGTTTTAGAACTAGACTAATGAAAGAAATCTAAATCTAAAAATACACGCTCTTCCTTAGTCATCTACATACTAAATTCTAGCTCTTTACACAGATTGGAGAGATCGTAAAGTTCTTAACGACTCGTTTGAAAGATTCTCTTCGATCAACCCGCCACGTTTCTCTAGACTGATGAAGCAGAGCCGCTATTAAAGGGGGCAACAGGGGACTCGCATCAGACCAGTCACATAAGTAGAAAAAATCACACGACGACTTGAAATTATAAGTTGTTTTTTTATCAGTAACATGATAAAAGACCGAAGTCATCGAGCTGCAGCCTCTGAACTCCCTGAAGCTTGACTGAAGAAATCATTGCAGAGGCACTGCTCAACAACAGAGCTAAGGAGTGACAAGTGACCTTGTTCTGGTTTAGGTCATCGAGGTCTTTTACAGGCGTGGCAATGCTTCGGATGGTGAGGGATTGGCTGCCAGTAGGCAAGGCAATAATGAAGATGTACAGTGGTGGAAAAAAGTTCTTCCCCATAAGACTTTAATGGCAGTAAATAATGCCGGAAGGGTAGGCAACACAGATTGCACCATTAGGTGATCGGGTGATTCTGTCTGTCTCAAGAGCAACTCGTCTTTCACGCAAAAGCCAAGAGGCACAGGAAATGTAGGAAAGTCACGTGACATGTCAGGTGGAATGTTGTTCGTCAGAAAATCGCCTTTTCTCAAGCCAGGTCGCAGAACCGACAAGAGCTACACGTTACAGACTATTTCCGAAAATGATTCCCCTAAAAACGTTGAACGAAACGCTAAAACAATTCCTGCCTTAATTACTGTATGTGCCGCAGTAGCACAGTCGTTAGGGCGTTTTATTACCATGCGAGAGATCTGGGTTCGATCCCCGACGGGGGATAATCGGGATTTTGTCCACCTGTTCAAGCTGCTTTGGTGCCCACCCAGCGTCGTATAAAGTGGGTACCTGAAGGAAATTCTAGGGAAAGGGGGGGGGGGGTAAGGCGGCCAGGGGCGTGGTGCTGATCACATCATTCCCACCTTCAGCCAGATGAAGAAAGCGTGGGGCCCTAACTCCACTAACTCCACACCCCCTATACTCCTTCATGGCTTGGTGCAAAGCACAAGGTAGCACTTTGCTTTTTAATTTACTATACATCCCGTTTTTGTAGGAACAAAACTTCCCAATCTCTACGTGGGCTTTCTTCCAAGTTCCGTAGGGATGTGAATAGGCTCCAATATTTCTTGACACAATTCATACATGTTATATTTCCTTATAAGAACAACAGCCGATATATATTTTGTGCCTTTTTTTGGCGGGGAGGTATAATCCAAACATGTGAGGTGATCCTTTTCCCACTACTCACTCTCTCTCTCTCTCTCTCTCTCTCTCTCTCTCTCTCTCATCCTTCCCGATGGCGCTGTAGTAGAGGAGTCGCCTTGTAATCAAGGAATCCCCGGTTCGATACCCGGTGGAGACACAGTTTTTAGGATCCCACTTTAAACTGTAGATGCAGTCTCGATTAGCCTCTGGATGCATAAAGTGGACTTAAAATACCAAATGAAAATAAAAATCAAAATGACCGTAACTCTCTACAAAGCCAGAGGATCCATTTTTGAAACCTGTTGAGGCTTAGATGTAGAATTGCATTCGTATCATTGCGCATCATCTTCATCGTCGCGATTATCGAAAGAGTTAAAAATGCGACACAAAATAACCCAAACAGAAGCTTGGAATCAATCTGAATATTGGTTACGTTGGATACGTGGTAGAATTGTTTTAAATATCACTTCCTGTGATGTAATAGGGTTTTTGATTAGAAACCATTTGTATAATACATATCGTTGTTGCGAACAATAAGTAGTTTCACGTTCACCACATTCTTCGGTTGTTTAGAAATCGTAAGGAAGAAGGATCTCTAAATTTCCGCTTTCACATGTCAATGAAACTTTAAAATAAGTTCAGTGTAGGTCACAAAAGAGATTTACATATTGTTATGATATCTTTTAAACACCACGAAATCTATATCCAATAGAATACGATACTACTCCTTACGTTCCTGTAAATGTTCACCATTAGTCTGGCGAAAAAAAGTAACGAAGATTTCCGTGTTTCCTTGAGGAAAGATAAGGCGTCTGCTTGTAGCAAGCAAGCAAGCACTAACTACTTCGATCAGTGACCTTCACTGCCAGAGTGACTCACAGCTGGCCTTCCCTCGTTCCAGTGTGCGTATAAAATAGGTATTTTATTTCGTTCGTTCTAATCCACAGTTATATCAAGCTAACATTCTAATATTTTCGTAAAATATGTAGTAAACAAGTTGTATACATTATGGTCTTCCAGAGTGTTGTTGCCTCCTGCTATTTACATGCGGGAGATGGGGGTGTTGTAAACATTTCTGAACCCAAAGGTCGAGCACGAAGGAAAAGTTGTGTAAGCATTGGAGGCAAAGTTGAATTACAGTATATCAGAAATTGAGTAAAAACTGTTCTCATCACGCATAGGGCCATCAAATCGCTCTTCAGAGGAGAGTAAGACAAATTGTCTCAAAATGTTGGACACGAACGTATTTACTAGGACATCTTAGCATATAACAAGAGTATGACATCTTCAGCTCAAAAATTAATGTTGAAGTGAACGGTTGAGTTCAAAATTCCTCAACTGCTAATTAATAGCACGGCTGTATGTGATTTCAACTTGTATATGTAAGACAGAACGTTTTTCGCCGATGTGGGGCCAGGAAGAGAAAACAATCCATGAATTCGGGAAGGAAAAAATTCACAATTTCGTAAACAAAGTCTGGAAGTTCTTGTTTATTACTATGTAAAAAACTACTATACACTGGGGGAAAAAAACAGAATTGTGTGCCTTATTTCTCCAATAAGGAGAATAATTACTTGTTATTTCGAACAAATTACCGACACTTGTATCGATAAAACTTCACAAAGTAAGCATTTTTATTCATATATCCGGAATTTTCTGAGCTTTTCCGAAAATCCAGTAGCAATAGATTTAAGCATACTTCTCCAAGGAACCACGTTATCTTAGACTCCCCTAAGTTTTTCTGTTTCTCCATCTAATTTGAAGTTACGTGATGCCCAAAATACATATAAGACATTTGAGATTTCTTTCAAATTCCTTCCGGAGGCCAGACACAACTATAAAATGTAGGACACGTCCGGAAATAAGAATTATTCTTATAAGTCTTTTTTATTTTCTTATTTAGCGTCGTTTTTCTTTCACCTCTTGCTAATCGCGACGACGAGGATGAGATTGATGAAGGGGCACTCACAAAGAACACCCATACGCAACACGGGATTCGAACCCAGGACATCAGACATCGTAGCGCACTGTGCTAACCACTTTGTCACGGGCGGAATTCGTATAGCCCTAATCGTTCCTCAAGCATTTCTCCTATCTTTAACTACACACGAAACATAAAGAACAATCTAAATAAACAGGTGCCAGTTAACACTCTAACCGTAAAAAAAACATGTGCATGTGAAAATGCAAAATAATATTTATTTTTAGGTAGTTGTGACTTATTATTGTATATTAAAGAAATATATTAGTGATAAAATGACGGAAGTAGAGGAACATCTCCAATGAAACACTCATGCCTTATGGATATTTTTATTTCTTGCCGAACAAGGTTCCGAGTTCGAGTTCCGACCAAAAGGGGTTCATTATGTATGTTCATTCTTGTCTTTAATGTAATCATAAATCGTCGTCATGAATAATTTAACTTCAGAGGAAGAAAACTGAGGTAATTACTAATAAAAACAATAACAAAACAAATTTGATCTTAAAGCCCTGGTTTTGCGCTACATCTTCCATCACGGGGATCATAGGCGTGCGCCCAGGGGGCGGGCAAATGCCCCCCTAATCATGGACGTCTGCAGATTTTTTCCACGAGGAGACAAGCAAGGTATTTTTCCATGGGGCATATTACCCCGATAATTGTGTTGCATTGTCGCATTCCTGCATCCTCATTATAATAATTAATGTAAATTATTATGACTGAAATCAAATTATACATGTGAAAACGTACTTTTTGGTTGACATTCGTTTTCTAAGGGGAAGATGTGGCAATCCTTGCCCCCCTTCCAGACATCTATGCCCGTATATTATTATATTTTCACCTAGAAATTTAGGATAGATGAATCCTATCGCCGTTATTAAACTATATTATACTCTTAAAGAAAATTAAGTATTTTCAAGCCGATGAAAGTTCAAAGCAACTACGGAGGAAGGGGGTGCAGTGGCGAAACCACAACCTTGAACGGAAATCAATTTTAGGGGGCAAACATGGAAGTAAAGGAAAGCAAGAGTAGCAGAATCTAAGAGTAGCAGAACAAAAGGATACTCAAGATGGATTTTGTTTTCACGTCTTTCTTGCATTATTTCTTCCAGACTGCCAAGAGCACCTGAAAGGGTAGGGGGGGACAGAGCTGCAATTGCCCCTTTGATTTCAAATTTTATACAAATATAAATACCTTTTGTTCTTGCTCTCTTCCCTCGCAATGTCTGCTTTTCTTGCAGTCTAGTCAAGTTCAGAGCCGTAGCTAGGGGTCGACGGGATCTAAACGATCTAAATGAAAAAAATTGTAAAAAAGAATAATATGGCGCTCCATGAATTTTTTCCCCATATTAAATCGACATTGTTTTCATTTTGCAAAAATTTGGATCTGAAAATTTATTGGTCGCTTCCCTCGCAATTTGTTTTCTGTAATGCATTTTAAATTACCGAGGAGAGAAGTACTGCTGCTAAAAGGTTTTCTCTTAAGTGCATGAACAATTGTATGGAGGAAAAGGAACGCGCAGATTTGAGAGACAATTTATATGATTTTTACTGTTGGTATATAAGTATGTGTGTGTGTGTGTGTGTGTGTTGTTTATATATATGTTTGTATGTATTTATATGTTTGTGTGGGGCGGGGGGAGGGGTGTATATATAAACACACCCATCAATGCAATAAAATTTAAACAAGTGAGATGAAATTACGTTATTCGTTTCCGGCCCGAACTATCATCAAGGCTATCACCCCCTACGCACGCCTATGACGGGGACTGACACTTTACGTAGGTGTAGACACGCTTCGTACAATTTGATGATATCGTGATTACGTAATGGATGTGCAGCCACTTAACTGAACCCCCCAAATTCACATTTTATTACTAAATTCTAAATTGGCATAATATCACATAGTTTACCTATTCATACCTTTGGTGCACTTTGTGGATTGTGCATTAATCAACATCAGGTTAATCGCGGCAGGCAAAGTGGTGGGAAAATGAAAATGAAACACAACGAGGCCCTTGGTTCCGAATTAATGAAACTTTGTCTACATGCAACTGAGTCGCTGCGTGAAATCGCTGAAAATGTCATTTATTAATTTATTAATTCTGCTTAATTTACATTGCTTTTCTAGCACTTGGCGTCAACAAAGGCGATGAGGATGATTAATGAAGTTAGGAAATGGATGATAGGACATGATGATCCATGTGAAACACAAAATTCTAAGTTGGGACTAATGAATATCGATTCGTCTTATCATTTGTCAAGTAGTTGTTTTTAACTCCAATCTTTTTCAAGGACTACTGGGTTGACAACATGTGTGTTGCTCGATGATGATTCGACGAAAACCACCATTTCAGTGAACTTTCTTGACAATGACTCTAATATCAGTAAAGAGAACATTTCCTTACGAGTAGCTGTTGTTATGGCTAAGCCTGGAGGCATGACTCAAGCTGCTGTCAATACTCAATCATTCCCGAGAATCCAGGTCCGCCAGGCAAACCCAAGCGACAATTTTGTTATTTGGATTGCATAGACAACAGGCTTTAAGATGTTACGATATCGTAGGTCTCGTGGCCCAAGAACTACTTTCCATGACTGTACTTACAACATTCTTTGTTTTCTCATAAAATTTGGGGTGTTGTGCACACCGACAAAGGAAGGCTAGTCAGGGTTCCTAAGACTCTTGCCACTCTTTCTCCATTAAGCAGGACAGGGAGAGGAGAATTCCTCTGCTGGTGCTCTTTAACTCTTGGTGTCTTCATCTCTTCACCATGGATATGGCGCCGAGAGTTGCAGTGACAAAACAAAAGAGGGGCAAAATTGATTGATCGAAATACAATTTTTGGGTGCGTCAACACTTAGGTTATTTTTCACCTGTTACATTTGCAGGGTCCAGCTTCTTACCATAACTAAAATCAACATCTATCTATGAGGACTAAAATTTCCTCACCCATGTTAAAAGCTGAGGCTGTAAAAGGGCACTCAACACATATAAAGACAAAACACAGGACAACACACAGTTCTACACAGGATTATACTGGCCGTATGTTCACAGCTACGTTGGCCTGCAAAAAGAAATTACCGGGATGTACTACGTAAAGCGAGGTTGACCTTTGGGTGCCTTACCAGAGGGTCACCACTTACACGTCTGAGAGGGACTTGAGCAGAGGGAGCAGATGTAGCAACGGTTTCAATTGTCAACAGTGGCACATGCTGTGGTTTCGGCAGGAAGAGAGATGCGGTAAGGCAGTTTAACTATGGAACACTGATTATGCCTCCACTTGTCATAACGTTCTTAAATTTCTACGCCCGAGGGGAAACTAGTCATAAATCTTGAGGTGAAAAACATATCGAAACAGGAAGGCTACATCGGAGTTGCCAAGATTCTCCAAGTGGGAGGGCCGGCGGGGGGGGATTCTATTGGTTATCTCTCACTCGTGATGTCTTCTTGCCTCCCCATGGATATGTCGCTGGGAGATCCAGAGACAATATCCAGATAGAGATAAGTTGAGAAGAGGGAGATGTGGCAACGGTTTCAGTTGTCAACTCTGGCCCGCGTTCTCTTTCAGCTGGAGTGGAATGAAGTAGGGTCGTGTAAGCCTTACGAGGAGAGCAGTTCGAGGCCATCGTGGAGTTGTGAGATGTACGTGCTACGTTCATGACAGGAGACGAGGTGACAGGCTCGATTTTGGAACACCTGGAGTCAGTGGCAACGATTAGGTGGGAAAAGCCTCCCCCCCTCTCACCTTTTGCTCAACACTATGACCTCTTAATGCTAATTCTTGTCTACCAAGAGCAAGCAAACTGTCCTTGTCCCCTCAGCCTCCTTCCTTCAGTTTTCGCACCCAATCGCCGCCACTGAGTCATTGAAGAAGGCTGCTTACAGATTTCACCCACGTTGGAGCGGCGTTAAGTCAGAATGGAGTGTGCCATTGGACGGCCCTCGGACAATTGGGTAGAGTTCGAGCAGTTTCTGAAGCGCCCTGACTGCAGTTCGATGGAGGGGAAAAGGTAAAGATAAAGGTGCCTCTGTTCGTGTGCACACATGCCATGAAGGCATATGGAGTGATGTGGAGGTATTCTTGATCACGGCCATAGGTGGGATGATGTGATCAGCATTACGCTTGGCCGCCTTTGCCCCCACGGTTGCCCCAGTCACCCATTTATAAGGCTCATTGGGTCTCAGAGCCGCGCAGAAACAAGGAAGTGACTGGAGAAATCCTGGTCCAGATTACCTGTACCGGGATTCGAACCAGAGTCTTTCGCGCGGTAGCCACATGCTCTACCAACTGAGCTCTGCGGCTCTGGTGATGGCGAGAAGGCAGGTGAAATTTCAGATGAACGCCAAGATTCTTGGTGAGGCGTTCCTTTGGGATAGCACGCCTCATGATAGTGGGGTGTTATAGGTGGGCGACTCATGAAAAGTTGAACCACTTTTTGTGGTGTCTACCTTGATACGACATTTTGCTATCCATTTCTCGAGGAGACCCAGTTGTCATTTAATCTTGGTGTGGCACCACTGAAACTTATGACTTGACGTGTAATAGAAACATGAATCAACGCCAGCATCTCCTTTAAAAAGTGCTTGATCGAAAACAAACTGTTGAAGAGCGACATATGGTTAAAAATTACACTTCGGAATGTTAACTAATAATTTTTTACATTAAAACCGTTTTGTAATTAAATATAAAGAGCGCCACACAGGACCCATCTGGAATAAAAAGAGAGAAGAAAACTTTAAAATAAATATCCTTAGCCTTTGGCCTTCTCATGGCGTTGATTTTAAGAGATTTTTTGATAAAGTATTACATATGATGCAATAATACGTAATTATGTATGAATTTATTATTTATTATCATTCTGTTAAGAGTGACACATGTGCTTCAGTCTTTAAACTTAGATTAATCTTTCCAGACCTCTTCAATTCTCACAAAAAACTTACAGGCCATGCGCGTACTAAATGCCTCAGGCCAGCTCTCACGTAGGACATGTTCTGGCATAAAACAGATTCCAACCACACTCTTTGAAGTCGAGTTTCACGTCAGAGATTAGGGATTTGTACGAAACTGCAAGGTCTGGAAAGTAAGGCGAAAGAATTAGAACATGGTCTTCCTTGCGAGAAAGCATGGTAATGCGGCATGGGTGCCCTGCGCCATCGAGATTTTTTGGGGGGATTTTTTCCATTTCAAATAACATAAAATTCAACATTTATATATTTTTCTAAAATATATCTAAAACTTTTACACCTTAAATGCACCATATTTAATCCATTAGATGTTTACGATGGAAATTTGACGTGAACAATATAACATTGGACGCAAGTTACCATTGCTGCTATATACGTAAATAGCAATATGTAGACTTCCAAGGGAAATGTAAAGGGTAATATGTATTATCGGGACGGGGGGCTGGAAGGAAATATCTAATTTTTACATATTGACACGTGGATTCTGGGGGGATTGAAAATTAAACGTTTGGGGGGGGGACAATATCCAACACTTGAATATCAGTGTTAAGTCTTAGATTATAGAGGGTATTTTAGTTAGGGGGGAATGAGCTTTAAATTGAGTGGGTATCCAATTCTTGTATATTACTATTGTCTAGACCAGGGGTTTCCAACTGGCGGCCCGCGGGCCGCATGCGGCCCCCGTTGCCTTTTTCTGCGGCCCGCGAAGCCAGTTTGCAAAATACATTAATTTTATGTATTTTTATTAAAATACGTTCTTCTTTTACTGAAGGAACGGATGTTCTGTGAAGAAAGACAATATCACAGGTAGAATTGATTTTGCAGTCAATAATGATAATCAGAAGAATCTAAAGTGACGTAACTTTCTCTTCAAACCATGCATTCCATCCCTTCGCTATGTGGAATGAACTCGGCCGCTTCCGCGAAGGCTTCACTCTTTGTGTTCAGAAACAAACTGTAGAGAGACGCTATAGAGATCTGTTTTACTACACAAGAAGTACGAAGAGATTTCCAGTGTTCCAACTCGGATTGTACTGTGACTGATTGTTAAAGTTTGTGGAAATATCGAAATGAGCGATATCTCCAAAAAACGTAAGATTGAAAATTAAAATAGCTTCTCTCCAACTTGAATTGTGTGATTTGCAAGGCGATGTATTCCTTCAAAGTAGGCAAGAAAAGGGGCCAGAGTTTTTCAAATACCTCTCAAAGGAACGCTTTCCAAACCTTCGTAGTTTTGGGCAAAGAATGACGTCGATGTTCGGCAGCACATAGACCTGTGAAAATGTTTTTTCTTCAATGAAGTTCATCAAGAACTGCTACAGAAGCCGACCGGCAGATTCTTCACTGCATCACCTTCTGAGACTTTCAAATACAGAAATTCAAATACAACTTTAATAAAAGAAGCAGATCGGGCTCAATTTTCACATTGAACACTTACTATGAAGGATTCTTATTTGTATGGTGTGTATTTAATTTCTTTCAATTCATCAATAAGTATTGGGTGTTTGTGAAATAAATTGTAATTATACAATTTTGATTTGTAATTCCATTGTTTTATTGCCTCATTTCAGAAATTTAGGTCATGCGAAAGTACTACATTTTCAGTTCAGTACTTACAATTTTTGTAAATTTTAATCCCCCAACCAAAAAAAAAAAAAAAATGCGGCCCGCCTATCAACTGCTGGATATAATTTTGGCCCTCGGACCTTTTGAAGTTGGAAACCACTGGTCTAGACTGTTGCGAAAATTCTGGTGACTGAGAATTATTTGTTTTGGGGGAGGCAACATCCACTCTTCAACATAAACAGTAAGTCTAAAATTAGCACGGACATTTTGGTGGGAGGATTGAGTATTCAACTTTAGGTGGGAGATATGAAGCTCTTGATAAAGTGTTAAATCTTAGATTGTCAAAGGATTTCTGTAGTGTGGGAGAGTTCGAATATTATATTTATGGGATTATATTAGCGATATGGTATCCACACGTTTTTGGCGCCGAACGTGCAAAAAGAGAAGCTGGAAAAGAGTAAATATCGCGGGGTCATAAGAAAGTATTGACATCCCATTAAATTAATATTCTTGAAAGACTGCAAAAAAATGGATGTAAAAATTTTCTTGCTCGCTTCGCTCGCAATTTTATGTTACAGAATTGCGTTTTGCGCATTTTACTAATGTTTTATACTATAGCTGTACTACAAAACATCACTTGTTAAAATATAATGCTTATAGTGTTGGGATTCTGCTTAATTTAAAGCCAGTGCTTCATTTGGATGATGTACTTCTATTAGCAGTATTATTGTAGTATTGATTCCCTGTATGCTGTAATAATTGTACTTCATACAGTAACATCTTGCACGTTACCCAATAAAACAGAAAAATAAAATAAATAATATCAAAATCCTTCGCATTTCTAACATCTTGTAGCAGGACAATTTTACTTTAACAAGTGACATTTGCACTGAAGGTAGAATACACGTAATTATTGCTATGGATTACTAAAATAGTTGTATTTACCACAAGCAGAGGGGGCGAGTTCTTTGAAGGAGGAACCATATAAAATTCTCGCCATTAGCTTAGGAATTTCTAGCTAAGGTTCTGTTATGTCTCTTGAAACAATAATTGAATCGGTCACACGGCTGCAGCATGTTATTTGGTTTGGCAAGGTTGAATTTTCTATCTTAGGTTGTGTAACAATTTCTGTTAAATACTCAAATTGTGGATTTTATAAATCTCATAAATGTTATTCTCCATTCACAAACTCTGTTTAAATGCATATTTATATAATTTAACTTTGGGGGATTTACTATTGCCAAGTTTGCTTGTTTTGTGTAATGAGAGTGACATTCTTGCACAAATTCCAAATGATGAAATAATAGATAAATTCGTAAGGTCAAGTATTCAGAGACAAAAGCTTCTTTTAAGATCTTCAAACTAAAGTTTGTTTTAGTATCAATGATGTCTTGTAAATAAACATTAATTTGAAAACCACATATGTTCTACTTCTGATATTCTTTTTCAATGAGTAATCAAAAAACAAAGCAAAAAGAGTAATATGGCTTACCATTCACGTAATACTCTGAGAGAAGATTTCTTATGTCCTCATAAAACTGTACTGTGTAAGCTGGCGTTCAATAAATACGATTAATTGGTTTATTTCTACAAAATATTAAGTTTTTAGTTCTTACTAGGAAAACAATTGTACATTTTGTTCATATACGTATATCTTTTAATGAATAAGCACAAGAAATAAATAGTAAAAAGTCAATACATGTCTTTACTAAAATTCATATAATTATAGTAATTACCTATTGTATTTCCAAATATGCAGCATATTTTCTCTTAACAGAACTCGCACATTGTTATTGCATATAAATTTAAGCATATTAAAAATCGTAATGAATTTTATGGCGTTAAATATGTTAAGAGTTATCTTTATATCCATACCATGTACGTACGTAGTTTGATGCGGCAATTCATCTGTCCCCTGATTAATGGTAAGCCTTGCTCATACTAGACGCAAAATAGATCATCGAGTCTCCACTTTGCACTACACAGTATTTGATGTAATAGTGACATGTTAGATAAAGAAAAGGAATAACTCAGGACGGGGAGTATCAAGTGAAGTGTTCATTAAAACTAAATAAGAAAGTATCCGAAAACACTGTCCTATTTAAATACTTTATGGGGATTATGACATGAACTTGGGGAGGAAATTTTCATTGGCTTTTGGGGGGATGCGTTATTGGCTTTTGGGGGTGATTGCGCCATTGGCCTTGTTGAGTTACCTCAAAAATGCTACATGTATACAGATATTTGTTCTTTTATGTAAATGTAAAAGCTGCAGGTCTGAATTATTTTCTCACATTTTTGACGGAAGGAAATGGGAAGTTATTTTATTAAGAAGAAAATTCGCCAAACGTATGGACGTAAAATGCAATTTTTGTAGTGGCTGTTGGCTCTAAAATGTGATTCATATATGCATATATTTAAAAAAACCTTTAAAATATGCATTTGCATATGCGGACTACATTTTTGATATTAAAGTACTATTCTACTGATAGTTAAGCAACATTTTTCTTCTATTTTCTGGGTAACGGAATATGAAACTTAACACTGTTGATTAAACATAACTATCCTTAAAATTCTTTCCCAGATTTGTAGCTAGAAGTGAACATTTTGTGTCACGGGTGAGATAGACGAAACGCTGCCTCTTCACTTAATAAAAAAATATTTTAATTTCTGTGAATTGTCAAATAATGAAAAATAAATTATTCTGTAAATTGTCAAATGATAAAAGATACATTTTAAGACAAAGAGAGAAGGTAATTGATGTTTTAATATTCTAGTAGAGTTGAGGGGGAAATGTAACAGTGAAAAGATAAATTAATTGTTTTTTGGTGTCACGGGCGGGACACACCACAAACATAAGCAAATCAAAAAGTTAAAATAAACGAACAATATACAAAATACCTTCTATCTTCTAACTTAATTATGCGTAATATTTGAATTTTTTGTGCAAATGACAATTTTAGATTGTTTACTCACAAGATAGGTTAAAGTTACAACATTGCATTTAATTAAAATTGAGGTTTATGGAATGCCCCATGTGCAATATGCAAAATGCACAATTATCCGTGTGCCCTATTGATGACGAAACCGAGAATGAGGTAGGTTCGTTCATGAGAGGACAAGACTGTCTCTAGCTACTACAATCCTTATCGACAAGTTTAGACTGGGCATGCCTACAGGAGTGACTCCGTGTGTGAGGTGCTTCGGGAAGCAGGGAAGAAGTTTGGAAAGAGGGGCTGCTACTCTAAAAGCACCTCACTCTGTGCCGAGTTTCCTAAAGTAGATGCCATTGTTCGTAAACGAAGGATACCTTGAGCAAAGAGACGAAGAAAATGAAAAGGGGGAGATTCACGTTGGAGCTCCCCAAATCGATTTTCAAGGGCTTCCTCACTCTCAGGCCCCATGCCGCCTCTACGAAGAAGAGAAACTTACCAAGAAAAAAAGATAACATCTATAACTGATTTTTCCTTTTCATATCGTTATTTCATTACAGGCCACTGTCGAACACGATACTCGGGTACCTTACTAATGGAGGCCTATTAACTATCAAAAGATGGCGCTCTTCCCTCGGATACAGCGGGAGGGCGGACTGATTTGCAGCCTCCTTATTCGGACAGCATCACGTTCCAAGCTCTGCTGGATGGAAGATCGCATAAACGATGCAAAAATATTCCATTAAGACGTCTGGAATCACCCGACACCCAAAGACGGATTTTTCTTATCACACGCGAGGCTCCTTTGAGGAATGAATTTTACATGGCGCAAGCAGCTGCGTGCAAGGGTCTTGTCTTTTCACGCAGCTTCGATTTTTTTTAGCACGAGGGTTGGTCAAAATGTCAGATTGTTTAGTTAATCATAATACAAACGCATGGTTTGATTTCTATTTATGTATGTTAACCCATCGACTTAGTGATTACTTACTGCGTTTTTTCTGGAGAAATTTTTTTACCTTTACTGTCGTGTTCATTGGCGTACGTAGTGAGGGCACAGCCCCTTCCGAAATTTTGACAAAATCAAAATTTTCAAATTAAAGCAGTAAAGAATTTTGGGTGGAGAAGCCCCCTTAAAATAACCCATGACTACAATCTTTGTCTCAGAGCAACTTTTAACCAATGATATTGGTATCGGAAAGTGTCGGTTGGATTTTAGTTACTGATACTGACCGATACTTGTCCTGCATTTAAAGTCTCTTGCGACGGGGCAATTTCGGGGAATTCAATTATTTTGCAAAATTCCAAGTTTCCATTAATTTTGCACCAACATTGTGTCGAAAAACTGTATTTTATATTTGCCATAAAAGGTATTATGATATCCTTATGTAATTCTTAGATATTTTAAAGTAAAACTCTAATAAAGTGATGAGTGTAATTCGAAACAGTTACTTACATACTAATATTATCAGTACAGGATGTGCACGATGAACCTCCGGGGTCTCGTCGCAATGTTAAAAATCAGATAATAAAGTTACGACAATCCAGTCTCTTGTATTTGGTGCCATATACGCTCAAGTTTGATTCTTTTTTTAAAGTTCGCACGCGTCATGCTTGGCAGCGCTGTCGTCGCTTTTGTGAAAATGGCGTCTTCTCAAGAGAAAGCACACGCTGTGGTATGGTTTGCGGAGTCAAAATCAATTGTTACGTTGCAGCGTAAGTTTCGGCGTCTCTTTAGCTAAACCCCGCCAACGGACAAGAGCATCAGGACATGGTACAGAAGTTTTCTGGAAACGGTGAGTGTGTTGAAGAAACCAGGGGGAGGAACGCCACTTTTCCAGATCGTTGGATCGGGCGAGGGAGCCCTCCCTATCCCCTGGTCACGACGTAGTACAGATATCACTCCTCTGGAGATATGTTTAAGACGCAGTTTACTCAACGAAGGCGCCAAACGTGAATGCTTTGCGAGACAGATTATATTGCTGACATTGATACCATCCCTGACGACGTGCTGCTGCGCGAAGTGGAATACCGGCTGGACATTCTTCGTGACACTAAAGGTGCTCACATGGAAGTGTGGTAATTTTTTGTAAGAAACTTTTTGAGTTGCTCTTCAATAAAATTACCAAACAAATGTATAGGTGTGTTCGTTTTAATTTCCCATCACTTCAAAACCCCGGAGATGCATCGTGTACACCCTGTATTTTGAACAACTTTTAATTACTGCAATTTTCAAGCATCGGTACCGGTGAGAATGGGTAAGAGTACCAGTAACGGTGCGGGTATCGGTTCAAAATGGTGTCGACTCAACCCTTATAATTATGAAATATTTTACTGTTTATTCCACCCCCCTTCCCCAGAATGGTTCTACCATCAACCTTTAAAATTCCAGCCCCCTCCGAAATATAACTCTGGGTACCCCAGTGGTCGTGTTATATTCGGACGTCCACTGCCAACTACATTACGTTAGGTCCGAACTGGTTTTCTGCGTCTGACATGATTTTTAGGGCTTGTAGAATGAAAGCAACGTCCATAAATGTTGTCAACAGCTGATAACGTGGTGTCAAGCACGGCACCCCTTCGAGCCTCGCATGAAAATACGACACTAGTCTGTGCCCAAGATAATAGTAAACGATGATTGTCTGCTCTCTAAAATCCGCGGATACTTTTTTAAATAATTTTTCTAACGATAAATAGTACTTTCCGAAAACTCAAAACTGCACTAATTAATTTCTCGAAGCTTCAAATTTAAATTCATAATCGTTTCCAGTATTCTACGAGACTTGAAAAATGCTCCTATAAAACTTGCGAGAATCATTAAACACGGGGAATCGTTATCCCCTCTAATTCTGCATATTTTTGTATATTTATGAAAATATTGTGCATGGAAATTTACTTAGTTTGCTTTGCACAATATAATTCTACAGCTATTCATATATTTTCCTAGCTATATAGACATTTCTAGCATGAATAAGACTATCGATTTGCTTGCCCAATTTAGTTTTTGCTTTCACGATATGCCAACCGCTTGATTCTCTGTGATATACAATGGAACTCTCAGCCAAAATACTTAATGTTGGAGTAAATCTTACTTATATTTTGTGACGTATTTTATTAGGAGGTAACCAAGTTTTTAAGACAAGTAAATAAAAAATAATAATATAATCTATCTATCTATATATATAAAAATTGATGTGTGTGTGTGTGTGTGTGTGTGGGTGTGTATATTTATTTGTTCCGGCATAACTCTGAAACGCCTGGAGCAATCTCAACCAAACTTGGTACGCATATCACTACCAAATGGCCGCGGTGGCTCAGTCGGTGACGCGTCTGACTACCATGCTAAAGGTCCCGGGTTCGAACCCCGGCCGGTTCAAATCCGGGAACTTTTCTAACATAGGAAGCGGCCACGGCGCCCACCCAGCGTCGAATAACATGGGTACCTGGGGGAAGCCCTTGGGGGTAAAGGCGGTCAGGGGCGTGATGCTGATCACATCACCCCCACTCACGACCGGATCAAGAAAGTGTGGGGCGTTACCCCCTATACGCCATCATGGCGTGGTTCTATGCACAGGGGAGCACTTTACCTTTTTTACCTGGAAAGAAATACTGTGGGGGTAAGACACCCCTGGCTCCCTTACGGGTGGGGTGGGAAGGGTTGACATGTAAAAATAATCCAAAACGACCGATATTAAATTCCGGACAGACAGACATCCATGACTCTATGCAATCCGCACAACGATAGTGTTTTTCGGGTTGTCTAACATTCAGGCTATGTTGCGAATAGAATCCATAGTTCTCGTGACTAGATAGTTAAGTATAAATTAGATGTAGTAGCTGTCCAGGAAGTTTGGTGCCAGGAGAAGGGAATTGTAAAACTAAAAATTATACTTTTTTCTATGGTGATACTGAAAATCATAATTTTGGAACAGGCTTTTTCATAAATAATAGAATTATCTTGGCTCTTAAAACAGTAGAATTTATGAATTATAGGATATCATATGTAGTTTTACAGGGTAGGTGGTGTAAAATTATTTTCATAAACATACATGCACCAACGGAAGCTAGAGATGATAATACTAAAGATGATTTTTATGCAGAGTTAGAACACGTCTTTGATAAATTTTCTCTGTATGATATGAAAATTCTATTAGGTGACTGTAATGCACAAATTGGCAAAGAAGAGACATTTAAACCCACGATTGTTAAAGAAAGTCTTCATGAATTAAGTAATGATAATGGTATAAGATTGATTACTTTTGCAACCTCAAAGAATTTAATTGTGAAAAGTACCACTTTTAAACATAAAGATATCCATAAATATACCTGGTCTTCTCCAGATGGTAAAACTCATAATCAGATAGATCATATTCTCATTGATAAGAGAAGGCATACTAGTATAATTGACGTTCGTACACATAGAGGTGCTGACTGTGCCAGTGACCATTATTTAGTAACTGCTAAATTAAGAGAAAGACTCTCAGTGATAAATCATAAGCAACAAAATTTAAAAGTTATAAAATTTAATACAGGAAAATTTACTGCTGAAAGAATTAAGATAGATTACCAAATTAAACTGTCAAATAGATTTGATGTTTTGCAGGATTTAAATGATGATGAATATATAAATGAAACAGACGTAAATAAGAATTGGGAACACATACCTAATGCAATAGAATCAGCAGCTAAAGAAAGTATAGGATACCATAAACCAAGAAAAAGTAAGCCATGGTTTGATAATGAATGTCATAATCTAATAGAAATAAGAAATCAGGCCAGACTTAGGTGGTTAAATAACTCTGATGATACAAATCTAAGAAATTATAATAGAATAAAGCGAGAAGTTAACCGCACGTTTAGAAGTAAAAAAAAGAGATTACTTGAAAAGCAAAATTAACGAAATTGAAACAAACAGCAAAAACAAAAATATCAGATATTTATATAAAGGTGTAAATGAATTTAGAAAGGGGTGGCAACCTAAAGTAAACATGATAAAAGATAAAGATGGTGATTTTCTAGCTGACCCAAGTGATATTCTATATAGATGACCTTTTAAATGTTCATGTAGGAGATAAATCAGAAGTAAATGAAGTACACACAGCAGAACCTTTAGTTCCAGAACCTAACTTGACTGAAGTTAAAGATGCTATTAAAAGGCTAAAGAATAACAAAGCACCTGGCATTGATTTAATACCAGCTGAGTTAATTAAATATGGTGGAAATTCATTAATATGTCAAATTCATAAATTAATTTGTTTAATATGGAATAAAGAAGAAATCCCTCAACAGTGGAAAGAATCCATAATTGTTCCTGTGTTTAAAAAAGGTGATAAAATGAACTGCAATAATTACCGTGGAATTTCTCTACTCTCAACAACATATAAAATATTATCTAACATTCTTTTAACAAGACTAACCCCATATGCTAATGAAATTATAGGTGATTATCAATGTGGATTTAAACGTAACAGATCAACTACAGATCAAATTTTTCACATCAGACAGACACTTGAGAAAAAGTGGGAATATAATGAAAATGTCCATCAGCTATTTGGAATACCTAAGAAGCTTGTTAGTATGATAAACGTATGCACTAGTGAAACAGAGAGTAAAATTCGTGTGGGTATTAATGTGTCTGACAATTTACAATTCATGATGGGTTAAAACAAGAAGATGCATTATCTCCATTGCTCTTTAATTTTGCCTTAGAATATGCTGTTAGGAAGGTAAAAGAAACTAAAGAAGGACTAAAATTAAATGGTGTGACTCAGTTGTTAGCATATGGAGATGATGTAGACTTATTAGGGGATGATATAAATACAATTAAGAATAATGTTAAAATATTTTTCAAAACTGCTAAAGAGATAGGTTTGGAAGTTAACAAAGAGAAAACTAAATATATGCTTACAGGCCGAAACCATGTGTTAGGTAATAATCAAAATCTAATTATTGATAACAACTCGTTTGAACCAGTTTCCAAATTCAAATACTTAGGAGTAATATTAACAAGTGAAAATTATATTAAAGAGGAAATAAAAAGTAGGCTTAATTCAGGAAATGCATGTTAATTCTCTCTTCATAAACTTTTGTCTTCTCGTTTAATATCTAACAAACTAAAAGTTAAAATATACGAAACAGTAATTTTGCCTGTAGTAAACTTGGTCCCTTACATTGAAAGAGGAACATAAATTGAGAGTATTTGAAAATAAGATCCTTAGGAAAATATTTGGACCTAAAAGGGATGAGGAGACAGGTGAGTGGAGAAGGTTACATAATTTAGAACTACATAATTTGTATTCATGTCCAGATATTATTAGAATAATTAAATCAAGAAGACTTAGGTGGGCAGGCCATGTGGCACGAATTGGAGAAGAAAGAAGAGTTTACAGGATTCTTGTTGGGAAACCTGATGGTAAGAGACCTGTAGGAAGGCCAAGACGAAGATGGAGGGATAACGTTGAGATGGACCTAAAGGAAATCGGTAGGGATGGAAAAGAGTATATAGATCTTGCTCAAGATAGGAACAGATGGAAGGCCTGTGTTGCTGCAGCCATGAACATTCGGGTTTAAGAAGGGTAGAGAGTGAGTTAGTTAGTTAGTTAGTTTCTGTGACACTCCCAATGCGGTTCAACTCCAAGTTCATCACCTATCAGTATGGGGATGAGAGGGGGTGAAAAATAAAGTGCCACAAATGACCTAGATTAGTGTAGAATCCATAGTTTTCGGAGTCGCTAAGCTAATTGATGACATTCACAATCACATTTAAAATTAGTTACATTTTACACTATAGTTAGAATTCATTATTTTCCTGTCTCATACAAGCTTGGGATAAATAAATACCCGGGCATTTCCAATAATCAGATAGTAAATTATAATATTGGCTAGTAGCAATACAGAAAACAAAACTCCCTCCTAATTGATTGATTGATTTGGTTTAATTTACTTCGCTTTTCTGTCACTTTTGGCTAATCGCGAATATGAAGATGAGTAATGACTAGGAATTGATGAAGGGACACCTAGGAAGAACACCCTTACCCAGGTCAGGAGTCAAACCCGATCCCTGGCGTTATAGCCCGCTGTGCTAATCACTCCGCCACGGAGGTCGGCAAAACTTCCTGCTATGTAGTTAGAATCAGGGTTGTTAAAGGTCCAGGACCAGGAGTGAAATTCAGCCAGTGTAAATGGGTTGTGAACCGTAAAGAACCTTTTTATGTGTAAAGTATTACAATTTGCTCCAGGAACCTTTCTTTCCGGATCAATTCATATATGGTCCAGGAACCTTTTTCTTGATCGATTTAAATACGCTCCAGGAACCTTTTTCAATGAAACAATACTTAACTTGGACCGAATTTAAATTGTGCGAGAAAATAAGTTCGGTTCTGTTGCGGAATCCAATAGAACCCATTAGAATTTATCGGTAACTGGACCTTTAACAACCCTGGTTAGAAGTAACGGCTACTTTTTTCAAGTAACCATAACTGTAACTGGTTTACTTTTTAAGCGAAGTAACTGCGACTGTTACTTGTCAAATTAATTGTTCGTATCTACAGAATCACTTAAATCTTTTTAGCACCACTTCTCTACATTGCTTCCAGGCACCCTCCTACCTCTTTAAACGTCTTCTTTATGTACATACTCCATGTCTTTGTCGTTTTCCGAGCCAGCTTAGCAGTGCTGACAGCATGCTAAGCCTAAAGATAATAAAAGATGATCCCGAAAGATAGCAGCACAGTGCAATATAAAGTTCCCGCCCCTGCAACTCCACGAAAAGGGTCTTGTGTGCTTCTGAACTAGAGATAGTAACGATCTGTGGCAGGTGTGTACCTCAGAAGCGTTCATCAAACGTCCATTAACTGCACTCCCACCGTGCCGTTTCGCACACACAAGCAAGAACGACGCTAAAATTCATTAATCTCCAGCGCCGCGAGGTGGGCGTTCCTGGAAGCTCGACGATTCGCGCCAAAAGATGGCGAAGATAAGCAACGAGGACACTTTTTCTTCGTTCTCGAAAGCGAATATTAATTGAAAGCGAAGCGATGAGGTGGGGGAAGGTCTTAAGAACCTGTGGAAAATGGATAAGCGGTGTTTCTATTAAGAAAAACAGTGGTATTACAGAAGGTGTTGTGTGGGTGTTATGCAGAGCAGGTGCTGCAGGGAGACAGGGGCGGATGTGGATCAGTCCAAGACAAGAACAACTAGTTATATAAATGTTATTTTAGCTCAACTATGCAGTTTTGTATGGTATTTAAGGATATATTAAATGTCACGGCACCTCATGCACTCCCAATTCATTGTTTTTCTAGCGCCATCACTGATTATATGGAAAGGGTGTTCATATTCTTATCCAGCCAAGAAGCTCAAGTGAATACATATTGTTGTTGTCCAGGGTAGCACCTAAATGACTGACACATTTCTAACGGTCATAAATGATGGAATGCAAAACAGGAAAATCCACATCAATGAACTGAAATATGCCATTTCTTATCCAAAGCTTACAATCTTGTTTCTTGAAAATTGGAGAGATGGTAGCCGGACAATTGCGAGGGCGGATCATTGCGATCACGGACAATTGCGATGAACACAGTTAGAAGTGAAATGGCGGGTGGACAATTGCGATGACATTTTAAACCTTCTATCAAATTGAACACCCCGTACAATACCTCTTACAAGATAATTATGTGAAATATTGATATTTTCGACTGGGAATTTGTTTCAATCAAGTTTTTGATCATGGGCTAGAGCCAACAGACACCTTTTGAAGTGACCCGTTTCCTCATATGTGCGAATACACTTTCCAACTCTCTCGTCGATTTTAATGTCACGCTTCTTCCTTTTCTGACCTTCTAGATTAAGTTCCATCTGCATGTACTTGATGTTGGTGTGTTCTGCTTGGTTCTTGAGGCAGGCCAGAACATCATGAATTCTTGGATGCGGTCTTCCAAGCCACCTATTTATTTTGCTGTTCCAACCTTCTACAGCATTATTAGTTCTGTGGCGCGTTTGGTTAGGTCTTGATCGTCGAAATTGTCCTACCATTAATTTGTAAAATGACCTTCACCGTCAAAATCATTGCAATTGTCAGTGATTTTGGCTTCATCACAATTGTCCGCCATCGCAATTGTCCTAGATTCCGGAGAGATGGCCTACGTTTATGACTATGCATTTTTGCAAACGTTCCTGCAAGTTGCTGCACACGTGACTCACGTAGGTCCACATCAATGCCCGCAACTTCTGCAAGTTTTTGAACAGTCGTCATGAGTCTCCAAAACACTGACGACTCTTCAAGAACTTACACAAGAATTTGTGATAATATATGACGCATAAAATACTGTAATATAATATAAGGTTTACATTACAATCTATTTCACACAAGCAGCAAGGTCCGAATACTTAAAATCTACATTTTATGAAGTATTAAAGCAATATTAAGTGCCTTAAACGCACTGGATTCACACAGTTTTTATTCTCAAGCATCAGCATGTATCCAAATAATTAATATATCTCAACATTTCGCTGTAATATATCTTACAGCGAAATGTTGCTATAGGATACAATTATTTTCTCCGCATTGGCAATGAAAATCTACGATCGAACCACCCACGTAAAACTAATAAAAATAGAGCCAAAATACTTCTATTAATGACGAACTCGAAGCTTCTTTTCGTTAATCTAGTTTTTGAACCTACAGTGCTGCCATCTAGGAAGCGTTGCTAAACCACACGTGCATGTCAAATGGATCTTACTTTTACCTCCAGTATCCTACTCATAAATTTTAGGGATACTTTTTCATTTGAATGTAACAGTTTCCTGGACGACACACACACACGCACATTTTCGTATTTGTATTTATCGCGACGATGGGGATGAATGATGATTAGATGGAGTTTTTTTTTTTTTTTAGTTGGAGGAGATTTCTAATTCACGTCCATAGCAGCAGAATCAGAACTTATGCCTCGTAGTTCAGTATTGCCGTACATTTACCAATATAGATGCAGTTTGTACACAAATTAATAACGGAGTTTTAAGTGTTTCGTATGGTTATGTAATGAACCTCAGTCGGTTTTCTCCTACATGTGATGAAAGAGCAACTGTGGAAGTTTGCATTCTACTCGCCCGAATTTGTTTCCCAATTCTGCCGCATGACAGCGCCAGTTGTAAAGATGGCAGCGACTCCCGAGCGTAAGGCATTTTGTGTCTTGGAATTCGTGAGGTGTATAGTTCAGTGATTACCAGGAGATTTATATGTAGTAAAAATGTGCTAAATATGTATTTAGTTATTTTCGCCAAAATATGGAGTTAAATATGGACATAAAATTGTAAAAAATTACCTTTCTCAAAATAATATAACACACTACACGAGCTACATAAAATACAGTACGCTTACATTGACATGAATTGTAAAACAATACAAAATGTGTTTTCATTTTGTTTCCGAAACAATGAATAACAAATTTTTGTTGCGAGTGTTCGAACGTGAATTTTCTTCTGTTGTCTCTTGAGATGGATTTATATTGACTAAAACTGCGTTCAAAAATCTTAATCTGTTTGAAATGTGTCAGTTATTCGAAAGAAATTCACCCAACGTCACACGGGGACATGTAGTTATTGCGCGAACATGGAGCATATGCTGAGAAAATGTTCTGAAATTTGAAAATAATATGCATAAAAACGGAATTTTTAGAGTCTACATGACATGATGTGGAAAAAGATAGTACAAAATATAACTGATTCCAGCTTCATGCATAAATATGCATTTACTTGTAAATTCGATCCCAGGTGATTACATTCCAACGAGCCTATCGGCGAAGATTTTGATGTGTCGTCGCATCTGGCAACATTCCTAGGTATAACCAATTCCAGATGAAGGGATGCCTGTGTATGGGGAAGATTGCAGGACGATCGCGTGTGTCTGATGAGAACGTGGAAGGCGCCAGAGCGACTTTCGTGCGGACCCGAAAACTAGCAATGGGACAATGACGGTGTGGAAAGTGTTAAGAAAACGACTCTGACTGAGACTATGCCGCCTGCAGCTGTTACATGCCCTAAAGTCTGCATATCATGTGGTCCGTACCAAATTCTGGGAAGAAAGCAAGAAATATCAGAAAATTACTTTTTTTAGTCGTGTCACCAAAGTCTAGGACAATTGCGATCGCGAACTTTTGCGATCAAGACAAAAATGCAGATAATTGATATAACATTCATCTTTAAAAATTGTACGACGGACAATTGCGATCAGGTCGATCGACCTAGGGCCTAAACAAACTGGAATTCCCACACCCACTTACCCTAATCACGAAGCATTACGATGCCCTCTCCACTCTCAACGTTTACATACTAGGCGTTTTCTTAAGGATCAGACGTTTCAAATTTTCCAGTGCTGTTTGTTATAACACAGAAACGAGTAGTAATTTTCACTAAATTGATAATCCATATGGAAATGTTTCTAAAATTTTAAAGAAAGAAATATAACATGATATAAAAAGTAGGAATCCTTGTAAACCTTGCCTCAATACAGTACCTAAGAAGGAAATCTGACACTCCTTCGTTTCATTTTGACTTAATATTTCCATAGAAAAATAACAGACTATGGGAAATCACAAATATGCTTTTAACACGTTTCCTTTAGAATGACATTTAATGTTAAATTAATGTAAGACATAGTCCAGCTCTCACAATATACTTAAAAACATCAAATTCCCTGAGTTTCCCAGCTAACTTGATATCTTGGGGTGCTACAATTAACAATAAAATAGACAAGTTATTCTCATTTCCGTTTATTTCCCCTGGGATTCGGGATCTTACATGTGCGCTATTTTTATGAAGTTACATTGATGCCTTATTTCTTTTAAAACAAGGGCATATTAATGTGTAGAAATTGAATGCAAAAAAGGCAAGAAAGGAAAGGGAAATGAAAAGGATGGAAAGGAAAAGAAAAGAAGAAATCAGACGACAGAAGAAATAAAGAAAAGGGAAGAAAAGCTAAAAGAAATGCACTGAATGAAAGAGAAGAGAATAGAAGAAATGCAAATGAGAGGAAAGACAATACAAGAAAAGGAGAGTAAAGAAAATAAAGAGAAAAGAAAACATAAGAAAGCAGACGAGAAGAGAGAGTATAGATTGTCCATAAGAATTTTTACTTTAAACTGCCTTGGTTGTAATGTGAACGCAAATGTCCGCGGCCGCAATTCTCCGCATCGACATTGAACACTTTGCAAAGTCTGTCATAGAAGCTCGTTGAGTTACTCTTCCATCTCAAGTATGACTCACTATTGTATTCTACGTACATCGCAGAAAAAAACACACACGCTTAAAACTACGATATTCATTTGTGTACACCCTGTATTTATCTTTAGCATACGGGACATGAAATTAGCTTGCATATACGTTCAGGACCGTACAGTTGGCAACACTGCATCTAGGGCTGCTATCTTCAGCTTTTCAGTTCGTCGCCTGGTCAAGCATAAATTCCAGGCGATTGCCTCTGACGGAGGAAAACAAAGAGAAAATTTTTGGATAAAATGCACACTCTGAAAACAGTAAAAAAAAAAAAAAAAAAAAAAAGAGGCCTCGTTTTGTGGGACATAAAGAGAAACTTTTTGTGTGGGTGTGATGGGCGAATAACACTTTGGCTGCTACACACGTTGACTTTCCCTGTCCTCCTGCTTGTTTTTTGCCTCCGCTCCTCAGCACTGTTGCCTACCTACTTCTCTCGGCTACAAGAAAGGATCTACCATCAAGTTTCCGTGGTATAGCTCTTAGCGAAAGTTCTGAGGAGTCCTACCATGGGCTATTCCAATCCAGATGTCTTCTTTATGTGATTGTTTTATTTTCTGTTTCTTCGATTCATTATTCATTTGCACTGTTGCAATTAATTTAAGGAGTTTCCTAACCCCTTGTATCTTTACTTTCCCCATGAGTGTTATTTTGGTTAACTTTTAAAAAATGTGCATTATCATTTGATATACACGTATTGCTCTTTTTTTATAAAACTGAACCTCTTCTAATTCTCTCCCTAAGAAAGTACTTTCCCACAAATATTGTTTTTTTAATAAAATATTCTCTTCTTTTGTTTCTATTTTTCTATTCCTTTCTTCTATTTTTGTCCCCTTTCTTTTCTTCTATTTTCTTTCGTTTCTCTTTATTGTACTCACTTACCTTTCCATTTTATCATCTTTCTTTCCTTCCCCAATGCTCTCTTTCTTCTGTTCTCTTTCCGTTCCATTTCATCCCATTTCCCTTGATTTATTCTCCGTTTTCTCATTTCTTCTTTTCCCCACTTCCTTTCCGTCTCTCCTATTCTCTTTTCTCGTATTTCGTTTCTTATCTTCTCGTTTATTTCCCTCAGTGCAATTCTATTCTCTTGGATTTACTTTTCTTATATTCTCTCTCTTCTCGTCAGCTTTCTTATGTTTTCCTTTCTCTTTCTTTGCTTTACTCTCCTTTTCTTGTATTGCCTTTCCTCTCATTTTCATTTCTTCTATCTCTTCTCTTTCATTCAGTGCATTTCTTTTCGCCTTTCTTCCCTTTTCTTTATTTCTTCTCTCGTCTGATTTCTTCTTTCCTTTTCCATTTCTTCCTTTTCATTTCCCTTTCCTTTCTTTTCTTACCTTTTCTGTATTCTGTTTCTTTTCTTGTTCCTTCTCCTCTTATCTTCTATGATCATATCCCTTGCTTACGGAAAGATGTAATGATCTACATTCTAATCGTATTTTGTAAAAGTCCTTGTTTCTCCCTATCTTTTGTCAAAGTGTTCATTTGTTTTCTGCATTCTCAGTTTACATCGTTTTATGTACCCCATTCCGATTCAACAGAGTTCCTTCTGTTCCTCCTTCAATTAGTATTCGAATCATTCTTCATGCCTTATAAGGTGGCCCACATCTTCTTTGAACATGCTTTTGGACTTTTCTTGCAAGTACACTTCTAGCAATCAAAGATTACCGTATCTCTTTACTTCATCTTTGGTATAGTTTAGATCATTTTTGTTGCTAGAGGTTGGCAACACTTCTCCCGAGTGAATCTTCCAGAGGACTGCTCTAGGAAGTCGCCATTGCATACTTCCGGTTCGTTGGCAGATTTCTCAGCGCGGCAGTCGCGTTTGTCAGCGGACCAAGCGCTTGCGCTTCCGTGGAGGGAAAATTATATGCTCTTGTAACTCCCAGCGAGTTCTTTGTGGGGTAGTCTGCTCCGCAAGAGAGTCTTTCCTCCTGTTTTTCAGTTTACAGAAACAAGAGGAATACCTGTGATGCACTGTCGTTGTTCCGAGAGTATTACGAATAACCCCATTCGACCTTTTGGAACGCAACAAAGAGATCCCAAGTGCCTGTTCTCATTCACTGGCTGAGGTACTGATCCATTCGATTCTGCCCACTTCCATTGTTATGTAATTCGAGACACGTGCTCTAAGTACGCTTGTCCACAGGTACAAACAAAGCTAGTACAGAACCAAGCACTTTGTTCGATGAGTAAAAAGCGGTTCGATGATGAATCGAATACCATGTTAGAGAAGCATTTGTATCGGACAATTTGTCTTAGCACATCGCGCTACGACGCCAGGGGTCACGGGTTCTAATCCCGATTTGAGCATGGGTATTATTTGTGAGAGTCTCTTCATCACTTTCATCCTCATCGTTGCGATTAGCAAAAAGTTGCTGAAAAGCGACGCTGAATTATGAAAAACAAATCAAATCAAATTTGTCTTAGTCTGCTCCAATAGTTTCTCACGATGTCTAGTAATAAAAGAGTCCCGGGTTTGTTTCGCGGGGGAAGCACATTGTGCAATGGTTCGGATTCTTCTTCGTACCGATTAACCCACCTGAGCATAAAGTGAACTTAAATTTATTGCAGTATAAGGTTCAATCAATATTAAATTTCCTCCGGTGAGTTGACCCATCGGTGCTGAGCGCGTTTAGTGCTGGACTCGAGATCTCATCACCAATGGTCTCAGGTTCAATTACCGGCCTAGGTACGATTACCCTAAAAGAAGCAGAGAAATGCGTAATGTTGAAACTGCAAACAAATACCTGCATGGAGAACAGCTCTAAGGCTGTAACATTGACACACGCACGAGCAGCCGACAACCATTGTGAATAGGTCAACATAACCCAGAGGTGTCGAGGTTAAACCCTGCGTAAACCATGAGTGTGTATCATGGACCCTTTGGTGCTAGTGGTCCCAGTTTCAACCCCGGCATAAGCTCCAAAATTTCAATTTTGACTCATGATTTCGTTGTATGAGAGTCAGAGGAACGTAACTCCATAAATGCGGTTTTCAATTTTGTTTAAATTATCTCCTATGAAGAGCTCTTTTTGGAGTTAGATCGCCGTATCTAATCCTTAACAGTAAGGTAGAGTCACATTTATTCAATTTACTGACTCTTTTAAGAGTCATACATGTTCCCTAGAATACATTATTTTTCTCTCCTCTAAATTGGAGTTGCGTCCCTCTGGTTCTCACTCGACGAATTGAGGAGACCTTTGAAAAGAAGTACTCAGGTCCAGAAAGCTAGCGAGCAGCAATACGATCTGCTGATGCATTTTGATTGGATTTGCTGACCACGCTCACCCAATGGAAAGCCGCTTTACAGGCCTTGAACCTCAAACATCTGTTACGCCACGGATATTAGTACATATACAGCTAACGACAAGGACAACAACAGGCAAATTGTCAGTCACTATTTTCATTTTCTTTTATTCTACATTAGGATGTATCGAAAAAAACTTTTTTTCGAAATGTCAAGATGGCTAGTGCGGAAAAGTGGCCGTCTGATTTTTTTTCAGATTTTTTGGAGGTCGTTTAGGTGGCGCGCATACTACATAATGAAGGTGTACGCACCGGTGTGGTTTGAGATCAAGAAGGAACCATCGCTAACTGACGGAGCCCGACACCTCTGGAATTTGATCCATTTGTCCAGATTTCTCCCACACCACTTGAGAGATCTGATTGATAGGGTCATTCAACAAAACGCATTCTTCGCCCATCCTGATAATCTCCTGCTGGCTTTAATAACCGACCAAAACCCAGAAATAAGAAGTCTTGGTTGGCAAAGAATTAAGAAAGCAAGAGGATTGAAAAAAGGCAAAAGAATTCGCACTTTTGTTTTACCAACCATCAATTTTATTGCAGACCAATACTATGACATGGTTCATTGGGCTTCATGCTCCCTCCACGAGCCTCCGTTGACCAACAATATTAGAAATGAAGAAGTAGATGACTACATTAAAAACAAAAAATGTCGGAAATTCAAGACTTTCCCTGCCACACACAAGGAGTAAAGCGACTTGTGAAAATCATCACAGAGGCTGCTTCTTCCGTTTTCGGTGCCAGTGCACGTGATGGTTACATCAAAGCAAAATTGATAATCTAGAGAACATATGCCGACATTTCGAACAAAATGTGACTATAAAGTTAAAGGAGAAAACTAGAAGAAAATCGTGGCCTGCTCCTTAGTAAAATTATGTTTGTCAACATAATTTAGGTGGGTGGGTGGGTGGAGCTCACAGTCCAGCCACCTCCTCGTGGTGAGCTCTGGGTTATTTTCAAAGCATAATAAGCTATGAAAATAAGCGAAGCGCTGGACAGTAATTGAGAAACTGTTAGCAATTAGAAAGCCAAAATATTTTATTTAGTCTTTTATATCGGAAAACTTTCGAATAAAACACAAAGTCGAAACCAATTGGAAACGATCAATAGAAAAAAATGAATTTTTAGCCTCAAATTGACAATTTTTGACCAAAAGCATACGTAAACAGCATAGGAAACCACCCCTGAGGCACGAATGTAGCATATTTGCCATAAACAAAACAATAAACGACCATAATGCAGAAAAAAAGACATGAAATAACCAAATAATGACATTTTTGTGAAATTGTTGTGCGTGTTGCATAACCAAATCACTATCAAAACTTCAAGGTCGATGCGCGCCACCTAAACGACCTCCAAAAAATCTGAAAAAAATCAGACGTCTTTTTGGTCACAAATGGCCACTTTTCCGCACTAGCCATCTTAACATTTCGAAAAAAAGTTTTTTTCGATACACCCTATTCTACATCCTATGCTGTTTTAAGACATGGAATTCTGTTGATGCGAAACACATATTTTCCTCTGCTTATTAACGTTTTTATTTCAATTCATGATCAACGTTGTGTAAAACAGACTGAATGAAAACGGCGATGGGACTACTATTCCTTTTGCCGTTGAGCGTATGTAAGACAAAGGATATGTCATATGCTGTCTCAGTATCTTCTTACTCAGCAGATAAACAACAGACCTGAAGCTCTTAGAAATTTGTGCAGTGTTGTGATTTGTGGAACTTACCTGTCGCGGCTCTATGAGAGTATTTCAAGGAAGGAAAAAAAAGAGAAAATATTGATGTCAGAGAAGAGGCTGAAATGAAGAAGAGACCACATTTTTAAAGAGACAATCAGAGTAGAGAACACATAGAGATGAGATTAAGATAGAAATAAGACTGAGAACAAGAGGGAATTAATTGGCAAAGAGACTCATTTGGAGGAAAAAATTAATTGAAGAAGTTGAGATTGAAATGAAACTGAACTGGGGAGGAGAGAAAAGATTCATATTGATAAAGGACAGAAACTGAAATGAAACAGTTCAATAATAGTAAAAAGAATGGGTCGGAGAGGAGAAAAGAGAAGAACTGAGATTGAAATTAAGCAAATAAAGATGAAACTGAATTGAAACATAAATACTGATGAAAATGAAACTGAGATTAAAATGAAATTATAATGAAGAAGCTGAATTGGAGAAGGGACTCAGATGTAGAAGAAACTGAGATTGGAATGAAACAGGTTAATACGAAACTGAATTTTAGTAGAGATTCAATTTCAGAAGATATTCGGATGGGAAGAAATCGCAAGGAGAAACTGAACTGAGAGATTGGATTTCAGAGGATAGTCATATGGAGAAGAAACGAAGATTGAAATTACACAGTTGAAGAAGTAACCGAATTGGAAACGCTGATGAAGAAGAAGCTGAGATTGAAATGAAACGGATGAAGATGAAATTCAGGTGAAGAGAAGATTGAATTTCGAAAGACCCAGATGGAGAAAGAACATATATTAAATTCGAGCAAGAATAATCGAACTTGAGGAAGAGAGTGAATTTCAGAAGAGACTCGAATGGAGAAGAAGCTCAGATGGAAATGAAACAGATCAACTGGATACTGAAAAGAAGAGACTGGCATAAAGCTGAGACTGATGAGAGCAGGGAAATTGAGATCGAGAGAGGCGATTGGATATCGAGGCGAGACAATAACAAGATTACGCTTCATCTCACCTAGTATCAGTTCCATGCCTGCAAAACAACCAAATAAACAGAAAAAAGTACCGAAAATGAAACCGAATATTGCCTACCCTACTCCCTCCAGAATTACACAATCATGAAAGCTTCACCCGTAATACATATACGTCTCCCTATCTCCCTCCCTCCCTCCCCATGAGCCTGGCGTTGCAATAAACCTCCATAATAGTAGAATAGAGCTCCACCACGACCTTCTCTGGCAGTTAGCAGTCATGTTATTGGATTAGCGCTGAAGCCTGTTACGTTTTTTCAACCCTCTCGAAATCCATTTTCCCCCAGCTCCGCTTTTGCTGCTGAAAATGTTTTCGCTATGGGTTGGTGGGGACGGGTGGAACGTTTGAACTTGAATGCATGTGTCATTCGGGCTCGCAAAATAGGATTACCGAACGATTCGGCGCTTCTCTCTGAGCTCAGTTATATTCATAAACCAGATAATACGTATTTTTCTATAAACTTGTTTTTCAATGGTCTTCGCCTTTCCATTCAGTTCATAGCATTAATAAACGACGGTGCGAAATAGAGGAGCGCTTTGGCTATAGTTTACCCTCAGCCCTTCCAGGTTAATGGTACAGTAAGTGTTTAAAAGGTGAATGAAATATGTAGTGGGTGCGAAATCTTCAAAGTGTTGTCTTTAGTCATTTCAATATGCTTTTAAACATCGTCGATAGAGTTGTGGTTAACGCTACGTCTTTTAATCAAGGGTTCCTGGGTTTGATAGCCGGTTAGGGCACATCATTGGGTTAGTTTTCCAGTTCAAACTGTAGGACCTGTCCTTATTTGCCTATCTGACATTAAAACGACATTTTAGTGTATTTATATCAGTGTAATAACAATGGCAGAAAATGTGTGTAATGAGCTATTTGCTTTATTTTACTTTGTTTTTTGTGCCACTTTTGGCTAATTTGCGAAGATGGGGATGAGTGATGATGAGATGAAATTGATGAATGGACACTCACAAACATCCATGTTCAGGCCGGGATTCGAATTCGGGACCCCTGGTGTCGTAGTGCGATGTGCTAACCACTCCTCCACAGGGACCGGCAAATGTTTGAGGGGTATTATTAAAGAGACGCAGTTCATTGCTGCAAAGAAAGTGCGAACTTGTAGTTATACTTCCAGGACTATAATATCAGTAAAGACTCCCTTTAACAATTATGTTTAAATATTATAATCCTGGATAAATAAAAAATAACGAATATCCTCAGAAAAGGCTTATGGAAATTACAATTCCTTTCTTCTGAGCACAATCTATGTTCAACTGTAAATTTATATACTATGGTAAAAGATAATAAAGTCGCGGTGGTCTATTCGGTATGACATCTGATACGTTGGAGACCCAGAATAGATTACCGGGGTGGGTGATCTAAGATCGGAATTTTCCGGGCCTTGTCCCTGCATAAAAGTGACTCTGTGGTTCACCGAACCTGAAATAAATGGGTACCTGTGACAAACCTGCGGGGAAAAAGCTGCCGAAGCGAGGTGTTTATCACATCACCTCCAAATCGGCAAGAATCCATACCCCCACATCCCCTAAATGCTCCTTCATGGCACGCTGTAACATGCACGGGGAACTTTACCTAGCAATAGGTAGCATTAAGATATGGGATAATAAGCACCTTTGTGTCCCTTACTGTCGAGTATTGTTCTCCCATCTTTTGAACTATAGCACTCCTTTATCATATATCTAAGAGCGTAAGATTCCTCAGTCTTTTTGTTCATTAGAGAGTAGCTGCACCAAGACATAAGCAAGAAGGAATTGATTAATAGTAGTTTACACATTTATACTTCAGAATCGTTCGGATGTTTTTCAGTTATGAAACTTTCTTCACAAAATCACAAACGGGCGGTTCATATGTTACATCCCACCCATGGCATTTCCTGCAGACTACATGTCTGGAGGAAAAACACGCAACAACGAAACTTCCAATTCAGCAACCATTAGATTAGATTCTCACTCACTAAAGCCAAAGAGACTGAGCCACTCATACTAAGCTCAATAAGTTAACGAATCAACATACAAGATTTCGGATCAAGGAGATTAGACTTTCACTCATCCAGTGCTCCAAAGGTTTCCATGTGAATATGTCTAGTGTCGCTTATTCCTTAGGTCAAGACATGAACATAAGAACATTTCTATAGAAATACGAGTAGGTTAGGCTCTCATTGATCCACTGCTCGTTTCATAGTTTAACAAATCAATGGAATAAAACTCCGATTGATTTCATTTTGTATGCAAAGAATTTATATACTGCTGGACAATGAAAACCGGACACTTTAATATTTGACATCTGAATTGCAATAACAGCTCGCAGGTATATTACAGAATGTTCGGCAGATCATGTAGTACCATATGCACCATTCATAGGCTCGGACTTTGTTTATGCATTCGTACTTAATTCAGTTTCTGCAACATTTAGTTAGCCCTTGTACCAGAGCTTTTATCGACCCATTGCGTTATCACAAAAAATGCAAGTGTCCGGTTTTTTTGTCCAGCAGTATAAATTTTATAATGAAAAGAAAATATTAATGTAAATTAAATGCTATTTTCAAAACGTCATGTAACAATAAAGGCTTACGTGTTTAAAGTAGCTTCAACTTGTTTATATCAAATCTATCTCTCTCAAAAGCCGTGGAGTGCCCAGGAGGTCGTCACAATCCCCCCGTTTTGGGTTCAATGCTAAAAGATAGTAACATATAGGGATACATGATAAATGAAATCTCAGTCTCCCTTGGACATTCCTGGTTACACCACTAAGCCACACCTCTCTTCATCCAGGATGAACCCTCTGTGGTTTGGTGGTGGCGGAGGCACTGGATTTGTTCCTGGAAATCGGCTGGCGTCAAAAGAATGCAAGAAACCCTGCTTTTCCCACTCGCGAGCTACAGCCTATTTAAACTTTCTGAATAAAGAACATTGTTATTTCGATATCGCTTTCAGCTCCATTGTTTCGAGAGCCAAGAATCTCCTTGGATCCTTTTCAGCTCTTCATCCCCCCCCCTCTCTCTCTTTATCTGCGCCTCTATCTCTTTCCGCTGAAACCGGGGAAGTGAAAATTTGCGAATCCGCGCGAAAATGAAGTCATAAGCTCTGATGAACAAACGAGATATTAAGTGACGTACTGCGAGACCCACAAAAATCTCGTTAATTTCGCTCGTTTTGCAGCAGCCAAGGTAAGAGAAGAATTTCACAGCTGAGTTTGCTCTTTTTTTTCTTTTTCCAAAGCTTAATCATCTAGCCTCCTTTCACAGCTTCTTTTTGCAGCTTATTTGCCTGGGAGTAAATTAGAAATTTCTCGCATCTTATCCCACTACATGTAGAACCCGACAAGCATGTAAATTTGAAGCGAAGTGGATTGATTGTGTCTTGCGGTATAGTGTGATTCGTAAGGTATTCGTTAGGGTGCCAACGAGTTAGTTCTAGCTTTTGGACCTTCTCGTTTCTCGAAGCCATGTTCTTAACATATCTCTTTCTCTTGTCTCCTATACTTTGTGTTTAGATGAAGCTATGAGAGATCTCACTGTAGTAGGAATTGCACGTTAAGAGAGAATATCGTGGTAGATATTCTTCGGTAGAAAACACTCAGCCATAGAAGGGATCACACAGTAGAAAGTTTGTGCGGTAAGATAGATTTTGCTATGAGATGGAAGTAGATATATACTCACGCCATACCCGAAGCCTTAGCAGACAAAGGAAAGTTCGTAATAACCTATGATTTACACACAGTCAACAAGCGAAATCAATTGTGGTAACCTGTCGCACGTCTGGGATTTCCCTCATAGACAAAAATTGTCCACGCGGCTAATGCCGGCTTCACACCAATGTAAGGAAAGGTTAGTCTCGTAGCTACTCCTCTGGTCTTCTTCCTGGATATGGAAGAGAACTTAAGATTCCTCACAGCTCAAAGCCGGGAGCAGTTCCATGGACCTGGACCATGAACCGACAGTCAACTGAACTCTGGACCTGCTCGAGCTGATTATATTGGATCCGAGATCTAGAATCTCCCTAATATTCTGTCCCACAGTGCAATGATTTCACCCCTGACATTCTCTTTTCACCATGTGTGCCCGCAGAAAATATTCCAAAACGGGAGGGGATCAACATCGAAAAGTGAAATGCATTGACGTTATGCTAAGAAAAGTTTTTATGAAGAGAGAAAAGAAAAGATATGAAAGAAGTGGTAGAGAATGAGAAAATGTAAGAGAATTAAAGAAATCACTCACACCCAGAAACACACGCACAGAGAGAGAGAGGGAGATAAATAGAAAGTGAAATGAAAAAGCAAGATACAAAGAAATAAGAAGTGAGATAGAGAGAAAGCGAAGAGAAATAAAGAAACGAGAAAGAGAAACAGACAGACAGAAGGAAAATAAAGAACCGAGGCATGTAGGGAGAAACAGAGCGAGAGCGAGAAAAGGACAAAAATAAAGAAGTGAAGCACAGAAAACGAGAGAGAGAGAATAAAGAACAAAAAGAGGCAGAGAACAGGAAGGATAATAAAATAAAAATGCAGGAAGTAAGCACAAAGAGATAAAAATAACAGAAAATAAGATTCCAGAGAAGAAAAGAAAAACATAACGAATTCACGAAATAAAGGAAGGAGGAAAGAATAACTGAACATTCTCACTTATTCTAGGGGTGATCACTTGATCTTCTCTTCCGACGCCCATACATCTGATCCTTTACACCCCACCATTTTGTATCGATAGATAAATTATACATACTTTACATTTCTCCTTTAAAATAATACCGTGCGAGATTTCATTGTCTGAACTGACACGACGTGATTTGCCTTGACTTTCTTTTTCCATTTTTTTAAAAAGAAAAAAAAAGCAGTGAAGGTTCGGGATGTAATCTCTTTTGCTCCACATGCATAATTCAACGATTGGCAAACAAGGTCAAAACTAAAACCTTAAGCTTCTTTTTCTTCTTTCCTGTTCCTCAGCATTCTTTGTGGATGAGAGATCTTCTTGAATATTAGATTTGGGAACAAACTGAATTTTTATGATCCGATAGATCCGAGCGGGAAGCAACGATATCAAGGTATTTCAAGCATACACAATATTGACAGATATAGCCAGTATCTTGGATACAATTCAAAAGTTTTACAGAGCTTCTTTTCAAATGTACGAGGCTTGTACGAAAACTTAAGAGATTTTTATATAAAGCTGACTTTTTGACATATGGAATACACTTCAAGTTCTTGAGGAGTTTCTCTGACACTTTCAGCACAATAGTTGGCGCTAGAACTATAGTCTACAATTCTTCCTTACTAGACTTCTGTTGAACTCGTTATTACTGCATTTCTAGAAAGATTAGTTTTAACTGGTGTTTTTAAAAGGAATTCCTTTAAGAAGGTGTTTAATGCTTAGTATGGTTAATATTTATAAAATTGCATTACAAAACTTATTATAATCTTGATATGCCATACTTGCTTTGCTTTATCAAGTTTTATCTTGAAATAGTCTTGCAAAAATTGAAGTAGCACTCTCATGCATGACGTGGGTACCAAAAGGTACCCACCCACTAGATGACATATATATCATAATTTCACTGCTTGTTTTCAGTGGTTGACTGGGCGTAATTGTTATATAACAAATTCGTTTCCTTGTTCCGCAGATCCAATGTTCTAGTTGATAATCATTAGTTACTAATTGATAGATAGCAGTTGCAATTTGACAAATTGCAGTTACTGTACTGGTTGCATTTCCAGCTGCTGGATGACCCTCGTGGCTATTTCTATCCCCCCACCCCCGGTGGCTCGATGAGTGTCAACAACCTCAGTTGCGAGGTAAAAGCTGTAGGGGTAACATTGCTCTTCTGTAGCAACGTTTCCAAGCTCACTTCTGTTTTTGCTAGCTGTATACTGATCTGCGGGTGGTCGTTCCGGAAAGTTCATTGCACAGGACCATGTGTGCTATTGTTGATTTCTGATGCTGACGATATCGTAGCCGGAGAACTCTCTCGTTTTACAGTACGTTTGGCAACATTTGGTGTAGCCGACGCTACACCAACGTCCCGCCAACAGCGTTCTGTGAGACTCGAAAGTGCCCCAGGTTAGTCGAAGAAAATTCAACCGGTCGCTGATTCGCTGTTTCCCAGCCGCCAGCTGTAAATGCGAACAGTATTGTTGTTAGATAGCACTACTTGACAAACACTTAACAACGAGTCTTGAACTAAAATCTGCAATCGATGGCTTAGTGATAACGTGGTGACTCTTCAATCATGGGGTCTCGGGTTGGGAACCTGGTAGCGGCACATAGTGGTTCGGATCCCAATTTAAATTGAAGGTCCGAGGGGAAGGGATGCTAAACTCTGATATAACCCATACCTATAATGATTTCAAGGAATAAAGGAAATGTTGTATACAATATCTATTAAGAAGGTTGAAGAGTTTACAGGATTTTGGGGGAATGTGAGTAGGAGCATTATGTTGCCCGGGGTAGTGGCAGATGAGAGAATAGTGTTGCTGCGGCAGTAAAATTCGTTTTAGAGATGTTCGAGGGACAGAGTTTGCTCGTTGTTCAATTCGTTCTCTTCATTGCTGAAGAGTCGTGACCTTATGATCTTCATGATTAGCAAAAAGTGGCAGAAAAGCGAAATAAAATAAATCAATTCAATCGTGATCTTGTGACCTAACTGCATAATTCTCCACTTCTGGCGCCATTTTGAGTCTCTGTAAAGGCTCTCCGCTGAAATGTTTAATAATCTGATCCAATCACCTAATTGGAAGACTATCTCTGGATGTATATCCTTCTACCTTTTCCTTGGATAATAAATTTCCCAAGACTACTTTCATCACGCCGTTACCACAGGACCGAAGCACTGTAAAATACGGCGACGGTAAATTGACGATAGCCCGTCGTTAATACCCTGTCTATTTAAAATCGATACGTAAGTTTTTGTAACCGGCCAAGGGATGCGCAACAGCGCCAGCGACACATTTCGAAGGTGTCTATTCGATTATATTGTCTGATGCCTTCGTTTTCCATGATGTTAACTAGTTAGAGTTAAAATATAATATACTATATTCTACATTTAATTTACTTATGGACTATATTACTTCTTCGTATAACTTGTCTGTGGAAGAATAACTTAATGATTTATAAATTATATATTGTTTTTATATACTAAATAATATTCATTATACAATGTTGTGTCTTATTCAGTTTCCAAGATAGGAGTCTAAAAGTGCATTTCTGCAACAAGAGGGCACTTCAATGAATTCAACAAGATATAACACGAACAGCGAAGTTCAAAGTCACAGGTTAATCTTTACGAGACAAAAAATACACATCGTCTATTTTTCAAACACTTACAATCAATTTAATCTATATCCCTACAAGTATAATAGCTAAAGAGATGAAGCAATTTTAATCTACATGTAAAGTTTTCAAAGTAAATAATTTCAAATTTTTAAAACAATAATAATATTTCATCTACATGGATAAATTCGGGAGGACGTGGATGTTTCAGAGGGCCAGTCTTTCTTTTCCTCTTTAACGACTTGTGGTCTTTTACCAAAACGTGCATAATATGTATTTGTATCCTTACATGCCACATTAACACAACTTGGTTAAATGTGAATACAACAGTAGATGGTGATGATGATAATTTGCATAAGCTTATAGTGACTCATATTCTGGTTTCGTCGGTGTAGGTGTTAGCGAGCGTTCTAATCCAGGGCAAGACATGGACATTCACTTGGTTCTTGAACTACTATATGAATGCATCTTCACTTGAAAGTGATTGGCCTAGAAATGTGGAAAAACGACGGAAACAGACATTATACAGAGATACAAACTCAGAGTATTTACTTTCTCGGGGAGGTACATAAAATCGGGCAACACTTTGACTGATCTCGATCAGATCTTGAAGTTATCCCAAACCCCTCAACCACAAAACAAGCTGAAGATATGAAATACAGAAGGGGCATAGAGTGGAGACACGAATCCAAAGATTTAACCACAGGCTCGTCTTTAAAATGGAATTTCTCCATCGCGGAGAAAAAAAGTAGGAAGAACAGTTGAACGCGACCGGGAGAGGGGAGAACTTGTAACATCCCTCCGAGAGGAAAGGATAAGAGATTTTTCAGGCGACCTTCTCCTTTTTCTGCTTAGTTGCAACATCCCGGAGGTTCGAGGGAGGCGAGGAGGATGTTGCAAGAGCATCTTCTGCAGATGGTAGTCATCTCCACGTGAGTGCCCTTCACGTTGGTAGCCTCCGAGACAGCACGTTTTTCCACAGGCCCGCTCTTTCTTTCTATTTTCCACACTTGTTTAAGCACCGAGAGGATTCATTAATGTAAACGTCTGCATCCGGTTCCAGTGCTACGAGAGCTAACCTCTTTGCTCTTCCGTGTACCACAATTCATTTAATCAGACCCATATGGTTGTCGACGCCAACGACCGGGCCACAAATTAACGCTGGGAAGGGGTGAAGATGAAATTTTATTCCCGTCATCCTCTTGACAACGACGGCGAGCAGTGACAAATCCGACCACTTGCTTTTGAAGATCGTATTGTGGAAAAAGAAATGTGGCAATTTCAGCCAATTTGTAAGGAATGAGCTTTACAGAGCGTAGTCAAATATCTTCCGTGCAGTACATCTTGGAAATTGCATTCTTGTGGTTTAAAGAGAATCTGCTGGTGTATATTACATGCACTGAATCTAAAGTTTTGAGGTGTTCAACTGTCTTTTTGGAGTTTCTTGTAGAGAAACATGTCCTGGCCATAAATACGATTGATGTCACCCTGGCATGCTAGGCAAGAGCAGCCATTATGAAGAAATTCTAGTTCGCTGCACTTTTTGATACTCGGTGTAGTGCAGGTGTACCCCGGTGTCAGGCTGGTGCAAGGAAATGATGTTGAACCATGTATACGAATAGCGGTGTTCAAGTTCAGAAGATTCAACAAATGCCTGTCTGCTGCTTTAAACGTACAATTGATTAGCACGCACCACGTGATCATACACACACACCACACCGCTCCGGAAGGTGGTGCAAACGGTGCAGACACCAAATCAACGAAGTAGACGAGTCGGTACCAATCTAGACACGCGAGTTCAGAGAGTCAAAAAATACAGCTAACTAAGCGGGGCTAATGAGTACAAGAAGAAGCTGGATTGCAGCTAGAGATAAACCAAATTACCACTAGAAGAACAGCGAAGGAATAAACCTATGAAGATAATTCCAATTGTAAGTAATATTAATCATGAAACTAGGGAGAATCCGAAGAACTAGAAGGAATAAATATTAAGAGGAAATAATTGCGAGCATTGCTTTGAGTACAGGAACAAATTAAAGGGAAGAATTACGAGCAGCCCAACAGTGGATATAATCGATACAATTTCACATAGAAACAGATCAAATTTACGGGAAGAAGCTATCAAGTAAAACACTTCTCTCAGAAGATAGGGTGGGAGTAATCGAGGCATGAATAACCGGAAACATTTTGCTTCAGATGTGCGCCAGTGGCGGGGAAGGGGGTTGTGCAGAATGGGCTGTCACCTAAGCGGTGATTTGTAATTCTGATTCGGGTCAAATCGATTAAGCCGGAGGGATACTTAAAATAGGATGAGACTGCAGATGTGCGATAAATTCCTAGGTTCGCTTTTGCCAATGTGATGATACGTGAACGAGGAACTGAAGCAGTATTTGAAGTCGTTGGGTGAGATACGATGGCTCTTGTGTTTAGATACGCGGTTCGGTTCCCGCGATTCGCACTGATTAATGCTTTCATACATCACACTGCTGCTCTTTGGCTCTGATGTATTTTCTCAGGAGCAACAAACCACAACAAAGGAAGCCAAGAAGTCAAGAGTCTGCTTTTAAGGGGAGCAGACTTAGAGTATCTTTACAAGAGCTTGCAACTTGAACACCACCCAGCTCTGCCTTTTCTTTCGACATCAGGCAAACTATTTTACCATGAAGATGAATCGAACTTACGCCCTCTGGATTAATGATACAGTAAAGTCTAATCTACTGTTTTGTTCTATTTAGAGTTACTTTATTTCTTTGAAAACAGTGGTGATCCTATTTGCTTGAATACAGGAAATTTCTCTTGGGATTTAAGGACGGACTTGTGAAAATAAAGATTTTGATCTTCTTCTGCTTGCAGCTTGAATGTCTATAGTACTGTTGTATTGTTACACTCTTTAAATGTTCAAATGTTCAATTGTATTCTCAATTCCTCTTTCATTTTCTAATTCATGGCACTTATGTTTTCTAATTTATTGTAGAATTTCCCAGTCTTATAGCCTCTGCTGGGAGCAAATAACTTAATTGAAATGACTAAATTAGGCGGTTATGAATCTCCGTAAATAGCTCTAGGATAAATCCAGCCTCTGGCAAAGTGCTCATTTCCAGAGAAATTAAGTTTAACATCTAAACAGAGAATAAGAGAGAAATCAGGAGTAAGAATAATAGAAACGTATAAACACTAAGAGAGGACGGGAATACTGAAAGAGATATGTTAATAAAAGATAAAAGAGAAATTGATAGAGAAGTAATGGAACAAAGAAGGAATCAAAGAGAGAGATAGAGAGAAAGATGGAACTACATAGAAAGAAATGCATGAAGAGAAGAAGAAAGGGAGAGGGGTAGAAACAGAACAAGAAAGGGAAATGGAAAGAAAGGGTGGGATAAAAGAGAAGAGAGAAAGGTGGGAAGAAGGAGAATAAGAAAGAAACCTGGAAAGAGAGCAGGAAAGATAGAAACGTGGAGAGGGAAAAGGTAAAAAGAAAAATTGGGAATAATGAAAGAGAAAGATAGACATACAGAAAAAGAAATAGAGAAAAAGAGAAAGAAAGAAAGGGTGGGAGAAAAGTGTGAATACTGAAAGAGTGAGATAAAAAGATAAAATGATATAGGCTAGAAGTAGGGAAATGCAGGAAATAGGTATGCATAGAAAAGAGAGAGGCGCAGGGAGGGAAACTAGAAAGACAGAGACACGTAAACAGAAGGAAAAGGAAGGAGAGGATAGAAAGATAGAGAGAAAGAGTGGGAAAAGAGGTAGAAACATTGAAAGAACTTGAATAGGAAAGAAACATGCGAAGAAAGAAAGTAAGAATAAAATTAGAAACCTGGAAATGGAAAATGGGAATACTGAAAGGGTGATCGTAGTATTCATTGCCACCGAAGAGCGCACGTGGAAATAATTCGTATACTCTTGAACCATTGCACCTCCATTTTGCCATTGAACTACATATATAACTTGAAGGACTGCTTTACGGCGCAAAAGTGAAGCCATTATCTCGCTTAGTTACGCCAGGTAAGAAGGGAAGAAAAGCTGAGACAGACGAATTTCTCTATGGTGGCAAATGTTTTTTAACGACTGGTTATTTACTAAAAGCACCGCATAATTTATGAGAGCCACGAGAATATGATGCAGACAGCACCTGCGGAATCGTCAATATTAATGAAATGTATTATTTCACTCCATCGTAGAAATTTTAACTTACCCCCTTATACTTGTATATTTTCTCTTGACAGTTTCCCTTAAATTTTCAAATCGAAATTGATTTTAATTATTGCGTATTTAAAGAAGGACATGATAATTTAACTTTGTTTGTATTTTTGTTAGGTGAACAAATATTCTTCAAAGCAGAAAAATCATTAATTTGTTCATTTGAAATTTGAAAATTTGGGAACCACTACTTTATAGGAATGCAAACAATACATAAATTGCTCGTAATTGTGGCTTGAATATGAAACAAATTATTCACGAGAATCTATCCACCGATGAATTATTTTATTTCGTTTTGTTACTTCTGGTTAGATTCTCTCCACGATTCAATTATTTTATATATTTACGTTGTGAAAAATTCCAATTCGTTATAAAGTTTAATCACTTGAGACAGTGTGAACACTGCGAGTGCAATCGTGTAAGCACATTCGTAAGCTTTTGTCATAACATTAAATTACAGTTACAAACTTTATATATATATATATATATATATATATATATATATATATATATATATATATATATACCGTGCGTCCATTTCGATCTGCAGCCGAGAGATCGGGAGAAGCGTGGCGGGCGGCACTGACGGAGATGCCGACATTTGCGGCCTGAAATGCCCGCTTATTTTTATGGACATATTCAGACATTTATATAAATATTGCAAAACGAGCACTAACCTGTGTTATAAGAGTATGGTTTTAATTTTAGTAGCTTAGTGACTGTATGTGCCGATGATTTTGACACGCCCACCTCTTGTGAAACACGGCGTAGAGGTTTGTTTGGAGAACGTTCTAACGCTGCACCAATATCATCGAGTTTTGCTTCGGTTAGAATCCGTCGTTTTTGCTTAGGTGTTTTAAAATTTAACGATACAGTTTCTCGTAATTTAAGGACAAGATGTCTAACCGTATCTCTGTGTGGAGTTGAAACGCATGGGAATTTCTGTACAAATTACCTACACACGTCTCGACACGAGTTTGTTTTCACGTAGGTACGTGTCATACATAAAAAAATCTTTGTTCTAACGTGAATCTTGCGGCTGACATTCCAATCGTCTCACTGACACGTCACACATACACACTACAATAACACAAACAAGTAACTGCAAGTAACCAAGAATAACACTCTTGCGCACAGTACGAAATTAACACGCTCTTGGTTTACATTGCTCGCCACTATATTTACAACTCTGTCTTCATCTAGTCGCGAAGGAACAACAAACTCGAGCTCGGAGATTTCGGATTGCAAGGAAGCTCACGAACAATATTGACTTTTAACGGTTTCTTCTACAGCGTAATCTTGATACAGTGTTGCACATTCAAAACCTCCAAACGATCCCCATCGGCACAAAACTCTTTCAAGGATATAAACTTAAGCAGGACGTTACTGGTCAAAACTATGATTAAAATGTTTTATTATCTGTGGCTCTTAACATCGTTTCTAAAGCGTATTTTTTTGTGTATATAAGGGCAGAACTTGGATGAATTACAGAAGAACTTTTGCGTGTTATAACACAGGTTAGTGATCGTTTTGCAATATTTATATAAATGTCTGCATATGTCTATAAAAATAAGCGGGCATTACAGGCCGCAAATGTCGGCATCTCCGTCAGCGCCGCCCGCCACGCTTCTCCCGATCTCTCGGTTGCAGATCGAAATGAACGCACGGTATATATATATATATATATATATATATATATATATATATATATATATATATATATATATATATATATATATATCATATTTCTTTTAATTATACCGAAAAATGTACATCCAAACGCCGAACACAAATATGGCATGTTCAACCCACTTAAGACTGGTTAAATTGTTCGATACAACACATGACAACTATTAATGTAGCAAAGAAACACTTAATAAGACATCTATTCAAAGCACCGAATGTATACATTTGACTAAATCATATTTCTTTTTGTTCTATAGCAAAGAAAAAAGTGGATAAAATACACGCTAGCTTATAGGACCACAACGTTTTCTTCCCTAGAGGAAATAATCGCAAAAGTGGCTTCACTTTTCGTGGACGATCAGTGTTTCAGCAAGCTTTCCAGTTATACGAGCTTTCCAGTCTATTAACGTAGACGGGCTCAAGGTCACAGTGTGCTGGCCAGATAACTGCGAAGTAACTTTTTGAACGCACGTTTCATGAACAATTTTATTTCTCGAATTATACGAATTATATTAAAAAAGAGAAACATGCATCATCGTTACAAATGCCCACGAGCTTGCAGAGAAACAGCGTGGTTGATGAAATAGCAACAGACAGGAGAGAATCGTAAATAAGTTAACGTATCGAGGACAATGAGGAAAGCACACGTGATAAATCAAACCAGATTTGCAACTAGAGAGAAAAATGGCTCATAATGGAAATTCTTTAACATACGGACGCGTCCGAAAAGCGGGAACGAAAACCACTAAGCAATTATGAATTCCGCCTCCCACATGGCTGTTCCATTTGTTAATGGAATATCACAATTAACGTGAGCGCCATCATAGATTACAATTCACATCTGGAAATATCCATAAGAACTGACACCCAAGAGATCGTGTTACACACACACACACACACACACACACACATACTGTTTACCCCTCAAAACACCAGTGGCGGATTAACGACCTTCTGTTGGAACGAGCAGATGATCTTTTGAGCTTTGCTTAAACAGTAATTGGTTAGTTTCAATGTCAGTTTTAGTCGCCTTCGAGTGTGTGTGTGTGTGGGGGGGGGCGGTGATCGTTTAACTTTGGTTGATTTGATTTATTTTACTTCGCCTTTATGCCAGTTTTGGCTAATCGCGAAGATGAGGATGAAAGGGGAATCACAAAGAACACCGATGCCCAGGCGGGAGTCGAACCCAGGACCCTTGGCGTTGTAGAGCGCTGTGCTAACCACTTCGCCACGAAGGTTGGCTGATCGTATAACTCTAGACCTCAAGACGGGTGATTGTCCACAAGCCCTGCAGTAAGTGACTATTGAAAGCTTTGGTGGTACAGTCGGTAGTACTTAGTAGCAACCCTGGGAAGGGAGTAGGTAAAGTAAAGTTGTGTGGAGCGCGGTGATGATCACATCTCCTCGACAATGAACGATATCGTGAATGTGGCTTTGACTTCGTAGGATGCAAATTTCAGTTTTGAGGATTTCACACTGACGTGTGCCGCTTGTGAACGAACCAATCAATAGTAACATTTCACACCGAAAATGACCATCATTGTAGAGAATACATTGATTCTATTATTTCATAATTTCTCTATTACAGTCATGGGTGTTTGTAATGATTTTCTTTTGAAATGTCCTGGAGGAAGGTTATAACCTGATTTGTAGCATCTGGAAATGCTGTTCATGTCTATTCATGACCATTTTCAAAACTCAATATCGTTGATATTTACTAATCCAGCAAAGAAGCACATATGCAGTAAAACACGTTATTTTCTTGTATTCTTAAGTTATTTCCACGAAACACTTAGAAAAATATTAAGTATGGCACTTAAAGTTGAAAGAGAATCAGTTATTTAAACAAGTTGGATTCGATCTTCAAAATGCGTCATAACGTTCTGTCGATACACAGTCACCGGCAATAAATATAGGACACCTAGATCCTGAGAAATACTCAATACCCAGTAAGGCGTTATGTGTGTTGCATAACTCTAAGGTAATAAGTGGATTTTAATAGCAAAGTTTCAATGGCAACTTCTTCCACCACCATAGAGTTTGAGTTGCTGTTTTAAGTCCACTTTATGCACAGTAAGGCTAAACGGGATTGGACCTACAGTTTAAAGTGGGATCCGAACTACTTGTGCCTCCAACGGTTATCGAACCCGGGACCCCTTGATTACAAGGCGACGATGCTGCCACTGAGAAATAGGGGAGGTCCTCCACCACCATAGAATAAGGTAACGCCTTACAGGGAAGCTAGTACTTCAGGATCTAGGTAACTCATTTTTATTGGCGGTGACTGTACATCGACACGTCAAAAGTGGGGTTTATTACATTCACAAACAATCTGATTGCGAAATATCGTATTCATAGTTCCTCAAGGCGATATTGAGACTGAAGCAAGCATATTATGAACAAGACAAGAGAACAGAGAGTGTTGAGACTCGACACGATCCCGTGACTACCCAAAACCGCAGCTTCACAGAAGCCTTTCGGTTCACCGTTCCCGCACCTCTTGTGCGCTCGGAAAATCATATTTGTTACTATGGCAACCCTTCTTATTTCTTCTCTTCCTCTCCATTACAGCATCCTCTGTCTCTCTCCTCAGAGTTCCTTGATTTCGCTCCTCACCTCCTGCTGGGAACAGACCCAGGAGATTCTAGGAAGGACTCCGTGTATCTTCCTTCATGCTATCTCAATATCCGACCATCGTCGGACGGATAACGCAAACGTCATGCCTGGACGGGATCTCTCCTCTGACTTTGGTCCATTTTGACAGACGGCGCTGCTTAATATCAAACGTATTCTCTCTCTTGATCTCTCTGCTTTGACCCTCAGGGAATTCCTCGGACGTATTAGGGTGGTTAAGGAGGTTTCGGAACTTTCAGTCCTGGATCATAGATGCCAGTTGTTAGCTGACAGGTAGCAGTAACTGGTTCTCAGATCCAAGGTGTTTCTTCACGGTGTACTGTACAGACACCGGCAAAAAAATGGGAAACCTTGGTCCTGAAATATTCGCTTTCCTGCAAGGCGTTGTGTGTTGCCTAACTTTAAGGCGGAAAATGGAATTTTAATAACAAATTTTCAATGGCAACTTCTACAACCGCCGTAGAGTTAGGCAACACACATAACGCCTCGCAAGGAAGCGAGCATTTCAGTATCTAGGTGTTTCATTTTTATTGGCGATGGCTGTACAGCGAATAGTTAATATCATAGTTAACAGATCGGATTTACCAGTTCACAGTTCGTTTACACATCGCAGTTGTTGGCTGACGGATCGTAGTTGCTAGCTGACAGATCGCAGTTGCTAGTTGATAAGTGGCAGTTGCTAGTTGGAAAACTGTAGTTCTTAGCTGATATTCTAGTTGGTGGTTGACATGTTGCACTTGCTAGTTGACAGATTGTCATTATTAGCTGATAGATTACATTGACACATAGCAGTTGCTAGTTGACAGATCGCAGTTGCTAGTTGACACATCGCAGTTGTTGGCTGACGGTCCGCAGTTGCTAATTGATAGGTCGCAGTTGCTAATTAACACATTCAAGTTGCTGGCTGACACATCATAGTTTGCTACTTGACATATCGCAGTTGCCAGCTGACAGATTACAGTCTCTACTGCAGTAGCAAGCTCACATAAGGCATTAACTAGTTGATGAATTCAAAAGACTTTATCAAACGTGCTCAATCCGTGTCCTCTGATCTCAGGGCATTCTCCGTTAGTGTCGTTTCGGATCTTGCGATTCTGGACAATTTCACACAAACTATTATGAAATCGCCGTTCATTATGCATGCTGCACGCCTGTAACACTACTGGGAAGTTTACTTTGTAAAAGTCATCGAGTAACAGTTACTTAATTGAGAGTTACTTTAGAAGTAATAGTTAGATTTTATTGGATTTGATGTTAAAGATCATATTGGCTTGTTTGCTAACTTACTTTAAAATATATTTGTCTCAATATTCTTGAGGGAGGGGATCATTTCTTGTTCTCCTTTTCGTCCATATTTACGATGTTGGGGACTCGCATTTTTATGGAGAATGCTCAGTTTCAATGGAAAATTGTCCAAGAAAATTATTGACTTAATAAGTTTTTAATGAAAACATCTACTTGTTAAGTTTTTAAATGGAAATCCGTTTTAATGGAAACGTTTTCCTTTTCTAGTTTTGTCAAATCCAGATTTATCTAATTGTTCAGTTCTTAACGGGAAATTGTCCATTTGTTCAGTGTCTTAATGGAAAATTGTCCATTTATTCAATTTTGAAGGAAATTTGCGCCCTTTTCAGTTTCAATGCAAAATAATTGAGTTGTTCAGGTATTTGACATTGAGAATCATCCACTAGCTCAGTTTCAAAGGGAAGTGTTCCCTTATTCAGCCTTTTCATCGCCAGTATATTAATGGGAAGTTGCCCATTCGTTCAGTATTTTAAAATAAGTTGTCCATTCGTTCGGTTTTTTATAGGAACTTTACTTGGTCTGCATTTATGGGAAAATGTCGGTTTGTTGGTTATGGAAGCTGTGCAGTTCGGGAAATTCCGGAAGGGAAGCGAGAAGGCAACAGCACACAATAAACGGTATTGAAGCTATGCTTCTTTACGCAGTAATTCAACTTTTCCTTTTATCTCCATTTTGATTTCCGCTTAATTAACGAGAAAACTTTCGTGACGTCATGGCTAACATCTTCCTACGCAATTGATCCGAAGTAATTACAAGTTGGTAATTGAATATAGCATCCCCCCTTTTTTATTGGTCCTCAGGCGAACGCGCGAGAGAGAGAGATAAAAATATGAAGGGAACGGGGGGGGGACGCTGTTAAGTTTACCAGATTCGAAAAGGGGGGGGGGCGGGTGCAAAATAAAAGAGAAGAATTTGTGAAGTTTGGACCAAACTCCTTGATGCCCTGAGGTTAACGCAACAGCGTCTTTAGGCGCTCAATCGACTGTCCTTTGTTTTAAAGGAGGATTAATCAGTTCCTCCAATGAGATTCCTCCACGTCAATTGTGTTTGGCCGCTGCCCAGGAATGCGAGGACGAACTTTCAAGTTGCTTGATGGCCTTAGTTCGAAGACAGGGCGGTAGGGAGGGAAGACGTGCGAACCAATTTTCCGGAACTCTGACGGCGTAATCCTCAAGCTTCATTATTGTCCTGAGGAGGTTTTTAGGGGGAAATCCCCCTCGATTTTATGTCCTCACGATTACTCTCAGATGAACTTGCTCGAGTTGATTTCAATTCTCCTCTTTGTGCTCTGCCTGCTTCCATAAGGGAATCTGATTTTTATGTAAGCGAAATAAAAATTAGTAAAACATCTAAATAAGGGCGAACGAGTGATCGTGAAGCGGCTGGAACCATACCGCTTGCCGGAATTCCAACTCAAACGCATAGAGCATTTTGTAGCTTGCCAAGGTCTCTCTTTGATGAGCACACAGCGCTGAGGCACCCTGGAACGTTACGATGAAGGTCCGGACTGTGAGGTAGTTAGCTATCAGGTGGACATATGTGTCGTGGATGGGCAGAGCGAAGAGCTTTTTGATGAGTCCTTGAGTCCACACTCTGTCGAAGGTGCTTTCGACGTCTAAAATACACCCAGTGTGTGGTTATCGCGGTTTGATTTCATGGTTAGGTGGCTTGCCACTCTAGTTGCAGTATGTTATTGAGAACAGATCCTTGACATCGGAACGTGTCTCCTTTCTGTCTGTCCTGATATTTTCAGTATTTGCTTCCATACGGGAGGATGTGTCGTGAAGAAGGATTTGAATTGGCCTCTGTATAGTTTGCTTAGATGATAAGTGATAAACTGGTAAGTATTGAGTGTTGATAAAGTGTTATTAGTGTTGTTGTAATGCCGAATCATAAGTACAAAGACATCTTTTTATGATTTGTTTTATAATTTATTGGTGAATGTGTGAAGGTTAGTACGAATACACATGCGCGTGTGACCATCACGCAGGAGTTCCGGGTTCGATTCCCGGAATGGGTGATTTCAGGTGGGAAGTTTTTCGGCAATGTCCCTACATGGAGCGACTGTTGGGTTTGTTTATCCAGCCTCTAGTAATTGGACACAAGGGATGGGGGTGAAGGTGCTGGTCACATTGCCTTCGCAAATGGTCGAGAGTGAGAATGTGTGAAACCATACTTTCACGTACACACGAGACAGATTATTTGTACCAACCCTTGCTTCATCATACAAAAATAAATTCATGCGCACGCTCACAGCCTAAAGCAATTTACCCCTTGGAGAGATTTATGTGCATCGTTTCCGTTCGTGGTGACAGGATGAAATAATGATTGGGTTAAAGGAAATGAAGAAGCACTTATTTGCGAGATCAGAGATTTCCACCACATTATCGTATTTTGAAATTATTACTCTTTTGACGATTAGATTAAGTTTATGAAACGACACTCGCAAAGGTACACTTACGACTAGGTATGTCAGGAATCGAATCCGGAAACTTTGATGGTCATATCTAAATCGACCGCTAAACGCGCTCGCTCATCGAGACGGCTTGTTCTAAAAAGGAATAGATTCTTAAAGGCGGAACAGTACTTTATGGATGCGAGACATACATGATCAGTGACTGAATCTGAAAGAAAAAGATTGGAAACCTTCGAACTGTGGTGCTACAGGCGAATGTTGAAGACCGAATGGATAGACAGAGTAACAAAGATAAGACCTTTGGAGGCGTCCGCACAGCAAGAGAAGTCTGTGAAAATTGATAGTCCAGATATGCAGGATGGTAGGTAATAGGCTGAGATCTGAAAGATTAAACTAATTTAAGGACGAGTAGAAGAATAAACAATTTGGCAGGTCCAGAATGGAGTATACTAAACAAACAGGTGTGAATCGCAAAAGCTACAGAGAAATGCAACAAATTTAGAAGAAAAAAAACATAAGTTCCACAATCGACAGCCCCCTTCTGTAGACACAGATAAAGATAGTAGAAAATATGAAGTGGACAGGAAATTAATGGAGTGAGGAAAGTAAAATTTTGGATTAGAAATATAGTGCTTGACCAAATCAACCTCAAAGTTGAACATACAAGAAGGAAAGAAGATGGTAGGACTGTCATCTTCGAGGACTCGCATCTAAAGCAGTAAGCGGATACTTTGATCTGGCACGCTACACCTAGTCTAAGGATGGTACCGGGAATGCCTTGCAAAAATCGAGACGAGACTTAGAACGAGACAGGCCTCTGTAAAGTCGAGATGAGGTTAGACTTTATGTCCTGATCTCTCAATCTTGCTTGAGAATTGAGCATGATATTTGAAAAAAAACTTACCTGAACTAAATTTCCTTTGCTTTGCGACTTCCTCAGATATCCCAAGCAGATATCTGCCTGACTAAGACTAAACTACCTATCTTTTTGTAGGATAAATTTCAAACATTTTATTTCATCTGGGCACTGATTGAATAACATAGCCAAATGTCAGGCGCTTTTGCTATTGCCCTCTGACACAACAAATGTTGCCAGTACACCTCGTAATTTCGAAAAAGCACACCTTCTTTATGAATATATCATAATTAACCCCTTAAATCGTCCTGGAATGAACAAAATTAGTAAAAATTTATTGTTCCAACTATCGATACACATCGAAAATTATTGCAAGCTACTCCATTTTTTTATTTCGTACAAAAACTTATTTTTTACGCCTTATTATCTTTTTTCCCATACCAAACGTTCATGTAGAGAAAAAATTCTTGTTTAATGTTTAAAAAACATCAACATAGACAAAGTTAATGCCCAGTGCAAGGTTTTCGCTTTTTGTGCAAAAGCTACGAACATTCAAAATCTCGGTTGCGTGACTTTTCGGACAGCCTGTATATATTAAGTCATATGTTTCGTTTGTAGTAATTGTGAGCATGTGCAGCATATTCAGAAAAAAAATGCAGGTTTCTTAAAGGGTTGTAGAGTCGGAACGAGGCGTCAATCAGAATAATAAACGTTATGATTGAGTTCGACTCTATACTCTGCCAAAGTTGACACGCTCTATGCGTTGTTTATACCCGATATCAAGACGAGAATGAGACGGGTCAAAATTCAGGGGCATGACTTTGCAGAAACCCTGCAGCACTTCAAATGCAGCAACTAGCTATGCCACAGTTAATATTTGCTCTGAGCATCGACCGAGCGGGTTCGATCTTACATCGAAGAACACTGAACCGAGGACGACCTTCTTATCGTTCCTCTTGTTTCCATGGAGACATACAAGATACGTACATTTAAAATGAACAACGGATGAGACAACATGGGAAATGAAATACCTCAAGAAAATTGAACCGAGGATGTGGGGACAGAGCACGTACAACGTGAAATAATGCATTCTGGGAGATGGTCTCTGTGCATATATTGGAATCTCGATTGTATTTCATGCCCAGATAACAAGCTTGCTACTGGAGATATGAGGAAATATTTCCAGAGATTTGGCGAAGATTTGTGGAAGAAATGTTGGAATTCAGTCACTAGCCAGCAGTAGCTTTTTCTGTTTAATGCCAAATAAATCTTTTATATTGTCCGACCGCGGAAGAGGACGAGTCTACACGCAATAGGGGAGGTAGGTAGAAACAACGCTGTAGGTTTGAGATTAGTGTTTCGTTTTTGGTTTATACTTGTTTGCTCTGTTGTGTTTGTGATGGCTCTTTTACCGTATTTTGCCGGTGATGTTACCACGTGTGAAACTTCATGTTGTTTCAGCAGAACACGATATTCACGGAACACGTTTCCCTAAACCGTTCCAAACCTATCATGCCAACGGACTCTTCCAGTGAGCGCATGCGTACTTGTGTTGGTTGTCGCGACTAAGGCAAACGGACTATATCTTCAGATAGAACATCAGTGCTTGGTATTGGTGTTGATGAAATTGCATTCTCGATAAGAATATATGGTCGTATGTATGCGGATATATGGTTTGAATTCAGGTGAAGATTTTTTCTGACTTGCCACTTTATATTTAACATGTAAAGCTGTTCTTGCTCTTACTAATAAGTTTCACTGCAAGCACTGAGTCGCTTACTGCTCTTCGATTGCTTCGCATTGTGTTTCAACTTTATTCATTGCTGAATTTCCATTTCTTCCAGCCTGAACTCGGAGAATAGGCACTAAACAAGCAAAAGGTCACAATCATATTTTCCAGATGATATTCACATTTAGGATATCATACGTCTCACGGATTGGGGCTGTGTATTCATTCTGGGCCATCTGAAACTTTTTCTTTTATCTCATGCTGTTATAGAGGTAGTTTCACCCACGAGTAACCAAGTCACGCACACACACACACACACACATGTACATTGCATGTATGTATGTACGTACATTGTATATGTACTATATGCAGTTCATTTTTTCTCGGATGAAAGGTACCGGTACTTTACCAGTTATTGTGCTCGTCATAGGAACTGTTGAAAATATTGTGATATGTTCATAAATGATCGCATATCCACGTAGTTACACACACACACACACACACACACACACACACACATATATATATATATATACAGAGCATTCCCTGACAATCGCTACGAGACTCGGCGGCAAGCGGGCGGGTATCAACGTTTGTCTTTCCCGGTGAACGGGTGAGCGACAGTCGCTTATATTAAACCTCGTAAAAAAGTTTAGAGTAACAGGGTCAGTTCTGAATAAAAGTGGAAAGAAAAATGGGGAAATAAAGTATACAAAGACAATCCGCACACCATCCGTGAGTTAAAAGAGAGTATTGTATGAAAAATCGGGAGAATTACGGTAGACGAACTTGCACGTGTAAATACCAATTTCCTTGGGAGATGCCAGGAATGTGTTGCAGCAGAGGGACATCATTTTCAACACCTTCTGTAGTCAAGGTTAGTACACAATATGAAAACTGTAATTTTAATTGCCGCCTCTAGCGACTGTCGATGACCCGTTCACCGGGAAAGACAAGCACTGATGCCGGGCCGCTTGCCGCCGAGTCTCGTAGCGAATGTCAGGGAATGCTCTGTATATATCACATTATTAATATATCCTCTTTCTCTATCACGTCCTTTTTGTCTCCCTTGCCTTTCGTCTTTTCTCCTCGTATATCTTTTTCTACATTCTCTATTCTTTTCTCGCTCCTCCTCTCTTTCACCCTATTTCTCTCTTTCTTCATATGTGCCTATCTATGTCTTTTTTCTTCTTTTTATGCCTTTCTCTGTATTTTTCTCTTTCTGCCTATATTTACGGTATGTTGGCACAAACTATGTTTCCGCTCTCAGTCTTCTGTGTTCTCCATACCTATTTCTCTCCCTGTACATTCTTGCCCCTGTGTCTGTCTCGTTTGCACGCCACTCTCCCCCTTTTTTCTCCCTCTGTAAGCATAACACAAATTCCTCTTGGCTTGCAATCGCAATAATACAATCACTGAAACCCATTATTTCCAAAGAATGTTAGTGGGAGCTTACTTTCCCCACGTCTCCTCTTGTGGAGAAAGGGTTGCGTAATCGCAAGTTCTGTTTGATCGCCTTCCTTTACGAGGCCTTTCTTGTTTGTTTGTTCTTGTTCTTTGTTGGTTAAGTCCCCGCTCACGTCGCCTTCCAGACTCCTCTCCATTAACCTGACCAAACGAGGAGCTTAAGACAAACAAAAAATCAATCAGCGTGAAATATGATCACCTGACCATCATGTCGTATCTCGTGTCGCCGGTATTATATTCTTCAAGGAGAGAAATCCCCGCCGACAAATAAGGATTGTCGAGACACCATCGATCCTGACGTGTTCCTTGGTAGACTGAATATTGCGACCGTTCCATACAGCGGCGTACCCAGGAATTTTGCAAAACAAGGGAGGTGGCCGCAAGCAAGGGGAAAAGGGTGGATTATTTTGCAGTGCTCGGAAAATCACTTTATAAAAGTAAGCGAATTACAGTTACGGTTACTTCGTTAAAAAAGTAACTCCGTTACAGTTACTGTTAATTCAAAAGCAGGGTGGCTGCTCTAAAACCATCATAAAATCCAAGTATAATTCCCGGTTTTCAAGGTGAATTTCCAAAAATTCAAGAGTACAAGCAGATGTTTTCTCTATTTCAACCTTACGTATTACCACCTCTCATCACCCACGCACATATACACACAACTATATTAACAATAAAAATGTATTTCCAATGCATCCAAAAATTCTAAATCATTCAATTAATCGGTGCATATATTTAAAATATTCAATTTAAGGTCCGTTGTTTACATTTGCCTTTTCACATACTCAGACTCGAAATACATCTACAAACACAAGTCATAAACGTAACAGGATGTACTAATCTACGAAAAATTGTTAATTTTATAAGAATTTTAAACTTAAATTTACCTAATCAACTTCAAGATATCTTATCTTGCAATAATCTTCCGCCTGTCAGATAAATTGTCCATCAAATGACATTAACAAATTAATGGATTGAGAGAATTCTGTTTTATTTTCCACGGGGCTTTATTTCCGTTCTCCGATAAAAACAAGGGCTAGACTGTGAAGAACTTGCCTCAGGGCATTTATAAATATTTATAAGTTCAATGGAATTTGGATAAAAGTTGCAATTTTTCACGTCTACGGAGAAAATTCACGCACAATCCACGCAGAATTCCCGGAACAAATAACTCACGCATAATTCCAAGAATTCAAGAAATTCCCGGTGAGTAGCCACCCTGAAAAGTAACTATGAGTTACTTTTACATTTACTGTTCTGGACTTAGGTTATACAATAATTCCGGTGGTTGGCAACATTTGCGTGCCAACAAAAGTACGTCCGTGCTCTTTCATTCCTAAGAATCCAACAACAGCCTTCAGACGTGTCATACATTAGAGTGATTGAACTAGCATGACAGTCAAAATACCAGATATTTTCGAAACATTATCATAAAATGCTCTCCGTTACTTCTAGGTAAATTATTTGTAAACAGTCGTGAACAACAACAATCAATAAACAGTTACTTTTTCGGGACATTTTCTTCTGAACAAATTACACACAATCAATGATTGTTAATTGTAATAAATAAATAGGACTTTCAGGTGTTTTATTTATGTTTCTTTTACAGTCATGGACACTGCTGGGTTGTAACAATCCCATTGAAAGCTAATGGTATCATTACAACCCAGAAGTGTCCGTGACTGTACATAACATAAAATCTTCATATGTTGATATTATTACAACAAATAAATGATTTAACTTCTTTCTAGTTTGACCACCACGCACCAATGAATGCACCAACCCACCAATTATGTTACGCCCAGACATATTCATCTCATGCCTAGATGTCAGGCCTTATCTTGTTCGCTTACCCAGTCTGTCAGCACAGCAATCTTGTTGTTCCAAGCATGTTGATAACAGGAAAATACAAATTACAATATTACAAAAGTTTATTACAAAGAAACCATTCCAGTTACAGCTGCATCGTTTGGGGCAAAAGATAGAGCAACTCACAACGTTTCCCCCCCTTTGATCTAGGTAGAAACTTAGTTGATATAGGAGGCGCTGCAAAAGCAGAAAATGAAAATGGCATCAGTGCAGGAGAAAGCTCAATGTGTTTTATGGTATCATGAGGTCAAGTCACCGATTGCTGTACAGCAAAATTTTAAGAGAGAAGATGATGGTCGTGCATATTCCCTCCTTAAATTTAGCTGTGCAGCAATCGTTGACTTGGTCTCATTATACTATAAAATATAGGGTATTGAGCTTTCTCCAGCACTGACACCATTTTTAGTTCCAGCGATTGCAACGCCTCCTGTACCAACTCAGCCTCTGGAAAAAAAAACTTCACGTGTTTCAATTTATTTTGCCCCAAACCATGCAGCTGTAACTGTAAGAGTTTCTTTGTAATAAACCTATCTAATGTTGGAAATACTTTATGGTCACCCTGTATTTCTCTGCAACAATCCTGAATGTTTGCTGCGCAGTTGCATACATAAGGAATATAATACAGTGTTTTACGGGCCTTTGAATATGGCAATCAAATTTTCTTACGTTTTAATGGATTTGACGCTTCGTTTCGACGCTACGAACCATCGAAAAATGAGATCGTATCCTGTATATGCAAGAACGCAGCAGCAGAACGCGACGTTGTACAGAGTGTTTCAGAAGTTACTGAGGTGCTTAAAAACTCGTAAAGGGGTGTCGTGTCATATTTTTACACGTGAATAGAAAATAAGAAGAAGGTTTTTTAATGGCAAGGTATTACTTTGAACAATGTGCCAAACTTACTGAATTCACATTTGAAAATCAAATGAGTTCAACGATCGAATATACATAAAAAAGAAAAAAAATCAATGAATCTATAACCTCCAAGATCGTCTACTTCGACAACCCCAGTGACTTTCTTTGTGGTAATTTGTATGAGCAAATCTGTCAACATGCCCATATATAAAAGTATATCTAACAGAAAACGTACCAAGATTTAAACTTTAACTAAAGAAAAAGCGATGAAAATGCTGTAAAGTTTTTCAAGCTGAAAGCGATGGTTATTTATAAAACGTTATTTAAAATGGGTGTTTCATATATTTTAAAAAAAAGCTATGGAGTTGTTATGACTTGAATTTTAACTCTCCCTATACAAATAAGAGCCAGAACGAAGTCTACATGCAGACTGTTATTTTTCCACGCGCAGCAGTCTGAAATCCAGATGGCAGCACCTATCCACTCTCTCTTTTATGGCAGGGAGTTCTCCAAACTCTTTTAATTGACAAGATGAAATACGATTGGTGGAAGGGTCAGGTGCGATTATTGGATCGAACAGAAAACTTGGGGTCCCCAATGCGATAAACGTAGCCGGGATTAAAGTTTTATAGCTCGTAATCTAGTACAGGAACAATCCGCTGCGTGGCGCTCAGTTCGCTGCAGAATAATGTCACTTTTTTGGAGTGTGTGCAGAGCTTGAATATAACTAACGCTGGAGAGCCAGAAGATTGGATCGAGAGAAAATGAAAGGGGAGAAGAAAGAACGAAGAAACTGAAGACCAAGATATTAAATTTGGTTCATGTTGGATTTTAAAAATGTAAAATAATGAGCTGTGTAATAACATGTATTCTCTGCAACTACGCAAAATCTATCTTCATATGTATCTAGACTAGACATTTTTGGCAACATGCAATTGGGATGAGGGGTGATCTGGAAAGTACCAAACAATGGCGGAGGAACGTTTTTCAACTTCAACTGCAGCACACACACACACATGCCAACACATAATATATAAAAGGGGGCATAGAAAATTATATTTTAGAACAGCACACATGAGTTTCCTGTTTTTTGATGGAAAATTTGCACAATAATTTTTACTTCTACTGTTTCTTTTTTTTTAGAACTTATGGTTATTTAGAAAATAAGTTTTAAGAACAGAAAACGATTCCGAAATATGAAAAGTTCTGAACCTCGTTCTGGGTTTATTTGGAATTTAATAAAACGGAAAATAGAAGTTCGTAATATGAAAATAGCGAGCAAATATACATTTATTCATTTTAATGCAAGGTTTGATTTTCAAGGGCAATGAGGAGAATCTACAAATTAAATCCAAAACACATACCCATATCACTCAAAGGCCTTGTAAACCCCATCGAAATTGTACCAATATGTACAATTGAATGTGAAAGCGGGTTCACTGCTATGAAAATAACCTTAATATAATCTTTTATAGTCGTTTAAAATACATTACCTTGGTCATTATTGATCCATAATACGAAATTAACATTCAGACAAGTTATGCATGTTATGCTCATAAATATATATTGAATTCGACCTAAATTAATTTCTTGGGAAGAGCTGAAGGTGATAGGGAACAATGGATTGAGAGGAGGACAAAGGTACATGAATTTGAGCAATCGAGGAATCAATGAACTGGCAATCTTGCTAAGTGGGAGAACGGGAAAGCACCAGCGCAGTGTGATGAGCCGAAGTTTGACCTTGAACCGCCGAATCTGTCGAAACAGGTAGTACTATTAAATATTAAAGCAAATATTTTTTTACTAAGTGAAATTGTTTATTAAATTAATTATTTTCTTACCTTTTGCAGGCATGGCAAAGCAAGCAAAAGCAGGGTATTTGCTACGTTACAAAAGTAAGTGTTATTTAGTTAATTATTATAGCTGGTGTGTATGCTGTTCTCGTATTGTTTCATTTACTCAGTTAAACCATATGTAAGGAGTTGGCTGTTTTAGTAGATGTACCTTTGTACATCGGCATTAAAAAAAGTGGTTATAAAGTAAACATTCTTTTCTTATGGTTACTTCCGCTGCAGGAAGTTCCACAAGAGACTGTTTTATGGAATAATTTCTTGTTGACCCATGACTTTTATTATTTAATAAGTTACACAACATAGTGATTATTTTTCTAATTTTGTTTTTATGCAATCAGCCTCTAGTATACAAGCAAAATCACATGTTTCAAAGTAATAAAAATAATAGTATTTATAACCTCAATACATTATAGGATGGTGAACATTTAATTCAGTCAGTTTCTAACTCACGATTTCCGGAATGTGGGTTTGTAGTGAGTGTTGCTCACTCTATCCTAGGCACATTGTCATCAATGAGAATTTTCGAATCTTATAAAGTAGAAGGTGCGATTGTTATATTTTAAGGAAGATTGAAAATTCTTACAGTCTTTTTACCCGCTTATTTCTTACCGCCGACTTGGCACTCAAGGGCCCCCGCAGGATTTTTTATCGAAGGGGGGCAAAGTCACAGAAATTTATTATTATCTTGTTATTATTGCTATTGTTACTGCTATTTTTATATATATATATAATCTGTCCCTCTGCGTGAATTTTGGGGGGCAGAAAGTGTATTTCCCCCAAAGTCGACGCCTTACTACTACTACTACTACTTCTTAGGTTTTTTTAATTACGTTCATTTATAATTTCCATATCCTGTTGTTCTTTGTGCAATGTGCAGAACTATGTACTTAACATTAGCCTTATTAATGTAGGACCAATAGCTGTTTTTTATAGTTAGATAATCAGTGTAAAGTAGTCTGTAAGCTTAAATGTAATCCTATTAATAATAATAACAATAATATTAATAGTTGCTGTAACTTACGGCCTAAAAGTCACAGAAAACAATTCTTTTTTGTTATAAAATATCGCAACAATTTCACCATTCCAATTACATTAACTCTTTCCAGAAATCTGATAGGGGGGCAAGTGCCCCCCTGGCACCCCCCTACGGGCGCCCATGCTGGCACTGGCATTATTTGCGACAGTTTCTTCATGAATTTCATGTTCATCGTCGCGATTAGCTAAGAGTGGATACAAAGGCGACATAAAATAACACAGATATTAATTAATACAAAATAGTATATTGATAGTGGGTTCTGTAAAGGACTACCGTTCTATTGCAGCAATGAGGTCCGATTTCGCCTTTCGCCTCGATATAGCTACACAGATTCAATTAAAACATGTCTCACTACAATTGTTAGCATAAATCTAATTCCATGACCATCGTTGGTATTTTGAAACATGTGGTTTAGGTAAAAGACTAGATGCATACGCGCTATCGAAAGTATTTTTCTTTTTTCCAAAATTGTGAGGAAAAGATACCCACGTTAAAATCGCAACTGAATTCCACCCTTGCATATATTATGCAATCTGATGTGCTTGTGGTGTAATTCCAATTGTCACTGGTTAAGGGTTCGGATGCTATTTATTTCAATAAAATCATTTCATAGACTTGGAACCAAGGATAGTCCCCAATTTCTCCCGCTTGTGGATAAATTGATGTCCCCAAGCCTTACTGGCTGAATGCACATTATCTGGCTGAATGCCCTCTATGCCATCGTTTTCAACCTATGGGGTGCGACACACTGCTATTACATTTAAATTACTAAGATATATTGTTTTACAATTTAAATGCAATCCTTCTCGTACATAGTCTAAACTCTACACATCTGTTGTTCGCTCTCTACCATAGATTTTTACCGGCATCTCTGAATTTCAGCATGCGTGTTCAGTTAGATGTTACTAGAGTAAATAAGTATTTTAAATTACATATTTACTTTTCTAGAATTACATATGTGTAATTTGTTTAAGCAATCGTAAAAGAGGGCTTCTTAAAGTACTCGATGTTAGCCAAAATGTGATTATAAACCGGGTGCACACCCCTACAAGTAATTCTGCTGGCGCCCATGCTTATCGGTCCCATGAAGTGCAATATCCTTCAAGGTAGGTCCCGGACTGAAAAAAGGTTGAGAACCACTGCTCCATGCTCTTGGGCGCACTTTCCCAGAGGCGAAAACAGAACTTACTAATAGTGTTCAACTCTTTGTCTTAAGTAATGACATTGTGAATATTGTTAGTCATTTTCTTACGTTCCATCAACAATCTAGTATGCTCATTTAAGAACGAAGAAAATTTCAAAAATGTATTTTCCTAAATATTGATAACTCTTTGATTAACCCTCTTATGTTAATGTCCTATTCGATGGGGCAAATGCTTTTTTCGCATAAGATAACGTTTGATAGCAGTTTCAGAAATTTTGTATGTGGAAAGATGTTTACTTCGCCTAGTCAATATGGTCCAATAATATCAAAAGGGTTAGAACTAACGAAGGATGACAGGGATTTTACCTCCACCCTTCCCCCCGCCCCCATTAGATGCAAGTATCTGGCAACGAAGATAAAATTTCATTCCTACCAGGGATGATCTTATCGCCCCCATAACAATTTAAAGTCACATTTTGTAAATTTTGTAATGCATTTTTCATCGTTTAATGCAGTCGTCATCTCCATAACATGTGTGGTAAGTACTGTCAGTATTAATCTAGATTATTATCAAGAAATGATAAAAATATTGTATTTGGTTATTGTCGGCTAATATGTTAACAGTGATCATGCACAAATTCAACAGGAATTGGGTTGCCAGATTCTGTTAATGAAAAATCTGTCATACAAAGAAAGGACTTTATTCTAGTATCCTTATTACAAGAAGAAATGTCAGATATTTTCATTCTTATTTCTAAAAAAAAAAAAAAAAAAAAAAAAAAAAGAACGGGACAGTGTATTAAAAACCAGGGCTGTGCCAGAAACACGGGACGTTTGAAAACCACACACAGAACAGAATAATGAACATCTGTGTACAGCATCCCCAATTTTTAAATTTCACATTAAGTAGTTGTATAGTACGAGAAGCTGATGAACTGTTTTCGGTATTACGTGGAGTTCTAGGACACGAAGGGTAAATACATAGCGGTCAGTGAACACGTATTCATATCTGTAGACATAACCATAACCTAACCGATTGGGATAGGTTAGGCTAGGGTAGTGTTCGCTAACTCCACATTCACTAACCCCGCACCACAGTTAATGTGGTGATGATCTTAACTTGAATATTTATTCTATAAAGAAAGAGTTAGATTTGTTCTGGAATGAGAAATAATTGATACAAGAATTATTAATATGCAATAACAGGGAGGAAAAATGACAACTCAGGAGAGAAGTACTGGAATAGGCCACACTTCGAAAATCGACCTGGGCACGGCCTGGGCATGGGTGTTTGTGAATGTCCCTTCATGAATTTCATTGTGTCATCACTCATCCTCATATTCGCGATTAGCAAACAGTGGCACAAAAGCGAAGTAAAATAAACCAAATCAACCAATCACACTTGGGAAATCTATTGGTATGCATCATTTATATTTTAAGGCTTTCATCTGGTTTGTAATAATAATAATAATAATAATAATAATAATAATAATAATAATAGTTTATTTTAAGTGTTATGCGCAGTATAAAACCTAATACAGCACCGAGTCAAGTAAAAAAGTACAAAATTACAAGAATAAAATACATAAGCTGTAGAATAACATAATGAGACCAGCATATTTACACTTAAAGTTACAGTTTTCAATGAGAACTATTATATCTCTGATACTAATAATTGTTTATTGTTATATTATATTGTGCAATTAACTGTGTATTGTTATAATAATAATAATATTTATTTAAGTTAACCAGGTACAACACTATGTCAAAATCGGTTATACAAAATTATAAAATTGAATGCATAATTATAAAATAAAACAGTGGATCCTACAATCTTATACATCATCATAAATTCAAATTGTAAGTTTCAACAAGATCAGCTACTAAATCTCTGGAATTATTTAGACATGCAAAAATTTAGATATACCTATGGGAATATCTGTGAATATTATAAGCTATATTATTAAAAAATATTCACTGCCAACTTGGAAAGTTAATATCTTCTCTACAAAATTTATCCTCTTCATTTTTCTTCTTTCTTCTAAGGTAAACATATTCAACTGTGTTAACCATTCAGAGTAATTTTGGTCATAGTAATGTTGTTTAAACTTTGTGCATAATAACCTGATAAAAAGTTATTGATCTGATTCAACTTTTTTAAGGTGACTGGTGGCTGTCAGAAATCATAATTCATTAGCATATTCAAGAATAGGACGAACTATCGTTTTATACAGGAATATTAAGGTATCTTCTTTTTTTGGAAACTTTCCATGAGAAAAATATATAAGCAAGCATCTTCTCCTTTTGCAAATTTCTGAAATGTGCTCATCATCATCATCATAATAATAATAACCATTTCCTATTCACACCTGTGGATCCAGCAATGGATGATCCTCTCCAAAGCAAAAAGTTTAATGAGCACCACTTAATGTTATCATTTGGGGAGAAGAAGGTAAGGGAATGCTTAATTTTCTCCAACTGTGATGACTTGACAACCGTTGGTTTTGAATTCAGAACACAAATCACTATTCCTCCCAATCAAACCAAAAACGTGGTTTGAAAACGACAATTTTTCCGAAACTAGTAAACTCCGGGGAAAAGTAATCAGAAACGCGCTGTCCCGAGAACTTCTTTTTGTAGGAACTGGAGCGCCGTTTCGGATCTAATTGGAAGTTTCCACCCCTCTTTAGGTACTCCGCGGCTCACCCTTCTAATGAGAGTTCCCCTTCCGTTGATAATCTGGTTAACCACCCCCGAGCGCCGCCGATTGGCGCTTGCCTCGACGAAATCCGGCAACGTCGCATCCCCGGTGGAGAGATTATGAGACTCAAGTATGGGCGTCACGTGACCCTGTTCTCAGGTATTCTCCGGAAGGCGATACGGGAGGGGGGTTTATTACCCCGTGAAACTGCTAGGATCGCTGGGTGGAAAATTGCAATAAGAGCGCCGGTATGTGGTGTAAATTGCGCAATTTAAACCTCTCTTGCAACGCAGCGATTTCCCCTTCTAAACTTTGAAATCGGTTTCTTTCTTTTTTCCTGGGCACAGCATGTTTGCTTTGGCTGGATTTCAAAACTAAACTAAGCTAAATGGATTTAGATTAAGGTCGAGACGAACGATAGCATTTTAGTTCCGGTCTCCGATGCTTGAATTCTTTGGTATTTTTACGTCACTTTTAGACTTATCTAGGTTGGTCGCGACGGTGGATATTGATTGATTTAATTTATTTTACTTCGCTTTTCTGCCACTTTTGGCTGATCGTGAAAATGAGGATGAGTGAATATATGATGAAATTGATGAGGGGATACTCGCAAAGAACACCCATTTCCAGGTCGAGATTCGAACCTGAGACACCTGTCGTGTAGGACGCTGTGCTAACCACACAGCCACGGAATTCTGAAGGAATAGATAAGAAAATATGTAAGAAAAACAACGGTGAAAATTAAGCCATAAGCGATATTAACAGGTGGCGCAAAAGTCATCATCCTATTTGAACTGACCTTTATTTTGACATCTTGTTGTTTATGTCAGTAGCGTTTTCTCAGTTAAATAGAAAATACTCACAAAATTTATTGTGTGCGAAAATGAATAAGTATACACACATACAGCCCGCGAAACATTAGCTCTTTTGCGGGATACTTTTCCGGGCAGAGTAATATCCCGTTTTGGTGATTTGCCATGGCCTGCCAGGTCACTCTATTTACCGCTCCAGCATTTTTCCTTTGGGGTATTTGAACTCATTGGTTTATGTGAATAAGCCAGAGACGTTACAGCAACTAAAGGACAAAATTCAGCATGAAATTGAAAACATTTCCCCGCGATTCTTTCCAACACCACCAACGCAATAAAAATAGCCCAAATTCGCATCAATTCGAATGGTGGTAATTTCTTGCATGTTATCTTTAAAAATTGAGGACATAAAACTTACAAGTATCAATAAAAGTTTAACACAAAAAACCTACTTTGTTTCAATTAAAACACAAGCTATCGGATAAGAAAATCAGGTGATGACTTTTGCGCCGCCTTGTATACTGGGTGGTCCAAAAGTCCAGGAATGGTCACATATCGTGAGAAATACACATCGAAACAGAAAACGAAAAAATACGTGTTTAATAAGTGAAAGAAAGCTATTCAATGATATCACACTTGATTCCCCACACCCGCCCCCTGGGGGTGGGGCGGGGGGCAACTGTGAAACTTTAAACAGAAACCCCCATTTTGTATTGTAGAATCGGAAAGAGGACTTCATTTCGAGTCCAACGAGCTATCAATCATCCTCCTAGCTCAATTAGGAACGGAGATATGGCGATTTTAAATTTTCGCAAAAAAAATAATAATAATAATAATAAAAAATAAAATAAAATAAAAACAATAAAAATAAAATAAAAGGGATGGTCTTCCCTTATTTGAGCTAGAGTGAAAGCGATTGCAGATTCGGAATCTGCACGTCAAGACCTTTCAATAGAGTATAGAGTCTACCCCCTTCCATATACTCTATGGTGAATCAAGTCCGGGACTTTTGGACCACCCGGTATATGACGGAACAAATAAGCACTGAATAAATAGAAGGTTAGCGTAAATTATGTTCCCAATTTGAAACATATATTACTCACGTTACAGCGCCTTGAATAACGTAGTGTGGAAAACGACCCAAGAAACTGGTTCCCCAGACGGATGAGAAACATAGATGGCAGGGCGATCAATGTCGGTGCTAATTTTCTTATGAAAGTAATGCGGCTTAGTTAGTTTTTGGAATATATTATGTAGATTTGTTTGTCTTGAAAGGCGGTACGTGAATTGATGGAAACAGTTATATTTGTGGAGTGATTTGCAGTCACGAAATGACATTAATTTGGAAAGAAAAGTAAAATAAAATTAATAAATAAATAGCATGCGTAACACAAGAAGAAATATCGCAAAGTGATTCCGGACGTCAGGTGTTGGATTGTGTACTAGAGTTTTATTTTTCTATGTTATTAGAATATAAATAGTATCCTGAGAGATATTTCATACCGAGGCGACAAACCACAAGTGTCGCTTGGAAGCGAGCAGTCCGTAATCAATGCAGCCTTTCGAACCGTAGGGACACAAGCTCTGACTGCACCGTTTCCTCAAGGAGATTTTACACCAAAGTGACACGCGACAAACGATACGAGGATATCACACCAAAGCGACACGGGTCCTTCGGTCCAAGGCAACTTTCACACCGAAGCGACACATGTTGCTTGGAAACGATCCAATCAAGAGCAACATTTCACATCGTAGCGGCATGACGGGAAGCACAGGCCAGCGTTCGGTTGGTGAAATCCTCAAGCGATAAGTGTCGCGTGCCCCTTGTCGCTTTGGTGCACAATCTCCCTAAAGCAAGACACTCATTGCATCGCGCATGCGCGAACAACAAAACACGGCAACATGTTGCAAGCTATTGAGGAAATGGCCCAGTTTGAGCGACGCACAAGCGACAAAGCGACACGTGTGACTTATCGTGTCGCCTAAATCTGTTGTTCGCACAATTAGCAGCGAACGCTTGCCAATAGACTGAAGGCACCATGTCGCTTGTCACTTAGTTGGGAACTCCCCCTGTAGCGCGTCGCTTCGGTCTCAGTACCCTTCCTTTAAGGAGCTTTCCGACCGAAGTAACAAGTAGCACGCGAATACGCCATATGAACGTGTCGTTTGCTGTTTGGACCCTCATGTGCAATGAATGCTATTTTACAGTCTGGAAGTGTGTGTCACTAGTGTGACAGTGTGAACATCCCGTGTCGCTTGTCCCATTGGTTTGAAAGTTGCCTTACACTCATGTCGATGGCACTAAGAAAGTTTTGTGGGGTTCCCCTTGTCGTTTCATGGAATCATCATTATCATCATCGCCGCGATTAGTTTAAAGCGGAAGAAAAGAGACAGTAAATATCAAAAATACAAATGCTTCAGTGTGTATATCTTTAAAAGAAATGATGATGATGATAATAATAATGAACCTAATTCATACACAAAAATTTAGTTGCCAAGAGCATTCCACGCGTATTTTTTCTCCCGTATTATTAACGAAAGTATGACGATAACAGGACGTGGTCGACTGTCTAGAATGTTCGTTAATATCTTCGCGACCACTGTACCAAATATCATAGCAATTATGACATTCATAGAAATGATTCATGTAAAAGAATCAGACGTTGCAGCAAAAACTCCATTTACTTCCATTATAAGCAGACGAATACCAAGCACCGGGTTCAACACCAGCGCCTCTAGCGGATCATTTTCGAGTGGAACCAGCCAGAGTGCGTAGAACGGTGCCGTTTTCCACACTACGTTATTCAAGGCGCTGTACTCACGTTAAATGATTCAGTTTCATAAAATTGGCACGGATGGAAAGATACAAGTAAAAAGGTTTTGTTGTCCTAACTCTCAAGTCTCGACTTACAGGACATGTTAAATACAAAGAAAAAATCGTGTAAGAAAATTATTAAAATCTCTGTGCTCACATTGTAGACCGGAGTAACAGAAATGCCAGAACAACATTTGAGCTTCACTCCGCGCTGCCTCTCAAAGAGTACTGCGACACTAATTGCTACATGAAATCTAGTTCTCAGGTGTTCTGGAGAAGCGACTGTTTAGTTCAACAATAGAACTAATATCGGTAATATCGGTAAATCAAGCTTAATAACACCAACTCCGAAAAATCATCTGTAATTAGTTCTACCATTGTTGCGCATCTGTAACTTGAGCCTAGGATAAAGTGCCCCCTCCACCATGCGCAGAAAATGGCGTTGAAATTCGAACCTCGGCTGTAACTGTATGCAAAACGGTTCTCTCATTTACTTGCTGATTAGGCCTATTGTTACGAAGCATTGGAAACTAGAGGCGCCGTAACCTCCTCTCCAGTGCACGTAGAAAGAATTATCTTCTATCCGACATTGTGTGGAAGTGATTGGCTTGTCTAGCAAGGATTTCTTTCACGCATCAACACGCGACAAGTTTATTTTCCACAGCTTTTGTCACGGTAGATTTAAACTTTGCTCATATATAGGAAAAGCTGCTCTGTGCACATTCCAAGGCATATGAGAAGATGCGCCCAAAACATTCACAGTACCTTCAATTTGTAGGAGTGATGTAATGAGCACCACGCTCCGGCCGCCTTTACTCGTCAGGGGTGCCTCCAGGTACCCACTAATTAGACTCTGGGTGAACAACGATTCTCTGCAAAAGTCCCACCTGAAATCGGGATCGAACCCGGATCCCGCACGTAACAGGCTGATGACGTACCGACTTTCCGCACGCACGCATGCACACACACACACACACACACACACACACACACACACACACACACACACACACACACACACATTATATATATACACACCAACCTCCGAGGCGGAATGGTTATCACAGCACGCTATGACACCAGGAGACCCGGGTTCGAATCTCTGCCTGGACCTAGGTATCATCAATTTCATTATATTATCACTCATACTCATCTTCGCGTTTAGCCAAAAGTGGCATAAAAGCGAAGCAAAATAAACCAAATAAATCAAACCGCATCTAAAAATATTCTCCCCCATAGAAACAGCTGGTAACATTTCACGCCAGTCCTTTCAAACAGATTTCCGTCACGTCCCACCAATGTGTGTAGGTGGGAAAGGTGAATACACATGTGAGCTTATGCTAACAAATACGAATCCATTGTTTACACGCTCCGTGCAATCTTGATGCGTCTGTTTTCCTGGTGATGAGTTATGTAGAGCTCCCATGGATGGGAGGAGGGGGCTCGTGTGAGTATTGGCAGCAAAGAACACATTCCCATACACATGCACGTTCAGGGGCTTGAGAACAAACAATTGAACACCTACAACCTGATGGTACTCATACTATGATCTGCTGGATTTGAGGGCGGTGTCAGAATGGAGAAATGTAAGAAGATTAGTGAGTTTGGCCATACATACATACAAGAGAGAGAGATAGGTAGAGGGGAAACAACAGCAGGAGGAAAACAGAGTAACTGAGTGAAAAAAAAATGAGACAGAGATGATAAAACAAGGAGCAGAGAAAGTGGCACACGGAAAGAGAGAGAGAAATTCACACACTCCACATCTCATTTTCTCCTATCCACTTTTTTTCATTTTACCTCATTTCTTCTTTAAATTATTCTCTTTGTCTATCACCTCTCCATTCTTTCATACTTTTTAATCTCATCTTCCCTTCTAGCTTGTTTTAAATCTATTTTATGCTCAAATAGACTAATCGGGACTGGACCTACAGCTTGAAGTGGAATCTGAAGCACTGTGCAATATGGATCCCCTTGAATACAAGACGAGAGCCTTATCACTGCACAGTCGGGTGGCCCTGTATTCTGTTCTAATCTTTTCTCTTTTTTATTCTCTTCGATTGTTTCTTTTCTCCTTTTATAAATCTATTATCTTCCATTCTACTCTCTTCTCATATCTCCGTTTTCCTTCTTTTTTATCCATCTCTGTTTTTCTCTTCTTATCTTACCTCATCTCTTCCACTCTGCACTCTTCTATTTTCTTCTCTCGCCTCTCTTCATCTAATATCGACTTTATACTTTCTAATCTCGTCTCTTACATTCAATCAATTTCTCATTCCACCTCATCCCTTCTTATCCTCTTCTCTTCTTCACCTCATATTTTCCTTTATTTTCCCTTCTCTTCTCTTTCATCTCATCTCCTTCCTTCTGAACACTTTCCATCTCTTCTCGTCTCTTCTTAATACACCTCGTGTCTTCTCTTTTCTGTTTCTTTTCACCACTCTTCTATCTATGATGCCTTCTTATCTCTTCTAGTGTTTTCTGTTTCTTCTTTCTCCTCCTTCCTCTTCATTTACACACGTCGTCACGAGACCAGACTTTGGAGAAATGCTGTCATCATTCAGTTGTAAATTCCACAGACTTCGTAGTCGAACCAATCTTTCACAGCTCCAAGGCAGCGGATCCAAGGGTCGCTGATGTTTGCTCCGAGGGCCACCAAAATTCCTCCCAAAACCCTTCAATTTATTCGGCGAGAGAACCTTTGTCCTCTTGGAAAGCTTTCTCCTAGCTTTGTCCGACCCGCTGAGAAACTTTCGCGTCAGGGGAACAAAAGAGAACGGGAAAAAACAACCTCCTTAAACTAAATTATGCAGGAGATTTGTTTTTGTCCTGAAAAGGGAAAACTTTCCCCCTCAGCGTTCGATGCCGCGGCGGGGTCTTTGAGGATTTGTTATTCGATCTGCGCTGTTAATTCTTCTCGGGGAGTCAGGGAGATTGGCATTCCATGCGTGGACAAGAAGACATGGTGAATTGATTAGGCTATCATGATATTTATGTCTTATGTTTACGTCGTTTTCCTAACTTTAGGTTCATCGCGGAATGAATACGGGGTGAAACAAGACGTCTCGTGATAATTTTATTATTTCCACCTTCTAGACCCTTGGTTCCTAATGATGACTCATAAACACTTCTTCATAATTTTTTAGAGATAAATAATCCGTTGTTTTAAGGTTAGGCGTGTTATCTTTGATGCTGTTAACAATTTTTCTTTCTTGTCAGGTTAGGTATGTTGAATATTCAAACTCACAGGATGGGTAGAATATCTTCTTATATTATGACGTCAATTCTAGTATATGACGCAAATTTGTAATTTCACAATGTGGTTATGGACTAACCTGTAGATTTTCGATTGTTAAGAGAGCGTTGATTGCACATTAATAAGTTCGTGTGTTCTGATCTAAAGTCGTATTATTTGGGTTGTGGAATTTTGACATCGGTTATTGAAGAAAGGTTGTACAATATTAATATTATTTCCTTCAGTAAACTAGAAGTAAAGTACTCCGTTGAGCCTTGCACACGCCATGAAGGCGTATAGGGTGTGTGGAGTTAGGGCCACACAATTTCTTGATCACGACCGAAGGTGGGGGTGATGTGATCAGCACCACGCCCCTGGCCGCCTTTACCCCAGAGTTTCCTCCAGGTACCCACTTTATATGACGTTGGGTGGGCGCCGGAGCCGCTTGAACAGATGGAAAAAATCCCGATTCTCCCCCGCCGGGGATCGAACACGGGTCTCTCGCATGGTAGTCAGACGCCCCATTTATTTGATTTTAAAGGAAGACCCCTAAGCGGCAGCCTTCCCCACTCATCTAACTGCATATCAATTTCTCTCGATTATCTTATTCCTTCAGGACAGACGAACACAAACATCCATGTCCGAACCAGGATTCGAACCCGGGACGGTCGGCGTCGTAGAGCGCTGCGCTGACCACTTTTTTTTTTTTTTTTTTTTATTTGAAACTATTACATATTATTGTATATGTTTACATTTTTGTCATTATAAAGTTAACATTACATTTAGGAAATTTGCATATAACATATCTCTTTTACAACGAGGGATCATTTGGTATTCCTGGTGCAGGTGATTGATAAATTGGATGTGAAAATCTTGTTGCCTATATATGGATACAAAAAGGGCATATTGGCCTAAGAGCCATTGTACACTGTGGCGTTTTGTTCTTGGATAATATGCAAAGGAAGGATACAAAAGAATATCTACTGAAATGTTACGTTCTGATGTACGACAAATTGTACTCACAAGTTTTTTGATATATAACCATGATTTTTGGATTATTTGACATTCACTAAGCTTATGCACTAAATTATCTTGTACATTACATGTAGCACATATTGGAGTATTTACTAATTTTATATCATAAAGTTTAACTCCAGTAATGAATATTTGGTGTACAATTATATACCACGCTGATCTGACTCTTAACGTAAGGTGGCGGGCCTGTATATTATTCCATACTTCCCGCCAATTGACTCTTGGATTCCGATCTACAATTTTACACTGTTTTTGTGATAGTGAACACAGTCTTCTATATATTTTTGACGTCTCTTGCGTTGGAAGGATTGGAGATTGTATTAAAGCGTAACTGATATCCACTATTGTATTCTTAAAATACCATAATCTGTCTGGAAGTCTTGTAACATCAATGGGGGCCTCCAATTGAATGTTGTCCAAGGCGTGTCTCAGAACTTTACTAGTGAGGCTGTTTGGGTGTTGAATCAGTGTCGTTACATCAGCTTGTATACGTAGAGCCTGGCTTTTATATTCCACGTTTACAAGGTTCATTCCCCCTTCTGCATAGGGTAAACAAAGCGTTGCGTGATTTACACGCAAGATTTGACCGTTCCAGACAAACCAGTTCACAGCACTCTTGAGCTTAAAAATATCCAGTTGCCTCAACGGGAGGATTTTTGCTACATACCACACCTTGGAGAGAGCGTACACCTGTACAAACGTCACTCTTGACTGTATACTAAGTATTCGAAATTTATTCATTTGTAGAACTGCTTTAACACCATTTATCACTCTGTCATAGTTTAACTGGATCATTCGTTGAAGGGAGCGCGCGAAAATTATTCCAAGTATTTTTATCGATGGAACAACATGAAATTCTCCGCTCTGAGGGTAAGTTATATCCGGGTTTAAATGCATAAGAGTTGATTTTTTCTGATTTACTGTGAGCCCTGAAAGGGGACCAAATTCCTGTAATACTTTAGACGTCGCAGCAATATCAGACTGCGTATTTATTAATATATTGACATCATCAGCATAGGCCAACACCTTTGTGTTTATAGATTGTATGGTGATGCCTTGTACTTGCTTTTCTAATGCAGAAAGGAGGGGTCTCAATGAGATACAGAAAGCTATCATCGATAATGGGTCACCTTGTCTTACTCCCTTGTGAATAGGAAGTTCTCTTGTCATAAATCCATTTATTTGTATTTTGGATGTTGCGTTACTATAAAGGCTTTTAAATGCTGACAAAAAATGTCCACGTATACCGTACTTTTGAAGCACATTAAATATGTAATCATGGTGTACCGAGTCAAATGCTCGTTGAAAATCTATTGCTAATATAGCATTATCATGGTTATTTCTATTGACTGTATAACAGGTAAGCACTTCACGAAGCGTTTGTAAGACATTTGTAATTTTCTTGTTCATACCAAAAACATATTGTGTATCTCCAACTAGTTTTTCTACATAGGGCATAAGTCTGCCTAGCATACAGCGAGAGAATATTTTATAATCAGTACATAGGAGGGTAATGGGTCTATATTGACCAACTTCAGTGGGTTTCACACATTTTGGTATTAAAACTATAATCCCAGTATTCGAGGATTTTCCCATTTTATACCTTCGGAACACTGCATTTATCCATTCAGTTAGTGTTTTTCCCATCAACGTCCAAAATGTTTGGTAGAGTTTGTTTGGTATCCCATCCAGACCAGGTGCAGAAAACGGCTTCCCTGACTTAACCGCACGGAATACTTCTTCGCTTGTGTAGTCGTTATTTAATTGCTCACGTTCCTCATCGTCAAGGACCTCGGACAAGGATTCCAATTTATTCGTCAAATCTACATTATGTGTTATTGGTTGGGAAAATTGATTCTCAAAATAGCTGTAAAATCTGTTACGTATTTCCGGGGCTGTTGTTATTTTAATTTCAGAATTGTCGTTTATTTCGCTAATAAATTGTCTTTTCGCATTGTGTCTTTCTTGCAGCACATGGCTTATAGATGCAACCTCTTCTTTATCAAAGTGGGGGAGTCTGCTGCGAATTTTTACATCTTGTCGTCTTTCAGCTGTCATCCTCAGCAGTACAGCTTGTACACGTTTTACCTCTGTTTGCACTTGTTTCCCTTCAGTGGCTTCATGAATAAGTTCACGCAGCACACGGTAATAAAAATTATATTTATTATTCCAGTCACTAGAACGTTCCTTACAATAACTAAGACAAAACCGTTTTATGCCCGGTTTAAGAATTTCATCCCACCAGCGAATTATATCACTTTGTCTGGTACGGTGTGCTTCCCATACATTCCATTGGTCCTGAAAGGCTTGTTGGAAATTTGCATCTGTAAGGATAGAAGCATTTAATTTCCAGTAGCCATACCCTCTCGGTACTATTGGTATATCCACATTTATCGCCATGATTACGGCACTATGGTCTGAAAAACAGGTGGGTGTTATACTAAGTGACTTGATTTGTTGGCGTAAATGTGGTGTTACATAAAATCGATCTAAACGGGAAGCACAATTATTACGAATGTACGTGTACCCTTTCTGTCCAAAATATTTGTCATTCCATACATCTGTAAAATTAAACCCATTTACTAATTTTTGCAAAGAATTGGAGGTATTAAAGCCAGGTCTTTGGTCCTGCGGATGCAGGACACAATTGAAATCGCCCGCGCAAATTATATGTTCTCTTGTACCCTGCATTTCAGTAGCGACATCCGTCGCAAAAAACGCATCCCTCTGTTTCCTAAATTGTGTCCCTGAAGGTGCATATAAATTATATACCCAAACATTAGCTATTTTTGCTGAGATAATTCTACCATTGGGATGGCACATCACATTTGAAATCGGTACGGTGTTACGTACTAACAGGGCTGTTCCCGTTGCTTGAAAAGTTGCATTATTATAGACTAATATGTTTGGGGGGAGGTTAAATGCTGTTATTCCACATTCTTGAAGAAGTGCTATATCTAAAGATGATTGTAGGAAAAAATCTCCTAGCGCCTCCTGTTTAGTGAAAGATCGCATTTTGTTAATATTGATCGTAGCTAAACGGAGAGTAGTCATCATATATACAACTAACAGAAATTTAAGAACTAGGATTACCCAACACTGTGAATTATACATTTTGCCCAGAGGACACTAACATTCGTACACTGTTTTTCCACTCACTTCCATGCACACGAAACGTAAACCTTGCATATGTGCACGGTACCTCGTGTAAACACGTGACCAAGCATCATATACCTTTACTCATTTTACACATGCTATTTCTGACTTTCATTTTTACTTGCACCCACACATTCACTAGACACACTAGGGGAAACACTGAATTTGGATCCGATCACAGGTTGTAAATCAACACTCGGGACCAAATTTGTCACACTTTGGGATCTCGTTATACGCACTGGGGAGGGGGCTATTGCCTGCTGCTTCACGTTCTTCTTGTGGTGGGGGTCAGGTGCCACATTTTGTTGTACTTTTTTCTTCTTCAACTGCTTCTGTTCCTGGAGTCTCTTCACATTTGATTTTCTTTTGGCATTGTCCTTAGTTCCTGTTGTGGTTTCACCAAGCTGAACCTTGTTTTGTTGATCTTCCAGTGTATGGGATCCTCCTGCTTCGTACATGTCAGTCTCCATTTGAAGATTACTCGTAGTGTCAGACTCGCGCATCGCTTGATCAGTTGTTGCCAGACTGTCAGTCACCAACACGTTATCCCGTACGTCACTGTGGAGGTTGTCTAAAGATGCCACCTCTTCCGCCCACGATGTGCTGTGGATAGACGCAGGTAGAGGTGTTTCCTTCGTAGGGTCCATTTTGTGTTCTAAAACATCAGCTTTTTTCGGCTCTATTTGCAGATTTTTATCGCGTTCATTGTTCACACTTTTTTCGTGCAACTGCATTGGAATTGGCAACACTGTAAATTGTGTGTCAGCCTTTATATCCGTCTCGTGCGCTGAACGTTGGCTAGGTGGTCTATGTACCTTTGCTGCATATGACTGCTTAGGCTGGATATCTACAGGAGTAGCACATGCTCCAGTATTATCTTGCATCACTCGCTCCCCCATAGCACCACGTCGGTGTGGACAAAACCGTGCTGTGTGTTGAGTGTCTTCACATATTTTACAGGTAGGTTTCTGTCCATAATATGTTACCCAATATTGCATGCCCTGTATTGATACATAGGACGGGATTGGCTTATTCAGAACCATTCTCACCACCTTAATGCCTGTACGAGTTTTATAAATATGCTCATCCGAATATCGCTCGTCCACCGGAGGGGTCTTAATTTCACCATACTGCGCCAGCACTGTACGGATATGACTATCGGTTATTTCCATTGGTATAACATGTAGTCTCACTAGTGTAGTTGTCCTATCAGCCCAATCTAATCTAATTTCATGTTCATCATCCTCATCACAATACACTAACTTCCCTTCAAATTTATTCATTAACTGTTCGCCTAATAGACGCGTCACTAGCTTAATATATACGCACTTACGGTATTGGTCCAGTTCAATACTTAATACCTGGTCTTCAGTCAAGGCAAGAGTATCCCGTATCCAACGATGAAGCATCAGCGATGATGGGCACTTCTTCACACTTGAAAACCATAACTTTAGCGTATTTACACGACGGATTTCCATTTTCCTTCAATTTAACAACTTTACGTGACTTGAAAATTTACGCTTTTCGCGTCTTCTAGCACGCCAGAGTCCCGATGACTCACCGGTTCACGAGCAGAGGCACGGCGATGTTGCTCGCACGGGCACTTCCGCGGAACTACCACTCGGCCACGGAGGCCAACAACGACTGAGCTACCGTGGATTTTACCGACGCCAGGGCTCGCAGGTTCGAATCTGTGATTTTTTTTTTTCTGTTTCAACATTTGAAGTTCTAGTTAAGGAAACGATGATTTCGCGACGATCGTGTGTGCTGTGAACTCCCTTTGAGTCTTACACTTATGGAATTGGAAGTGTGTTAATAGAAGGGTACATTGAAAAATAAGCCAGATTTTTTTTACCACATGCTATTTTGTATGTTTTTTCTCAATTCAACTTGGACTCCTCTCGTACTTGTGCTTGAGCAAATATTGTTATCTGCTTGTTGTAGAACCTCACGTTGTGGAAAACAGAATGAATGAACATGTTAACGGACAACTTGACTACCACTTCCTTTACCGTTGAACGAACCTCTCTGATCGTCCATTGTTTATTCCCTGGAGAGCAGTGTTGAAGTCCCATTAAATATATGGGTGAATCATTTAACTTCTGCAAAAAAGCGCCATTGGTGGTAGAATACTGATGATGATGATTATAATATACTCGCAATTTGCATAACTGAGACAACTATAATACAATTACAACAGAAAATGCATTTTTTTAAAAAAATAAACGTGTATTTGAAAGTTGATTGGTTGGTTGATTTGGTGTTTTAAGTCCACTTTATGCACAGTAAGGCTAATCGGGACTGGACCTACAGTTTAAAGTGGGATCCGAACCACTCTGTACGTCTACCGGGTATCGCATCTGAACGTAAGGGATACAGTAAAGCATGTTATTGCATTTTATTTTATTTTTGATGTTGATTTTGTGAACTGTCAGTTTGTATACCATTAATTACTTTAAAAATGAAAAACTTGGAAAAATGCTATGAAGACTTACATTAAGCATCAAAGTCTTCTGGAGCTGTTTCTACTTCCAAAGTGCCTCTTTTAACACGTCACTACACTTGTCACGAACGTTTTGCACAAAATGTTGAATTATCGTCATTTGCAGCAAGGTTTCTCTGCAGTCACATTTTCATATATTTCTGGGGCTTAAACAGATCAACTGGTGGACTTTCTCGACATTATGTTTCCCATCACGTTAAACGAAATATATTTGAAAGTAATAAGCTCACAGGAGTAACTGCCAAATTACATAAATAAATATATACCTTCTGCTAAACCGCCGTATACCCTCAACTACAGCCCTGCTGGAAAGTGGTGGCTCGCCCTTAGGTCTTCCCTTCCATTGTCCTCCTGCAACATTGATGCTGTGGCGGTCCACTGAAACTGTTGCCCACATAGCAGCACTTGGACGTCGATCAGCAATCTCTGGTCAATCGTATTTATACTTATACTGCACAGCAAATCACCAGACCCTTCAAACCGTAGCAAAATAATGAAAACGTATTGAATATTTTGAAAAAATATCCAAAACTAGATCTAAGACTTCAGGATGGCAACTCTGACGGAAGAAAAAGAAGCAAAGGCGAAATTCACTCGAGCTAAGAAGATAGCTACAATACAAACGAGATGCGTCGTGAATATTTTATGAGGCTTTAAATGCGGCGCGCTTCAAAAGACTTATCCTAATCTTTCCGCATGGAGAAAGCGAGGGCGGGAGAGAATCAAGAGATTTTTAAGAGCAACTCCATCCATATTTCACACCGAATTCAAAATTCACAGAGATCGTATTCATTCCTAAAAGCGAGACTGATTTTACAATCCTCGGAAGTTATGCTTTGTAGATTCCTTCATATTGGTTTCCAGGGCACTAATCAGCAAAAATGAAGAAAGTTCCCTTTGGCGAAAGATATTGGGATTCAGAAACTGCCACAGTTCACTGATAGAACTAACATATAACAACTTAATGCAACATACTCGAAAATTTGAACATCTAGAGCATTCTAAGGCTGGAGCTATAGTAAATGCTAGGTTAACTTAACATGGATAATTTCTATTGACCTGTCTTGCAAGAAACGGAACACATGTGTTGTCGCGCAATTTTGTGTTACATACACTGTATAGAAATATACATATCAGAGAATTTATATTTCCTTTGGACAATAAGCATAGGAGCTTTGAGTCTCAATACAGTGATCGGCTGAATGTTTCAGACACAGCTGCAATGGCTCCAGATCGTGTATGTATCGGCCAAGTACTCTTCAGTGAATCTTTGTCCTCATCTGTTTTGGTAGCGACGAAGAATACGAAGAAGCACTGCTTTCTTCACTACCTACGTACTAATGATTGACTTGGTTCTCGAAGTGACTTTTCGTACTTGCAATGCTGCATCGTAACCGAAATCACAACATTAGAAGTGCCTTTGTGTTAAACTTACCATCAACAAACTGTTTTTCAACAGCTGCTTTTCAATCTGTTCGGAAACTGCTTGTTCTTCCTTCGTTGGTAATTCCTCCGATATAAAGAAACCCCTATAAGAACTTAAAAACAACCGCTTGTTTCATTGTGTGTAATGAACTTAACAGCTCACACTCGCGATTACTAACAATTACAAGAGACCCGGTTCCGTATGTTGCCTTCTTTTCCCCCGATATATGTGCTCTCTTTACGGGCACATCCTCCTATCTTCCACCGCCACCTATAGCCTAACATATAGCATGCCAAACTGGGCCGCACGTCTTTTGTTATGTTCTACAACATGGGTTTCCAACTGGCGGCCCACGGGCCGCATGCGGCCCCCGTTGTCTTTTTCTGCGGCCCGCGAAGCCAGTTTGCAAAATACATTAATTTTATTTATTTTTATTAAAATACGTTCTTTTTTTACTGAAGGAACGGATGCTCTGTGAAGAAAGACAATATCACAGGTAGAATTGATTTTGCAGTCAATAATGATAATCAGCAGAATCTAAAGTGACGTAACTTTCTCTTCACACCATGCATTCCATCCCTTCGCTATGTGGAATGAACTCGCCTGCTTCCGCGAAGGCTTCACTCTTTGTGTTCAGAAACAAACTGCAGAGAGGCGCTATAGAGATGTGTTTTACTACGCACGAAGTACGAAGAAATTTCCAGTGTTCCAACTGGGATTGTACTGTGACTGATTGTTAAAGTTTGTGCAAATATCGAAATGAGCAATATCTCCAAAAAACATAAGATTGAAAATTAAAATAGCTTCTCTCCAACTTGAATTGCGTGATTTGCAAGGCGATGTGTTCCTTCAAACTAGGCAAGAAAAGGTGCCAGAGTTTTTCAAATACCTTTCAAAAGAACGCTTTCCAAACCTTCGTAGTTCTGGGCAAAGAATGACATCAATGTTCGGCAGCACATACACGTGTGAAAGTGTTTTTTTCTTCAATGAAGTTCATCAAGAACCGCTACAGAAGCAGACTGGCAGATTCTTCACTGCTTCACCTTCCGAGACTTTCAAATACAGAAATTCAAATACAACTTTAATAAAAGAAGCATATCGTTCCCAATTTTCACATTGAACACTTACTATGAAGGATTCTTATTTGTATGGTGTCTTTAATTTCTTTCAATTCATCAATAAGTATTGGGTTTTTGTGAAATAAATTGTAATTATACAATTTTTATTTGTAATTACATTGTTTTATTGCCTCATTTTAGAAATTTAGGTCATGCGAAAGTACTACATTTTCAGTTTCAAACGCAAAATACACTGATATTTTACCAGGGTTTGAACCGGGTTCATATAGCTTCGTAAGCCATTGCCTGAGCAGTCTACATGCTACGACCGTCTGCCGTGGCGGAATGGTCAGTGTATTGTATTTTGCCGATCACCCATTCCATGACTTCATCATTCATACTCATCGTCGCGATTAACACAAACAAGTATAAATTCGACGTAAACTAACAGCAATTGAACGAAAAATTGATAGAATGACGTCCATCTGTCGATGCACAAAGGATAGCTTTACCTCTTTATTGCTCAAAAAGCACGTCTCACAAGGGAGGTTATCTAAGTGTCCCCCTCGGATTTCCAGAATTACCCATCTTTTGATAATGTTGGTCTAACAGTCGAGGTTATCTGTGTCCCCCTCCGATTTCCATGAAACTTGGCAGGTGTATAGAGAGGCCCAAAGAAAGAAGTACATGTTTTTGTGTTTCAGCTAAAAAACGTTTTTAGGGGGCGACTCCCCCCCCCCCGCTCAAATGTCAAGATGAGGAGAAATTGAAGTGGGGATCTGACTCCGAAACCACGTAAATATGGCATAGGAAGAAACAGGGGGCATAGGGTCCCTCTATACACCTGCCAAATTTCATGGAAATCGGAGGAGGACACAGGGGTCAGATCCTCACATCAATTTGTCCTCATCTTGATATTTTAGGCGGGTTTTGCCCCCTAAAACAGTTTTTTAGCCGAAACAAAAAACACGTATTTCTTCTTTTGGGCCCCTCTATACACCTGCCAAGTTTCATGGAAATCGGAGGGGGACACTTAGATAACTTCCCTTGTCAGACCAACATTGTCAAAAGATGGGTAATTCTGCTTTCCTATTGTTGCTATTGTAATGCAATTAGAGGAGACCTATAATTGAGCAATTAAGTGCCTGTTGGTCACCCAAACTAAAATTAATACATTTGTAAACCACACGTGATAGAAATAAAATATTAGTCGAACTGAGTAACGGATACATAATTGTATACATTAGATCCAGGTACGGTCCTATACATTTACAATTTCAGCCATTTATGATGTGTTCAGCATAATGCTCGGCTGCATTTACCACCTCACTCCCCAAGGTAGCCATTTAATTTAGTAGAGACGGGTTGAACCCCAGAGCCGCTCCAAGCAAGGATAATCCTGAAAAAAAAAATACCACCTGAATTATTTTGTCTACCTCCCGCGTGACAGCCAGACTCCCACTGACTGGACCACTGTAGCTCTGGAAAGCCTTTAGATAAGGAATTTAATGAGGATATCAGCGACTAACAGAGAAGAGTAGCCCAAAGCGGATGAGAAATCCTGTAATAAATTCCGAGATTAGTTATCCTGAAATTAGACGAGGTGTAGATATAAGTAGGACTTCAGCTCTTATTCGCTATGAGATCGTCCTGAGCGAACCAATAAGGAAGCTAATATTTGAGAAGTTGAGCCAATGAAGGGAGTGAGACCTTTTCTCCCCCTCGCCCCTCTCCCCGCTATCTCTTCTTGGACTGATGAAAGAAGAACTCACTCTTATAAGGTCAGAATCTTAAGGGGATTTTCTTTTGTTCAACCTCCCATGCGAACCCCAAGGTTCCTCATGGAAGGAACCGTTACATAGCATCCCTCGGGCTTCCTAGCGGTGGTTCTAACAAGAGAGGAAGCAAGTCCTTGGAGAAACCAATCAATAGCCAAAATCTTCTCCCTCTCTCTCTCCCTCTCTTCCTCTCCTACCTCCAGCGTCCGTTATTCGTCTTTCTACACCCTTGATTCTATTCCACCCACCTCCGAGGAAGAATGAAAGACAATTTGGTTCCCTTTCATTTCACGGGATGCGATGAAGGCGCTTTGGTCCTCGCCCGACAGGGTGTTCCCAAAGTAACGCTCCTCAAACTCTGTAACACTACAGCAGGGTGTGGACGAACGTTTTTAAGCGAGACCCGCAACACTCTCAGCCTGAATTGAACCCGTCACCTACAAAAACGAAATTGTTAACGATCTTTATCTTTCAAGGCCATATTAGAAAAATTTAATGAAATACAGTATATTTTACATAGCACAACCTTTCACTTGCCAGCCTTAATGAAACAATGAAAAAAAGAAACATAAGTTTTTTGTGCTTATGTCGCCTTTCTATCGTGTTTACATTAAACCATGGGAAGACCAACGATGTTATAATGAAACGAATAAAGAGAAGAAAGAAAGATAAAAAAGAACAAGTCGGGTCTCGAATCCAGAACTTTCTGTGAATAGATCACTCGATGTACATAGCTTAAATTCGGCAATCATGTGACTTCTAAAATATCTCGCCTATCTCCCCCACCAAATCTTTTCTGGCAATGTTACTGCAATAACGAGTACCAGGCTAGATTCCCGGTGAAATCACATTACACACTGGCTGAAATCCTATTTTCAGTCGTACGTCCAGTCCCGATCAACCTATGTCAGCATATATTGTCTAGGCAAGGCAAGACGAGAATTGACTTGTCTCGATATATAAATACTCACCTAGTTCTCGTCTGCGTTTCGAAGGTCAGGCCTCGGTCTCGTCCCGTGTCTGTAAACATATACTACGAGAAATATCTTTAGTATATGAAATCATGCTACAGAGGTTACCACTTCCCACAAATTAATTTTTTGCAAATTGAATAACAAAAGACAGGTCCCATCTATAAATACCCACAGAGATATTGCTAAAAAATTGAAGCCATTAATCAAACCTGATACTACATACGAGGGTCACTATTTATATTTTGAGCCTAACAATAAAAAACAGGAATTTGGCATTGAAAACTGCTTTATTGTTTTTCGAAGTATTCTCCTTTATGGTCAATACACTTTTGCATTCGTTCGAACCATTTGTCGAAGCAGTTTTTCCAATCTTCTTGAGACACCTCCATAATATGGTTTTTGAACGCATCAACGGCGTCTTCCGCCGACGAAAATCGTTGTCCACGCAATTTATTCTTGACATTCGGGAACAAGAAGAAGTCATTGGGTGCCAAATCAGGACTGTATGGCGGATGACCCATCAATTCGATTTTTTGACTGTTCATAAAGTCGGTTGTTAGACGAGATGTGTGACAGCTGGCATTGTCTTGATGAAGAATGATCCGACGGCGTTTGTTTGTTTTCCGTATTTGACCGAAGACCTTTGGCAAACAAATTGTTGTGTACCATTCAGAGTTGACCTTTCTACGTTCCTCTAAAGGCACAGTTGCCACATGACCAGTTTTCCCGAAAAAACAGGCGACCATTTGTTTCGATGTGCTTCGAGCGCGAACAACTTTTGTTGGATTGGGTTCATCTTGAAACACCCATACAGTCGACTGCTGTTTACATTCCGGCTCATATACATATATTCATGATTTGTTACCTGTTACAATCTTATATACGTCTTTTGAAGCACCACGATTGTATTTATTGAGCATTTGTTTGCACCAATTGACGCGAGCGTCTTTTTGAGTTTTTGTCAAATTGTGTGGGATCCAACGAGAACATACCTTTCTCACAGCTAAATGATCATGTAATATTTTATATATTCTGGTGGAACTAATGCCTATGGTTGCCTCAATCTCACAGTATGTCACATGACGATCTTGCAGTATTAGGTTTTGCTTGGCATCAATGTTTTCTTGAACAACAACTGATTTTGAACGACCTTCGCGAATCTCGTCGGTGAGCAAATGGCGGCCACGATTAAATTCGTTATACCAGCGTTTCACAGTGGCAAAGGATGGGGCTTCATCGCCAAATGTGGAAGTAAGTTGATCGATGCACTCTTGTCTTGATAATCCACGTCGAAAATCGTAAAAAATCATCGCACGAAAATGTTCACGAGTTAATTCCATTTTATTGTTGTCGCTCAATCTCCAAGGCAACATAAACAACACAAATGAAGCTATTGACAAAACATTTGAAGTACGTTATGGTCAATAATGCCAGACGATTCCGTGCAAACGTCAAATTGCGCCTAACTTCAATCTGTGTTGCCAAGGTTCAAAATATAAATAGTGGCCCTCGTATGCATAATGATTAATACGCCGTACTGAACATAAGAAGTTTTATTTCTCTTCTTAGAAGCCTCACAGACACAACAAAATTGAACAAAAAAATTAAGTCGCTTCAAAGACTATCTCACACTATGAAAAAATTAACGTGGACATATTTGAATATGACAATGTTTGGAAACAAAACATTTTAACATATATCAACTTAGTATGTCTGAACAATCTGTATTTTTATTACTTAGTGTCGCTTTTCTGCCACTTTTGGCTAATTGGGACGATGAGAATGAATTATGTTTAGAGGAAATTGATGAAGAGGCACTCACAAAGAACCCTCATTCCTAGGACGCGACTCGAACCTGTTAGTTCGATGGCCCACCTATATACGAGGGTCGTTTGAAAAGTTCTAAGAATGACTGACATATGGCCGCAGTAGTTCGGAATGATGCATGCCAGTGGAATACCCCACTCTTTAAGGGAACATTTGCACAGTATTGTCCGAGTGCTTTCATTTGTTATATGTCGAGAGCCAGGAACAGCAGAGAAGGTGCGATTGTAGTGCAAAAATTGAGAAGATTTGGCTTTGTACGGTAATAAAGTATTTCGTGAAAATGGGAATGAAAGCGACAGGAATCCATGCCGATATGAAGGACACTTTAGAGGAATCTGCTCCTTCATTTGCCAATGTGACAAAGGGACTACGGAATTTAAACATGGTCGTGAGAGCTTAAAACAGACTCATATAGCGTAAGGCTAAAATCAGCAACGACGGCATAAATAACTGAAAAGGGCAATGATATGATATTCGAGGACCGCCGTCTGCAGGTGTGTGAAATTGCTGAAGCTATAGGCATTTCATGTGAACGGGTGTTTCGTATTTTGACGGAAGAATTGGGAATTAGAAGAATGTATATTGACAGTCGATCAAAAGTGAACGCTGATGTGAGTGTCCCGTCCAATGAATGTCTCGCCCATTTTAAGATGAACACAAGATATTTTGTGCGCAGATTCATAACTACAGATCAAATGTGGATAGAATACTACACGATAAAAAGAAAATAACAATCAAAACAGTGTAAGTATCATGATTCACCACCATCAAAGAAGGCGAAGGCGGTCAAATAAGCGGGGGAAAATCATGCCGTCCTTTTTTGCCATGCAAAGTACATTCTGGATCATCTCCAAACAGGATCCACTATCAATGGACAGAACTATGCTGACCTTTGCTGTGTGGTTTTTACGCACACAGCTGCAAAAGGGAAATATGTATGTAAAAGTGTATTTCTTTGTACATGCGCTGGCCTAGGTTGCTTTTTGCCCGATAGCCGGGGAAGCCAACGGTTGCTTTCCCTCAACGGCTTCCCCGTTTGGAAGGTAACAATAGGGCCTTGCCCCGGTGGTTGGGGACGGGTCGTTTGTCTGAGGTATAAATAACGGTTCCGACTTGTTACGGTCTCTCATATCTCAGAATCCCAGGCTCTCAGATACGCAGGCAGTTGCCGGCTCGCAGATAGTTCGATACAAGGCCCCATGGAGTGAGGCCGTTTTTATGAATGCATAGAAATACACACAGAGTGAGCGCCGTAGATGTAGGGACCTCTGCGTGATAAACAGCGGGGCGGATTAGCGCTATCGTAAATAGTGCGCTCGTAAGGTGAAGTCCTGAGAAGTGTAATTCTCTGTTTTGGGGCAAAAGGCAACCGGGAGCAGTTGATATTGGATTTGTAATGAAAAGATGTATATACGGCAAAGGGTAGAAGTGTTAATAAAACTGTACATAAAGTGATAACTCTGTCAGACGTTAATCTTTGTAACACCTTCTGGACCAACTGGTCACAACTATTCATGCAAATATATCAGGATTGAAGATGAAGAAAATCATCATGCCTCAGGTTAGTCTCGTTCTTGGTCTCGTTTCGACCCTTAAAAGGCTGTATCGTTCTTTGTATTTTGAAGAAAAACACTGCTGTTAAAACACTACTCCCAGGAGATCCACAACACATCTTAATCAACGTTTAACTTCAATTGTGTTAAAATAACAAATAAATTGTTGTTTCAAATATAAATTTGACGCCACTGAGGATAATCTTCTTGACGAAAATATGTGGTGCACCTTCTTGGACAACTGTCTGTGTTGCATTAACACTACTTTTTCTTTTAATGAGTGTATCTGCCTAATTGTACCTCAACAAACTTTGAATTTTTTAAAAACAACATTGGGAAATTTTTCAAAACAGCGGCACGTTACATAGAAAATGGCATCTAAAACTATCTTCGAACTTTACACTAACTCTCAAGTTTTAAAAAAAGCCTTGCAAACCGCCTCCCAACTGACAAATGGTTCCAATCCTTTCAACCCTTGTTTTTCCCTCAAGAATCGAAAAAAAAGAACGACCACGGGAGTGGGGAAGAAAAACTGATGATCTTGCAGACTCCCTTATCTGCTGATGTTCTTCGGCTCCTGAGGTGAATAGACATCAAAGCGCCAACTCCCTCTATCAGCGGGAGTTGCAGCCTGAATGGGTCGCCGAAACTCCCCGAAGTACTGTAAACTAGATCATCCACTGTCAGTCCCTGCGGTAGAACAATCCCATCTGCCAACTTCGGGTTCTTTGACATCCTGTTGGGATTGGTGAGATTACGCTCAATTACCCTGGTCAGTCTCTAAAGGGAAAACTCCCCTTTCCCACTCTCTTCTACTTATTCTAAAACTCCTGCTGTTTTGAGACAGTGACACAGTGTGGCTAGTGTTGCCCACGAGACGAGACTTTGGCCTGTCTCGTCTCGTGGAAATGCTGTCTCGTCTCAAAAATATTCGTTTGTCTTATGACACATGGTCAATCTCGTCTCGTCTCGAATTTTTAAAAGCCTGTCCCGTCTCGTCCCGTGGGCAACACTAAGTGTGGCATTTGGAAAATTTCCCATTGGCGGAAAATTCCAGTGACTACATACAGTGGGTTATATTAATTAAAATGGGTATCTGTAGGAATGTGACGAAGCTGAAAATTTACCGATGCCGATGTACTCACGGATAATTTTTGGAACCGATACCGATGCCGATATTTAAACGATTCCGATACAAAAGATTATTAAACAGAAATGGGATGATATTTTCAGCATGACAAAAATAAATTTGCTATGTACATATCTATTGCATATCATATGTATATACATATATATATTCTCAAGAGATGCGAATGTACGAGGGGCGATCAGGTTGCTCTGACCCTAACATAGAAAGAGCGGCAATAGGGTTTCAATTTTGTTTTTATTTTTCAACATACTCCCCTGCAACTCCAATGCACTTTTCCCATCGGTGCTCCAACGCCTGGATACCTTGCAAAAAAAATTCTTCCGACTGGTCCTCCAACCATGAGTCCACAGCCCTTATCACCTCAGAATCATCAGACAATTTTTGCCCACGAATGTCATTCTTCAAATGTTTGAACAAATGGAAATCACTGGGGGCCAAATCTGGGGAATAGGGTTGGTGGGGCAACAATTCGAACGATGCATCTGCAATAGCGGCCCTCGCAATGCGTGAGGTGTGGACAGATGCATTGTCCTGGTGAAGGAGCACACCGCGAGTCAACATCCCACGCCTTTTTTCTTGATGGAATCGCGTAATTTCTTGATTAGGTCACTGTAGTATGTGTCAGTGATGGTTTGGCCTCTTTGTAGATAGTCCACAAGAAGGACACCCTTGCAGTCCCAGAAAATTAAGGCCATCACCTTCTGGCTGACGTTTGCACCTTGAACTTCTTCGTTGGTGGAGAATGTGGGTGTTTCCACTCCATGCTTTGTGATTTTGTTTCTGGGTTGAAGTGATGGACCCATGTTTCAACCATAGTTACAAATCGGGCAAGGAAATCGTCTATATCAGCACGAAACTTGTCGAGAAGTTCTTGACTGATGAGCACTCGGGTACGCTTCTGATCTGGGGTGAGGTTTCGAGGGACCCATCTTGCAGCATTTTTTTTATTTGCAATTCCTGGGTAATTATGTTTTTGACAGTGTCATATGACAGGCCACACATCTCAGCAACATGACGACGGACTCGACTTTCCTTCAGCACCATATCGTGGACTTGGTTAATGTTTTCGGTCGCCATGACAGTTTTTGGTGCTCCACCTGCATGTTCATCCTCACACGACTCTCTCCCACAATTAAACTCACGACACCATCTCTTCACCATACTGTATGAAGGAGCAGTGTCCCCTAGTGTATCCACCAAGTCCTCATGAATTTTGGATACCGTCCACTTCTTCTTCTCAAAATATTTGATCACCGCTCTCACCTCAGTTTTCTCCATTCTGGCACATTGACACAACTTCACTCAGTTATATCCCTGTAAAAAGGAAACTGTACGCTACTCAGACTTGCAATTCAGAATGGAAGCATACTAAGGATCACTAAACAATAACAAAATAAAAAATCAATCATAACGTCATTCCTTCTATGTTAGGGTCGGAGCAACCTGATCGCCCCTCGTAAATTTGCATCTACAAATGGTGGTTATGTGAACCTTTAAGAACATGGATTCTCAAGAGATTGAACATTAGTACACAAGCAGTTCTTTGAAATGCAAAATGAATTCCTGTTCCTAATGTTGGCAATTTACTGGTGCCAGATTCAACTTCAGAAACACGAGTTTTGGAAGCAGTTCAGGAAGTAACCTACTTCTTCCCTTATCGCAAATCTGTTCAGGAACACTGAACACTCAATCACTGAATACTGATGCAGCAGATATGCCCAAGTATTTTCTCAGCACTTGCTTCAGGTTTCAATACAACAGCAGATCCTGGTTCAGCAATGTACTGTTTTATTTCCGATTTTGAGTTAGGTTGATCCTCTGAATGAGAGTATGCAATAATTTTATTACAAAAACTCTACAATGATGATGAATCATAACCTAATTGTCAATAAATCTAACAAAACTAGAATATAATACTTATTAGAAGGTAAAACTTGAGTATAATCTGTACCGGTTTAAATATCGGATTTCTACCGATTCCGATACCGATATGTCAATTTCTGCCGATTTTCATACATCTGTAATCGGCTTCGGCACATCCCTAGTATCTAGTTATTTTTCAACTCTTTTTGAATCACTTTGTTAAGAATGTAGAAGAGCTCATTCTAACAAACTTAACAGTTATTTTCAATGTGAAAAAATACAAGGACAAATTTTCTATTAATTAACGAAAACATATAGGTGTGTTAAATCTCTCCCATGTTACTCCGGATGATGCACGAGTCTCCCGGTGGAGTTGTGGTAACGTCGTTGCCTAGTAATCGAGAAGTCCCGGGTTCGATACCCGGTGGAGGCACATAGTGGTTCGGATCCCATTTTAAATTGTAGGTCCATATACCATTAGCCTTTCTGTGTATAAAGTGGACTTAAAACAAAAAAAGTCAAACTCTGGATGAGGTGGGCCATTCCCAACGGGGCTGATTGACAGCGCAAGATCCACGATCGCAGTGAAGCGAACTGACTTGCTGAGTGACAAATCAGGTTTCTAAGCTAAGCAGCCCATCAAAACCTGCTTTCACTGCTTTTTAGGCTGTTTCAAAACTTTGTTTAGCTATGTTTAAATGTTAAGCATGTATCGAACACCACAATTCCATAATGGCGTAATGTTATGTGCTTCAAACGTCGTTTTCCTTGGTATTGAATAACTAGCAAGTCACAATGCGCACGTATTTTTGATGATTTGTCAAGAATATAGCTTCCTGTGCATACGAAAAACTGGTCCATCTCTCCCGAATGTCAGGGAAAGATGTACCAGGCTAAACGAAACTGCAATGATGTTGCTGTTGACACCAGCACCAAGTATTATCAGATAACGTGTGTATTACCTTGCTATGTAAATAAAGAACGCACTTCGACTCATCTCTACGTTACAATTTATACAATACTTCAACAAGGATCATAGTAACAGTACAGCCTCTCATTTATGGCAGCTCATACAACGCTGCCACCGACACGACCTGACCTGACCCCATGGCGCTACAGTCCTTGAAAGGCCTTGGCCTCCATAATGATCTTAGTCCATTCCACTTTGTTTGCAGCCTTCTGTCTCCATCGCCTCACTCCTAGCTGCCTTAGATCTGCATCTGCATCCTCCAGCCGCCTCTTCCTGGGTCTCCCCTTCATTCTTCTACCTCCTGGTTTTCCGCAGAAAACTTTCTTCGCTGCTCTGCTCTCCTCCATCCATCCTTTCCATGTGTCCTAGCCACTTCAACCGTCTAATTTTTGCTTCAGTTAGTCAGGTTTTCCATATAGATTCATTAGTTCTGCATTTGCTCGTTAGCCATTCTCTATTCTGCATTACAGCTCCAAAAAGTTTCCTCAGAACTTTTCTTTCCCAGGTGTTTAGTGCAGTTTCATCTTTTTTTGTCATGTACCAGCATTCTGCTCCTTAAAGTATTACCGGCCGTATCATTGTCTGATAGATCCTTATCTTCAGTTTGCGTGATATTAATGATGAATTTAGTTGCTATGTAATGCATAATAACATCTGTTACCTGCTGCTATTCTAGCTTTAATTTCTATTTCTTGTTCATTCCTTTCCGTGATCCACCGATATATTACACATACAGGGTGTTCCGGGAGGAAGCGGCAATACTTTGGGAACTGGTAGTATGGGTGATTCTAAGCAAACATTTCATATGAACATGGGTCCGATTTTGAACGATAACGGAGATATGAACAGAAATAAAAATGATGTAGGAAAACGTAAACAAAAACAGTAACAAGTAAAACATGGCAACGTAATGGTAATTGTGTAAGTAAATACGAGAAGGGACATGCTGATGCTAATCTTTATTGCATGAATGTGTGGTGTAGCAGTAATTAGTACACGATAATTAAGTAATGAACCAAGCAATAAATGTAGTAGAACTGCTCATTCCAGTCGGTTGATCATTCAACATCTGAATTCTACCTACCCTAATCGATGGATTGGTCGTTGTCGTCGTCGTGGTAGTGGTCTGGTTCCTTGTCCACCTCGTTCTACCGACCTAACCTCTCTTGATTTCTGTTTATGGAGGTGGATGAAGCAGGAGGTTTACCGGGAAAGGGTGAATACAAGGGATGAACTGCACATTCGCATTATGAATGCTGCTGCGTTAATCCGGGAACATCATCGGAAACTTTGTAGTGCAACACAAAATGTCCTCCGACGCGCTCAGAAGTACATTGATGTTGCTGGTGGTATTTTTGAGAATCTGCTCTGACCTGCTATCATTTCTTTAGCTTTATCCCTCCTTACATTCGTTCATGTGATTACTGACCAGCAGGTGTTAACATTTCATTTTTCTACATTTATTGCTTGCTTCATTACTTAATTATCGTGTACTAACTACTGCTACACCACAAATTCATGCAATAAAGATTACTATCAGCATGTCCCTTATCGTATTTACTTACACAAATACCTTTACACTGTCATGTTTTACTTGTTACTGTTTTTGTTTAAGTTTTCCTACATCATTTTTATTTCTGTTCATATCTCCGTTATCGTTCAAAATCGGACCCACACAGGCCCTACAGAGGATTACACAGGTTGCGAGTCTAGACACCAGAGCCTCGTTAGTATTCAAAATGCAGTCCACCATGCACTACGCAGAGAGGTTGGCAATTTGGTGTCTATAGAAAGGGTCACCCCTTAATCTTCAGGCTTAATGAAGATACACTCTTCAAGTCTATTCTCGTTTCAGTGGAATTTCATTCCAGACTATAGTCCAACTTTTGCCGTACATAGCTGCGAACGTTCTATGTGTACATATGAAACAGCTCAAGTGCTTCGGGTGCTTATAATCTCATGACCCCCACAGATAAAGATCAGGAGGGATCAAATCTGGCGAGTTTGGCGGCCAGGCTCTATCCACCTCTTCCGACCTATGACTGAGTAAATGTCTGATGTAGCATAACGCTTCTAACATATCCAGGGTGTGCCATCGGGTTCATCGAAAATAAGGGCAAATCGCTTCCTCGTGCTTTGTGCCACCTTTGGAACTGGTACATTCATGTTCGCTAATGTCACTACATGGGAAGGACTCATCCTAACACATGAAATGTACCGACCAATGGAGATAAACGTGTTCAAAAGTTTATCAACATGCAAGATCAACTTTTTTTCTAAAATATCATCTTCCGTTCCGTTACGGTCACCCCTATCTTGCAACTGGTCTCGTGCAGTTAGCGCATGCGAACTTGTGACCAAGCCGACGGATTATAGTCTTGTGTTAGGGAATCTTACTTCTTGTCTCACCCTTCGTATTTTTAAAATTGCCATGGCACCGACGCGTGAAAGCGATTGGTGAAAGGAAATTGGATTCATTTTTGCACCACACGAGGGAAAAAAATGACACGAGAGCAAGACATAATGGCAATGATTATTATTCCACCCCTGCCAGTTTGCGGACTGTCGTCGTGTTAGCCCTCCGAGAATGACATTTGACAATCGTGTTCCGCCGGCGCCCTGGCGGACGGAATCTGAATCAAAGCGAGCGAGGCCCGCGAATCGCAATTGGCTAATTCGACACTTTGCGAGGCGGTTTTAATCAGCGTCGCAGTTGTCCGCGACAACCTGCCACTTTGCGGCGTTGCTGGGAGTGACAGTTGACAGCCACTTGAGACACCAATTCCGCTCATCTCCGCCAGATGCCACTCGTGTGCCGACCGCGAAACGAAATTATACAACAAAGCCATAACAAGAGGTTTGCCCCTGCTCCAACCCCCACCCTACTCTCTGGAGTTCAATAGGCTGTGAATTTGCACATTATTTGGTCTGATGCGTCCTAATGCGTTATCTCCAATTACCTCCTCTCATTTCCACAATTGCGCCCTAATTGTGATTAAACGTAGGGGGCATAAACCGAATCCGGTTCAGCTCATCCACAAAATATGCATTGTTCGGTTATTATACAAGGTTTGTATTTAAGTTCACTTTATGGGGAATGGGTAAGTTACTCGTCGCGGATATATGGTGCTATACGCCGTATATCCATTGGTAAACGTTACCCATTACTGTATACTTCTTGCTACAATGCGTATAACTTCTCCTTCAGTTTCATTTATATTTATTTAAGTAATTTGTCCATTTCTCCAGTGAGCTCATTACCGTCAAATACTTCTGGTTTCACTTGATCAGAATAATAATGTTGAGAAGGCCTACCAGTTGATCAGTTTAAGCCTCAGAAATATGTGAAGATATGGTTGGAAAGAGTTTCTGCAAAACGTTCTAGTGACAAGTGTGATAACATCAAAAGAAGCACTTTTGAGTGTTTTTGAGTCTGTGCTGTAACCAATGCGTCTTCAAGTTGTATTTTTTACAAGTTTCTGTATTATCAGTAGTATTACTGTTATTAACATTATACAAGCTGAAAATTCACAAAAGCAATACCAACTAGAAAATAAAACACAATAACATGCTGTACTGTAGTGTAGTCTACATAATACTACAGTAGTTACGTTTAAATGCAATAATTAAAATACACGTTTTAAAAGTACCTTCTCGATAGTAATATGACTCTTCAAAGCCAATTTTGAGTATATCATCATCATCATCAGTATGGATGGCATTCTTCATTCAAGTTAAATTATTTCGTAGATATATATTTAATGAAAGCATCATCAAAAGTTAATGCAAAGCATGGTCTTCAATTAAAGTTTCACGAAATTTAACGTATGCACTCTGAAAATTTTTGGATTATATCACTGATTTACTCCAATAAAAAGTAACACATTACATTTGGTTCCAGAAATAACGCGTTGCTTTTCCGTTACTTTTTCATAAAATGAGGACATTTAACTGCTTACACACATGCTCTTTGTGGAGCATGCTTTCCCAGTATGACTTCTCATGCACAATTGATTGATTGGTTGACTTGCTTTATTTTACATCGCCTTTTCTGCCACTTTTGGCTAATTTTGCGAAGATGAGGATGAGTGATGACATGATTAAATTGATGAATGGACACTCACAAACATCCATGTCGAACCCGGGGACCACTGGCGTCGTAGCCGGCTTCACATGCACAAGTTGAAAACAACTCAACAAAGCATGTTTCGTCTGGCAAGTGAATCATGCAGTTCTGAATTTGGGAAGGTAACACAAGAAATATAACGAAGTACCGTTACAATTATTGCTCTTGTAACATCAGCAACGTGTTTCTAAAGCAAACAAAGCGTTACCTGCTTTATGTTATCCCCAACTTTGGACTGGGCCTAAAGTTTAAAATGGAATACGATCCACTGTGCAATATATGTACTTACACCGGGGATAGAACGAGGAAACCCTTTGATTACAATGCGGCAGTAGCGGCTTCTGCCTACTCGCACATTCGCACGTGCACACCCAAATAAACTTCAATGCAATTATTTTTTAATAAACCTATTCACTAAACACTATCTCCTTCAACACATCAAACGTTCCGAAGCCCAATCGCCACATCGGCTTCGCATTACCAGTGCCTCCCGCTGATATACGTTCGCTCGGAACACAAGTCGCCTGGTGCTCGTTGGCCGCTGTTTGCAGCACGCAAGATCGCGGTATTATGGGCTAAACTCGCACTGCTAGTGCTGTGTTCACGATACAGCAGTGTTGCAATTTCATTCCATTCGAGATCTTGTGGAGGAGTAGAGGCAGCAGCACACACATCATCGTAAATCGAGATTTTTTTTAAGAGACATTTCTATGGTATCTTCGCCCACCGTGTTCCGAGCATGACAAGGGCAAGGAAGAAGACAGGAGGGAGGGGAGGACAACTGAAAGCGAAACGCGTGCTTTAAACAATGTCTTGCATTGCCTTTACTTGGCCAAAATAAACTGTCCTTGTGGCGGTGTAGTAGAATTATCCACCCGCTCAGTCAGGAGGGGAGGGGGTGAGACGTGGATCAGTCAGCTCTTTCCAATGTGTGGCAATATTTTTACGCTATCAAAAGCTCGTTCCTCTTTCATTGCAAAGTGTGCATGATGAAAGGGGAAACTGTACATAGCGAAAGCAGATACGTAATATTTAACGTTGTTGAATATTTGGAGGGAAGTTAGCTACTCGTACAAATCACACCAGCGACTGCATTAATAGGGGAAGGAAGGGTAAAGTGGCCAGTGCGGGCAAAGTGGCCATGTGCGTTTTCTTCGCTGTATAGCTCTTCCGCCACGCGGGAGCCGAGCGAAACAGTCTCCACGGATGCTGTCAGTGTTGTCTGTGACTTTGAAGCGGGAGGCTGCACTAGATGTGAACTCATTTTATTGTTTTTTCGCAAGTCTGATTTTAGCTAAGTGGTACAAATTGTTGATTATAGCTAAATAATAGTAAGTGTTATAATTATATGCTCTTGTGCTATTTGATCAGCGTGAAATAACCTTTTAAATTATGTGTGTTTGAAAAGTCATGTAGGTTAGACTTTAGACCACAGTTTTTGTAATGGCTTCATTCCGGGCAAAGTGGCCACGAAACAGACAGACTAGAAAGGCAATGAAGGATGGATTAGATGTTTAAAATGTAAGAAGTGGGCACATGAAGAGTGCGCCGGTTGTGACGAAGAAGATGATGAGTTTGAGTGAGAATTTCGCAAATAGGCCTACGCCTAATCCTTTATTGATAGACTATTGATTACGAATTACTATTTACTTTATCTAGTAAAGATTTCATACTTAAGATAATACTTAAAAAACATAATATTTATTCTTAATGTGTATTACTTCAGCTTGTGTTGATTAAATACACACTCTGAATCAATGTGATTTGTTCATTTACCTATGCAGGTTAAATGGGAAGGGGCTGGCCTTACCCAACCTAGGCGGGCAAAGTGGCCACTTCGTACTTCTTTTTTTAAAAAAAATAACGTGTAGATTTCTGAACAACAAGAATTAAAAAAATAAAATAGAAATTGGAAGTAAAGTTATTATACTTACTATTGGTGTATGTTTCTATAACTTTGCTGATTAAAAAGGTATGATAAGATTTCATCAAACTTTAGAGTGGCCACTTTACACTTCCTTCCCCTATAAGACAGATAAGGCGGAAGGGAAAGACAAATTATGAAGTACGAAGAAGGGTAGTGTGGACTGAGTGAGTACTGTCATTTTCTTTAATATTTTTTTATTTATTCTCTTGATTTCGCTAGAGCTTGTTGGTTTGATCCGTCGGTCATTAGAAATAAACAACTGCTAGATAGATTACAACTGATTTTCTGCATGTGGTCATTGGATCGGTTACCTTGTTTGCAGGAGTGGCTAAAGATAAAATTTTCACCTGGGCGAGATGGAATTTTGGCTCCCCCTACTTTCCACATTCCTCCAATATAAATCAAAACCATATTATATATTTACGGTTTTAATGACGAAGAATAATAGCCTTATTTTAAAAATACTATAATGCTGTTAATAAACACGCGTATTGTAGGTATGTGTTTATTTTATAACTACATAATGACATCAAAACAACAATAATCTCCTAGCTAAGATGATTTTGCAATATACTTATTACGTTATTCAGCAGTAGCTTCAATTAATTCTTGTCAACAATGAATTCAACTCTTTTTAAACCAAATAGCCAAGCAGCCGGTAGAGGCACATAGTGGTTCGGACCCCTCTTTACGTTGTAGATCGTCTGCCTCTGTTTGCTTTTCTGTGCATAAATTGGACTAAAAATTAGGATTTGGCTCTAATCAAGGAGGATGCCCCGGTTTGGCGCCCTGGCTAGTCGCCCGATCCTGCTTGTTTCATGTATGCAAATGTAATTATTCTTGTTCACATTTATCAGTGGAGCAAAGGGGAAAGTTTTTACTAAATATTTTGCAAAACGACAATAATATTGAATATTGTAGATCGGCATTTCTATGTTTATAGTGATTTTGTCCGGTTATCGAATGTTGAATTATCTATATATCCAATAGCATCGCTCTTTTCGTGATCGACGGAAAATCCGCCGCGTTATTTCAAATTTGTAAAAAATAATATTTTTATGAAATAAAACTCTCCTATAGCCTTATTTTTCAGTAAAAGTTGTTCATAACTTGGGTTACCAATACATTTAGCATCATTATGGACGCAAAAGAAAAAGAGCGAGTATTTGAGAGGGTTATAAAACACTTGTTCTGGACGCGATGCTGAAGTGCACACCCATAAAGCCAGACCACGAGCCACCACTGCAAGGCGGTAATGTTGCCAATATACGTCATCGTGAAGGCCTAGCCTGGGTTCGCAGCTTGGTAACTAACCACTCTGCTAGGGAAGTTGTTCTTCATTACTAGTGCAAATGTTGACAATACGCCTGAATATCATTAATATAAATATTGACAATACACCTATTATTAGTGCAAATATTAACAATACGCCTGATTCCTATGAGGCTGACAATGTACTCGGCTTATTTTTAAAGAAATATCAAACCACCTTTGTTTATTAAAAGTGAAATGTGTATTCTGCCAACACAAAGGCTGTTCACACCCATTCCACGATGCGTGGAGTTCCCTTAACTAAAATACACTTCATTTTGATAACAAAGAATAATACATTAATAATTTTAATACAAGTAAATTATAGCATTTCAAGGTGTCTTCTTTTGCTATTCAAACATTAATTCCTTTCACAAGATAATGAAGAAATGAAGAGTGGAAATATAAGACGGGCTAAGCTACGTCTCTACATAGCAATTTTCAAAACCAAGATGTTTATTTATCCCTCATAAAGTACTGGCATTTGTATTTTAAATTGAAAATATGAGAATGTTTCCCTGGAGTAAAATTACCTTTTGAAAAACTATCACAAAGGTAAGTAGTCCTTAAGGCTGCAAAGAAGAAAATTTCGAGTTACCAACATTTTGTTTTTTCACCTAATCTACTATGTATTTCTAATCTTCATATATTCAATGAATTTGAATGTTGTTTCCACAATAATCTAAGAATTAAATTTCTCGCACAAAGTAGCCCTCGACTTCAATATTTAGCAGTGTATGTGTCCGTATGTGCCTCGAATTATGTGTCTAATCGTATCATTACTTTTCCTTACTATTCACCTATCTGTATATCTACTAGATTAATCTACAAGGAGTACCCCTCCCCCCCGTAACTAAAAAACTACGCATATTTCTCCTTCGACAATACAAGACAAACGTACATGAGAATCTGAAAGGAGAGAAGGGGACAAAACCCGCTTGAGAAACTTGAGAAATGAATGCCAGAATAATATTATTTATTTCACACATATAATTTCATACCAATCACAATATTTTGTATTACTTGTTACAAGAGACTTGAAATTATTAGAGTCCGGATTTCTAGGCACTAAAACCTGACCAACTAGGCACGCAAAAGACACAAAAATTGAAAATAGGAACGATAATAGGCACTAATAATAAAAAGGCACATAATTGGCATTCACTTTCAACATTGTTCATAATGAAAGGCCTCGAATTAAAATTCTCTCATCCAAAATTTAATACTTCCATAACACTAATGACTGTAATTTCATAATGTGTGCCGAGGATTGTAATTATACGAAGGGCGTTCCATAATGATTTACACTTTCGAGTGCCCTGCATACCAAGGTTGACCATTAGGCTTGCCATGGCAGTCACAGGTAGCTAGTACCTTGGTCTCTCTTCTGATATCAGCAATGGAAGATTTCAGGTTCGAATCCCGTTCTAGGCATGACTATTATTTTGTGAATGCCCCATGATCATGAATGCAGAGCAATTCTTGTTACACACCATAAACATGTTCTATTATTTCAGGTTAGAACGGATAATTTTAAAAAAAATTATATTGGATATGAATAAATAGTGTATAAATATGTATTACAGTTTCCGTTAGGTTAAATTAAAAATTACACGAGGGGTATATAATGATTTACACTTTCGAGTGCACTGCATCCCAAGGTTGACAATTAGGCTTGCCATGGCAGTCACAGGTAGCTAGTACCTTTGTCTCTCACCTGATATCGCACTTGACATAAGCGGAGCAATCCATGTGAACCACGGCGCAGAGACGATAGTCAGCTTGCAAGCTGAGGATACTGTCCGAAATGTCTGCTGTTTCCATTGCATTGGTTGGTCTTTCGTCCCCGACTCATGGTATTTAAGCCATTAATACGATAAGGTTCCAGGTGCTGCCACACACATACACACACACACACACACACACACACACACACACACACACACACACACACACACACACACCATACTTCTCTCACTATCGTCGCTTAATCTCTATGACACTCTGGTCCTCTTTCCAAAATAACCTCGTCGTCCAGCGCTGTCCTTCCATATTGTCCACGCACACACTGACAGCCGTCCAGGAAATGCGCCGTGGTTCACGTGGATTGCCCCGCTTCTATCAAGTTCTGATATCAGGTGAGAGACCAAGGTACTAGCTACATGTGACTGCCATGGCAAGCCTAATTGTCAACCTTGGGATGCAGGGTACTCGAAAGTGTAAATCATTATGGAACACCCCTCGTATAATTTTTAATTAACCTAACGGAAACAGTAATATATATTTATACACTATTTATTCATATTCAACATAGATTTTTTAAAAATTATCCGTTCTAATCTCAAATAATAGAACATGTTTATGGTGTGTAAGAAGAATTGCTCTGCATTCATGATCATGGGACATTCACAAAATAATAGTCATGCCTGGAACGGGATTCGAACCTGAAATCTTCGGTACCGAAAGTGTGGCTCGACCGTTCAACGCTCTCGATCACATGGGCAGATAATAATATTGCAAAATAGAAGTGCAGTGAGGAACGGGTTTCCTGTCGAGACGCGGGAGGATAATTTTTTCACTAGTTGCATCTATTATGCACATTTATGATGACGTCAAGGAGGCGATCGGTCTTTATTCTAGTCTTCCGCCTGCTGGCAAAAAAAGCACACGCCTTGCGCAGTTAAAACATTATTTATTGCCTCTTTTGAAACACTTTAGGCACTTGTAATCGCTAATATCGGAAACATGCAATTATAGGCACTGTAGAATAAGGATTTACGTACATTGATTGCATTATCCTGAAAGCGTCTTCTGTACTTCAAGCTTACGAATCTGATCACAGGAACAAAATAGGCATTCATTGAAATATCTGGGCTCTAGTAATCACAAGTAAGGCTGGTACAGGTCGTCACAGGAATACGAAAACCTCAAATTGAAGCAGCGTGTTTTATGAGGGAAAATTACTTGCTTTAACCTCCCTGGAAAGAATCCTACTACGTCCATGGGCACACTGAACAGACATTTAAATATCAGCTTTCATACACTAACACTCAAGAATACAAGATATTTTCACATAGAGGGAAAACATAAAAATAAAATTTGACTTAAATGCAGTATGTAACCGTTTCCGAGATAGAGATAGACGAGACGAAGTAATCATGATGGTCAACATCTGCTTTTGTAATTCCGTTACCTCAATGAGAAATTTATTTTTAAACCACCTTTAGCTAAATGCAGAACGAACAGGTGTCGTATACAAACTTTTACAGGACATTAAAATATATCGTGCAATACGTGTAAAGACAGGTCGTCTGGCAACCCTACTGTAACCATCATTTTTGGAGCACCCTGTACAAATTTTATATAATCGTCAATGTCCCATGAGTGAAAGCAGCATAACATCTTACCTAGACAGATGCTATAGGGTTAAATTTATTTTGTAAACTTCATTTCGCAAGTATCTTACAAATATTTGGGAAAGAGGTGGATAGATAGATAGATAGATAGATAGATAGATAGATAGATAGATAGATAGAGAGAGAGAGAGAGAGAGAGAGAGAGAGAGAATAACATATGTAACAATACACATTGGAATGAATTACTATGAACACGAATTATTCATGCTTTATAGTATTTCTAACTTTCCATGATATTATATTCCCATAAACTTCATGCAATCCCTTTATTTTCCTCAAAATGTCATATTTGGCTCAGAATTTGGAGGCAGCCGCAGCTAAAATAGCCCCTCCCTTTGCCCTTGTACGCATTATTTCTTTTACGTAGATTGAAATTATTTCCTCAGGCTGTTTCTGCATTTGCAGCTTGGAAGCGAGTCCATAACTTCAGAAACCAACAATCAACAAGTGAGTCACTGACGTCATCTCAACTTAGTATTTATCGCGAAGCGTCTCTATTTCACACTCTTCACAGTTCGTAGGCTCTCTAGCTAAAGATGTTCCGAAAATAAACCGACTCTACAAGCCTAAGTTGTAGTAGTTCAATAAGAAACCTTAACTGCAAGTTTCCTCCACCAGAGGACAACACCATCGCACGATAAGAGGATTTGCTATGTAGAGCATGAAGACACAGGCGGGGACTAACTAGAGATCTAAAGATTCTGGAAGATACGTCAGGGATTTAAGGTAATCTATATAGTGTAGCAAATCCGCAGATTTTTACCTCTGAAGGACAAGCAAGGTATTTTTCCATGGGCCATATTACCCCGATAATAGTGTTGCCCCCTCAAAAAAATACCTCTTGAATTTGAAATTATCGCATTCCTACATCCCCTCAAATTATACGTGTGAAAATGTACTTTTAGGTTGACATTCGGTTTCTAAGGGGAGATGTGGCCATCCTGGCCCCCGACCTTCTAGATGTCCATGCCCCTATATTATTATATTTTCACCTAGAAATTTAGGATAGAGGAATCTTATCGCCGTTATTAAACGATATTATACTCTTAAAGAAAATGAAGTATTTTCAACCCAATGAAAGTTCAAAGCAACTACGGGGTGGCAGGGGGCTTTGGCCCGCATCCTTGGACGGAAATCAATTTTAGGGGGACAAGCATGGAAGTAAATTAAAGCAAGACCAGCAAAATCTAAGAGTAGCAGGACAAATGGATACTCAAGATGGAATTAGTTTTCACGTCAATCTTCCATTATTTCTTCCAGACGGCCAAGAACACCTGCAGTGGGGCACAGAGCTGCAATTGCCCTCTCGATTTCAAATTTTATACAAATATAAATACGTTTCGTAAAATTTTCTTCCTCGCTTCGCTCGCAGTGTCTGCTTTTCTTCCAGTCTTGTCAAGTTCAGAGCCGTAGCTAGGGATCGGCGGGAGTTGGCCCTGGACGCCGAAAGATCTAAATGAAGCAAATATATAAGAGAATGCCATGGCGCACCATGAAAATTTTTCCGCCATATTGAATCAATATTGTTTTCATTTTGCAAATATTTGGATATGAAAATTTTCTGGCTTGCTTTGCTCGTAATTTGTTTTTTTCTGTAATGCATTGTAAATTACCAGGGAGAGAAGTACTGCTGCTAAATGGATTTATCTTAAATGCATGAACAATTGTTTGGAGGAAAAGGAGCGCGCACATTTGAGAGACAATTTATATGATTTTTGCTGTTGGTTTGTTATGGGGTGGATTAATTGCTTAGTATGCATGTACATAGGTATTGTGTATATACACCTAGGTATATACATATGCATATATTATGATTAAATCAAGAAGACTTAGGTGGGCAGGCCATGTGGCACGAATGGGAGAGGAAAGAAGGGTTTACAGGATTCTTGTTGGGAAACCTGATGGTAAGAGACCTGTAGGAAGGCCAAGACGAAGATGGAGGGATAACGTTGAGATAGACCTAAAGGAAATCGGTAGGGATGGGAAAGAGTATATAGATCTTGCTCAGGATAGGGACAGATGGAAGGCCTGTGTTGCTGCAGCCATGAACCTTCGGGTTTAAAAAGGCTAGAGAGTTAGTTAGTTATGTATGGGGGTGTGTATATATACACACACCCATCAATGCAATAAAACGTAAACAATGAGGTAAAATTAGGTTTTTCTTTCCCGACTGAACTTTCATTAAGACTTTTGCCCTCCTAATCAAAGGGTCTGCGCACGCCTATGGTGAAAATATCACAAGAAATCATTACCTGCCTGTAAGAAGTATACGACAGATTTACCTCCGGCAGGAAAATATTTACTCTCCGGTAAAAATATACTAGAGTAAATACGCTGATAAAATATCCTTGGAAAAAATAAGCCTATGTTAAATATCCTAGGAAAGAATTCCTTTTCTGGTAAAAAAAAAAACTTCTAGTAAAAACCTTCTAGGACAATTATACTGGTAAACAGCATAGGAAAGAAATTCTGTGTGATAAATCCATTTTAAAAGTATCGTAGGACAGAATTACTCAAGTTACGCTGTACAAGGACAATTATCTCCGGTAAAATATCCTACGATACAATTATTTTCCAATAAAAATATTTTAGAACAGGATTTCCGGCGGTATATTTTATCTTAGAACAGAAGAAATCAGAACAAAGTAGGAAATGACTTTTACGTGCTGTGAATATTTGTGTGGTGAGACATTGTATATGTTATTTACACCATAGGTGTGCGCACGGGGGGCAAGGAGAAGGCAAAAGCCCCCTAATCATGGATGTCCGCAGATTTTTTCCACGGAGGGACAAGCAAAGTATTTTTCCATGGGGCATATTACCCCAATTATAGTGTTGCCCCCTCAAAAAACACCACTTGAATTCAAAATTATAGCATTCCTGCATTCCCATTATAATAATTAATGTAAATTACTATGACTCAAATTAAATTATACGTGTGTTGACAATCGTTTTATAAAGGGGAGATGTTGCCATCTTTGCCCCCCTTCGACGTTCGTGCATTCCCCTATGGGCGCTATTCCCCGGATGTTTACATTTCTGTGCTTCCTTGGCGCGGGCGGGGACTGCACTTCCGGTTTTGAAAAGAATAACATTGAATTAAAAGATGTAATGGCAGTGTCTTCGTAAAAGGCGACACTATTTGTGTGCCTTTTGGTTTAAACATGAGATAAGGAACAAACAATTGTTCTCAGGTATCTATGCATCGTCTTCTGACAGACCCGATACGGAAAAATCAGTGGATTTAAGCAGTAAAGCTAAAAGATTGGACACAAACACAAGGAAATAGGCTCTGAAGTCGGCACTTCATCAAATCAAATTAAAATATTTTAAATGATTCGAAAATTATAATTGTCTAACGCACATGTGTTGATTAAATTTAAAATGTTAGGACTATTTATAATCATATTATAACGCATTTGCCTTTTGCGCTCTCTCCGTGGGTGAGGGTAGGTCAGGTGACCCCTCTCCCCCCTCCCTCTGGAAATTGGTATCCTTCATTTTAAGTTGCAAAAAGCAGGAAGTTTGTTATTTTTATTGTTAATATCAGAAATAAAGTTCACTTGGTTAGTATTCGAATAGAGTAATCAATGTAAAATATGCATTAGATGGAAAAAATGAGTGAAAAATACAGGAAACAGGTTATATTTTCATATTCTACTATTTAATCCAAAGAATAAATGGTTCCACAGTTTTCAGAATTCGAAAAAATATATGGTCACTGTGACCTGCTGGTTGAGTACTTGGAAAATAGGGGGGGGGGCAAAACTGAGTCGTGGAAAGCGTGAAAAGGTCCGGGATCAATTTAAGGTACGCGCTTAAAAGTTAAGCTACAACCAACAGTTACAAATTCGAATTGTTGAGGATTACGGCCTGCGTTTAGCGCTGCCCCCTCAGTCTCAAAAGAGAACCAATAATTGCTATTGTGTGAACTCAAAGAGACCGAAAATAATTATCGTCCATTATTCGCACAATCAAGAAATTAGATGCAAAAAAAAAAAAAAGGGGAGATCACAAAACATCGTGGAAAATTTCGCTCAGGCTTGACCAGTTGTTAAAAGATCTTTCAATTTCAGAAGAGATATACACAATAAATTAATCTAGACACAATGTACGTAATCTACGTCACTCAATACCTTTGTCGATAGCCTTTTCTTACCAACAATAATTTTTTGTTCTTTTGTCTTTTTTCCTTTACGCGAAAATTTTATAAACGAAAAGGGTGAGGCACAAAATAGTATACAAATATCGAAGATCCTTTTGAGTTACAAATTTATTATACTCAATCTTGAACAAGAACAATTAACTTCTCAAATAACAACAACATGACGAATAATCTTATCGCGTATCAATCAGTTCTACGTATCCTTTGAGAATTTATCTCACTTGCAATACTACAATTGTTACTGTCGTTCTTTCATTTGCCTTTTGACATGACGGGACACGTACAAACAATTATGGATATTACAAATTCTAACAACTACTAGAAAAACTCATGAGTTCCAAGTGAACCCCATTTATTACCCATTTTAAAACTTAACATGCCAAGGAATTCAAACATTTACCGTTTATCAATAAACAGACTAGTTTTGCCACATATCGTTACTTTTGACAATAAGTAATACTATACTCCCTACTCCTATTTGATGCTCGTAGTATCCCAATTTAACTTGTGCCAACCTCGTGTATTTGATATTTCAATATTTTAAGGAGTCGCAATGGTGCATGTCAAGTATCTCGCGCACGCCTTGGTAAACGTTAATAATACAGTCAAAATGCCACAAGTTCATTCGCGTTATTATTGATACATAATCAATAAGCCTACTCGTTGATTCTTAATTAGATAAAGTACGTTAATAGCAATTTAGAACAACTAGTGTTTTCGACGGTTCCTCTTTTTTGGTCCTTTTATACTCGTTTAAACCAGTGACTCAATTAAGTTAAAGATACGTCACTCTTTCACAGTTCACGATCTTTGGATTTTTTGCAAAAATATAGAGGAGGGAAAAGACGACACTGTACATACCTCCATTAGTAGCACAAGAAGTACCAGACGTCAAATTTCAACACTGTTAATAGCGACTGGTCAAAAGAAGTCCTGCCTTCCTTCACGTTCCGTCATCAGAACATTGGCTTCGCGTCTAGAAAAGTCCATAGACCCATCCTCAGTCACAAATCTGAATCCTATCACAAGTTGTGGAAAAAACACCCAAATCAAACTGGACGACGGTAAAGTTCACACATTCGTCAAATGCAACCTTCCATTTACTCGTGTAAAGTTAATCAGGAAAAAAACGAGTTCTGCCTCGCGTTGAATCGTGCAAAAGCAGAGAGAGAAAATATCGTAAAAGTGTGTGCTAAAAATGAAGTCAGAAAGGAGGTTAAGTCTCGGACGCGAGACAAACTTGCACGCTTAACCATGCAACACACTGGAAGGCTCTCTCTCTCACCCGTGACCGAAGTCACGTCGTTGTTATCGCGAAGCTTGAAGAATCGGAACTGTTATCGCCTTCCGCTGGAGAAGCGAGCACGGGGCGACAGGTCAGCGGAGACCTCTAGCGGAGACTATTATAACTAACCAAACAAACAAGACGCAAGGCGTACGAAGAAATGAGGAATTGTGATGCTTTTCCACGCGAAAATACAAAAGCGTAGGAAAAACGTCACAAACTCCCCCTTGTAGCAAAAGAAGAATAGGCACCAATATTAGAATAATTAACATACCCCTAATTTAAAGAAAGGCACAAAACCTATACCCACATTCAAATAACACCTTCTGAGAGCATCTAATATCCTTCTAAGTAATGAATGGTCTAAAAAAAGGACACATTGCGAAAAACACAAGGATATTAATAACTACATGTATCCTATATGACATTAGATAAACCAGTATCAATAAATATCTAAATATATAGTGGCATACACAAAAACAATAATTTAAGAACTAGAATAGAATCTTTAACCTGACTAAACACTTGTATCAGCAAGGTACACACGCTAAATAATGCAATGAATAATAGCATAACATTAATCATGAAAAATGGAACATGAAGATAATGAATCGATTGCAATCAAATGATTTTATGACACATGTTAAATCAGAATTGATTTACCCTCTTATAATGGTAAGAAAATACAATATCCACGTAAAAAGAGAAAGAGGGGGGAACATTTACATAAATTGAAACACACAATTTCACCATACACTGGGCATAGAAATACCTGATATAAATAACAATGATATAAAAAGGAAGGTCCGTTATAATATTATGCGGCGAAAGGATTCTGATAAGTAATACAGAAAACGTCGCAACTATGCAATGAGTAGTCCTAAATAGCAATATGTTGGTGTTATTTTGGATTTGTTGAGGCACAAAAACGATGATTTCTATGGTGGCACACTCGACACATAAGTTCCCTCGATAAAACATGCAAAATAAAGAAAAAAAAGAGAATTAGAAGGGAAGAAGAAATAGAAGAGAGAAAAAAAAGGGAATAGGAAAGGTGCGAGGAAAACCTATTGGAGGGGAAATAGAATAAATATTAGGAGCATCAATTACAAGTTATTGTTAAAGACTGTTGCAAACTTCCTTCACATATAGATATCAAAGATACAGGCAAAAATACACTATAACACATACTTGTCAATGAAATAGAGAATCAACATTGAATAGGCAATAAAAAGCAAAATTCAAAAATATATGACATCAAAACATATTAAACCCACAATACATGAATCATTAAAAAAAAAATGTGCATACCCCATTTATTACCCATACCCATGGGCCCATAACCCAGAGGTCCGTGGATCGTAACCATGCTCTGCTACCAGGAAATTTGTGACCTGCTGGTTGAGTACTTGGAAAAAGGGGGGGCAAAACTGAGTCGTGGAAAGCGTGAAAAGGTCCGGGATCAATTTAAGGTACGCGCTTAAAAGTTAAGCTACAACCAACAGTTACAAATTCGAATTGTTGAGGATTACGGCCTGCGTTTAGCGCTGCCCCCTCAGTCTCAAAAGAGAACCAATAATTGCTATTGTGTGAACTCAAAGAGAACGAAAATAATTATCGTCCATTATTCGCACAATCAAGAAATTAGATGCAAAAAAAAAAGGTGAGATCACAAAACATCGTGGAAAATTTCGCTCAGGCTTGACCAGTTGTTAAAAGATCTTTCAATTTCAGAAGAGATATACACAATAAATTAATCTAGACACAATGTACGTAATCTACGTCACTCAATACCTTTGTCGATAGCCTTTTCTTACCAACAATAATTTTTTGTTCTTTTGTCTTTTTTCCTTTACGCGAAAATTTTATAAACGAAAAGGGTGAGGCACAAAATAGTATACAAATATCGAAGATCCTTTTGAGTTACAAATTTATTATACTCAATCTTGAACAAGAACAATTAACTTCTCAAATAACAACAACATGACGAATAATCTTATCGCGTATCAATCAGTTCTACGTATCCTTTGAGAATTTATCTCACTTGCAATACTACAATTGTTACTGTCGTTCTTTCATTTGCCTTTTGACATGACGGGACACGTACAAACAATTATGGATATTACAAATTCTAACAACTACTAGAAAAACTCATGAGTTCCAAGTGAACCCCATTTATTACCCATTTTAAAACTTAACATGCCAAGGAATTCAAACATTTACCGTTTATCAATAAACAGACTAGTTTTGCCACATATCGTTACTTTTGACAATAAGTAATACTATACTCCCTACTCCTATTTGATGCTCGTAGTATCCCAATTTAACTTGTGCCAACCTCGTGTATTTGATATTTCAATATTTTAAGGAGTCGCAATGGTGCATGTCAAGTATCTCGCGCACGCCTTGGTAAACGTTAATAATACAGTCAAAATGCCACAAGTTCATTCGCGTTATTATTGATACATAATCAATAAGCCTACTCGTTGATTCTTAATTAGATAAAGTACGTTAATAGCAATTTAGAACAACTAGTGTTTTCGACGGTTCCTCTTTTTTGGTCCTTTTATACTCGTTTAAACCAGTGACTCAATTAAGTTAAAGATACGTCACTCTTTCACAGTTCACGATCTTTGGATTTTTTGCAGAAATATAGAGGAGGGAAAAGACGACACTGTACATACCTCCATTAGTAGCACAAGAAGTACCAGACGTCAAATTTCAACACTGCTAATAGCGACTGGTCAAAAGAAGTCCTGCCTTCCTTCACGTTCCGTCATCAGAACATTGGCTTCGCGTCTAGAAAAGTCCATAGACCCATCCTCAGTCACAAATCTGAATCCTATCACAAGTTGTGGAAAAAACACCCAAATCAAACTGGACGACGGTAAAGTTCACACATTCGTCAAATGCAACCTTCCATTTACTCGTGTAAAGTTAATCAGGAAAAAAACGAGTTCTGCCTCGCGTTGAATCGTGCAAAAGCAGAGAGAGAAAATATCGTAAAAGTGTGTGCTAAAAATGAAGTCAGAAAGGAGGTTAAGTCTCGGACGCGAGGCAAACTTGCACGCTTAACCATGTAACACACTGGAAGGCTCTCTCTCTCACCCGTGACCGAAGTCACGTCGTTGTTATCGCGAAGCTTGAAGAATCGGAACTGTTATCGCCTTCCGCTGGAGAAGCGAGCACGGGGCGACAGGTCAGCGGAGACCTCTAGCGGAGACTATTATAACTAACCAAACAAACAAGACGCAAGGCGTACGAAGAAATGAGGAATTGTGATGCTTTTTCACGCGAAAATACAAAAGCGTAGGAAAAACGTCACATCACACAATATATACTTTGAGAGTATTTCTTTCTTACTTCTAAAGTCCTTTCTTGAACGACACTTGCAAAAGTTAATAACAAAATACAATAACTGTGCATTTGAGCATAGTAGCTATGAAATGTAAAAGTACGAGTTGTGCTGGATATTCACTCGGCTTGTGGATCGAGTAGTGTGATAATAATAAACAACAATAATAATATAATTTGAATGGAATTGATTTAATTATAAATATACCGGGTGTAACGTTCGAATCTCCATAATTTCAATTAATCGTAGAGAAAAAAGTATGAATGATAGAGCAATGACATTTCAGAGTTTTCTTCAATTTTATTTTCCACACACTAATACACCTCCACATGTGCCCCATTGGTAGCACGAACAGTAGCCAGTCTGTATTCAACTTCTTGCCATGTTCTCTCAAACATTTCCCCTGTTACTGTTGCAATTGTATCACGTATGCGGGTTCGTAACTCTGGGATGTTATTCACTGGAGTCGCAAACACACGATCCTTGACGTAACCCCAGAGGAAGAAGTCCAGCGGAGTGAGGTCAGGTCGAATTTCTTTCACCTTTTCCTTCGACACACGACGGTGAGCTCCACCAGATCGTTTTAGGACACTGCCGGTTGTTAGTAACTTACTAAACCACAGCCTAATTGATTTAGCATCAGGTGCAACTCCTCCGTACACTCGTCTGAAATTTCGTTGCATTGCAATCACAGATTTTGTCTCAGCATACCACACCACTGCCTAAACGTTGTTAAACAGTCGCCATTTTTATTTATGCGACCGTGGAGCTGCGTGGTGAGCAAACGGACAACTTCAAGTCATGAAAACAAAATTTGAAAATCTGGCCTTTAGTTGGGTGTTACAGTTACTTCACAATTCATGGTACTTCGTTCACAGTAATTAATTGAAATTAGGGAGATTTGAACGGAACACACTGTATTATTAGTGTATGACAATAATTTTAACCGTAGTAATTATTATTATTTCTTATACTGTTGTAATCGAAGTATTTCAATGTTTATAATTAATGTAAGCTTCATTTCAACCTGGAGAAGTCTTTTCAAAAACGAAGTTGATGATAGATCAACATTGGCTTGGAAATATTAGTATTATCTGCATCCAAAGATCCGGGAAATTGCCAATCTTTTCTAGATACCTTTGTTTCTCTATATCACTCAGAAATTTCAAGTGATCCATTTTGTTTCCGATGTTTTGAAAGAAAATAAGCTCGATGACGATCTGTATTCCACTTGTTTACATTGGAAAATTCGCCAAACCGGAAGTTCTTTCCCCGCTATCAATAATCGAATTGTCTGATCGATCATTTTTTGTTTACTCAGGAATAACCCCCATATTATTATACTTTCATCTAGAAATTTACGGTAGAGAAATCTTTTCGCCGTTATTAACGATATTATGCTCCTCAAGAAAATGAAGTATTTTCAAGCTGATGAAAGTTCAAAGCAACTAAGGGCGAAGAACTTATAGTGGCGCAACCACAAGGGACAGGTAACATTGCCCCCAAACCTTGGACGGAAATCAATTCTAGGAGGCAAGGGGGTAAACATGCTACGTCCCGGAGAGGGTAGCAGCAGTCCGGCTTAGGCCAGGGTAAAACATGAGATTCTCAGGGCAACTAAAACTGAATAACAACCTTAAGGAATGAAAGGAAACGACTTATTTAACTCACTACTGAGAGTACAATACACCGTATATTCTTGTATCCTTAAATTACATTTGTCTGATACACGTAATCATATTTAAGCTGTCTATATATTTATACACACACACATATATATATATATCTTTGAGGGTATATCGACGTCTATCTTCCAAAATCTCCTATTTCTTATCTACAGATAAAACTTCTTCTGTTGATGTCGGCTCTTCTTCTTCTAATGCAAAAAAATACAGGAAGACTTCTTACAATTCTTATAATTGTCACATCCACTGACAACAAGTTCAACTAATTACAAGGACATTCTTCTGGTTATTGTTGTTGAGGTCCACACCTAGGATCCTCAGGGTCGATTTCTTTGATACCCTTGTAGATATCCCTTGGCATTTCGACAGTATCTATTGGAATCCGCTTGAATTTTTTCTCTACCTTAGAGATATCCCGTTTCTATCCCAATGGATCCGGAACCCATGCTGGTGGCTCAATTATCTCACCGCCTTCCTTTCTACGCTGCGGCAATAAGACCTCAAGTGTCTTGCTGCCAGCCCGCTTCCGTGACAACCAAAAGGGACAGTTCAAATTCACGTCCTTTCACGCACTGCTTAAACCGGTGCCGCATAGAATGCGCAACTCGTGTGCTTTAGTGCAGCCTAGGACTTGGCGCAACCAGGGGAATACAACCAAAAACTCAGTTGGAAAAGCTTCCCAACTAGGTAGAGAGTGAAGACGCAAATCTGAAAACGTTTCCCGACTTCTTTAATCTTCTGATCGTAACGTATGTGATTATTACTGTTATCATTTATTCTTATTTCCTTTTTTCATAATTCATTATTGTCCTATTAAGACAAATCAAGCTTCCATTATACTGTATATTAACAATACATACATCTAGTTTCACGCGAAACGAAATCTACGCTTTACATAGTGCTGCCATCTGTTAGTCACCGTTTCAAATATTTACCATATGTTTTACCCATGCGGGCACGTGATAAACATTTCTGCTTTTCTTACAGTCTTGCCAAGTTCAGAGCTGGGGCAGCGGCAGTCGGGCCTGGACGCGGAACGATCTGAATGAAAAACATTGTAAAAGAGAATACCATGGCGTTCCATGAATTTTTTACGCAATATTAAACCAATATTATTTTCGGCTTGCAAAAATTTGGATCTAAAAATGTTCTTGCTCGCTTCGCTCGCAATTTATTTTCTGTACTGCATTGTAAATTACCAGAGGGAGATGTAACAACAACTAAGTACGTTCAGACAGTTGCAAACAGTTTTGTCTTAAATACATGAACAATTGTTTGAGGGAGAAGAAGTGCACACATTTCAGAGACAATCTGTATCATTTTTTGCCGTTGGTTTGTTCTGGGGCGGATGAATTTATTATGTAATGTATTTAAATTATATACGTATACGTATATATATATGAGTTGTGTACGTATAGTAATAATGTCGTTATTATTATTACTACGTTTATCCTGGTACTTGCACCTCCCCCCACCAAGACAACAACACGTGGTTACGCCTCTGAGGGGGTGCATTATTTTCAATTTAATTGAAAAACTATCCCGCTTCGTGCTCTGGCAAATTTCTTAATATTAACACTCTCACATGCGTTATTCGTCAGTTTTGCTGTTCCTATGTTGCTGCATTATACAAAGTATATACGAAATATAGATGAGCCGCGGTAGCTCAGTCGTTAGGACATCTAACTATCATGCGAAAGACCCGGACGGGAGAGAACCTGGATTTTTTCAACCTCTTCATGTGGCTCTGGCGCCCAGCCAGCGTAGTATATAGTAGGTACCTGGAGGAAACTGTGAGGGGTAAAGGCGGCCTGGTCGTAGTGATGATCACATCATCCCCACCTTCGACGGAGATCAAGAAAGTGTGGGCCCTAATTCCTACACACACACTTTTCGCCTTCATGGCGTGGTGCAAAGCACAGGGGAGCACTTTATTTATATATATATATATATATATATATATATAAATAGATAGATAGATAATATATACATACATACATACATACATACATACAAGGGTTGGATAAAAAGTAATGGCAACACTGGTATAATTGGTACTTGACTGTATTGGCAGAGGAGCACGTGTTACATTCCTTCAAAGTAATCGCCCCTCATCTCTACGACCTTCTGTCACACGTATGGAAGGCGTCGTACACCGTCAGCGCGTCCATCTCTGTCGATGTCCCGCAGTGACCGCCCTATAGAACGTATGATGGCTTCGCGCGTGTCGTAGTGCTTCCCGCCCAGTGGTTCCTTCATTTTGACAAAACGGGCGTAATCACACGGTCTCATACCGGTGAATACGGCGGATGTTCCTGTACCTCCCACTACCAGTTATGCAGGAGCGCCGTCACATTGTTCGCAGTGTGACACCTTGCATTGTCAAGCAGGATGATGGGACACCGTGCCGTCGCTTCCTTCTTAATGCGAGACGAAGGTGGTGTTGCAAGAAGGTGCAGAAGTAGGCTGCGTTGACCGTCTGCCTGAGAGACGTTGTTCTTCTTGCCTAAACATATTGTTAGGGCGCTTGCACTCTCGTCCTCTGCTTCAGAGCACTGCTGTTTTTGACTGAATAACATACAACCGCTCCCACTCACTATACTTCTTCGTCTGACATTCCTTTATCGGCCACGAAACGCTTGCGGCGCTGTGACTCACCCCCTTTCACGGAACAGCAGTGTTGCCATTACTTTTTATCCAACCCTTGTACATACATATACCCACCAATGCAATAAAACTAAACCGTGAGATAAAATGAGGTTTTCTTTCCTGACTGAAATTTCATCAACGCTTCCCCCCCCCCCTGATTAGAGGGTCTGCGCACGCCTATGATTTACACTATTTGTTCTATGTATGTATATGTAAGGGAGACTCGACAAGAGAACGAGACGGATGCGTCTAAATCGAGACGAGACCTTGGACGCGGAATTTATAATTCGTGACGAGACGAATAACGAGACAAGAGCGAGAACCAGAAAGCCATTTGCAACTCGAGACTGTACCGAGACACTGTCAGGACTCGCCTTGTATCATATCGATAGTATCTATATTTGTAGGTAATTTAGGTTTTATTCCTCGATTTCCATAAGCTACTTCACGACAAATACGAATCTGTATGTTGCAAAGGGAATGAGATCCTCTGTTGTAATTGGCATGGCATCAAAGATAAAAGAGACTTCTCAATACTTCCGGTAAAGTATTCATAACGCACGCTCGATCTGGCGGTTTGATGCTGCTTTCAAGTCATTGATCCTAGGGCAAATAAATCTTGAATAAACATCCATCTCTCTGTCTAAACGGCTGTTGACGATATCCGTAGGCCATTGATCGTTGTGGAACGTTGCTGTATCCACGCGGTTTGCTACGGCTTTCCTCGTAATTTGACGGACATGGATATTTAGAGCCCTCATAGCGATAACCGCTCTACAGCTCATATTCTAAGAGCTTAAAATTATACGAGGATTCATCAATAATCACCGGCCAAAAGGGTAAGCCAATGACAGGCTTATTCGGAGAAAAATCATGGAAATTTCAAATTGTGTTTCTTAGGAAAATACACTCTTATGGTGTAATCGGAGCTCTGGCTCAAGTAAAGGGTGCGGCAGAAATAGTAAACTGGTTATAATAATAATTTGTTTCGTTTGTGCAGAGTGATTGTTGAGAAGTGGCAGGCGTGTAGCGGATACTTTGGAAAGTAGGTGGCAAGTGTATGTTCCGTCAGTGACATGTGCAGTTAGCCATGGAGCGCTGGGCAGTGGCGGAGCGTATTTGTGCTGTAGAGTGCTTTATTAGGAGTGGGTCTATCACCGAAAAGCAGAGAGCATTTCGACGACAACTGAATCGACGTGTTGCACCGTCTCCTGTTGCTATACGTCGTTGGGTAAGACAGTGGCGTGAAGACGGTAGAATAAATCACATCCCGGCCAACCGCGGTCAGTGCGAACAGAACCAAACGTGGCACGCGTCCGTGTCTCTGTGGTGCGGAGTCCAAAGCAGATCAGCACGCAAACATGCTTTAGCGTTGCAGATATCGGACCGAAGCGTGCGGCGAATGTTGCACGTAGACCTTAACTTTCACCCGTACAAGATGGATATTGTGCAACGTCTGTCAGATCGCCATAAGGTGGCCCGTGCGGAATTCTGTCAGCGAAGGCTGGCATTAATAAGGCAACATCAGACATTGCTAGAGACGTTGATGATGAGTGATGAAGCACACTTTCATCTAACAGGACCAGTTAATAAGCAGAACATGCGCTATTGGGTTCCCGACTATCGCCATGAACTCCATCAGCGTCCGCTGCATGATGCCAAAGTGACCGTGTGGTGTGCTGTATCTGCTAGCAATGTTGTCGGTCTATATTTCTTCGAAGATGAATTTGGAGCAACGTGCACTGTCAACGCTAATCGCTACAGGCACATGATTGACACTTTTCTCATGCCTTCGATTCAAGATCAAGACCGTGGGCATCTCTGGTTTCAACAGGATGGCGCAACTGCGCATACAGCGGCAGTTTCCATGACTGCTCTGCGAAACTTGTTTTCAGGCAGTCTAATATCCCGCTTCGGAGACGTCCCATGGCCATCTTGCTCTCCAGATCTCAGTGCCCCTGATTTTTTCCTCTGGGGTTACCTGAAGGGGAAGGTTTTCCATCAGAAATCACATCAGGACGGAAATAAACGGTATCCAATCGGATACATTACGCAAGGTCATTGGTGATTTACAGCGCCTCTTACATCAGTGTATTCAAAATGATGGTGCTCATCTTCCAGATGTTGTATTGAAAAAGTTATTTTTGTTTTCTTTTCCCCAAGGATTGCAGTTTCTATTCGTGTACCAAACTTGTCTGTCTGGACACCGATTCTAAATATATTCGTCTTTCACATCAGTTCACTATTTCTGCCGCACTCTTTATTATGTTTTGATCTCGAGTTGTTGAATACGAATATATATTTTACCCGGTGGAAACACATTGCCAACGAGTTGGGTCCCCACTTTACACTGTTGGTCCAGTTTCGATCTGAGCATAAAATGAACTTCAAGCAATTTTTTCAAAATTAGAAACGGTCAAAATCCTCATTCATTGTTGATATCCTTGGGTGGTATTTGATTCTGACCATAAAATGGTCAGAGTAGATATCTGCACCTCCACAACTCCTGACATCTGTTATGCCAGATGTATGTCTCATGTCAATTATAGCATGGTCAATCTGATTTTTTTGTTGAGACACCCATGTTTCCTTGTGAATGTCCTTGTGTGGAAAAGATGTACTGCTCATTTTTAAGTTATTTGTAATGGCAGTCAATTAGCCTAAAACTACTAATTGATTCATCGTGTAGACTGTGACTTCCAATATTTCTACACTCCATACCTTTCCTACTTCAGCATTTATATCTCCCATAATAATCTTGATGTCATGATTAGGTGCTCTTTGATATGTAGCTTCCATATTGGCATAAAATGCATCCCTAACATTTTCCCCCTTCTCTTCCGTGGGTGCATGCACACAAATAAAAGTGGTGTTAAAGAATTAACAAAGTTGATAACAAGGTGCTTTAGCTTTTCTTGCACATCACAACTAGTTCTATGCTGCCACTGTAGATCACATAGTCATCACTTTCAAAGATGTCACTTTCTTTCCATCTCATATCTTGGAGCGCTGCAATATGTACTCTATGTTTATGAAGTTCATTTGTTAGATTTATTAGTACACCAGCTCTATGTAGCCTCCTTACATTCCAAGTAGTTAGTATCCAATCATGTACCTTATTCATTGCCTTTTTCGTTTTCCGTAATGACTTCCGGCATTGCTCAATTGATTTCTGAACAAGATGCTTTTTATGGGGTAGGGATGTCAACCCTGCGCCCAACCCCCATTCTAGAGTACCATATTTTTTCAGGGGTATTTTCCCTTAGGAGAATTGGCTTCACAACGCCTACAGAGTTATTCCCACCTCTTTGGTTTTCTGTTAGGGTTTCCTTCCCTTAGCCTTTGGGGATCTCTCCCCCTTCGCAAGGTAGCAGGGGCAGTGCTTATTTGATGGCGACACTTTCTCGCCATGTCACAGTGCTGTCAATGGGTATTTCTGTGCTTTTATGAGGATGGTCCTTCCAGAGATCATCCTCCCCAGGCCCTGATAACACTGCTGCCTCAGTCCGGGACTGCTTATTTGGTTAGGCCTTATTCGCAGCTGACCACCATATTTGTTGGCCGTTCGCTGATACTCGCCTCGGAAAAAAACTCCATGAGAAGCTAAACTAATAAACAGGCCAAACTATACAAAACAAGGACCCTTTTCGCCTCACAGTCTCGTGTCTACTTTTAGGACCTCCGTAAAAACCGGTTTCTAGACCCCCTCGGCAGCTTACGTTAGTCTTACTGTAATAAGGATGTATCAAAAATGTGTGTGCATCGAAGGGGACTATACCACGTTTGTTACAACCTGTCCCGTTTCCCGCGCTTACCGATAGCTGGCTTTTCTAGCAGAAACCACGCGGCATGGCCGCTGCAACTCCGTGCTGGGGAAACCCGAAGCCAAGCTGTGAATAAAATACGCAGAAATGCACAAATATACACAATTGCCCTTCAAGAATGTTTCAGCTAAGATGACACTAAACACAAAAAGAACACAAGCAAATATCACCAGAATAAATTCCATCCTGGGTACTTTAAAACGCACACTAATCAGCACAACGCTTACAAAACAAGCTTCTTCAACAAGACACAAACAAAACACGTGAGTTAGACCGCAACGTGGCAACAGCGCCTACGTAAGAGCCTCTCTTCTGCCTTCCATTAGCTCTTTGCTCCCCAGCAGACGACTTTTCCTTGTTTCTCATTGGCACCAAAACTGTTGAGCCATCGCTAGCGCGGGTAACGGAATAGGTTCTAACAAACGTTATATAGTTTGAACGCCTCCTTTTATAAATCTGGTAAGTAAATCACTTTTTAAAATAATTACGGAAACTGTCGTGCGCTTGCTTCATCGACACTCTAAGATGCTGACAAACGGCCGCGAGTGCCTCGCTTGCCGATAGCGCAAACATCAACGCGGCGGTCTACATTCAATGGATCGTCGCATTGTACTTACGGTCAAGATAACACTGGAACTAACAAATGGGAAAACAAACTATTCCCCAGAAGTTACGTGGCTTTGTTTCTTGGTTCTTACAGTGGATAGAGGATAGCCATGTTTAGGGCTTAGAGAAATGAGCCATCACATTGCAACACTGACACCTGTGTTCAAGGGAATTTCACTTATCTGCTGCTAGGTGTCGTCAGGATCTCATGAATAACATTTTCTTATCGCTGTTGTCGGAGATGACTCAAGCGACGTGGAAACTTGTTCCGTCCTAGAGACGAAAGTTTCCCTTGTACTTTGCAAAAGAAGCGAGGCTCGTCAAGCTTGTCGTGGCAGTTGATTCTAACAAAGGAACCCCTTCCCTCTCCTTTTCTTGCAGCTGACAGGCAGAGCCATCTAGCCGCAATCAATAATATCTCACGTATTGAATCGCCTAGAATATCAAGTTTAGGAACCGAAGAGGTCAAACTTATCGATTTCTTCGAAATAGTCGAACTGGAAGGAATCGATATCAGTGACATGTTATTCGTGTTTCCGGAAGTTTCAAAGTTTGAGTCGAATGCAAGATCGAAACTACATGCACTGATGACTTGTGCAGGTTCATTTTATCTGGTCAGTGGCGGACCCAAGATTTTATTTTGGGAGCAGCTGAACCTCGATCCAAAAAAATATTTATAAAAATAGTTTAATTTGTTGCATAACAGGAATTATTGCAAAGTGCAATAACAATTTGTGACAAATAAAGAACAATCAGTATAAAGCAGTGGAACAGCAAAAGCTGGGGGATGTATTTTTAGTTAGTAAATGAATTATTCTCTATGTAGTTTACATTGTTTAATTTTTAGTATTAGTAATAATAATTACAATAACAATATGCAATTATCTACTCTCAAAATAAAATTGATTTTCAGTTCGGTTATTTTGTACCTGGTAGTGACGTCACGAACGTTGGCGGGAAAAAGGTGTGGTTGTGTCTTAATTGTGAATAGTCCTAATAGCGAACAATCTCAAAATGGTTCTAATTGCGAACACATTCTGTTTTAAAAAAATAATCAAGGCCAGTGGCCTAGGAAGACAGGAAGTTTGACTAGGCACGGCCATGGTCAACAGTGGTCTGCTACATTTTAAATCTCTCCCAGGTCATTTCACCCTTTCCATTTGTAAACGTAATCTATCTCTAATTTCTGTGTTAATGTCTTGCGAGTGCAGTTGTTCTAAAAGTGGTAATCCTCGAGGCAGAGAAAGGGAAGTCTTGTGCTTTGTTTGAAAACCATTTACTGCTAAAGGAGTTGTGGAACTGCTCCAACAGGATGCACTGGACTAACAATACAGTGGACGGATAGAACCACCAAATCAACAGCCACAGCCAAGAGTGTAGAAAAGTCGAACAACGATTCTTAAGATGAAAATGAACCTCGAAGGTGTAAACCGGAACAAGAAATATGTTTCATTGGAGGAGAAGATAGCAAGGAGACCGAACAAGTATGAGGAAAATGGTGACACTCTTAAATTTTTAAAAGTATGTTTTTAAATTTGACCAAGTAAAGTTCAACATTGTATTATTAATTTACGAGGTTAATAATTGTATCATTAATTTATGAAGCTCTTCTAAGTTAAGGTTTGTGCAGTATGAACTGGTATAAAAAAGGTCAAATTTTCATTAATAAATTGAGTACTTCGACGACGATTTTCCCCACATTCTGACACGCTTCAATCTGAACTGCAACATTTAATCCCATAAGGCACCGTCCACACTCAAGTCTGGAAATGAGTCCTTTAAATATTTCTTTGAAAAGACTCGGGAAGTGTGAGAGGAAGTTGTAGGTCCCAAGGTAGAAACATGTGTTCGCAATTAGAACACAACCCTTCCGGGAAATAGTGTTATTCGTGTTCAGGCAGTAAGTGTTCGCAATTAGGATGACACCAAAGGTGCAAGCCGCCGAACAGAAGGGTTATTGTTAGGAGTTATTAGGTCAGGTGACGCTGAGACCTCACTTCTGTAAGGGATGAGTAAATTGGACATCTTAAACATTATCATATACTTGTCTCATACGTTTTTAATAAGATTGCTTCTAAAAACATTTACGCCGTCTACGAGTTGCAAGGTAAAAATAAATGTGAATTACAGGGATAGACAATTTGCCAGGTAATATTTATAAAACCCACTGTACTTTGCAAAAATGCACACGCAGAGAGAGACAAAATTTAACAGAGCCAAAATATACGACTTAGCGTTTGCTTGTAACAGGAAAATATGAACGATTTCTTTTAAAAAATATATACTTTCGATGAAGGAAATCCACTCAAGTCACCTTCTCTTTGAGGAAATACGTCACTGCATCTGAAATCTTCCGCTAAACTGAATAGTTTGCTCGCAGAAGCGAATTCAATTTAATAGGCAATAAACGATTTTCTTTAAAAGAAGAAAGAGAAGAAACGGCTTGCCATTTATTAGCCAGGGCACTGGAGTAAGCTATTTAAAGCAAGTTTCAGCTGAATATACGGTTGACTGATCTTTAACGTCATTCAGCCAATAAAATGTGATATTTGCATCTCGTGCTGACGTCAATATCTTATTGGTTAGCGCATCAGGCTGCCAAGTATTCGGTCCTGAGTTCGAATATTTGTCAGAAAAAGCGGATGTGTGTGAATTAGTCAAGCGCGTTTGGTTTGAATTCTTAGTTACCAGAATAAATGGTAACCTTTACAAATTCTAGTAATTTTGACAAAAAATTTTGTAACTCATAACAAGAAATAATTGGTACTCGTTCACTACGATTCAAGCAAAGGTTTGGTCACCGGCACCTATTCTGCGTTTATTCAAAAGAATGTGTCAACCAGTGATTGAAATTGACATATGTGTTTTCTTTTTATTTTACGTCGCTTTTCCTGTCTCTTTAGTCTAATCGCAGCGACGATGAAGATGAATAATGATTAGATTAAATTGATCGGTGCCCGCAAAGGAATGCCCATGGTCAGGCCTTGAACCGAACCCAGCAACCTTCGATAACGAGACAGTGAGTCGACGACCACTCAACGCACTCCTCCAACGAGGCAGCTTGACCTTTGAGCGGTGTAGGACGCGGGGAGGAGCTCACAATTTTCTGTGGTAGGTTTGTTTCATACACATGTATATTAAAGATAGTTTACAGTTATAGAATGAAGATTATTTTGCACTTGTTTTTGCACATGCATGTAGGCATCACTCAATAAAACATATGTCATTAGTTTAAGAAGTAAGTTTTCAATGAATTAATATTACTAATTTTCTATTATATTACTCGCCCTTTAATACACATATAATCATAAATACTGTTTATGTATAATATTACACACACACACACACACACACACACACACACAGTAGGCACTTGCTAATCCGGCTCTTTCTTTTACAGAAGGGGGTCAGAATACACTAAGAAAGTACACTTTTTCCTCACTTTCTAGAAACTACTTTAATTGATTACTCTTAGTACACATAAAAAGTGTACCAAAAGTGATCAAAAAGTGCACCAGAAGTGGACCAAAAGTGATCTTAAAAAGAGTTCTAAAAGCGTTCTCAATTCAAAAGTTTTCCAAATATGTTCCAAAAGTGTATGAAAGTTTTCCCAACCCAAGAAACTACTTTTGATCACATTAAGTGCATTTTCTGTTTGTGAAGCTCCTTTTGGACGCTTGCAAAACACTTTTAGTACACATTGAAAACAAGTTTTGCTAATAATAATAATAACAGCAACAAAACGATAATAAAAGTTTCTATGACTGAAGGGCAAGATATGAAATCTTACTCTGCCTTCCCTGAGAAAAAATTCTGCGGGCGCCCTTGCATTCTTGTGATACGAAGAGTACCGAAAGCATTATAAAAGGGTACTGACATACTTTTTAAAATGTGTACCTAAGCTCTAGTGTGTTCTAAAAGAGTACAAGATGTGTACTTAACAATCTTTCCTTCGGGTCGTACACATCACAGGCACACTTTTAGTACGTTTTCAGTACAGATTTTGTGTAAAAGAAAGTAAACCAAAAGTGCTCAAAAACTGTATTATTTTTTACAGTAAAGTAAGGACACTAGATACCCGCATGCTGAGGATGTCCCAGGTACGAATCCTGGTTAAGGCCTGGATGTCAACAACTCCAATGCCAGGGTTAAACAGGGTTACAGTTCAATGTGGGATCTGTACCGCTGAAATGTGTTCTCGGAAGGGTATCGAACCCGGGATTTTAATCAAACAGTTATCAGGTTCGCTCCCACTGTGACGAATCACACTGGGCTCATTTTTGTTTTATTATCGAGGTATCTAATCGGATCGAATCGCCTTGAGAGTTCGCTTCCCCTTCCCTTCCCCCCATCACTGTAATTGCGAACGTCTTTTGCCTCCGCTGTCAGGCCGCGACGTCGATAACAGCGTCAGGAAATTGAAAGTGAGGCGGGGCAGCTGTATAGTCGCTTATCTTGACGTTGACAAATGCCGATGCCACCATATTGCAAAAAAGAAGGGGGACTCTCCACCCTTCTGGCCCCCGTCAGTTCCGCCAACAGCCACGCCCTTTCCCTATGACAGTATTTGATGGTGCTGACGGTGCTGCACTCTGCCTGCGGAAACAGGAAACCGACGTTTCGGGGTGGTTTCCTTATCTCACCAGCTGTCGTTTCCTTTTTAGTTTCCAGTTTTTTCGATTTTTATTTGAAAAAAAAAAAGACAACGGAATCAACTCCAATGCCTGCTGGCACCTTATTCAGCGTCTCGTTTGCTTTTTATGTTAATTTTGGGGGATATCCTTGTATGAAGCTTCACGTTGAACTGGGATGCATTACCGGTTGCATACCTCCATCAGGTTTAGAATGATATCGCGGAATATGACGTGCTTCTAATTTACAATCGCCGTTAGTTATGTTACGGTAGTGCTCTTTTATCTTATATGCTCTGCGATGTACCTTCTCAGCTGTAGCCTTTGAGGGGAAACGTCCATTTCACAGTTATTTTTTTTGTGGGGGAGGTATTAATAGTACTATAGTTTACAACTGGCTTTTAAATTTCCCAATTCAAGTTTTCATTCATACTTTGTCAACTTGGATTGATAGATTGATTTGGTGTTTTAAGTCCACTTTATGCACAGGAAGGCTAATCGGGACTGGACCTACAGTTTAAAGTGGGATCCGAACCACTGTGTGCCTCCACCGGGAATCGAACCCGCGACCCCTAGATTACAAGTCGACGACGCTACCACTGCGCCATCGGGGAGCCCTTTTGTCAACTTGGATAAGTTACTTTGTTCTATGCCGATACCTTTCTCCGTCTGTCGCCACATGTAGTTGTTACCGTCTCACTTCCTGGCCTCCGTGGTGAAGTGGTTAGAGTAACGTAGTAGGAAGACAGATGGCCCAGGTACGAATCCTGGTTAAGGCCTGGATGAATCATAGTGTTTGTCTCATCATCCATTTCGTCAGGTCATCAATCCAGCTGTTTGAAAAGAGATTGAAGATTTCAATACGCGTATGATAGACGAATATGGCACTAATGTTGAGGAAGTTCACGGTGATTTAGACTGTGATCCAGCGCTACAAATAGGAAAAGAGTTACTTCCAGCCTGGGCATGGGAGTTATTTGCGAGTGTCCATCTAATTTCATCTAATCGCCACTCATTCTGATGGTCACGATTAGCCAAAAGTGACAGTAAGGCGACGATAAATTCTTAAAATACAAACATAAATACAGAGATTGATTAGAATTAAAACTTCGGGTGTGTAAACGCTATTTTCAGACAAGACATTATTAACATTCATACATTCTCGTCCGGGCCCGTAGCAAGGGGGTAGGGCAGAAGCCTAGGGCGTCATGCACAGAGGGCGCCAAAAATTAAAGAAGACAAAAAGACAACGAAGTCTGAATATGCGACGGAGAAATTTACAGTTGGCAGAGGTGTATATTCTGGTGACACACTGCTGGAATTTTCTGCTTCCCAAAATAGTAGCAAGAGTACGTTTTTAAATATGTTCTTCATACACTAAGGCAGTGATTCGCAAAGTGTGCGCCGCGGGGCCCTGGCTTGCAAGGGCGCCACGAAATGTACCAATATTTTCACTGATATGATACGATTGTTCCAAATATGTGCTTATTTAGTACTTTTTACACATGAAATGTTTCACAATTCGAAATACGTGTTTACCTTTAAATTAATGCAAGGAAGCTAACTACCCTAACTGAGCGTTGCAAGTGTTAGATACGGCTACATTTTGACTGGGTTGCCGCGGAAAAATCTTGAAACACTAAGGGTGCCGTGAAACGAAAATGTGTGGGAACCCCTGCACTAAGGCATAACTGAAATATTCTTAAATATGCTAAACTTCTTTCTTTAAATCGCAAATGAAAAACTAAGAATATTTAGATATAAATTACATTATTTTTAATGAACTTTTCTTTGTTTCCTCATTTCAAAATTTGTTGGATGTAAATATCACAAACAAGGACACAAGAAGGATGGCACGCCGGACCCTGTGGCCGAGTGGTTAGCACATCGCGCTGCGACGCCAAGGGTCTCGGGTTCGAATCCCGCTCGGGCTTGGTTGTTTGTGAATGTCCATTCATCAATTTCATCATTTCATCACTAATCCCCATCTTCGTAAATTAGCCAAGAGGCACAAAACGCGAAGTAAAATAAACTAAATCAATCAATCAATCAAGAAGAATGGCTCATCCATGCGGATAAAATGTTGGTACTAGTGCTTGATAGTGCGAGGGAAGGGAGCGGTTCAATCCACAATTCTGTCTACGACGTGAAATATATAGCTAAAGGCTGACCTCGTCAATTAAAATTAAATTATCTTTTCAAAGCTCATATGGTGGAGATGAACTTCTCACTAAAACTAAATGCCATAAATGTATCTCGATACTAAAATATCCATACCTATTGTGGCTTATGTTACACTCAGAACATATAAGTGCAATTCACACCTTCACAGGGGATTGTTTACTAACTGAATAGATGCTTACATTGAAAGCAAACATTGTTAACTGAGAAGAGGGGTAAATGCATATGTCTCTCTCCAACCGTAAGGTAAATTTTGCTGGTGCACAAATTGCCTTTTCGTCACTCAAAATTTGATGTGCATGTAAACAACTAACTAGTGACGTCAATCCGTTATTGACTACCTTGATCCGCACGTTCTTGGGAAGAGGATGAGCCTGCTTGTTCTAAATCGATACGAAATTGGAATGGTTGTTGTTTCGAGATGCGAAACTTCGCCTTGCAAATTCGCAGACTAAGGCGCTTTTTTCCAAAGCAGAGGAAACAAAGCGAATCATTGTTGCCAGGAAAGTTGTAGATTATGTACCATGTTAGGAACTAGAAAATTTGACCTTCGAAACATTGACGGTTAGCAAGGTAACAACCGGAAGATATGTTCGGTCTGCTTTTCCTCTATAATTTAAAGGTAACGAAATGAATTTACCTTTTGTTTATTGTTAATTTCTTCGTGATGTTCTTCTAATCATTTTGTTTTCCGTCGTCTATGTTGTCTCCCGTCTTCTTATTTATGTAGACAAAAGGAAAGAAGTCTTGGGGAAGATTTAATAGAAAAATATAACAATCTTCAAAGGGTTCTATTGTAGAGGAACTAAAACAAAGCATTTTTTTTTCAAAATGGTGCATTCCTTTCCTCGACAGCTCGAATTTCAAATTCCAGCGTCCCTACTGCCAAAAGCGCATTCAGGACATTTTAAAATGTGGTTCAAGTGCTTTGAAAAAATTGAGTGTATGTATGACGAATAATGATGAAATAATTACATTGCCATATCTTCTGTAGGAAAATGAAGTCAGAAAAGGTGGGGGGGGGGGTCTCTCGACTCCAGTTCTCGTTCAATTGGATTCGCAGACCGAGAACGTTGAGTGTTCATCTCATGATTTCGCCACCAACGATTCCGGGCTCGCGTCTTGGTCTGGGCATGGGTGTTTCTTCATCATCATCATCGCCGCGATTATTGGAAAGCGGCAAAGCAACTCAAAAGAATTCATAGTAGACAACTATTGTTAAAAAAGTGTAAAGGGTGATCTTTTCGGAAGGTTCTTAAATGTCTTACCACTCTTTGACGTAATACGTCCAGGAAGTTACATTCGTCTAGACAGGGAACGCTCAGGCGTCTGGAATCCTGTGCGTGTAAACCTGCGTCTGTGGTTGTCCCTCCATACATCTTATATATACACCATCGTCGTCATTGTTGCTATTAGAGAGAAATGACAAAAGAGTGACTTAAAATAACCAAATACTATAAACGCTATTGCTAATATTGTTTTGAATTGATAGTAAGAGTCCAGAACAGTTGTGTTTATTCGTGATGGTTCATGTAATAAAACGTGAGGTATAGCGCAAGGGGGAAATGCTATATTGTGCTTATTACCAGTACGCCCCAGTCTATTTTCCCTCCTGGTTTCTTAGTGGTAACGTACGACCACGCCAGTTGGACTGTGAGAAAAAATAAGATCGACAAGAAAAGCTGTGGATGAACGGGAACTGCGTCTCCATCGACCCTTTTTTCTGTTCGTTTTCGCATCCACAAGTGCGAAATCATGTTGTGCTGTAGAACGAGATATACTTCCCTCTCAGCGCGCTTAAATCAATCTGGTTGTGCATCATTGATATGCAGAACCCGCTATACAGATTGCATGTTGGACGAACCCATCTGCCTGTCTGTGTTAGCCATGATTTACAGCGCATATATAAACATTTTATAACGCACTTGTCGACTCGAAAGTAGTATTCGCAGTTGGATAGCACATTCACGCGTAAAACCTTGGCCCACATTATTATTTTGCGATCTGTTTCTATGAATAAACGTCAGAGGTTCCACTGCGTGGAAACGTGTTGCTGGGCTGTGCATGAAAATGGCGGATTTGAAAGTTGAGCACAGCGAATAAACTAAACATTCAAGTTCCTGGTGAAACTTAAGAAGTCAAAAGCAGAAGCATTACAGATATTACCCGATGCTTATTTGGTGGATTATGTACAGTGGGATCCATAAGTATTACCGTGCAAATTGTCCATGACTATTTTCATTAGTTTTTCTCTTACATCCTGTGTGTTTTTAAGTGATGAATTTTTATGTATATTGGTGCAGAAGTTGTCAACAGCTTGTTTTGAGATTTCTTTAAATTCCAGAAGCTCTTATTGGGTCAAATAAAGTGCACGAACATGGTGATGGACAATTTGCACGGTAATACTCATGGATCCCACTGTACGTGTAGAACACTTGTGCTGCAGATAAAACCATTGCCAGAGTATCAGTCTGTGCAGTAGTTTTTCATAGGATGAAACTATTCTGTACTTGAACATCCATCTTCCGCACAAGATCCTGGTCCAATTTTTTATATTTATTATTAGGTCAGTCAAAAAGTAAATGCAATCATTTATTTTTTATTTTTCACAGCAACACAACTTACAATGATATCATTTTCCAACATAGTCCCCCTGCACTTCAATACACTTGGTCCAACGTTCCACAAGTTTTCCGATATCCTGAGAAAAAAATGTTTTCGGTTGAGCAGCAAGCCACGTATGCACCGCTTCCTTCACCTGTTGATCTGTGTCGAATCGATGGCCTCTTAAAGCATCTTTAAGTGGACCGAACAGATGGTAATCCGACGGGGCGAGATCGGGACTGTATGCAGGATGATCTAACACCTCGAAGCCCAGATTCTGAAGAGTTTGGGCGGTGTTGGCGGCGGTATGGGGATGCGCGTTGTCATGCAACAAAATAATGCCTTCTGACAATCGACCTCGTCGTTTGCTTCGAATTGCAGGCTTCAACTTGTTCGAAAGCATATCACTGTATCGTTCACTGTTTATTGTTTTCCCCTTTTCCACATAATGTTCCATAATTACTCCTACCGAGTCCCAAAAAAGTGTGAGCATCACTTTTCCTGCAGAGTGTTGACGCTTGACTTTTTTTTCGCTGGAGATTCAGGGGTTTCCATTCCATGCTCTGGCGTTTGCTCTCATGTTCGAAGTGATGGATCCATGTTTCATCTCCAGTGATGATTCGTTTCAAAAAGGCTTCACCTTCGTTAGCATGTCTGTCCAATAATTGCTGACAGATTCTCACACGATTTCGCTTGTTCTCGTCAGTAAGATCTTTAGGGGCCCATCTCGCACAGACTTTATGAAAGTTGAGCCTGTTATGGATAATTTCATATGCAGAACCATGACTAACGTGCATATGGTTTGCCACTTCATCAACAGTCACTCGTCGGTTATTCAGAACCAGCTCGCGGATTTGCTCAATGATGTCATCAGTAGTGGATGTGGCTGGACGACCTGCTCTATCCTCGTCCTTCACAATTCTTCGACCGCTTTTGAACATTACAATCCACTGGTAAACACTTCGCAGCGGTAAAACATTGTCATCGTATTGCGCTGAAAGTTTTTTATGGATTTCAGCTCCTGGTACACCTTCAGACCACAATAAACGGATTACAGAACGCTGTTCTTCTGTGGTGCACACGGACAGTGGCGCATCCATCTTTACTTGGCAACACTGCAGAGCGAACTGAAGTGATGACGCTGTAACCTGCCACAGGCGAAAGCAACGATACTATCTGTCGGCTTGCGAGCGCAGAAAGCTGTACAGCCAACCTACGGAAGCAAAGAAAAACATTGCATTTACTTTTTGACTAACAGAACGAGACAAAAAAACAAGAGAGAAAGTTAGTAAAATAAGTAATAGATATAAGAATGAGATACAGAGGAAATGAGTAAATAAGGGGAAAAGAAGATAGAAATAGAACAAATAAGGTACTTACATGCAGGATTACCACATATGCTCTTTTCTTCGTACATCTCTCTTTTTAGATAATAAAAAAGGCATCCGGGTGAATTTCCTTACCAAGTAAACATGTCCGGGTTCCTACAGATCCGCACGGGATGGACAATTCACTAGATATCTATAATGGCAGGAACCAGTTTCATGCCGTAAAACAAAACACCAGCTGAAAGACCTTTGAAAGATTGATTTCACTTCTATCTTATTTACCCATTATTTACTCATTTCCTCTGTATCTCATTCTTATATCTATTACTTATTTTACTAACTTTCTCTCTTGTTTTTGTCTCGTTCTCCTTTACTCTATCTCTCTCTCTCTTATGTTCACTTCCATTACCATATTTCTCTTCCTTTCCCTATTCTACTCCTCTCTTCTATTACCGTCTTACATCATGTGTTCCGTTTTTCGATGTCTTTAATCTTATGATGATTCATAAAGTTTACATGACGCCTCAGAGTTTTCAGTGTGTGGTGAGAGGTTGTATGCGTATCAAACCTCTAGAACACACACACACAGAAAACCTTGTGGTGTCATATAAGGTTTCATGTTAGAAGATACGGTTGATTTTGAGAACCCAAGCACAACTAATTAAAATTATGGCCCCACACGTCTTTCCACTGGTCTTCCACATACGCTGATGATACATATTCAGCAACATGTAAATTTTTCTCATTTTCTTTAACGAGCGCAAGCAGAGTCGAACTTCAGCCGAAGGTTAAGCCAAGGTCTGAATTAATTCGGTAACCATAGTCACTGATGAGTTTGGCACTGAAGTTAATTTAATTTTAAATATCTGGGACGAAAAGTTGAAGTCACCCGCAAACCATGATTGCCCTCCGCATAGAAGCCGAGTGAGAAACTAATTAAAGAATACCACGTCACCGAAACCGCAGGGGTTGTGCAATGGAATTCTATTGTAAACAGTCTATGAGTTGCGGTAAATGAGACCGCGACTTCCGATGGACACCAGCCACTGTTGAGAGAGATGGAATGACAAGAGGGCGAGAGTCGAGGGAGGTGGTTGCTAAAACACGTGATTAGACACCAAGAGAGAGAGAGAGAGGGAGGTGGGAATTTTGAAACCAGAAAATCTCGGGAGACAAGGACGTGCGGTAAGGGTAGGTTTATGGGATTCATTCTCCCACACACCCTCCAAAATTAGGTATTCGTTAGAAACACATAACCAGTAAATTGATGGATGTACCACTGTGCTGATTAGTACCCATCGAGCATATTGCTGTTACATACTAAAACCAGCTGAAGCGTGTTTATATTTTACTTCACATTTCTGTCTCCTTCGGCTAAGTGAAACAAGGATGATGAATGATGATTAGATGAAAGCGATGATGAACGGAGACATATTCATAGTCAGTCCTACACTCGGAACCGGAAACCGGAATACTTGGGATATCAGGAACTATTACAGCTATGGAGACAAAATATGGTATACTGATAGAGCTACCAGAGAACAGAACTCTAACTCTAACTAACTCTCTAGCCATCTTAAACCCGAAGGTTCATGGCTGTAGCAACACAGGCCCTCCATCTGTCCCTATCTTGAGCAAGATCTATATACTCTTTTCCATCCCTACCGATTTCCTTTAGGTCCATCTCAACGTTATCCCTCCATCTTCGTCTTGGCCTTCCTACAGGTCTCTTACCATCTGGTTTCCCAACAAGAATCCTGTAAACTTCTCTTTCCTCTCCCATTCGTGCCACATGGCCTGCCCACCTATACCTGCCGCAAAATTAGTTTGGTATTGACACTTGTGAACCACGTGTTGAAATCGGGTCTACGTCACTGCGGAAGGGTGGGTTGCTTGCATGCGAGCCAATCAAAATCTTACCAGTGCTTCACCCAAGCCCTGGTTACCTAGCAACAGAAAACGTTTTTCTCGCTGTTGCCGCTTATCGGGCGATTCTTCCTACGATCAGATTTCATGTTGTTGGGAGAGGACGTGTTGTTTGTTTGTTGCGTTGCGTTACTGTGATATTTTAACCAGTCCGTTTGTTTAGTGTTTATTGAATTTAGAGTATTCTTTGTTGTATGTAGCGTGTTGTTTTAGTGTGTTATTTTTTGTACGTAATTTTCTGTGTTCTGCTTGAGTGTGCCGTGTGCTTGTGTGAAAAATGTCAAGCACAGGAGGCAATACTCGAGATGACAATGTACCAAAGAGGCCATGCACTAAAAGAAAGAGGAATTCTTCTCAAAGGACAAACGCGGGAGATGGTTTGTTCTGAGCGCAAATAATTTGAGCAAGAGAAAAACAATGGGGGGTCGAATCATTTCTGTAAACAAAGTTCTGGACAGGACTGCTGCTGCTTTCGGCATGTCAAGAACACTATTGTTACCATAGGGAAAGAAAAATATAATGTGGTAGAAATAAATAAATAAATAAATGCGAGGCTTCAAAATTGGAAACCCCAGGAAAGAAGAGGAATATCAGTAAACGCGTGACAAATTTACTTTTCAGCAAGATGCTATTCTCGCCATATTTACTCTTATTATAGGAGGAAAGATCATCCCACTGTTGGGAAACTGCGCGTTTCGTTGAAAGATTCGGCATTTTTTCAAGGTGGGGAAACATCTTTAAGGACAGTCATAAAATATCTGGGATTCTCATACAAAAAAAAAATAATGGACCCAAAATAAAGTATGGAGGCATATGGAGATGTGGAGGTAGAGCTCCACACATTCTCGACCTCGACCTAGGCCATATTATGGAGTTGAAGCGGTGATGTGGTTCACCAACCGCCTTTACCACAGGTTTGCCCCAGGTACTCACTTGAGCTGAGTCGACCCCGGAGTCAGACGCCCCACCAACTGGACTTTCTGCACTTCAGTTGCGGTATAATTGAAAGACGGGCAGACTTTAACGGCGACTTCGGAAAGAAATGATTATTGAATGTGTATATATACAGAATGGATTGAAAAGGTAACCTGTAAACAATGCTCGTTTCATTAATTCGTTCATGTTGTAAGGGAGATGGAAATGAATAGAAAAAACAATAACACATTCATCATTGTTGTCATCATTGTTATTCCATATTCCTCGAAAAACAATAACACATTTAATCATTGTTGTTCCTTTTCATAACATTTTTTCCTCGACACAGCGTCAGACGGCTGCAGTGCGTACTGTACCGCATGATATGGCAACACCGTGACGCGTGTTCCTTCAGCTCTCAATACCAAACTAATTTTGCGGCAGTGTATGATTGAATGAAACACCCTCCCTTGCCCGGGAAAACAAATGCTACCACTACCTAGATAGAGGCGGCAAAATCTCCCTCGGACAAGCGAAATAGCGTTACGGTCCAGGTTAAGTTCGTGTGTAGGAACCGGTGACCAACAGTGCATAGTGATACGCCACATCGGATAAAAACAAAGACATATGTACTTTCAAATTACCACCTCTTTACCTGTAGCCGGGAAGCGGCTAGCTGCATACCTGAAAATCACGGGTAGCGACATGCATACGAAAATGATATAGCCCAAAATTAACATGAAAATAAATAATATATTCTATTTGTAACCAACAAAAATGGAATCATTACAGGTCCCCACACTTGCACTCTCACATTCTCTCTCAGATTCAATCCTCATGGGGTTATCGACATTAGAAATTATACATGACATGTACAGGTTTTATGACGACAAGCCCTAATTATTGCATTCTCAATTAATATTATCTTACTTTTTGTCTAATCAGATCATTTGTGATTTTGCTCCAGTGCTACTTAAATCCTAGCCAGCCCTTACTTAAGTTCACCTTTTGTTTTTTAAAAAAGAAACTAGTCGGCGCGGTGACCATACATTACTTGACCAGTATAAACAAAGGCGTCTCAACGGCAATTACATTCACGTGGGCGGACGTTTTCCTTTTACAAGACCTCACGTGGTTCAAACATAACAAATAACCTCCGTTGAGTGACGCAAACATGTACTCTCTAGCAGGCGGGACTTAAACACTTCGCCGCGACGAGCAATTCACATTACCAGGCAAATACTTTAACAAATAATCACATATGCGACCGGACATAGCTAGCAGCGACACAGCGCTGACACATAAAAATGAACAAACCTCAAGTAGAATATGCAATTAAGCGGGCGGCGCTTTACTCTAATAGTACGCACTTTAAACAAATACAAAGGAGCACAAACAACAATGAATTTAAGATCATAAAAAAAATATCACAAGGAATAAGAAAAATTGACCTGAGACGAATAGATTACAAATGACAAGCGCGACGGGAGTTTGATGTAAAATTTCGAGTTGAGTGGGCGTTTTCCAAATGTCGACGAATTTCAAGGGCGTTCTCTAAATCAATCGGGCCGTCACGTGTTAAGGTTCACACAGATGAATACTTTACCATCTCTCAGCTTCCGGGGTGCATCCTGGCGTCTTTATGGGCGATTGAAACACATAGTATCCACGCGAAAGGTTCCTTTGGTCGCGACGATGAAGATGCGAGAAGGATTCAAACACCTAGTTTCCCGGCTCCTCTTCCTCTCGGGATCGGTGGATCTCCGTGGTATGACGCGGCTCGGACGTCGCATCTGAGCGGTCGTTGTAGGCGTCGTCGGCGTCGTCGGGACGTCAACATCTCTCTCTACGTCTCTCTGTCGCGGCTGGTAAGCGTCGTCGGGACGTCAACGTGGCGGATGGTAGGCATCGTCGGCGTATCAATGGGGCGGCGTTCGACGTTCTCTCTCTCTCCATGGCGGCGGATAGGCATCATGGGCGTATCAATGGGGCGGCGTTCGACGTTCTCTCTCCCTCCATGGCGGCGGATAGGCATCATGGGCGTATCAATGGGGCGGCGTTCGACGTTCTCTCTCCCTCCATGGCGGCGGATAGGCATCAGGGGCGTAGTTTCTTCTGACCTCGGGCGAATCGACGTAACGCCCTCACCTCCTTTCTTCCTCTAGCCCGCCATAGTTTCCGGTGTTCCTTGTTTCTCAAAAATTATAAATGGCGCAAGGTAATCACGGAAACACGTTTCGCTTCAACTTCCCCCAGCGGTTGAGGTAGGCGCACTCGTGTAGACTTACTGCCTATCACACACACTGGTGTTCGCACAACACAACAAAGTCCACTGTACACGGAAGGTAGCACAAAGGTGCTCTCGTTCCAAGAATCGCGGCAAAAACTGTATATGGAGAGGTAGCTCGGAGCTGCTCTCGCTACAAGGATCGCGGTAAGACTGTGTGTCGAAAAACCATGTCCTTCGTTTTATTTAGATTTTGAAAAACGACGCTATGCGCACGTTGGAGTGACGCTTCCGAAGGGGTCAGTCCACTTTGCTCTATTGTCTCCAAACTAGGACGTACCGTGTCCGAAGTTGACTTGCGCGGATTAAGCTTCCGCCTGGCTGTCGCCCATAGCTCAACTGCAATCGCTGTCCACAAACTGATCAATTAGAACCGATTTGATCTGGCGTCCGTAATTGTCGCTTGATCGTGACGAAACTCCACATATCTGTCCTTGCACACATGCCGCTGCGCTGGTATAAGTTTCACATGAATCTGACCGTTGGAAACCGAGATATTTAAATGTTTGTCATTACGGTCGAATTTCCTAAGCTTTAGACGCATAGCGTGACCCTTCAGGTGCTCGCCCTTAACACAAGCGGATGTCTCGTTCCTCCCGTCGGCTTGGCAAAAATCAAATATGTAATCTTACAAACTAAAACACTTAACACTTTGAATCAACTCGTCTTTTTACCGCTACATACATGAATAATAATGATAATAATAATGACGGTAAATCTGACTGTCACAACCTCGCCCTTCTCCTTCTTCCAAGGATTTCGTAAGCGCGAAAAATTCGCTCTACACAGGGACAGAATTTTTTTGTTACAAATCCTTGAACACTCTGTATATAAAAATTGGCAAACAAATACATGAACACCCTGTATATAAAAATTGACAAGCAAATACATGAACACCCTGTATAAAAAAATTTACTCTCCGCACTGCACTGACACTGTGAACTTTCGGTTACTTAACACATATAATAACATCCTGAATATAAACATAATATGGAGAGTATATATATATATATATAAAACAAGAACAAGATGTGAGCATTTACGTGTCAGCTTGCATTCCTACGTCGCTCTTACTCTCGTACAGTGCTGTCCACTCTCTGCGCTTCTCATCGGAGCAGTTCCACCTCTTGCAGTTCTCTATATGCTGGGGTGCTATGATCTTCCCAGACGTGCAGTCCACTAACTCCAGAATATTGGCGGCGAGCTTGCTCTTGCAGAAGTACGGACCATCGTACATGAAAAAGAGCTTCTTGATTTTCCCTTCAATTTGAGAACTAAGTCCGTGATTTTTTACGAATGCGAGGTCTCCAGTTCGAATCTCGGCGCCGTCTCTTGCCTGTCTTTCATTGGCCTTCCTCCTGGTTTCTCTCGTCCGTTCGACGGCCATCAGGATCTTTTGTTTGACAGTTGGGTCGCGGTTGTCCTCCTTCAATCCAAAGTGACGAATTACGTCTCTCCGAGGTGTGCTGCCGAATTGTAGCTCTGCTGGTGTGAACCCAAGGGTGTCGGATTCTGTGTTGTTTAGGAGGAGTACAATCGAGGTAACGTGCTTGCTCCATTCCTGATGCTGTTTATGGCAAAATAATCTCAAGAGGCGGTTCATTTCACAGTGCATGCGTTCGACCTTGTTTGCCTGCGGCCTGTAGCTCGGGGTCCATATGGGCTTCACTGCGTATGCTTCCAAAGTGTCCCTCCAGAGGCTACTTGTGAACTGAGCTCCGCGGTCCGTGAGAATGTAGCGCGGAGTTCCGAGGTGTACAAAGTAATTTTCAGTAAGCTTACGGAGCAACACTCTCGTCGCGGTTGACCTGACTGGATACGCAACTAGGAAACGACTGCATCCATCCATAACTGTGAATAGGTACTTCGTGCCGTCCTTGCTTTTCGGAAGTGGTCCCACGCAGTCTGCGAACAACACTTCCCGCGGTTTCTCTGCCACAAACGATGTTGGGTTTTTTGCTGCTCTGACGCGGTTAGGCTTAGTTTGCATACAAATGACGCAATCGCGCACCCATTTCTTAGCGTCTTTCCGCATCCCTTTCCAATAATAGGTACTCTCGAGGTATCTCCACATTTTCCTCCCCCCGAAGTGACCTGATTTGTCATGCGCTTCCTCCAAGATTTTCTTTCTCGCTTCAGCTGGCACATATACCCTCAGGCGCTCCGGGTTGTGGACATCCGTCTTGCACAGGATCCCGTTCGCGACGACAAAATGCTCTTTCACGCGTCGCTGGCGACGTGGATCTGCGGGTTGCTGGTCTTCCAGGATACTGAAGTACTGTGCGAGCTCGGCATCTTCTTGTTGCATTTCTATAAACCGCCCGCGGCTGAAGGTGGTCAGGTACAGGGAATCGAACTGCATCAAATTTACGTGCACTTTTGTTAATCCTTTCCCCCCAACGTATCTTGACAGGGCATCAGGCACAACATTCTCTCGCCCTTTCACATACTCCACCTCAAACGAGTAGCGCTGAAGGCGATTGCTCCACCTCGTTAGTCTCCCACTCCAGTTTTTTGCGCGGTGCAGCCATTGGAGATTCCGGTGGTCTGTTCTCACAATAAAGTGTCCTCCGGCCAGATAAACATGAAAGGTTTCGATGGCCCACACCACGGCCAGGCACTCGAGTTCTCCGACGGTGTAATTTCTCTCAGCCCCCCGCAGGGAACGACTGGCGTACTGAATCACGCGTTTCTCCCCCTCCTTTTCTTGATAGAGTACTGCGCCCACGGCCGTGATTGAAGCGTCGCACTGGACATAAAAAACGTCAGAAAAATCAGCGTGGTAAAGGCGAAGCTGTTCACAGACGGCGTCCTTCAGTTTATCAAGGGCTCCTTGGTGTTGATTCGTCCACTTCCATGCCTTTCCTTGTTTCAGCAGTTCAAATAGGGGTGACGCAAGTTCGCTGAAGTTCTGTATGAAGCGCCGGTGCCACGTAAATATCCCTAGAAGGCGCTGGACTCCTTTCCTTGATGTCGGGGGCTCGAGCTTCCTTATCGTGTCAAACTTAACTGGGTCCTGCCTCACGCCTTGCGCGTCTATGATGTGGCCCAAAAATTGCACTTCCGGTTGAAAGAAAGCCGATTTCTCGAGTTTAATTGTCATTCCCGCATCTCGTAATTTAGTGAGGATCAGGTTTAGATGTTCAAAATGTTCTTCCACGTTTCTTGAAAAGCACAAGATGTCATCAACGTACCACAGACAGAAATCTTTCACTTCGTCTCCGAGCACTTCCGCCATGGCGTTCGTGAAAGCTTGCACGCCGTTAGAGATTCCGAACGGAACGACGGTAAACTCGTATAAGTTATCCTCGAATCCGAAGGCTGTATAAGGCATGCTCTGTTCGCACAAGGGAACCTGCCAGAATCCAGATAACATATCGATTTTTGAGAACACGTGTTTTCCATGGAACAGTTGTAGGGTGTCCTGTAGTTTTAATGTTCTGACGCGTTCCAGCTTACACCTCGTATTTAGCGCGCGAAAATCTCCGCAAATTCTGAGGCTATTGTCAAATTTCTTCACCACGAGAAGAGGATTCAAATGTACGGAGCGTGATTTTCTAATTACGCCCCACTCCAGCATCTGCTGCAGCTGCCGACGCACTTCCGGTCGATGTGTAAACGCTATCGGGTAAGGCTTACTGACAACTGGACTTTCTCCCTCGACACGGATTTCATGCGTATACTTCCGGCACTTTCCTGGCCTTTCATCAAGAACGACGGCATTATCCCTCAAAAGATTGGCGAAAACTTGCTTTTGACTCGCCGAGAGATTCTCACATGAAGCAACTGCGGCGTGCAATCTTTCCTGTACTCCTTTGTCGCGGTCGACCTCCGAACATAAAGCGACGACGGGCTGGAACTCGCCATCTTCTCCTGCGCCTGACCTCCAGAATTCGACGTTAAACTCTTCGTCGCGATTATTCAAGGTTACAAAGTGTCGACCGATGTTGAGCACAGACGCATACCGGCTCAGGAAATCCATTCCTAGCAGCAGGTCCACGGACAATGACTGGACCACCAGAACCTCAACCTCAACGTGATGTTCATCCAGCGTTGCCTGCAGAATGGTGTGACCGAGGGGCCTCTCTCTCGCTTTGCCCGAGAAATCGATGAGTCTAAAGTCTCGTACGTGCCGAAGTTGTGGCCTGCGCACTCCCTTTGTCACGCGCCGCCAAGTTGCCTCCGAGCATAAGCTTGCCTCACTTCCCGTGTCCAGGAGCCCCATCACAATTTCATCGCCCACTCGCAGTTGTACATGTGGCGATTTCGAAGGCCAGCGGTCCTCGTGACTTTCCTCGGCTTCTTCGTCGGCGTGGATCTCCTCGTCCAGCCAAGCGGCACGAATCCTGATCGGCGTGGTCTTTGTTTCATCCGGGTGGTTCGGCTCAAGCGAAGGTGGATCAGGTGTAGTCTGCCCCGCATCCGAGCCCTGACGCGAGACTTTTATTAGTTTCCCGGATGCTGGTATCCCGACGGTCCTGGCCTGGGCGAACCGCGTCTGGAATTCGGCCTGGTCTCTTCTCTCGCTGGGCTCCGTTGCGTCCTTGCTCCACGGCGTCCTGCATCTCCCCGATCTGACTCCGGGCTGACCGACCTGCTATCCGCGTGGCGCTGATAAAATCCATCCCGGACTTGGCCGTTCTGAAAGAAGCTGTCGTTCCTCCTTGGCGACGCACGAGTCGGACCTCCACGCCGTCTCCTGCCTCTGAACGGGCGTCTTCGTTGCGGTGAAGGTGGATCTTGCAGCTGGCGGTTCCTTTCAGCCCCTGGAGCGTGGTGCTGTCCTCTCCATCCCTGCTGGACTAGATGGACGCGCGGGTGTTTATTCCGGTGCGACGAATCATCTTCCGGTCGGCGCCGCTTGCTAAACTTCTCACCCCTGGTTTTCTGCCTCTCCTCCTCGCACTGAAACAGGTTTTCCAGTGTGAGGGACATCGCGTCGGCGTCAAACACGCATGCTCCATTGAGATGACGACGAATCTCGTGTGGAAAATGGTACACCAGAGCGGCTATTATCTCCGCCGTGGTCATTTGCGGTTGCAGAGACTTGAACTCATTGTAACGTTTCCAAAAGTACTGGGCATACGTGAGTCCTCCGCCCCTGTCGTATCGTTCGTTTCGCACCTGCATTAGCATCCTCTCGACCTGCAGGGGGCGTTGAAAATAAGTGAGAAACGCTTCTTTGAACTCCTCATATGAATTGAAGTTCCCCTCGTTCCTGTCCATCCAGTTCTTGGCCCGGTCCTGCATTAAACCTTTCAGAATCAGAAGCCTATCCTCGTCTGTCAGACCTAACTCTCGGGCGGTAGAATTAAATTCCTCGAGGTACGTGGAAGGAAGGATTCTGTCAGCACCCGAAAATTTTTTGAAGTGCTTCCGGTATTCGGGCGGAAACAGAGCTCTTCTGGTGGACGGTTGTAGTAACTGTAAATCCTCGTCCCTCTGCTCGCGGCGCGGACTCACCCGTGGTGACGCAGTGTCCTCTCTTCGAAGGGGGCGGGGCGTTTCTGGAGCTCGCTGGTCGCTTTCCCCGTTCGAACAAGTGGCGACGTCGGCTGCCGGTGGTGACGTCAATCTGGGCTGCCGCGACGATTGTGAAGTGCCGCTGCTAGTCATGCTCAGTTGACGCACTTTCATCTCGAGGTCCTCAATTCGTTCGGAGTTTCCTTCGGCTTGAACTAAAATTTCTCTCACTTGTCGCCCCAGGGTGTCTATGCCACGGTCACATGTCACTTCCAGCTGCACGCATTGTCGGGCCATCTGCTGCATACCTTCCTCCTGGTCGCGCACGCTCTGAGACAGTGTTGCCATCTGGTTCTCTTGCCGGTCGATCCGCAAGTTGGTTTCGGTGATTTTGGCTTCGACACGGGATTCGCATTCCTGTACCCGAGTGACGAGTTCTTGCGTTATCACCTCACCGGAAGTACGGATGGTCTCCTGGAGGCGGTCTTCCGTCACTCGCATCTGGGTGCTGATGGCCTCTATCTTGCTTTGGGTAGCCTCCATCTTGGCTTCGAGCGAGGCTTCGATTCCGCTTCGCGTATCTTCCATCTTTGATTCTAGCGAGGCTTCGATTCCGCTTCGCGTAGCCTCCATCTTGGCTTCGAGCGAGGCTCCCATCCGCAGTAGCATCTCGATGATCTGTTGGGAGTTGGTACCACTGAGGCTAGCTGCTTCGTTGACCCTTTCTGCTTCTCCCAGAGATACCTGTTGCACGATGGTCTCATTGGCTTGCCCCCCGCTGTTCGGTAGACTGGTTTCTTCACGCGGACCTAACGGGACATCGCACCGGGAGCAAACGAGGCTAGCTGTGCCGACATTTTCACTTTCTGGGAACTCCTCGCTGCAGACATCGCAAATCACCCTTACGTCACTCATGTTCAAGTTCTCGATGCGGCGGTTGCGCAATCTCATGAAATCAAAAATTCAACCCTCGGTCGATTCTCAATGCTCGCTGACAAGCGTAAACGTGAGCGCTCACAATATATACCAATATATATTTAAACAATTCACAAACGAAAAAAGATAAGGGCGGTCGATTCCCCCTTTGCCAGAACTCAACTTAACGCCTAATGCCATATGCCAAACAAATAAAATTTAAAAATGCCTAACGCCTTAAGTAGCTGCCCTACTACCTTGACAAAAATAAACGCCTAATGTCTCAATTACCACCTCACGTCAAAAATAAAACAATAAAATCTCACAATGAAACACAGTTACATGACACCAAAATACGCCTGACGTAGCCCTTACAAAAACGACATATACCTCTGCACTGAGGGTGCATTCGATTTAAAAATATACCGGTCCCTGTGTTCGCGGCGCCAAAAGTTGTATGATTGAATGAAACACCCTCCCTTGCCCGGGAAAACAAATGCTACCACTACCTAGATAGAGGCGGCAAAATCTCCCTCGGACAAGCGAAATAGCGTTACGGTCCAGGTTAAGTTCGTGTGTAGGAACCGGTGACCAACAGTGCATAGTGATACGCCACATCGGATAAAAACAAAGACATATGTACTTTCAAATTACCACCTCTTTACCTGTAGCCGGGAAGCGGCTAGCTGCATACCTGAAAATCACGGGTAGCGACATGCATACGAAAATGATATAGCCCAAAATTAACATGAAAATAAATAATATATTCTATTTGTAACCAACAAAAATGGAATCATTACAGGTCCCCACACTTGCACTCTCACATTCTCTCTCAGATTCAATCCTCATGGGGTTATCGACATTAGAAATTATACATGACATGTACAGGTTTTATGACGACAAGCCCTAATTATTGCATTCTCAATTAATATTATCTTACTTTTTGTCTAATCAGATCATTTGTGATTTTGCTCCAGTGCTACTTAAATCCTAGCCAGCCCTTACTTAAGTTCACCTTTTGTTTTTTAAAAAAGAAACTAGTCGGCGCGGTGACCATACATTACTTGACCAGTATAAACAAAGGCGTCTCAACGGCAATTACATTCACGTGGGCGGACGTTTTCCTTTTACAAGACCTCACGTGGTTCAAACATAACAAATAACCTCCGTTGAGTGACGCAAACATGTACTCTCTAGCAGGCGGGACTTAAACACTTCGCCGCGACGAGCAATTCACATTACCAGGCAAATACTTTAACAAATAATCACATATGCGACCGGACATAGCTAGCAGCGACACAGCGCTGACACATAAAAATGAACAAACCTCAAGTAGAATATGCAATTAAGCGGGCGGCGCTTTACTCTAATAGTACGCACTTTAAACAAATACAAAGGAGCACAAACAACAATGAATTTAAGATCATAAAAAAAATATCACAAGGAATAAGAAAAATTGACCTGAGACGAATAGATTACAAATGACAAGCGCGACGGGAGTTTGATGTAAAATTTCGAGTTGAGTGGGCGTTTTCCAAATGTCGACGAATTTCAAGGGCGTTCTCTAAATCAATCGGGCCGTCACGTGTTAAGGTTCACACAGATGAATACTTTACCATCTCTCAGCTTCCGGGGTGCATCCTGGCGTCTTTATGGGCGATTGAAACACATAGTATCCACGCGAAAGGTTCCTTTGGTCGCGACGATGAAGATGCGAGAAGGATTCAAACACCTAGTTTCCCGGCTCCTCTTCCTCTCGGGATCGGTGGATCTCCGTGGTATGACGCGGCTCGGACGTCGCATCTGAGCGGTCGTTGTAGGCGTCGTCGGCGTCGTCGGGACGTCAACATCTCTCTCTACGTCTCTCTGTCGCGGCTGGTAAGCGTCGTCGGGACGTCAACGTGGCGGATGGTAGGCATCGTCGGCGTATCAATGGGGCGGCGTTCGACGTTCTCTCTCTCTCCATGGCGGCGGATAGGCATCATGGGCGTATCAATGGGGCGGCGTTCGACGTTCTCTCTCCCTCCATGGCGGCGGATAGGCATCATGGGCGTATCAATGGGGCGGCGTTCGACGTTCTCTCTCCCTCCATGGCGGCGGATAGGCATCAGGGGCGTAGTTTCTTCTGACCTCGGGCGAATCGACGTAACGCCCTCACCTCCTTTCTTCCTCTAGCCCGCCATAGTTTCCGGTGTTCCTTGTTTCTCAAAAATTATAAATGGCGCAAGGTAATCACGGAAACACGTTTCGCTTCAACTTCCCCCAGCGGTTGAGGTAGGCGCACTCGTGTAGACTTACTGCCTATCACACACACTGGTGTTCGCACAACACAACAAAGTCCACTGTACACGGAAGGTAGCACAAAGGTGCTCTCGTTCCAAGAATCGCGGCAAAAACTGTATATGGAGAGGTAGCTCGGAGCTGCTCTCGCTACAAGGATCGCGGTAAGACTGTGTGTCGAAAAACCATGTCCTTCGTTTTATTTAGATTTTGAAAAACGACGCTATGCGCACGTTGGAGTGACGCTTCCGAAGGGGTCAGTCCACTTTGCTCTATTGTCTCCAAACTAGGACGTACCGTGTCCGAAGTTGACTTGCGCGGATTAAGCTTCCGCCTGGCTGTCGCCCATAGCTCAACTGCAATCGCTGTCCACAAACTGATCAATTAGAACCGATTTGATCTGGCGTCCGTAATTGTCGCTTGATCGTGACGAAACTCCACATATCTGTCCTTGCACACATGCCGCTGCGCTGGTATAAGTTTCACATGAATCTGACCGTTGGAAACCGAGATATTTAAATGTTTGTCATTACGGTCGAATTTCCTAAGCTTTAGACGCATAGCGTGACCCTTCAGGTGCTCGCCCTTAACACAAGCGGATGTCTCGTTCCTCCCGTCGGCTTGGCAAAAATCAAATATGTAATCTTACAAACTAAAACACTTAACACTTTGAATCAACTCGTCTTTTTACCGCTACATACATGAATAATAATGATAATAATAATGACGGTAAATCTGACTGTCACAGCAGGTATAAGTCTTCTTGATTTAATTATTCTAATAATATCTGGACATGATTACAAATTATGTAGTTCTAAATTATGTAACCTTCTCCACTCACCTGTCTCCTCATCCCTTTCAGGTCCAAAGATTTTCCTAAGGATCTCATTTTCAAATACTATCAATTTATGTTCCTCTTTCAATGTAAGGGACCAAGTTTCACACCCATATAATACTACAGGCAAAATTACTGTTTTGTATATTTTAACTTTTAGTTTCTTAGATATTAAACGAGAAGACAAAAGTTTATGAAGAGAGAAGTAACATGCATTTCCTGAATTAAGCCTATTTTTTATTTCCTCTTTAATATGATTTTCATTTGTTAATATTACTCTTAAGTATTTGAATTTGGAAACTGGTTCAAACGAGTTGTTATCAATAATTAGATTTTGATTATTACCTAACACTTGGTTTCGGCCTGTAAGCATATATTTAGTTTTCTCTTTGTTAACTTCCAAACCTATCTCTTTAGCAGTTTTGAAAAATATTTTAGCATTATTCTTAATTGTAGTATTCACATCATCCCCCAGTAAGTCTACATCATTTGCATATGCTAACAACTGAGTCACACCATTTAATTTTAGTCCTTCTTTAGTTTCTTTTACCTTCCTTACAGCATATTCTAAGGCAAAATTAAAGAGCAATGGAGATAATGCATCTCCTTGTTTTAACCCATCATGAATTGTAAATTTGTCAGACATATTATCACCCACACGAATTTTACTTTCTGTTTCACTGGTGCATATTTTTAGCATACTAACAAGCTTCTTAGGTATTCCAAACTCTACTAATATATTATATAATTTATCTCTTTTGACCGAATCATATGCTTTTTTGAAATCAATGAATAGCTGATGGACATTTTGATTATATTCCCACTTTTTTTCAAGTGTCTGTCTGATGTGAAAAATTTGATCTGTAGTTGATCTGTTACGTTTAAATCCACATTGATAATCACCTATAATTTCATTAGCATATGGGGTTAATCTTGTTAAAAGAATGTTAGACAATATTTTGTATGTTGTCGAGAGTAGAGAAATTCCACGGGAATTACTGCAGTTCATTTTATCACCTTTTTTAAACACAGGAACAATTATGGATTCTTTCCACTGTTGAGGGATTTCTTCTTTATTCCATATTAAACAAATTAATTTATGAATTTGACATATTAATGAATTTCCACCATATTTAATTAACTCAGCTGGTATTAAATCAATGGCAGGTGCTTTGTTATTCTTTAGCCTTTTAATAGCATCTTTAACTTCAGTCAAGTTAGGTTCTGGAACTAAAGGTTCTGCTGTGTGGACTTCATTTACTTCTGATTTATCTCCAACATGGAAATTTAAAAGGTCCTTAAAGTAGTTCTTCCATCTATTCAGAATATCGCTTGGGTCAGCTAGAAAATCACCGTCTTTATCTTTTATCAAGTTTACTTTAGGTTGCCACCCCTTTCTAAATTCATTTACACCTTTATATAAATCTCTGATATTTTTATTTTTGCTGTTTGTTTCAATTTCGTTAATTTTGCTTTTCAAGTAATCTCTTTTTTTACTTCTAAACGTGCGGTTAACTTCTCGCTTTATTCTATTATAATTGGTTAGATTTGTATCATCTGAGTTATTTAACCACCTAAGTCTAGCCTGATTTCTTATTTCTATTAGATTATGACATTCATTATCAAACCATGGCTTACTTTTTCTTGCTTTATGGTATCCTATACTTTCTTTAGCTGCTGATTCTATTGCATTACGTATGTGCTCCCAATTCTTATTTACGTCTGTTTCATTTATATTTTTATCATCATTTAAATCCTGCAAAACATCAAATCTATTTGACAGTTTAATTTGGTAATCTTTCTTAATTCTTTCATCAGCAAACTTTCCTGTATCAAATTTTATAACTTTTAGATTTTGTTGCTTATGATTTATCACGGAGAGTCTTTCTCTTAATTTAGCAATTACTAAATAATGGTCACTGGCACAGTCAGCACCTCTATATGTACGAACATCAATTATACTAGTATGCCTTCTCTTATCAATGAGAATATGATCTATCTATCTGATTATGAGTTTTACCATCTGGAGAAGACCAGGTATATTTATGGATATCTTTATGTTTAAAAGTGGTACTTTTCACAATTAAATTCTTTGAGGTTGCAAAAGTAATCAATCTTATACCATTATCATTACTTAATTCATGAAGACTTTCTTTACCAATCGTGGGTTTAAATGTCTCTTCTTTGCCAATCTGTGCATTACAGTCACCTAACAGAATTTTCATATCATACTGAAAAAATTTATCAAAGACCTGTTCTGACTCTGTATAAAAATCATCTTTTAGTATTATCATCTTTATCTTCCGTTGGTGCATGTATGTTTATTAAAATAATTTTACACCACCTACCCTGTAAAACTGCATATGATATCCTCTCATTAATAAATTCTACTGTTTTAAGAGTCGAGATAATTCTATTATTTATGAAAAAGCCTGTTCCAAAATTATGATTTTCAGTACCACCATAGAAAAAAGTATAATTTTTAGTTTTACAATTTCCTTATCCTGGCCACCTAACTTCCTGGACAGCTACTACATCTAATTTATACTTCACTATCTCATTAACTGTACACTGAAATGCCCCAGGCCGGTAAAGGCTCAGAACATTCCAGGTGCCTAATTTAATATCCTTATTCTTAACGTAGATCTTATCCTTAGTCCAGGGACCTCCCAAAGTAGTCCCCACCCGGAGATCCGAACGGGGGACTATTTTACCTCCGGAATATTTTACCTTGGGAACATCCATGGCCTTATATTTCTGTTTCTTGACATGTCTTTTTACAGTGCAGAGTTGTCAGCTCTACTCCTAACCCCTAATATGAATGGAGGAACTACTACACAAGACAAACACAAACATATTAGACAACACAATTACTACACAAGACGAACACAAACACATTAGACAGCACAATTACTACACAAGACTAGACAGCATAACTACTACACAAGACACACACAAACACATCACAACTATAACACAATATAAAGACACACACACCACAACTACTACACAATATAAACAAACAAACACACACACACACACACACCCACACACACACACACACACTTGTTTTCCCACCCTCCATTAAGAGGAAGCTGGACTTTTCATGCCAAAGCGAGGAAGAGAGAACAGAACTCGGCAGTATAAATTAGATCTTAATGTCTCTGTCGCCCACACCCCTCCCCCATCCCTTCGCCGGGTTGAAATATACTGGAGTTGAAAACCAAGCAAATAATAGTTGCACAACGTGAACAATCTGAAACTATTTATGGAAGCCAAACGTTGAATTGTCAACAATCGACAAACACGTAAACCTATCGATATTTCACATACTACTCAAAATGCAAATTTGAAATACCAATCTAACACTAGGTAGGTTCTAAATAAATATATTTATTTTATTTATTTATTTGAGAAATCCTGAATACAGAGAGAATCCATTTTATATCAGGATATCAACAGAGAGAAAAATAGAAATTAACAAATGAGAAGCACGCACACTATGTAACAAGAATAAAAAATAAAAAACATAGAAAACAAAAACTAGCGTATAACAAATATTAATTACTCTTCAACTGCTTGATGCACGCATTTCTGAAACCCTGCTTAGATAGATGGAAGCCTGGAGGATCATTTAGTGTATTGTAATTTGATTGTAGCCTATAGAGAAATGACCTTTGTTCTAGGGATAGCCTTGAGGCTTTTGTGTGAAAGAAGTTGTTGCATTTGCTGTTGGCACGTGGGATCCAGATGTGAAGGTGTGGCAAGAGTTCATTAGTGAAAAGTTGTCCATTTATGATCTTGAAAAGAAATGTTAGATCTGAAACTTGACGGCGAAGGAAAAGATCGTGAATTTGAAGAGTGGATAGAATTTCATGTTTGGAAAAGTTTACAAGGGCTGGACATTTATGTTTGACTATTCTGATAAAGAAATTTACCACTTTGTTTGTTATCTTTATATTGCTATCACAGGCCATTGACCAAATACAGGAACCACATTCAAGAATAGGTACAACTCACGTTGTAAAGTAGGTTTTGAGGGCAGAAAGATGTGTGATATCTGTAAATCTGTAAATTAGCCCAAGGGTTTTCATGGCTCTCTGGAAGTTATGTAATCTATATGGTGGCTGAAAGTGAGTTTGCTGTCGAAAATGACTCCAAGATCATTGTGCTGTTGAACGAATGGGATAATTTTGTTGCATAATCTATAGGATGGTGCTGTAAAATTGGATTTGAGGGTAAAAACAGATTTCTCGGGATTTGTTTTCAGATTTCAGTCTCGGCAATAGTGTTCAATGTGTTTGAGATTGTCTTGCATGGAACATGTGTCTTGAACTGAAGCGATGTTTCTAAATAAGTTACATTCATCAGCATACAATAATATTGAGCATTCCGGAGAAATATATTCATGAATATCGTCCATGAAAAGAGTGAAACTCAGGGGCCCTAGAGAACTTTCTTGAGGCACACCGGAAACTACAGGGAGACATGACGAAGAGCAACCAGATATGATATCCTTTTGCTTTCTATTGTGCAAGTAAGATGAGAGATTATTTTTGATTGATTGATTTGGTGTTTTAAGTCCACTTTATGCACAGTAAGGCTAATCGGGACTGGACGTACAGTTTAAACTGGGATCCGAACCACTTGTGGCTCCACCGGGTATCGAACCCGGGACCCCTAAGATGAGAGATTGATTGCAACAACAACCAATCTATTGGTGCCTACTGATCACTAGAGAAACAAGGATACAATTTCGTGCACTGAAAAAAAGTCCCACCAGGGTGTTTTCAGAATCTGGGGGTGTAAGTCCATTTTTGAGGGGTGACAGTAAATTTTGCGCCATAATGACAATAAATTGACTTTTGTAAAAATTTGGGAAGGAGTGTTGATAGAAAGAATGGCGCTCGTTGAGGATGTACTTAATATTAAAGTTCTATCTCAATCAATCCAACCGCCGGACCTTGTGGCCGAGTGGTTAGTACATCGCGCTGCGACGCCAAGGGTCCCGGGTTCGAATGCCGCTCGAGCTTGGTTGTTTGTGAATGTCCATTCATCAATTTAATCATTTCATCACTCATCCCCATCTTCGCAAATTAGCCAAGAGGCACAAAACGCGAAGTAAAATAAACTAAATCAATCAAATCAAATCAATCCAACCGTCCGGGTCCAGCCTCGATCGCTGAGTGGTAGACCCAACGCATTATCAAGCCAGTGGCTGTGGGCTCGAATCACCTTGAAGGTATGAATATTTCATTGAGTTTCTTCTCTCATTTTTTCATCATTCATCGTAGCGACCAACCTAGACCAGATGAAAGGCGACGTAAAATAAGCAAAATGCAACTGCCAGTAGCTTAAACCAATAGGAATGATATCAAGACGAGACAAGATAGCTTAACGACGTAATTATCCAGCGGTATGGGGATCAGTTATAATAGTGTTATAAATAAAAATTGTCAAAACCCTCTCAACCTATGTAATGTTTTGAGAAAATGTTGGATTTTCTTCTCCATTGTGTATTAATGTAAAATGTTTACAAATCCAGTTTGCATACGGATGAAACCATAGGAACTGAAAGGAATTCCCTTCCAGTACATCCTCTTCAGCCTCTCCTCGTCTCCCTTTTAGCACTGAAATGCTTCTTTGTATTATCTCGAGTGCCGAGGCAGTAACAGAGCTGAAATCTTGTATGACGGTAATTGACAGGACTCCCTGTGTACCTGGACTGCATCACTTCACTAAGCGCATTAGTGCCCTTTGCCTCTGAAACCTAAAATGGAAGGTTGGTCCCTCATAATGGTGGCTCGTTGCAGGGAAAGGCAGTGAGTGTCCCTTCGATCTTGCAGCATTAAAATTCTTCTGGCAAATCTACAGTCGCATATTTTGCTGAAATTTATCATGAACTGCTCAAGTTTCTGGAAAGAGATTTCTGTATATCTTAGAAACTTGCGTGAAAATTATAGCTGAATTGTATGACATTTTGTGCTTCACATGACCACATTCAAAATATAATTTTAAGAAACTATATATTTCAAGTACTTTTATCCTCTCGTCTAAGGTCAAAGAACCTAAATATTAAAATATACAAAACGCCAATTTTTCCGGTAGTTCTGTGTGGATGTGAAATATGGTCCCCTAAATTAAGTTTTCAAAAATAAAAACTTAAGAAAAATATGTGGACCTAAAGGAGATGAAACAACAGTTGAGTGGAGAAGGTTGCATGATACTGAACTGCATAATCTATATTCATCCCTGATATAGTCAAGAAGATGTGACTCTAGAAAGGCCAGGACGAAGATGAAATTACCATAGGAAGATGGACCTCAAGGAAATTGATAAAGCTGGTCAAGAGAGGATTCATTTTGACAAAAATTGAGAGGGTTGTAAAATATAGGATGACGAAGAATTAATTTGAATTTTTGTTTATAATTCCACTTTATGTGCAGATAGGATAATCGGGACAGGACCGACCACCGTGCAATGTGCCTTCACCGTGTATCGATCCCGAGATCCCTTGATTACAAGGCGTCGACGTTATAGTGGAACCACAAGGAAAGAAACCTGCGCAGACCCGCGCACCGTACTCCCGCGAGTAGGGGGGGAGGAGAGTGGACCATGCTTCCTTATGGCCTGAGCTGAACGGAAAAAGGGAAAGCTGCGCGGGGACTTTTCGTCCAAGGTTGTTTTTCCTTGTGGTCGCTCCATACCGCTGCGCCATCGGAGAGGCCTAGTAGCAGCAAAAAACGTTCGGGTTTCGAAATGCCAGAGGGTCAGCATTCGTGCAAATTCTTGACTGGCAAAAGTGAGAAAACACGGTCTCCACAAGAGAAGCCAATACTTTACTAAAGATGCACTCAGTCGTGGACGAGATCAACGCTGGGCCTGTTCTCTTCAACAGAAAACACAAAAGAGGCCCAGCGGAGACAGATCGCCGCTTCGACACCAGCATCCAGCCTTTTGCTTTTAGGCGAATCGACAGCTTGTCTTCGGAAAACGAACAAAGGAAAAAAATTGTCCTCCCTCTCTTCTTCTTTACCCTCTTCTCTTTGGCTTGCAGGGACTATCCCTTTTGTTAACAGCGGACGCCGGGGGAGGAGACGGCGTGATCAATGGCAGACAAGTGACCAGGGGCTATCGGAGGCAAGTTTTCGGAAGCCAGGGTTCGGGACGAGGAGGATGCGCGAGGCGTCGCGAGTCTCTGGCAGGAAGAAGGTCGTGGAGGACTGTCTGGAGGAGGGAGGACGACCATTGTCCTGTTTTGGAAGTCGAGCGAAAAAAGCTAAAACGAAACCTTGACATAAAAACTGCATCGAATTTCTTTCCATTCCGATGCCTTGACAGCTAAACGCTTGAATTCGCAAAATCCCAGGACAATTCAAACACACACAAACGTGCAGAAACGAGAATTTTGCCTTCTCGATATTAGTATGAGTGGCCGAATTTTAGTCTAAACTTTCGATATTTTTTTGTCAATACAAATATATAAATGCTTTGGTTTTGTATAAAGTTAATATCTAAATAGGTAGTTCATTCTTCTTAATTAAAACTTATTTAACTTATCGGGTCGAATTCGTTTATTAATATGAATAAACCATGGAAGTTTGGCCAGGGCTATTATTTGATGTTTGGTTTGGTTTGATTTGGTATTTTAAGTCCACTTAATGCACAGTAAGGCTAATCGGGACTGGACCTACAGTTTAAAGTGGGATCCGAACCACTATGTACCTCCACCGAGTATCGAACCCGGGACCCCTTGATTACAAGGCAACAACGCTACCACTGCGTCATCGGGGAGGCCCTATATTATTTGATGTGTTGGGTTGCATAGATACAGGAGAGATTTTTAATGACTATAGCGCCGAAACTAGGTGTTTTTGATTGATTTATTTAAAACTGTTGGATGTGCGGCACATATGGCCATTTTTCACCCTTCAATGTATACAGGGAAATATCCCCTTATCTAAACTTTTTACTTAAAGTTTAAGACAAAGGGTATAAGAAGACCCTTGAGAAAGGTTAAAATCTAACAGTGCAAGGTTGGAAAAGTACCTACGCAAGACAAAGACAGCACATTAACAAGTAAGAATAAACTAAAAACTTCCTCACAGACAGGGTAAAGCCAACTCTTCATAAAAAGCTAAAAATATTTGATAAAACACTGTGGTCATCTCCCAACATAGATGACAAACAGTTGGGAAGATGAAAAGTCTGCCCGAGGAAAGCAAAGTCAGTACATTCAAGAAGAATATGCCGAACACTTAAAACGACATCACAGACATGACACGTTGGAGGGTCCAGCCCTTGCAGCAGGTGACCATAGGTGAGACGGTTGTGTCCAATACTCAGTCGAGGTGGAATAACTTCTCGACGGGAAGGACAGAGAAAGTTACTTATTTTTATGATATCTAAAAGAAAACTGCCAAAGTTTGCAAGGGGAGTATCTGAACACCCTGTGTGTGTGAGAGAGAGAGAGTAGACAGAGAGAAATGCTTTAGAGATTACTAAGTGTATCACACTGCAATACGAGTATATTCATCTATGGAGGAAGTATAGTATATCGTCTATGCCAAACTTGGTCTCCAAAATGCCTTTCAATTCGGTGCTACTGATACGTAGCCTACATTCCTTCGTTCGATCCTGAGTAAGCTATACATGTGTCATTATGTTTGTCCCACAACTGATACTATTTTATAAGATCACCAATCATTCTCGTGTGATAGGAACAGGACCCTGTGGCCGAGTGATTAGCACATCGCGCTGCGACGCCAAGGGTCCCGGGTTCGAATGCCGCTCGGGCTTGGTTGTTTGTGAATGTCCATTTTCATCACTCATCCCCATCTTCGCATATTAGCCAAGAGGCACAAAACGCGAAGTAAAATAAACTAAACCAATCAATCATGTGATAGGAAAGTGAAGTAGACAGAGTAATTAAAAAGATAATTTTTCCTGGCGTAATTGACATTTTACAACGTATATAGAGGGCCTTCCCGATGGTGTAGTGGTAGCGTCGTCGCCTTGTAATCAAGGGTCTCAGGTTCGATACCCGGTGGAAGCACGTACTGGTTCGGATTCCACTTTAAACTGTAGGTCCAGTCCTGATTAGCCTTACTGTGCATAAAGTGGACATAAAAACCCCTAATCAACTGACAACCAACTAACAACGTATACAGATAACTTTCATTTTAAATTAAATATAAAAAATCAGAAGGAAGTGCTATATTGCCGCTGGTTGGCAGCACTGTGAACAGCTCTTTCCAATTTCGGCCAACTCCTTGAGCTAAACACGTCACCGTTACGTCAGAGATTTCGATTACGAGATGCGGGAAATCTGAAGTAAAAGAGATGGCTTCTATCTGAAGTCGCTGGGGAATGGTGCCTCCTTGCCCCCCCCCCCCCTCCTTCTCTCTCATGCATGATGCCGCCTCTTTCGAGCGTTTTGGTGAAAGAAGCTCAACGGGCATGTTCGCTTGTCAGTAAAAGATAACGTCTTTCTCTTCCTTACCGCTTCTTTTAACTTGCTTACATGTAACGACGATTATTTGGAATTGAGTGTCGTAGCGAGAAAAATGCGGTGACTCAGTAGTGGCTTATGCTAAAAATATTTAATGGTTCTTATTATTCACCCATTCTCGAGCATGGATTCCTGTGGACTAATCTGAGGACCTTTGTGAACTTCCGATTTCTCGTGAAGTCAAAAATGGAATCTGTTATATATATATATATATATATATATATATATATATATATATATATATATATATATATATGGCGTTGTATACTGAGATGTGCTAACACACGTACTGTAGTGTTCGATTAAAAAAATGTACTTCGCTCATTTTGGGATTAAAAATTGAAATTAGGATCACATAATAATAATTATTATTATTATTTCTGTTTACTCATGCTCATAAATATGAAAAAGCTAATCAAATGCAGGAATAAGATATATGTACCGAATGGAGTGAGTACGGAGGTAATATGATAAAAATGTAGGATTATTGGTCTCGTCTATTTTGCTGCACTTTTAGACACTAGGTGTAGTACAGGTGTATCCATCCATTACCTTCTCTATCTGAAAGCCTGATGGCTTGCTCTGGTCACGTGACTAAACGTCAGCAACTGGAGGCGAGATAGCCGCCATGTTTGATTTGCTTCTTGGGAATCAATGTTGGACCTTTTTAGTGAATGTGGAATTGTAATGAAAATTTATGAACTGTATTCGAGTTTACATGACGTGTAAATATGCTTAAATGTACAATAGGTATTGCGTATAAGTGTTGTGTGCTCAATTGCAGAGGCAATTATGGTGAAAAAGGTAAGAGTAACGTTCACATTTCTTCAAGATGTTGCTGAAAATGAGAAATGTGTAGGGCAATTCCATGTGATTCCTACGAAAAAATGCAACTTAAGTAACAAAGGTATCATACTCATAAATAAATAACAGAAATAGTTCATGATGTAAAGATTTCATGTGTCCGGAATAGGCATCTAATGCGAGTATACTCTTAGATTTGGTCAATTTTAATCTCTTGTCAACAAGTTTTTTTTTAGAAATATCAAATAATTTATCTAAATCTGAATTACAACGTTAAGATGCCTTGTTGCTTATGATTGCAAAATTATTTGTTTCAAGATTTAGTCAACGTTTAAAATATTACCATCATGTCTACCAAAGCAGTTTGTTCGTGTAACTGTTATGCAAGCTTTCGATAAAATATTCATATAATTTACACAAATTTTCAGTTTCAAAGTATGCTTAATGAAAGAAAACTTTACAACTGGGCCAAATTGATACATGTGTACATTTTCATTCTTATTTTACTCCGCTTTTATGCTTCTTTAGGCTAATCGAAGGCTAATGGAAGATACGAATATGCTATGAAATCAAATACAAGGGTACGATGTGTAACAAGAAGTTTGATGAAATATTCGTGTGTAAAATTATCCAAGAATATATTATTTATGTTTCAAACACAAATGTTTTCACACAGAAAGCATTTTATTACCTAGCTATGTTAATATGAACTACAAGTGTAATACATTTTATAAAATTGTTTCATGTGAACTGTTATTCTATTTTTTGTCTTTGTGTTCGTAATTTTGATTATTAAATCAGTGTTAATTTTTCATAATTCACTAACATTCTTCACGATTTTATTAACAGAGTGTAAACACAGTGTAAGGAAATATTCCAAATGTTTATTTTCCAAATGAACGCTAAGATCGAAGTATTAATCTGTTTTTTTTTTTCAATAAAAATGTTGAAAAACTGTCACACATCCTACTAACGACAATCAAAAGATTCAATTTGTTTAGATTATATTTCGTTCAATAAAGTCAAAAGGGTCGAAATTACAATGTGACAAGTGATTTAGGTTTAGTCTTTATTCTTTATTCACATAAATGTAACATTGCCCTTGTACCAATTTCTTTCACATTTGCTGAGAGGTTATAGAAATTAAGTTTTTGTATTGAGATTGTATAGCTACACAGAATATCTGCATTATCGGGTTGATTAATTTTTGGTAAAGTTAAAGAAAATTTAATTGATTAGATATCTTGGCAAGTTTACGGTCGACCTAACATGCGGGATTTTGATTTAATCCATTGATTTTTACATACAAAAGTTCATACAAAAGCTGTAACGAGTTTTACTGTAGCTGACAAATATTTCGGATAATATTTTGCAAAGAAATACAATGCTTAATTTTTTCCGCCAGGAAGTTTCTAACGGTTTTCAACTCTTTCTTTGTGCTATGGAAGGAATTTTTGTTCTGGCCATAGTGACTTACTGAATGAAAATTTCAGTGTAAATATTCAATATTCTACTATTTTCGTCGGGAGGGTACATATCTAAATTTAACATCATAAAATAAATTAATATACCTTAATTCTCTACAATAAAAATACGACAATGGGTTTACAGACCGTTAAGACGATCGCCTACAGATGATGACGTGTTGACTGAGCGCTGCGGCCTGAATCTCAAGATGGTCTTGATCCATCCCGGTGTCAGGCGGCTGGTACGTACAAGGAAATGACGTTCAACCAAGCAGACGAATAGCGGTGTTCAAATTCACAAGATTCGACAAATACCTGTCTGCTGCTTTAAACGTTCATTTGATTAGTTAGCACGCGCCACGTGACTATACCGCGTTTGGTAGAACCTGTCCCGCTTCCCGCGCTAGGGAGCGCTCAACAGTTTCCGTGCTGGGGAAAGTCAAAGCCAGGCAGCCAATTAAAATACGCAACGTCGCAACATCGTCTACGTAAACGCCTCTCTTCTGGCTTTCATTCGCTCCTCGCTGCCCAGCAGACGATTTTTTCCTCGTTTCTCATTGAAACCGAAACTGTTGAGCGCTCCCTAGCGCGGGAAGCGGGACAGGTTCTACCAAACGCGGTATATACACCACACACTGCACCGCTCCAGAACGTAGTGCAAACGGTGCAGACACCAAATACATTACTTGACACCAAATCAACGAGTTGGTGTTGCACCTTGTAAGCAACTATATGCGTGAGTGTAGAGAGAGTTAAAATTAGACGGGGCTGGGTATTGATGTGTGAAATTGTCTACCTGCCGAAAACAATAAAGAATACGAAAATGTCCATCGTTATATTTCAAGACTTTGTTCTAACTATCTGTTATTACAACAGTTTTAATATTTTCAGTTATGGTTCTTTTTTACTTGCTTGTACGTTGAATGAAAGAATAACAGTTTCAAAGAAATTGAGCCTAAATTGTAAGCTCATAAAATTTCCTCTAGTAGTGGTATTTGTGGTATTACTGGGGCGAGAAAGTATGAACCCCCCTCTGGCAGATTTGTCTACACTTAAAACAGGCTCAACATGCCCATATGAGCTTTTTGCTCAAGTGTGGAACCCTGCCTAATCCAAGATTTTTGTGAAAATGCCCTCGGGAATTTCCTGAGAAAGTATGACCCCCCCTCAGATTGATTTGTCTACACTTACAGAAGGCACTTCTGTGAGATTGTTGTCCATAATCCTGTCAAAAATATGCCCCTCCTCATATTTTTTTTGACCACACCTGAAACTACGCCAAACGTATTAACACACACCTACACCCACCCACACCCACCCACACATATTTACTTCCGGTCCACTTCCGGTCCACTTCCGGTCCACTTCCGGTCTACTTCCGGTCCACTTCCGGTCCACTTCCGGCCCACTTCCGGTCCACTTCCGGTCTACTTCCGGTTCACTTCCGGTCTACTTGTGGCCAAGTTGTGGCCTATTTCTGCTTTTTTTATCCAGCATAGAGTTTTGATCTGAATCCCAAGAAATTGTATATAAATACCAAAGCCAAAAATATTAAGTGTATACACACATACACACATACACACACACACAAAGCACAGTGCTGAACCCAACTGATATTTATTATTAAGTATAGAATTTTGATTTGAATCCCAGGAAATATATATAATAAACAACAACAAAAATGCCAAGTCAAAAATATTGCAATCAATGCAATAAAAATATATCCAGCCCCAATTTGGGTTAAGCACCAAAAGAATTGTAGTCCAGATAAAAGCAGAATAGTCACAAAAATATGCCCCAAATGCCATAGAGAATATAACATGAAATACTTCACATATACACATAAAGATACTTGCTCTGCACAGTCATCAATATTTCCAAACAAAATTGATTGGAAATATTTGTGTGATTGCCCTGTATAACTTAGATTGCAAGGCCAATTTTGTAATTTTGTAGACCAGGAGCTGGATCCTATGCTCCAGAAACAGGCTCTCCACAAATTATGTGAACATCATGGAGCACACAATATATTTTACAATTTTGAGAATCTCAATTTAAATTCAGGAACAAGAGATTTGGATTTGATGTATCTGGAAATATTTTTGCATCTTGAATCAACCTGCAAACAATATTACATGTTAGGCTGGGCTATTTCAACAGCAGTAAATATTTACCAAATGTTTCAATGTTAAAAAACAATCAAAATAATATCTTCCAGGAAATATAGATACCTGAACATGCAAACATATTTTGAAAGAAGAAACATTGCAAGATATATAAAATCAGACCACCTGTTGGATTGTTTTAGGGAAAAATTTGAAAATCTATCAGAGTATGATTTTTTTAAAGTGCAAAATGAAACAGAGGCAAGATGGGTACTTGACAGTGATGTTGGGTTTGGGTATGTGAGCATAGAATTGGGTTCTGAATATGATGATTTTGAATCCAATACATACTGGCATAGAATTGATGCATACCTGTTGCATTGTTATTGGGGAAAATATGTTGCTTTTTTTACAAAAAGTACTTCAAGTTTAGAAAAATTTAGGTTTTACAAATTTTTCCATGATCATAGAATTTATACAAACAGCAGGTGGCCTGTTGATGACATAACATGGGACACAACAATTTCCATACTTGATGAGGCAGGAAAATTGGATGTAAATTCTGGTTTATATTTTAATGAGTTGATTATGTACCTGCTTAAAAACAATATCAATTCTGGCTTATTCAATACAAGATGGACTTAAATAATTAGAGTTTTTACACAAAATATTTTTTTTGCTAACAATTTCAAGTTCCTTGAGTGGGAATATGTTGTTTTTAAGATCAGTATTGATTCTGTAGTACAGTATTGCTGTGGAACATGTCAAGTCCTTGGATTCTGTCACACCTATTCTAATACAATTAATATCACAAGTACCATTACAAGGCACGCACTGCATAAAATCATAATTCCAAGCGATGGAATGGAGTAATTATTTTTCCACGATTCCATATCATACAATACTGCAATTGGAGCTTCAGCAGTTCGGGACTGTGCAATATATTGTCTACAAATGTAGGAAAAATAATATTGTACGGGTTGCAAACAAAACTCCCAAAGCTTATGTATTTCAGGTTTCTTAAATTTGAAACAGAATCCAAACTGTCTGGAAGTTCATAAAAGTGAAGCCATTCTACAAGCGGGTCTATCTCAGCTTTTGCATGATATATTTGAGCAAGAGGTGATGTGTTTATAATATTTGTTGGTATAGAGGTTTGTTCTGAGTACAATAATATCTTATTAATTATGAACAGCTCTGCTGCATGTTGTGATGATGAATATCTAGTCCCTAAACCTAACAGAGCTGTGCAGTGATGTTGTTATTGGGAACAGGATTCAAATCCTACAAATATTTATGGATAGGAGTGATTGCCATGAAATTATATCTAGATACTCAATATCCCTGTGCAATAATGCTGTTATTGGGAACAGGATTCAAATCCTACACAGATACAGATTCTTGCTGAGCTTAATAGGTGATTGTCATGGAAGATCTGCTGTTATTAGGTACAAAATTCAATTACACAGACACAGATATAAATAATAATGCATACAGAACTGTGGTTTCTATAAATCTATACTCAATATCCCTATACCTGACAGCTGTGCGGTGATGCTGTTATTGGGAACAAAATTCAAATCCCAAACAGAAACAGATTTTTGCTGGGCTTAGAACTATTATGGATAGGTGATTGCCATGAAATAATATCCCTATACCTGACAGAGCTGTGCAGTGATGCTGTTATTGGGAACAATTTTAACAGAGCTGTGTTTTCCATAAATCTATACTCAATATCCCTATACCTGACAGAGCTGTGCAGTGATGCTGTTATTGGAACAGGATTCAAATATACAGATCCTTGCTAAACTTAGAACTATGCCATGAACAAAACTGTGCGGGGATATAATTATTGAGAACAAGCTTCAAATCCCCGCACAAATACAGATTCTTGCTGAGCTTAGAGTGAAGATACCAGTGATATAATTATTGGGAACAGGATTCAAATTTTGGAACTATTATGGATAGGTGATTACCATGAAGATACTCAATATTTTTGTTATTAGGTACAAGATTCAATTATACAGATACAAAAATATTCATTAACAGAGCTGTGCGGTGATGTTGTTATTGGGAACAGGATTCAAATCCTACACAGATACAGAGCCTTGGAATTATTATGGATAGGTGATTGCCATGAAGATAGATACTCAATATCCCTATACATGACAGAGCTGTGCAATAATGTTATTATTGGGAATTGGAACTTAGGTACAAGATTCAATTACACAGATACAGACACGGAAATAATATCTAGATAATATTTTTTAACAGAGCTGTAGTTTCCATAAATTTATACTCAATATCCTATACCGTGCAGTGATGCTGTTATTGGGAACAAGCTTCAAATCTCACACAGATATAGAGCTTTGGAATTATTATAGATAAGTGATTGCCATGAAGATAGATATTCAATATCCTATTAGACACAAACACAGTATCAATAAATTTATAATATTTAATAGAACTGTGCTGTGATGCTGTTATTGGGAACAGGATCCAAATCATAGATAGGTGATTGCCATGAGGATAGATATTAGACACAGACACAGAAATAATATTTATCATTAAATTTATAATATCCCTATACCTGACAAAACTATGCAGTGATGCTATTATTGGGAACAAGCTTCAAATCATGGATAGGTGATTGTCATGAGGATAGATATTAGACACAGACACAGAAATAATATTTTCCATAAATCTATACTCAATATTCTTATACCTGACAGAGTTGTGCGGTGATGTTGTTATTGGGAACAGGATTCAAATCATGGATAGGTGATTGTCATGAGGATAGATATTAGATACAGACACAGAAATAATATTTTCCATCAATCTATACTCAATATCCCTATACCTGACAGAGCTGTGCATAAAAACCTACAAAAAGCCCAACAATTTCCCTGTGCAGCAGATATATGTATTGTTTCTTCCTGCCCAACAATCCCAGATGCATGCATCCAAATTCACGGCCACAGTCAAGCACCTATTTGAATTCTGTCTCATTTCTAACAGCAAACACATCATATTCACATAAATTGGAAAATACAAGCTTGAACCTATCTACAAGTGATTCTGATTTTACATATTGTGACAAGTTTCTTCTGTCAAAAACATAGTGCAATCAGTGCTGTGTATTATCCCTCTAGGACAATGACACATTCAAAAATGCAATGCTGTAATTTTTTAAGGGCATGTTCAACACTATGCCTGAGGATATTGTTCCTCTGCTGCTGATAATCTCTGTTTATTTCCAAATCCCACTGCCGGGGATACATGTTTGATTGTTTGCATTGCGGGATTGATTCCCACTGTACCAACCTATGTATGTATTATTGGGAATTTAAATAATTGTTTCCCGCACCTGCATGTTTCATTCCAAGAGGTTTTGTCTAGGCACAGTGCAAGGCACTTACTGTTGCAATTTCTGAATTTTTGCCTCAGAAAATACAGAACAAGCTCATTCAGGCATTTGTGTTTTAAATACCCAACAAGATCCGGGTGGAAATCATCTGCTCTGAACAAGTGCCCATCATCTGTGGTCACAAATTCAATATTCCCATTAAACAGATTGGGATTGGAAATTATTCTGTTCAAAAATTTAAAATGCGCCCAATTTAAGCTCTGATCAGCCATGAGCTCTAAATTATAATCTTCATACCCATCACAACAATTGCTGTACCAATATTTATCAATCAATTTCAACCTGCAGAAATAATAATAATAGCTCCCAGTGTGGTGATGCACAAACAATCCACAAATTCTCTTAAACTTGTTGTACATAAATTTTTCAAACTTGCTGATGCTCTTCAGTGACAAGTATTGAAAATTCTTGACACTATCAAGCACCTAGTGCATTTCAGTCTCATTCTGAACTGTAAACAGATCATACTCGGACAGGTTCAGGAACCTAAGCCTAAAATCCCCAACAAGTGATTTATATTTAATGTATTTTGAAATTGATCTCATGTCAAAAAATTCTGCATTATGACAGGCACAATGGCAGTGTGAACAATTCCCTGTCGCATTGGCATGTATTTTGTATGTTGTGTGCTTCAAGTGACAGGCATATGCATTTATGCTCACAGTTTTTAAATTTTTGCCTAAACATATACATGAGAATTTCATTGAAGTTTGTATGTTTTAAAAATTTGCTCATGCCTGGCTTAAAATCTTCAGGTAGGTATAAATTGCCCTCATCTGTAGTGACATATTCAAGAGGATTCAGGTCCACATAAACTCTGTTTGAGATTTTATAATGGACCCAGTTTAGACTCTGCGGCATAATTATGTCTATTCTGTGCACAAAACAATTTCTATTGCAATTGTTATACCAGTAATTATCATACATTGCAAATCCACAATGCCAATAATAACACTCTACAGAATAATGCACAAAAAATCCAACAATTCTTTTGCATGTATTGAACATGGATATTTCAAATCTTGTCAGGGATTTCAGGGACAGGTAGTGAAAAGCAAAATCACTTGAAAGCACCCACTGCATCTCAGTTTTATTCTGCACAGAGAACAGGTCATGCTCAGAGAGTCCAGAGAACCTATGCCTGAAATCCCCAACATGTGATTCTGATTTTTTATATTTGTAAATAGATCTTCTGTCAAAAAATTCCATATTTTTGATTCAATCCTCTCTCCCACTGCTCTGCTTTCCCTGCTGTTTCTGCTCTCTCTCTCTGCTGTTTCTGCTCTATCTGAAATTAAATTTTTAATCTAGATAATTGTTTCCCATAATTGCATGTTCCGCTGAGATGGCTCCCACCTAGAATCTTTGCAATGCAATCAGAGTCACAGTGTTTGAATTTTTCTCTTATGAAATACATAATAATCTTATTCAAGTATATATGCTTAGAGTACCACACACAATCAGGATCAAAATCATCCTCACTGTACAAGTGGCCACTGTCTGTTGTAACAAATTCAATATTATGATTTGTAGATATCCTGAATTTGTAATGCATCCAATTCAAGCTTGGGTATGAAACAATATTCATCCTATGCTCTGCAAACAAATTATAGCAATTACTCAACCAATGATTATTGAATATTTTAAGCATGAAATAATAACCATAATTATCTGTGTAAAAATTCACAAAAAATCCAGCAATTCTGCCACACTTGTTGTAAACAATTTTTTCAAACTTGCTTATATGTTTGAGGCATAGGTAATGAAAGGGCAAGGCACTGTCAAGCACCTATTGCATCTCTGTTTTATTGCAAATTGCAAACAGGTCATAC